>NW_006399751.1:9156952-9209970 GCF_000299155.1 Elephantulus edwardii
ATATGATCTCACCCCAATAACAGTGACAAAGTTTTAACAGGACAGAAAGAAATAAATGTTGGGGAGGATATGAAAAGATAGGAACTCTTATATACTGTTGGTGGGATTGTAAAATGGTACAACCACTCTGGAACACAAACACAATTTGGTGTTTCCTTAAAAAGCCAAACATAAAAATTCCATAGAACCCAGCTATTCTGCTGCTTGGAATATACCCCAAGAAAAGGAGAACGGAGACATAAATGGAACTTTATACACCAATGTTTGTAGCAGTGTTATTCACCATTGCAAGAACAGGAAACAGCTCAAATGTCCAATCACAATCTAATGGATTAAGAAATTATGGTCCATTCACAAAATGGAATACTACACAGTATTCAGGAACAATGATTTTGAAAATCACTACCTAACTTGGGAGGGACTGGAAAACATTATGCTAAGTGAACTAACTCAGTCCTGTAAGGACAAATACTGTGTAAAACCATTATTGTAGAAATTGAAAGATGATGAGTAAAATGCGTACGAGGATCCCAGGGGCAGAAGGTAGAAATATAGGGGTGGGGTGGGCTGGTAATCATAGGGTCACACAATTTGACGGGTGGAGGGAGGGGTGAGTAAAGGAAGTGGGAAAGATCTGGAGTGAAATAACATCGTATACAAACTTTGTAAGTAAAACTAGTATAAAATTTTATTTAAAAACAAAACAAAACAAAACCCAAACACTGCCACTGGGTCTGAATCAGTTTACTGCTCACTGCTGTTTGAGTCACTATTGTAAGCACTATGTCAATCCACCTCATTGAGTGTCTCTAATTCTCACTACCTTATTTAAAAAAAAAAACCAACAACCTCTGAAATAGGCAATATAAAGAGCTTCCTCCCCTATTCTTCTGTCTGAGAAAACCCACATCTTCCCACTAAAAAAAAAAAAATAAATAAATAAAATTAAATAAATCAGGAAATATTGATTTGATGTACAATTTAGGTACAAGATAGAATATTTGAAATTGGGTCTGTCTGAGGAAATCCAGAGTGTCTAGTTGCCATAATCACATGGCAAAACCTAATTTCCACTCATTCAATCTCTCTGAAAGGCATCATAAACCATTTATTGATTTTTCTAAAAGGAGAAATAGGAAGAAAAATGCACCAATTGAATATGAAGTTGGGCCATCCAATTTCAGCTGTGAACTTGGGCAGTGGCTATGCCAGACTTTCTCCGTGTGTGCAGTTCTATTGAATATGAGGAAAGGGCAAGTTAGAGACCTCTTAGCTCAGAGATAATGGAGGAGCTAAGGTCTAGGATTAAGTAAAGCCCCAAATGGGATGATCTTTGCAACCTGAGCGCTGAGCTCTGCTGGCTCTGACTGTCTTAAGCCAGAGTTACCTTCACATCCAGCCTCCTGTCTTTCAAAGCCTCAGCGTGCAGATTTTAGGAGGGAAAGTTGTAAGGAAAGATGCGGAGCGCAGGCAGGGCTGTTTAAAGCAGTTAGAAAGCCAGAAATGAGAATAGAGTCCCATCGAAGATGTTGGTAAGAAGTGCTGGGTAACCTGAGAACCTCTCTGAGAACATTACTACACTGCATCATTAGGATTAAAAAAAAAAAAAGAGAGAGAAAGAGAGAGAAAAAGAGAGAGAAGTATTCTATGTGGGAAATTCATCTCATATGTATCTTTCTATGACCTTCAGGTTTTGGCACAAATGGCAATATCGATTTGGCAGTAGTTGGGTGTGGTGCAAATGGTCAAACACTTGCCTACTCAAAGGCCGGAGGTTCAAGTACATCTTCTAACGCCTGAGAAGAAAGGCCTGGTGACATACTTCAGTGGTGACGAAGTCTCCACTGAAGACCCTGTGGAACACAGGTTCTGCTTAGACACATGTGGGTCATCTGAGTTACAGTTAACACCAGGTTAACTATTTTTTATCTCAACTTCCACTGTACAATCTTTCACAGAAGCAGATTGCCAGGGCTGTTATTATTATTATTATTATTATTTTCCCCTACAGCACTTCTGCACGTGTTCAAATGACCAACTTTTAGGTGAGCATTGTTGCTGTTAGATACTGGTAAGTTGACTTTAACCCATAGCGACCCTAGTGAATAATAGATCAAAACCTCATCCTGTCCTGTGCTTTGCTCATCACCTCAAGGCCAGTATTGCAGTCATCGTGTCAATCTAGCTCATTGAGGGTCTTCTTTTCTGTCTCTGACCCTCAATTTTTGCAAGCGCGATGCCTCGTTTAAATCATGTGTGCTGTTCAGGGCATCGTGATCCTTTAGAACTGCTGTAGAAGTGCTCCGTGGGGCTCCCAGGCTCCCATCTTCACAGAAGCAGATTGTCACCTCTTTCCCCTCTGGCCATGACCTGTGGTTTAACATCCTACTACTAACAGGTCTCCTCCTGGGGATCCAATAACAAGCCTTACAGTAATAGGAGCTCCTAGGATATTGGCTTCATCAACACCATTATTTTACCAAAGCAAAGCAAACCATACAAATCGCCAGCCCTTCAGTTTTCACTCCATTTCAGGAGCCTCAGAGATCTTTCTGAGCTGCTTTCAATTTCAACAGCAGTTACCTGTCAGCAGGGCAAATGTGGCGCCACCCTGACCTTACTTTCCTTTGTAGTAGTTAAAAACATTTGCAAAGAAAATGCTGTAAACCATCACTTCTCAGTCTATAAGGATGGTATAAGAAGGGGGGGAAAAGCCCTAGGATTCAACATTACTGTTCTCTCTAAAGGTGGAGAGATGGAAAAGTAGACCCCTGAAGATTCTACAGACCCTGGAGGTTGTACCTTCCCAAGCAATTGAATTTACTCAGAAGGTGGTCTCTTGCATTCTGCATGAGGAGGCCTTCTTGGCTTATGGATGGACTAAATCCTCATTTAGAGCCAAGGAAGATCGCGTCCCATAAAATGATAGCAAAATGCATAAATGGGGCAATGTCTTCATCCCTAATTTTTTACTCTTGAGCTGATGCAGAAATGACCTCATGAATAAATTAACCATACATTATTCCAAGAGCATTTGAAATGGACTACAATTCCCCCAAATGTCTCTCTTGCACGTCAGCCTTCATTTAGTCTTGCACAGTGATATTTATTCACATATGTCTGAGAATCACTTAATGAATTCCTCAGAAAGAAGATGAACATTTTATTTTTGTGTTGAAAGCACTTAATGGAGACTCTTGTCACGAGATCTCAGGGCAAAATTTACTCGAATGAGCCAGAAAGTTCCAGCAAAGCTCAAGAAGGTTTTGAGGAAATACATTGTGAGCATTATGAGTTCATTTTTCCCAATGTATTAGTTTATTCCCTTAGCCCCCATTTCTTCCCTCATCAATTGTTTTGAAGCATTTACTATGTGCCACAATGCATGTCGCATCTAGATACATGGAATATACTGTTTTAACACTTCGTTCTTGAATTCAGCAAATTCACAGTTAAGAACAGGAAATGACAGTGAGTAAAATGACAGCTTGCCTAGTTCTGTAATGGATGAAATAGAGGTGTCTGACATAGGTATGTTATTGTTATATGCCATTGAGTCGAGTGTGACTAATAACGAACTTACAGACAATGGATTTGAACCCTACCTTATTCTCTGCCATCCATCTTTATCATCTCAGGCACATTTGAGCCCATCATCACAGTAATGACTGTGTCAGTTATCTTGTTGAGGGTCTTTGCCTTTTATGTTGGACCTTTCACTTTTCCAAGAATGATACCCTTTTCTGTGGTCTGATCCCTCTTAACAATATGCTCAAAGCATGTGAGATAGTTTCATCATCTTTGCCTCCAAGGAGTACCCTGGTTTTACTTTATTCAAGACACACCTGGTTGTTGTCTTAACACTCTGTAAGATAGTCACTACTCTTCTCCAACACCACAGCTCAAAGATACCAATTCTTTTTCTTGGTTCCCAACTCATACTGACCGTTCCTTGAGTTTCTGAGGCTATCAAGCTTTGCACACAGACACAACCCATCTTTTTCTCCTTGAGGAGCTGGTAGATGAAACCTGCTGACCTTACTCTTAGCGGTCTGCTAAATTATGCCGTGTGCCACCTCTGTGTACATATTGCAGAAAGACCATAATAATGACACTTATGCTGTGATTGGAAATAGAAAAATGATAGTTCAGTTGAATCATGAAGAATGATTACTTGTTCTTTAAAAGTACTTTATTGCTCAGATTTAAATCTTTCTGGAGTTTATCATCAGGACAATGAAATCTACCGCAAATGATTTTTGCATTACAGTTGTTTTCTTTTTTACAATTCCAATGTATATGAAAATATATCAGAAAAATAAAGATCTAGGAATGGGAGGCAACAATATCATTAAAGTAAAATTATAATCACTAACAATATTATGAGAAGACTGTGTACTGAACAGTGCATCAGATGTTCTACATACTACAACTTTTTCTTTATCTCTGACCAAGACAATCTGACGGGAATGATGGTATTCTTATTTTACAGATGAATAAAGTAAGTTTCAGAGAGAAGAAGCAAATTATCCAAGGTCATATATGACTGAATGAAACTCAAACCCAGAGCTTTCTAATTTTAGAATATATGTCCTTACCTCCTCCAAAATACTGTCACCTTTTTATGTTACCTTGTGCACCTAGTGATAAGAAATTGAGCTGTCAACTCAAACACACGTAGTTTGAATCACCGAGCTGTTCCACAGGAAAAGGATGGGAAATATCTTCCTGTGCAATTTACAGCCTCTAAAAACTTACAGGAGGGACAGTTACAAGTTGATTTTTGCCTCAAAAGCACATAACAATAACATTGCATCAGAACAAACAAATCTAGAGAAATCCTTAGACACAAAAAGTGTGAGAACTTTTATCAGGACAGTCTTTGAAAAGGATATCATGCTTAGAAAGATGGGAGGATGGCGCTGTCCAATTGTACTTGATGTTATAAAACAAAGTATATATGAATGATTGGATGAAAACCAATTAAAGAAAGATATTTACAATAAATAAATCATGGACTGTACTCCACCCAACCAAAAACAAAAGGTCAGCGAATGGGAGGAAGACCACCAACAAGATAGGTTGACATAGTGGCTTACACAGACACGTACCCACAGAAGAGATTGTGAAGATGGTGCAGGGTAGTTGAGGTTTCAAGCTATTGTACACAGGGTCACTATGAGCTGGAGGTGACTTGATGGAATTCAGCCTGTTGTTCGGAAAGGCTGTTCCTTGGGAAGGAACATCATTCTTGGAAAGGCAGAGGGGAAACAAAAGAAAGGAAGATCCCCGGTGAGATGGAACCATAATGACTGTAACAGTGAGCTAAAGAGTGTCAGAGATGAAGAAGGCGCAGGTGAAGGCAGGATTCAGGTCTGTTGTTTATAAGTTTGATAACAATAACAACAACAATGGAAACAATGCATTATCATCCAGAGCATGTACAGCAACACGCACTACTGTAATGTCTGGGGGAACTTGAGAAATGCTGTCTTAAACACCACCTAGTTTTGGGGAAAAGCACGGCGAATAAGATCTTAGATGATTGACACACACGATTGTATTTGAGATGCATTAGTTTCATTCATTCCTCGTTCACTGGAATGAAAGAAAAATCTCATGAAGATTGTTGTCCACCTCCTACGTTTAAAGTCAGAATATTGCCTATTTCCTCTGAAGTTCCCCCTGCTGAGGTGAGGTCAGAGTCCCAGAGTCCCTGGCAAAGTGCATACTCTCTACCCTCTCTTCTGGAAGAACAGGACGTTTGACCTCTTCTACTTCCTCATGTTGAATTTTCACCTAAGTGGGCCCAATTTTGTACAAACTCTCTCAGCTTTTTCTTTTCTCTAAAGATTCAAATTTCCTTATTCATTAGTTTAGGGAGAGTACACCTCTCCCTCATCTCTCTGATCTCTCTTTATATCCCGTTTCTACCTCAGCTCTGTCCTTCTTAAAAAGTATTCCTATGAAATGAACCAACACATGCTGTTGTACTCTCTCTGAGGGATGGTACACTTGTACAATCGCTTTCTGTGATCTGGTTATGCGACGGCTGTTGTTGAATGAGTAAGGTCAAAATTCGATGGCATCTCATTAAGTCAACAATCAGTTCAAAGGCCTGATGTTATTCTCAGCTACCAAATAAAAGTCACTGCTATGCTTTCTCTATTTATGGTTAGAATTCAGGCAAGGGACCTCTTATACATCCCTTCATACTTTGTTTATTGTCGTTATGTACCATGGAGCTGGAACTGACTCATAGGTGACCCTCCAGTGGGTTTAGAGATAATAGAATCACATGGAAGGAGATGGCCCATCTTTCTCTTGTGGAGCAGCTGGTGGATTTGAACCACATGTCTTTGAGTAAGCAGCCCAGCTCCTTACCAACAGGCCACCAGAGCTCCCTTGTTGTTGTTCTTTGCCATAGTGTAGGAAATGACCCGGAGGTGACCTGCCGGTGGGTCTTTCAGAGGCAGTTAAACACACAGGAGAAGATTGCCCATCCTTCTCCTGAGAAGCAGCTGGTGGATTAGAACTGGTTGTCTTTGGGACTGCAGCGCAGCTTCTTTTCTCTAGGCCACAGGAAATCAAATAGCTGAAATTCACTTTCCTCTTGCGAAAACCTTCAATACAGAGGCTTTCTGAGTATTCACTGAGAGAACAGAAACTTGTGGCTGTGGATTATCAAGGCAGGACTAGGAGGATTCGTAAAAACGGAGGAAATATACCCTTTATCTATCCTTACAGAGCTTCAGTGAGTATTAGGCCTTGAGGAAGCAGAGATAAATAAAGCAGCACCTTTGCTTTGTAAGAGGTCACAGAAAAGCGAGATAGACCGGGACATACAAAGATAATCATAATGAATGTTGCGCTGTGGGAGACATAGGGGAATGCGTGCTTAATTGCCTCGAGGAGAAGTCTTCATCAAGAGATGACATTTGAATTGTCTTGAAAGGACCATTTTGCTAGGGAAAGAAGCAAACAAGAATCATTCCAGTTAGAGGACCAGGTTGCATGCAAGCAGGGAGAAGAGAAAGTGTTAGTATATTCAAAGAATGGTGAGTCATTTAGTAAATGGGACACAGAAGACGAAAAGAGAGAGACAAGAGTCAATCTGTTACCAACTCCTAGTATAGACAGGCATTTTGTGCTGGAGGAATCCTGCTAGAACCCTAATTCAAGAGCATAGCTGTTAGAGACAAGGCCAGCAGTTCAAACTAACCAGCATCCCTGAGGGAGAAAGCTACTTTTGCAAAGACCCCAGCTTTAGAAGTTATACCCTGCCCCAGTGACAAGAAGCTGCACTGTAATGCTGAAGGGATGCAGGTTGAGGCCACCAGCTGCTCCGCGGGAGAAGGATGGACTGTCTCCTCCAGTGCGGTTATCTGCCTCTGAAAACCTACCAAAGGGTCAACTGTGGGGCGGTTCCAACTTTACAGTATACATTATAGAAAATAACATAACATAGTTCCACTCTGTAGTTGAGGTCACTATCAGTCGACATTGACGAGACAATGATGGATTTGGTTAGAGTCAGTTATCTATTTTGAATGAGTATTTAATCCTCTGAGAACAAGAAGTCACGGGAACTTCGGATTAAAGTGTGTATACTGTCGACAGACTATGATTAGAAATAAAACTCTGCTGGCAAATTGGATAGTAGATTTAGAAATAAAGAAAACTGGATTATGCTGAGTGCCCTAACTCAGTCCCATAAGCACACATATTGTCTAAGAAAATGATTGTAGAAATGGACAGGTAATTAATAAAACGTGTCTGAGGATCCAAGGGGGAAAGGCTAGGAGCAGAGGGATGAGAATGGGCAGGGGGAAATCATAGGGTCACACGATTTGATGGACAAAGGCAGAGGTGAGTAAAGGAAACGGGAAAGATTCTGGCAGGGCTCTAGAAAGGCAGGGTGGGCACAGTTCAATGGGGATTAATTCTAGAAAATACAACCAATTGGAATGATGGTATGAAACATAATGTGAATGAAGGATAGCGTGAAACACAATGTATACAAACTTTGTAAGCAAGCTAATATAAAATAAAAATAAGAGAAGCTGAGGCGTTGCAAGACCTCTTTGGAGGCTGGTGCCATAGTCCAGATTTACCATGAAGCTGTGGAGACAGATTACGGCCCCTCACATATCAGAGTAGACCTGCTCTCCAGGCTTGTTTGTGAGCTTCAGAAGTAAATTTTCAGCTGCCTCGGGGTATATTTGAACCACCAACCACCAGCCTGAACAGCCTAGCTGTCAATTTTTTTCACCACTTAGGGAAACGCTTTCCTTTCCGCCACATATTAGACTTAAAGTGTTGAAAGCCCTGTCTGATCAATGCTTATAAAACATTTCACCCAGATAGATATAAATAGCCAAATCATATTAATAAGAAGAAAAGCATTCCCGGCAAAGCTATTTGACTACTTACCCTCACCACAACAAAATGCTTAAAGCTCTTGGAAACTGTAAGGGAATTAATTTCCGTGCCTGAATGGTAGAGTGAAAGCACATTTTCTACTGAACATTTCACAGAATGAACGAACCACAGAGTTTGAGTACATATTGTCAACGAAATGTATAAATATTCTACCCATTCAGAAGCAATATGTATAGTAAATCCAAAGGAATAACGCCGCTTTGAGAATAAACACTAAATGGAAGAAAAGTCAGGTGATATTTAGAAGGTAATAAAAAACCATGCACACTTCTGTGTATTCTTACCCAGGATCACTTAACCAGGAGGGAGCCAAAGTCTGCAAACTCACCAACCTCACCAGGATTTCCAAGGATGTTAAACGCAATTCAAATTATTTCATTGTGTGTTTCCAGCTAGGGTCTAATTTATCAGCATAACACCTTATAGCAGGTTGTTGTGGTTGTTTAAAGTTAGCAAAGATGAGGGAAGATTAGATTCAAAGAAGCTGAATAAGTGAATAAAGTCTCAAATCATTGAGAACAAAGACTGCAACTCTCTCTGAGGCTTCCCTTATACTGAACCACATTCAATTGTTCATTTTAGGCTGTTGTTAGGTGCCACCGAGTTGACTGCAAGTCACAACAACCCTATGGAGCCCCTGAGAGATGGAGATCTTGCCCTACCCTGAGTCATTCTCACACTCTTTGCCATGTTCAAGTCCATCTTTTCAGTTGCTGTATCGACCCAGTGAGCTGAGGTTTTAGGTTAACAATATTTACATACTGACAGTTTCATATAGTTCAACCCAAACAGTGTTCATACCAGCAACTAAGAAATCAAAAGACAAATTGGAGTGGGAAAATCTAGGGACCTCTCCAGAATACTTACTGAAGAGGAATGAGTTCAGTCTGGAGACTAAGGTACACCTGGTCCAGGCCCTGGTCTTTACAATGACTTGCTTTGCATCAGAAAGCTAGAAAAATGACTAAGGATGATAGAAGAATTGATCCCTTATAGTTGTGGTGCTGCAGAAGAGTATTGAATATACCATGGACTGCTAGAACAACAAACAGGCTTGTCCTAGAGAGAGTGAAACCAGGTTGCTTTATGGAGGCAAGGAATTTGAAGCTCCGTCTGACATACTGTGGGCATGTTGCAAAGAGAGGCCACTCCTTGGAGAGGGTCCTCATGCTTAGAATGGTCTTGGGATAACAGAAGAGAGAAAGACCCTGGATGAAATGGATTGACTCAGTAACTGGAGTAATGGAGGTAAGTGTGTCAGAGATAATGAGGTTGGCTCAAGATAGAACAAGTGTCAGAGCTGTCGCACGTAATGTTACTACGAGTCACCAGTGACTCAACAGCACATAACCACCACCCAAACATTCAAATGTTGAGTCAACATGCAACTGTATACTAGTTTAATTATTGCAAGGCAAATGAATCTTAAAGGTCAAGTGAAAAGTCATAGGAAATAATTCTGAATCCTAGTTCATCTAGATTCAAATCAATCTGTATTAGGAACTGAAATGATGATGAAGCTGAAGTTAAAGGAAGAGTCGCTTTAAAAAGCATCACTTCTGTCATTTATGTAAGAGTCACCCTAAATATTTTCCTCTCTTCTTTATACTTATGACCTGAAAGCTGTGGATTATTTTATGATTATGACATAATACACTAAAAGCACATGTAATCTATTTATCTTAGAAAAATTGCTACACACAACTATTATTTTTATACATATCTGCACTTTAAAATACCTTTTGCATTAAAATACATGATTTTCAGAAGTATGTTTTCCTTGAGGTCTGATAAGGGGAAAAACATCCACTAATACAAATATAAAGGTCAGTCGGTATCCTATGAGTCATGGCAGTCAGTAAAAAGGAGACAGAAGATTACTTACCAGGCAGTTCCAATCAAAAATTCTTTGAATCATGTCCTTTTGGTTACAAGGTGAAGGTCACAGATTTCCAAGGACCTTTATTTCTAATTGAAAGAATGTGTCTACAATCACTACAAAGACCTCTTGTACTATGTAGTTCCATCACCATTCTTGAGAAAGGCTGTTTCCTGGTGACCTTTAACTGGTTTGATTCATCAGCACTCTTATAGTTACTGTATATGACATAAAAGCATGAGCTTTTCCAAAGAATTTACATACGCCTCATATAGCATCTATTGACATGCATTGACTTGTGTGCCCCTCCCAAAATATGCACCAACTTGGTTAGACTATGATTCACAGTATTGTGGTGGTGTCCCCCTTGAAGTTGTGACCTGAGGTAATTACTCTTCATTTTGTGATGTGTTGTAAATCCTTATCGCTCAGCAGGGTGTGTTCATGAAGATGAGACTCTATTTGTTTTATTCATGAGGCAGAATCATGATGGGATGTCACACCCTTGCAGGCCACGGGCCTGCTTTGAAGTAAGGAGAGTTTCGCTGGCATATCCTGGATCATCTTTTTATCTTATAAGAGGTAGCAGGAAAGACAAGCAAGTATGGTTTGGGAAATCTCACTATTATTAGAAAGAAAAGACAGGACTGGAATGTGTCTGTCTCCGTGCAAAAAAATGCTCTTAACCTGGAGAAACACTGATCCCAAGACATAGGGATAGCTTCCAAGAATGCCAGGTCCACAGATGCTGAAAGGAGACAAAGCTGTGGCCTCCTAGATTTCAAAGAGTCAGATTTTCATCAGACTGGATCCAGGGTACAGGTCTGTTGTTTGTGAAGGCCATGGTTATGGAGCCAAACCTGCTGCTTAGACTGGGTGAGTAAGGCTACCAGGCCTGTCTGGATTGAGGGAATAACACGCAGACTGCACAAACACTAGGATGTTAAGGTGATTCTCCTGCTAATCAACCATCTCAGCTTGCGAGCCCAGTTTAATTATTAGGTTGGATGGGGGGTTGTGTTTGAAGGAGTGCTCAAAGCAGCCACACAGTCACTTTTTAAAATAACTACCGCTCACAGAGAGTATATGTCATGGCTTAGTGGCTAAGGAGTGGAGATTGCTTCTCTATTTGAGCAGATACCTATTTCTGATTCCTCAATACCATTAAAAGAAATGCAAAATCATGCTTAGGATGGAAAGAAGTGAAGCTATATTGAGGATAAGCGAAGTACATTATACCTTCTTCTGCTTTTTATTTTTACCATACCATGGTAGGATGATCTTAATTTCCAGGATTTTAAGCAGTTCTAAATGCACTGCTTGAATACCCAGGCAACCAGAAAAAGATTTCGAGTCAGGAGTGAAATGGCCATCCTTGAAATAGGATTGCGGTCACTGCCAGTCAACGGCATTAATCTGAATATGAAATAATTAAGTCAAGGGGAAGAGAGGTTAGACTAAACTTGAAAAAATTATGGAGAAAATGAGAAGCTTCTTTATTTTGGTCCATCAGGAGAAGTCATTGCCAAAAGAGGAAATGTTTTATGTATAAATGAAAAGTGGCAAATGACAAAAGGTATGGATATATTAGTAGTAAGGAGTTGTGCTGCCAATCCAAAGGCACACAGTTCAAATCCACCAGCTGCTTTGCAGAAGAAAGATGGACAAAGCCCTCTCATGCTATTAATAGCCTCTGAAAAACTGCTGGTGGGTCAGCGATGGGTTAGCTCTGACTCTATAGCACATAACAACAAGGTACATATCTGGACATACATTTACATGTATATTTTAGCAATGTGCTTGTGTGTGTCAGTGTGTCAAGGATGATGACAATGGCACAGGAGGGCAAGATTCAGGTTGACTGTTCATAGAGTCACCATCAGTCATATTCAACTCGACAGCACCTAGCAACATCAGCTATAGACACATAGGCACATAAAACCCCCACACAACCAAACTCATTGCTCTCAAGTTCATTCCAACTCGGGGAACCTTCCTTTGGATTTCTAAGGCTGTAAATCTTTACAGAAGAAGACTGTTAATCTTTCTCCCCTAGAGTGACAGATGGAATCAAATCACCATCCTTTCATTTACCAGTCAAGTTCTTAACACCTTATACCACCATGGCTATCAATATACACATATAAGCTCTGATGGTCCAGCGGCAAGAAGCTGCGCTGAGATTCTGAAAACAGGCTGTTCTAATCCACCAGCTGCTCCACAGATGGGCAATCTCCTCCTGTGTGACTGACTAGTTAGTTGCCTCTGAAAACCCGCCATTGTGGGTCACTTCTGACTTGATGGTGTACAACAACAGCTAATAAATCACACCAGAGATTGCTAAGTCACTCTTCTAGTCTATGGTGGCCCCATGTGTACAAATATAACCACACCGCACAGAATTTTCCAGACTATAACTTTTTTTGGAAGTAGTCAGTCTTACTTCTAGGTGCATTTAAACTACTAACCTTTCAGTTAGCACTACGTCACTTAATGATCTGTGTCATCTGAAGACTTCTTGCAGGCAAATACATTACTAAAAACATAGACCTAAATACTACCCAACCCACAGCCATTAATTTGATTCCAGCTCAAAGTGACCTTGTAGATCGGAGGAGAACTGCCCCATAAGCTCCCCAGGGTTTTAAATCTTTACAGACTCAGAACTGCCCCCCATCATTCATTCAAGCAGGAAAGTCAGTGGGCTTGAACCACTCATCTTTGAGTTTGCAGTCTATCTCTCAGCCACAGCACCCTTGACGCTCCTGGATATAAATACAGATTGTTACGCAAAATCTATGGTTATAGGCTTTTACAGCTATCCCTATTCCCCAAGTGAAAATTCTTCAGAAAATTGAAAGCTCTTCTTAAGTGGAGACCTTCCTGATAGGAACTCTGCTGGTGTCATCCACTGTGAGCTGTACTGCTAAGCCAAAAGCCACGCGTTTCAAGTAGTTTAATCTACCACAAAGTTGGTCAAACTCCTTCTGTGAGGGTTTACAGAGCCCAGGAGATACAACAGAGGGTTGCTACGAGTCAGAACTGACTCAGTGGGAATGAGTTAGCATTCGAGCTTGAATCTCTACAAAAGTAGGCTGAATTTCATCTTAAGAGATAGGCTACTAACCTGAAAGTCCGAAGTTCATATCAACCAGTCAAAGACAGGCAGTCTCCTTCCTGTAAAAATGTCCAGTCTTGAAAACCCAAGGAAGCACTGCTAAGAGTTGATTCCAACTGAACGCCACGGTTTGAGTTGACCCACGTTTTCCTTATTTAAGTGATTAATTGAATTGCCATGGTTTATACTTTAGAAGCAGCACACTGATTCACGGTTTTGTTTTTGTACGCTTTCAAGTTGAAACCGACCTACAGCTGAGCTCCCGCAACACGTTTTTCAGAGGCAGTTAATTGCAAGGCAGGAGCCTGCCCATCCAGGCTGGTGAATTAGGAGTAAACTTTTTTAACCTGTTTTCTATTTCCAGGGTTTTCAGAGGCTGTAGATTGCATGGGAGATTTCTCATTTACCTTCCCCATAGCTACAGGTGGATTTGAACCCTAACAAAGAACACCAGGAAGATGACTGTGAAGAGAAACATGGGGACATGAATGTGATAGAAAAATCCCAGGAGAATAATCAGTTCCCATGGTCTGATGGTTCCATTTCATAATTCTGTCCTTCCCAGTGCATTAGAATCCTTCATCTCTCGTTGCTGTCAACATGGCCCACCCATTAAATAACGTGGCAATCAGCAATTACAAAGTTAAGGACAAGGAGAAAAATGAAAACTTGCATTTGTTAATTCAGAGATGTTCCTGACTAGGTGAACTAGAAGTCATAACAAGTAACACTTGTGTTTGCTGTAGCGAATCAGCGCAAGTGTTTAAGCTAGCTCCGAATGAAATACAAAGAATCCTCTTAGGCCTGTACATTCCGCCTTCCCCCCTGCCCCACAACCCCGAATATCTATGGGGCCTGCCAAGAATCGAACAATCTTTAGAACTTGACATTAGAATCCGTAGGTTTACAGACCAAGAATCCCCCTAGAGTCAGACAGCTGCTGCTTCCTGCTCCACGGTGTCCGCCGTTATGTGAGGAGATGAGGAACCATGTAAACCGTGAGAAGACCCTGCACTCCTGTTCCTGTGCTTTCTGATTGACCTGCTTTCTGCCAAGTAAGTATTTGGTTTTCATTATGTTCTGGAAAGCAATGAGCCGCAGAAAGGAAAAGGAGGTTTCTGGTGGAAGCATCTGGTTTATCTGTAACCTTCTCTATAGCTCCCTTCTCCTGCAGGGCACCATCAACTCTGCAGCTACAGTTTGTGGGCAATTAGTAGTTTGATACAAAAGGACAAACCAATTAAATTATTAAGCCTAGGAGATTTCACTTTGGTTTGAATGAAATAATTTGGCATTTGGAATTTAAGTTCTGTTTTTCTATATTAGACAGAAAACACCCTCTGCAGTGAAGCAATCTGCCGTTGATTTTTTTTCTCTCCCAGCTATCTTGTCTAAGTATGCAAATCCAGATTTGAAAAAGTCACATTCAGCTTACAAAGATTTCACGTTCCTGTTGCTCGCTAGTATGACCGGCCCTTAACATAATTCAGAAACCCTGGCCCTTCTCATTTCAGTGGTCACAGCGATTTGATCAGAGAGTGTCATCATCATATCAATTTTCAGTTGAAGAAAGGTAGAATAACTTTCAGCAAGACAGGTAGAATAACTTCCCTACCATTCTTAGTTGCTATTGCTGTCATCAATTGCCACTTACAGCAGCCCTGGGAACAACAGATTGAAACTTTGCCCTACCCTGAAAACATCCTCACAATCTCTGTGGGACTCTAGAGTTCAGGAGACGAGCCTGCTGTCCTCATAGGACTTGAATCCCAACCAGCAGAGCCTAGTGTATCTTTTGCATATTGTTCTCTGTTTTCCCTTCTCATATTTTATTGCTTTGCTTACAATCATATTTCTATTTCATGAATATACATTGTGGTTTTTTTAGTCTTTCATTTATATCATGTTTAGTTCACATACATTGTGTTTTATACAATCATTCATATCTATTGTATTTTAATTACTACTGATCTGTGTCTATTATTGCCCCATCTTTTCAAGTCCCCATTGAGTCTTTCTTAGTCCCTTAATGTCCCCATCTGCCCCCTCACCTTCTGCTAACCTTAGGCTTGAAAATGACCATTTCTAAAAGGAATATATGTCTCATGCAGTTGTTATTGATTGAATTTGTCCTTTCCCCCTCAAAAAAAACCACAATGTGTTCAAATCATACCTTCTGTGTCTGTGGATATGAACCTGTTTGGAAATTGGATTTTCTGTGTCATGGTGACTTGGTCATTCCAGTGTAGAATGAACATGGAAGCTAAAGAAACCTGAGCAGTGCAGACACATAGTCCCACATAGCAAGGCAAGTGTCACGTGCGCAACGAATACAAACCAATGTATAAGAAACTGGCATAGGTCTGAGCTTTCAAACTTTCATGTCTTTTTTAATATTTTGCAGTGATTTGGGCCACAGTTTACAAAGCTAATTAGTTTTCCAGTCAACAGTTTCAACATGCTCTGTTCTGTGACCTTGATTACAGTCTCCTTAACATGCCAGCACCTATTTCCTCCTGTGTTTCCATTTTCCACTAATCCTTCTTCTTATCTTTTCCTGCCTTCTGAGCTTTGACCCTGAGCGAATGTTGCCCTTTGACTCTTACCACATTTCAGGAATAAAGTATGCCTTGTATAGGAGATTGTTCTAAGAAATTAGTACCTCCCTGTTCACCTTAAAGTCCTATTGCTTGGCAGCCCTTCTGAGTTTCCCAGCATAAGGGACTTTTCCATGGATTGGCCCCCTCTGGTAACACGTCCAAAGGAAGTGAAATTACATCTCATCATCCTGGCTGCTAAGGACAACATTTCCTTCTCTTTTAGGTAGGGATGTTCTGAGTCACAGCTGACTGGACGGCACCTAAAAACACAACAACAGTAATTGTTTGACCGCCAGTGGACTCAGCGGAGGAAGTGTGAGTTCAGTTCCAGGCCTGGCTATTTAACTTTTGACTTCCAGCACCATGGGAAAAGAAATTAAAACTTAACATTATCTAGCTTTCATATTTCTGGTATTGAGGCCACAGGGAACTAAATCAACCCTAAAAAGAATTGAGATGATATATGAGAAAACATGATTTATAATATACAATAGGGATTTCTCCCCTTTACTTCTCAACTATTACTATCACCCCAAAATGAGCCACCCTTGTATTCACAGGCAAACAGGACTGTGAAAGAGAAAGTGCAGCTTAGAAATCAGACAAACAAATGTCTGAGTTCCTCCTTTGCCTCATAGAGACAGTGATTGTGGATAAATCACTTTAAACTGTGTTTTCATCTGCAAAGTGGGAATGATAAATCATGTGCACAGGGTCACTTTGAAGATTAACTGTGCCACTGTCTATAATGTATTTTTTACTCTATGAATTATACCAGTTTTATTCTTCATCTAAAAAGGTAGGCCTGGTGATGGAGCAGTTAAATTGTAGGCTGCTGACAAAAAAGGGAGCAGTTTCTCCCCAAGCTCTATGGAAGGAAGACGAGGCAGTCTGCTTTGGTAGCCGTGGAAACCCCATGGGGAAGTTCTACTTGATCCTCCAAGGTCTGTGAGTTGGAGTCAACTCCCAGGCAGTGGGTTGGGTTATTCTTCATCTGTAAGACTGAAATAAACTTAATCATCGTAAGTGATAATAAATAGAAAATGTAAGAATAGCACCCAAGGATTTACATCCTGTGTATTAAAGAATCTTACTCTCTGTGTTTTTCTCTACACTAAATCTAGAATAGAATCATGGTCAAAGAATTCTTCTACACACACACACACACACACACACACACACAGACAGAGAGAGAGACAGAGAGACAGAGAGAAAAGAGACTTAACAAGGGCAATTGACATTGGATAATGTCATGTTATCTAAATAATGGCATTTATCCATCTTTTCTACAGACTCACATTTTGTTTTCAGACAAAACAAGAATAAATGAAAGAATAATTTCTGTCCATATTGTCAGTGTGTTTGAACCACACGTTGCACTTGTGTTTTTACTAATACTTGTACTAGAGACAGGACTTTATGTGGATTATCTATCACTGCAGAGAGAGCTGTCGTGGCCTAGTGGTAAGAAGCTGCTCTCCAATCCTGAAGGCATGCAGTTTGAATCCACCAGCTGCTCTGGAGGAGAATGAGTTAATCTCTTCCCGTACCATTGACTGCCTCAGTAAGACTGGTTCGGGATAGGGGTGGGTTCAGAGCTATTATACATAGGGTCATTCTGAATCAAGGGCCACTGGATGGCACATAACAATAACAACAATCTGTGATATAAATAGAATATGAAATACAACTGAAAAGGCACAGTCAGCAGAGAATAGTCTAAATGTTTTGGAGCTCCTAAAATTACATTAAGGGATTGATCAGATATTGAACTAATTAATTACATCAATCAATTCTAATTAATGTTTTAAAACCAAATGTGTATAAATGAAAAATCAATATGATTTGTAAACTTTCATGCAAACAAAACACTTAAAAACTACAAGAAAATAATTTAGTGTTTAGATGTGCAGTTGACATATATTTATTATCCAAAATAATGTTTTTTTTAAGGGAGAATCTCTCTCTACTAATAACAATGATAATTTGGCTTATGGAAGGGAGTCAGTGGTATAGGCACATTTCTTCCACCTTCTTTTAAATTTCTTCTGGTTAGCTGCAATTTAGTGTAATGAGATTTTCACAAATCAACAAGAAAGTAATTATCTTTAAATAATTACATCAGGAAACACTGGGAGATGAAGGAAGGAAAACGTGCTCACAACTGACACCATTCTAAAAGGAGAACTCATAGGTGGACGCATCTGTATAGGAAGGCTGAGGCCACACAGTACAGATTGACAACCACACCACAAGCCCGGCCCCAACACCATTTTCAAGTTTCTTTTGTTGCTCTGTCAGTAATGTTCACAGATCCCTGTGTCCAAGTCGTACAATACAGAGGGACACATAATCCAAATTGAGCACATGAGAAAGGTCCTCAGGTGCAAATTACAAGCTAAAATGAATGCAATAAAACTTAATTTGAAAATACTGGATGGTGAAACATTGCATTTTCCTAATCTCCTTTCCAGAAATTCTGGAACCTCTAGCTAAATATCGAACACCTGTAACCCCTAAAGCAGTATGTGTCATGTGGCATGATTTTCCCAGAACTGGCCTTTTCAGCAATCCCTATTTGCTTCCCCCGCCTCCTTAAATTACTTCATATAACTAATACCTATTGCCTGAACTTTAAGTGGAGATTTTCAGTAAGGTTGACAGTTTGAACTTACGAGCCCTTCGGTGTGAGAAAGATGTGGCAGTCTGCTACTGTAAAGAGGACAGCTTTGGAAATCTTATGGGGCAGTTCCACTGATTATTAAAAGTTATAAGACTTGAAATCAGCTTGATGGCAATATATCCTGCATTGTCTGTCTGTCTGTCTCTCTCTCTCTCTCTCTGTGTGTGTGTGTATTTTAATACTGAATATACTGTTTAGCTGCTAATTGCACAAAAGAAATCTCAATTGGACAGTGCATTAAGGGATTGCAACAAATAGCACTCCCAACACACTAGAGTCCATACGGAAGTCTGGTGGCACCACCGTAACATGATACTACAGAAATACAGGCCTTTCATATTAGAGATATAAATAAGATATAGCTACACGTCTATTTGCTCTACCTATACCAGCCATTAGGAAGCATGTGCCACTGTTACTAGTAGGTATTCCCAAGTCAGTACTGGCTCACAGAGACACTATGTTCTACAGACTGAAGCATTAAAAACTCCTACATCATTTTCACAGTCACTATTATGCTTCAGCCCATTGTGGCATTGTGTCCATCTATTTCCTTTAGGGTCTTCTATAATATTCCTCATTTCTGTCTGTGTTATTCTGGACATAGGGGTGAAATCTTGCATAGCTTGCACATCCTTCTGTAAGTTTAGTAAATGCCAAAACGAGATACCACTTAAAGGTTACTTTCATGATGAGTTTTGACTGGCAAGCACTTGAGGCCTAGGCAACTAATGTCCACGTGTACGAACACCACTTTAAGTTCCATATTTCTGGCGTTTCCATTCTTCCATGCACATAGAATCAATCCTCCATTATCTCTCAAGAAGCCTGGATCTGATTTATTTCATCATTTGAAATGCTTATAATTATTTCCGATGCATCAATGAGGTAACCCTGTAACGTTACCTCACACACATGAATCATGTTACTTCACACACACGGAGCATGTTAATGTAGATTTGAGAACACATGTCCTGGCAACTCATTGTCTCATTGTTTCAAAGAGAAATGCCACACTTATGTGGCACACAATAATAATCAAAGCTAAAATAATCTTGAAGGGCAGCTTCTGGAAAGGGAAAACACAGCATATCTTATTGATGACTTGTCATTCTTGAGCCCTGTAATGAATGTTTTATAGTATATTTTGACTATGTCTTTCTACACTATGTTGACTACATCATTCTATCAATTCTATATGACATATTGAACCAGGGATGAGACTCCAGCTTTATCTTTATTGGAAAGATAGTCAAAGAAACAACAAAATAAATGATTATGAGTGGTTAGACTTTTACTATAAAGTCAGTAGCTATAGAGTTAGCCATATAAGGTGAAGTAGAGTGAATGAACAGAGTACATGGCAATGTAGAAAAGAAGGCAGAAAAACGAGACAGCACAATTGCCTTTCTAATTTATAGCTTCAAATGATTGAAAACGGAAATCTTTTGGGTTGTTTTTTTTTTTTTTAAGAACATATAAAGACTCATAATGGATTTTGGGGTTTTTAAAAGTCAGTATAGTAAATAAAATGATGGCTGCCAAGGTTGTTTGCGCACTAATTTGGAATCTTACTGTCTTAATGCTCAACGTTGCTATTACTGTGTCAGCCTGTCTCATTGAGAAGATTTCCTTTTTTTTTTGCTAACCTTCTATGTATGTTCCCATGTAGTGTTTGTTCCCTTGTCCTGTTCCGACAACTCCTTCTTGCTCTATGTGTAGGTTTTACATGAGGACAGTTATGGGTTTGGAGATTCTGTCCTTCTCACTGTTGGACATCTTTTATTATGATCCACACAGTCAGGTGCCCTTGCATGGCAAGAAAAGACAAGCAATCTTTTTTATTTCCTATTGTCTGCTTTCAGTTAAGATCCATCTGACACCAACAATGAGATTCTGTCTAGCACAACCTCTTCTGATTTTTTATTAAGTTTCTGGAAATTCCCTGTAGATGTACTGTTCTAATATTTTTAATAATCTTCAGAAAATAATTTCATGCATGAGATAATAATGATATTTAATAATGTCTACATTATTGATTCTGTTGGATCATCTTTTTATAGAAGAGGAACAAACACGAATTTCAGTCAGTTGGCCAGGTAGTAGTCTTTCAAATTTCTTGTCATAGACTAATGATCACCTAAATGGCTTCGAGTGTTATTCCATCAGTTCCTAGGGCCTTATGTTTCATCAGTGCCTTTCGTGAAGCTTGAATTCACTCCTTCATTACCATTGGTTCCTGATCATGTACTACTTTCTGAAATGCTTTCAGTGTCAACCAATTCTTTTCAGTGCAATCGTTCTGTATTTTCCTATCTTCTTTTGGTGCTTTTTTTCATCACTCAATATTTTGGCTATAGAATCCTTCAGTGTTGCAACTCTAGGCTTGAATTTATGTTTTGGGTATAATAGCTTGAGAAATGCTGAATGTATTCTTGAGTTTTCTAACTCCGGCTCTTTGCACATTCTCTGTAATTCATTGGCTTTAGTTTTCTTTATTTTGGTTTAAAAGCAAGACAAGTGTGTGTCAGGTTTTATATTCTTTCTCTATACCTATTCGATATGTATGGGGAGCAAATAGAGAAAATGGACTATATGGGAAAGAATGTAGCATCAGCATTGGGGGAAGAGTCATTAACAACCTGTGATATGCAGATGACAACACTTATTCACAGAAAGGGAAGAATACTTGAAGTACTTACTGAAGATCAATAGCCTCAAATAGGGATGGCATTTGAGCATGTAGAAAACAAAAACATCACCACTGCACCAATAGGCAGCGTCATGATAGATGGAGAAAAGATTAAGAGCAAGAATGACAGTTTAAAGACTAATATCCACCTGATTCAAACTATGATGCATTGAATTGCTTTGCCTCTATCTGAAAATGTGGCCATAACGACAGATGAAGAATCAATCCCTTTTAATCATGGTGTTGACGAAGGGTATTGGATATGTTATAGGCTGCCTACAAAGCAAACCAATTTGTCTCGAAGGAAATACAACCACGTTGTTCTTTGGAGGTAAGAGTGGTGAAATGGTCTCACATGTTCTGGGCATGCTGTCAGGCTGGATTTTTTTTTGGGAAAAGACATCATAGTGAGGGAGGTCAGAGAAAGAGAGGAAGACCCTCACGGAAATGAATTGACACGGGGAATGTTACAATAGGCCTGAATATGGTGGAGAGGGTGAGTATAAGGCAAGGTCCTGATTTGTATTCACAGGGTCACCACGAGTTGTAGAAGGCTCGACAGCACCTAGCCACACACAAGATATCTTTTCCAAGTGTGATGTCATTTCCCCAACACTGGCATCTGCTGACAACATGGTCAATTTGACAACACATTTGAGATGAAGTTTTACCATCCTTGCTTCTAAGGAGCATTCAGGTAGCAGTTAACTCAAGGCAGATTTATTCATTCTTTTAGCAGTCCATGTTATATTCAATACTCTTTACCACAATACAATTCAAAGATACTGATTCTTCTCAGTCTTCTTTATTCATTGGTCCAAAAAGATGTATATCTGTCTCTTATTGAATGCACAAAGACACTTATCTGTGTGAATAATAACAAATTAGTGATAGCATTGAGAGGAATGAATACCAGTATAATTAACTGTGCTTAAGCAACATACACACAGACCAACAAGCAATCATTTTAACAGAACAAAGTGGTATTTCATGATTTAAAATTAGGAAAATTGTGTGTCACGGTTGTATCAATTTATCATAGTTATCTAATTTGTATTTTGAAAAAAAGAAGTTTAAAAACTGGAATATATAAGGAAGAATGTGGTTTTAGGATTAGAGGAAGATGCCTAACAAGCTGCAATAGAAGACAAAGCACACTTATTGCTCAAATGAAGGTTTATACCATTTCCTGATGGTATTGATAGCATTTCAATGGAAAGAAAATAAGAATTACCCACAACTGGACCAATAAAAGAAGAAAAGATTCAATGTGCTAAAGATGTCAATCAATCCCAGGAAAGCAAAAGTCAGTCAGTCAATCTCAATCTCTCTCTCTCTCTCTCTCTCTCACACACACACCTAGACGGACATGTTTTAAAGATGACCTGAGGGCATCTGCTGAGAACAACATCATAATCATTCTTTCTGATTCCAAATTCCTTCCTGATAGCCAGCATTTGCTTACTGGTTCTACCTCCCTTTACCCTTAATTGTCAGTAAATTAATTTCTTCTCAACATAGCTTTCATGCCTCTACTAAGTTATGCTTTTCTTTCAAGATAATAACTCTTACTATACCTCTCTGATCTATTTAGTCTCTGAAGCCCAATCAGCTCCCCAATTTACCAAGCCTTAGTGCAATCAGGGTTCTGCACAGGTTCAATTATGTAGCTTCGCTAGATGAACTCTAGAATGTGTATGGTATAAGAAATGTTAAGAGTTTAAAACTAGCCATTTATTATTTTTCCTACAGAAATGGTGAGACAGATAAACGCTTCTTTGAATAGTCAAGGAGGTGTGATTAGGATGTCAGGAACTCTGAATTCCAAATTAGTCTTTATCACTCCCTGGCTGTGTGATGGTAGATAAACTGATTTAATGTCTCTGTGTCTCAGTTTCCTAATTTCTCAAAAGGGGGCTGAGTCAGTCGGTGGATTTCGACTCCTCTGAGATGACAGGCAGTGCGCCTACTGAAAGCCTCTGCTCACGTGTCGCGGTGACTCATGAGCGTCTAATTGGCGAAGATGCTCAGTTTTGTGCTGTGTTGGAATCAATTGCACCAGAAGGAAGAGGGCATGTAAACAAGGGCCTACTGTGCTTATTTTCCTAACAAAATATCCCAAAGTGTAAGAATCCAGAGCCTGAGCTCTGTGGGCAATCAATAAAACATGAATGCATCTTTCCGAACGCATTTGCCTCATCCCCTTCAGGTTTCCTGTAATGAGGAGATAATGAGCTAGAGACAGAGCCAGGGGTGCCTGGGAGCGTCTTCTAACATCCACTTTGTTAGAGGAACTTCTGCAGCTTAAAGGCAATGTGGTTCCAAGGGATAGTCTGCCAACTGTGTCACACCCTGAGCTTAATGTCATGATATTTTCTCAAGAATGCTAGGGTACCAACAGGGGTCCCTCTAAGGGGTGCCTTTCTGTTATTGTTGGGGAAGAATAAGTTCCTGTCATTGTGGCTTCATTGACTGGTTTGTGTTTGGTTTTTTTAAAATTAAATCATGAGAACATATTTAAAAATGAAGCACAGGACTCAGCGTTATAAAATAAAGTCCCTGAGGTCAGTCTGATGATCCGGGTACAATCTTGTTGTTTCTTTTTCCACTCTCTGCCACTTACTTTTGTGACAGTCTTTTCTTCTTTTTTCTCTGTTTTTCCAACAAGCACTGTGTCGTGGTACACCCGGCCTATGGGACACCCAGTCTGTGGTACACCTAGTTGTGTCTTAGCTCTTTATTTTTACCCTAAAGTAAACCTGCATGGTTGTTGTTGTTGTTATGTGCCATCGAGTCATTTCTGACTCGGTTACAGTGCTAAAAATATGTCATTCATGAATGAACGGGGTGGGGGGGAATTAAATGGAAAGGATGAAAGGATATGCTGTAAAAAAATATATGTATTACACTAAAAAAAATCATTAATAAAAGAAAACATTTTAAAAGAAAAAATACGTCATATGTCTTCCTAATACTGAATACCTATATTGTAGTTGTTGTTAAGTGCCATTGAGTCATAGACTACTCATATCAACCTTACAAATGGAAGACCTGAACACTTGTATAACTTGCATCCAAGTTCATAGGGTTTCTGGAGGCAAGGTATTCAGAAGTGGATGCCACTCCTGCTTCCAAGCTTGTTTGAATCGGGGAGCTCCACCAAACACTTTCCACCATGGATAACATGGCATTTGACACGTAAGTGTCACAGTGGTCAGCATCACAGCACCCACAAGTTACCTCTGTACAGTAAATGGACAGACCAGTGCTATACCACTTAGAAGAATGTTTGATAAAAAATTTAAAATAAAAAATTTGAAAAAATTTAAACCAGGCCTGAAGGCCACAGATTAAGTGGAATAGTTTGAGATGCCTGGAAAACAAACAGACAAACAAACAAAAGCAACAAACTAGTCATAAGAAGAATACCAAAACAGCCACAGTGCTCAGGGAGAAATAAGACAGCATTTGGTTAGTGATGGCATTCACTGTTCAGAAAAGAAGGTGCTTTGTAGTTGATTCTGTTGTCATTGAGATAATCTTCCGGAGTGTCCTAACTAAAAGCAAGAGAGATGACTGATGTGGAGTGGCAGAATCGTGAACATGGGAAATAGGCAAAAGATACATTGAACAAACTCACATTTCTAATTCATAAAACCCAGTTTTAAACTGAGTACAAAAACTTCCAGATTCGGAAGTCAGATAGTATGAGTTTAAGTCTTGGCATAATCACAAGTAGAACCATGAACTAATAAAAAGTCCTTAATTGCATCAAAGGTGGTCCTGAAGAAGAGTGCTGAATATTCAATGGACTGCCAAGAGAACAAACAGGTCTGTTCTGGAGAGGATGAAACCAAGTTAGTCCTGGAGGCAAGGATTTTGCATTTGTGTCTTACACATTTTGCACATCTTGCCAGGAGGGACGAGTTTTTGGAGAAGGACATCATGCTTGGAGGAGTGGGGGGACAATGCAGGAAAGGAAGACCCCAGATGAGATGGACTGACATAGTAATTGGGTGATGGTGGTAGGTGTGTCGGAGATAGGAGATTGGCTCAGCATAGGGCAGGGTTCAGAGCTATTGTGGATAGGGGCACTATGAGTCATGGTCAACTCCATGGCACATAACAACAATGGCAGTAAAGTGGAAACCACGTGAGTACCATTTCTTAACGTGGCAGATGATTAATGGAAGAACTACTTGTGAGATTTTATTAGTAAGTGCTTTTCATCATTGCATCATTTTTGAAATCAAGGAAACAAAAATCCTCCAATGAGGATTTTTCTCCAAAATAGATGGAGAGAAGATTGCAGTTGTCAGAAATTTCATTTCTTTTTAAGCCACAATCAACATTCATGAAATCACCAGGCAAGAAATCAAAAGATGTGTTCTATGGGGAAAATCTGCTCTCAAGGACCTCTCCAAAATGCTAAAGAACAAGGATGTCAGATTACAGACAAATGCAAATCACACCTTCCTTCATTCATATTGTATTTCATATGCTCTTTCATATACATTGTTTTCTATAAAATCAATACCCATTTAACTCTGCTTAAAATTACCTCATCTTTTCAGGTCAGAATGTATGAAACACAATGTACTGAATTAAACACAATGTATACAAATGTTATATGCAAATCAATATAAATTTATTTTTAGAAAAGGTACTTTCTCAGAGACAGCATTTTGAAAACTTCTTCAGTTTCCTTAAGGTTATTGATCAATAAGATTTCTATTTATTTTGTGATTAGTTTTGCCAATATATGCTTACCTGAAAAATATCAATCTCTCACACAGCCCCACCCCCTCAAAAAAAGGACAAATGTCAGCCTGATCCAAATTGTGATCTTTTCAATTACTTTATATTCATGTGAAAGTCAGACAATGAATAAAGGAAGACCAAAAAAGAATCAATGTCTGTCAAGGAGCTCATAACAAAAAAATTATCGAATACCACAGGGCTTCCAGAAGAAAAAGACTGACAACTCAATTACAAAATGGGCAAAAGACATTGAAGGACTTTTCACAGAGGAAGACACTGGATGGCCAACAAACACATAAAGAAATGCTGAAAATCACTGGCAGTAAGAGAGATGCAAATCAAAAGCACAATGAGATATTATCTCACCCCAGTAGCAGTGGAAAGGCTAACAGGACAGCAAGCAATGAAATGTTGCAGAGGCTGTGGAGAGGAGGGAACTCTCATACATTGCTGGTGGGATTGTAAAATGGTACAAGCACTCCGAAAGGCAGTTTGGTATTCCCTCAAAAAGCTGAACGTAGAAACTCCATCTGACCCAGCTATTTCACTACTATAAATATACACCAAGGAAATTAGAACTAAGACCCAAATGGAGATTTGTACACTGATGTTCATAGCAGTGTTATTTACTATTACAAGAAAACAGAAACAGCGCACATCTCCAACCACAACCTAAAGGATTGAAAAATTGTGATTCAGTCACACAGTGAAAACCACACAGCATTCAGGAGCAATGGTTTTGAAAAATATTACATAACTTGTGAGAGACTGAAGAACATTATTCTGAGTGAATTAACCCAGTCACATAATGTCAAATATTAAATAAGACCATTCTTGTAAAAATAGAAGGATAACTAGTCATGACTGGGTAATGGTGGGCATAGTTCAGTGGTGATTAATTTTATAAAACACAGAATATGGGAATGAGCATGCAAAATATAATGTCAACGAAGCAAAAATCTATATAAAGATACAATCTCATTCTGTTAAAAATAATCACTATTTGAATAATGATATTGACAAAGAATATTGAATATATCACAGACTGTCAAAAGGACAAATCAATCTGAGTAGTAAAACTTCTTCTCACAAACTTTGGATGTGTTGTTAGGAATCAGTCAGTCTTTGGAAAGAGACATTACCATTGAACTATGCCCACCAGTACTGTCTTTTCAGGTCCACACTAGATCTTTCCCATTTCCTTTACCCCTCTTTGCACTCCCAAATTGTGTGACCCTGTGATTTCTCCATTACCCATCCTCAAATGTCTGCTCCCGGTCCCCATACACACTTTACTAGTTATCCTTCTATTTTTTACAATAACGGTTTTATTCAGTATTTGTCCTTATGCGACTGAGTTAATTCACTCGTCCAAATCACTCTATGGATCTCAAATTATATGCTTTCTGTGTCCATGATGATAAGAACAGCCACAATGCCTCGGTACAAAGAATTAGCAGTGTTTACCTGCTGTATTCTTATACTGGATTTTGAAACATAATAATAATCTTAATCACACCCCAAATAGCTAATACTTCTTATATAGTCATTATGTGTATGCCATTGTTTGAATAATGTGTAATGTCCAGTTTAGAGCTACTGAAGCTGAGGTTTGGGCGAGGGGTGGTGCGTGCCTCAGTTTGTGCAGTTTAAAAGTAGTTGGATCCATCTTTATATGGAGGCCTGCCTGACAGCCGGGCCCCTGTGACTTGCAAAGTGCATTGGACATGTTTCTCCAGCCGATGCTGTTTGCCCTAGTTAACATTCTCCTTGAACGACCTACAAGGTCCTTAACTTCTCACTGGCGTAAGTGTCTCTGATGCTCCCAGTTTAAAAATTGCAATACACACATAAATAATTCAAGCAAACAACTTGATATAGTGGAGTGCATTACGGCTGAAATAACCCTCCCCTTTTCGACTAGTTTAGAACACCATCATCATTTTCTAGAAATATTCTCTGGGCTTCATGTGGTGCATGGGGCATTGAATTTGTTAGCATTTTGCCAGCTAGATCACTCAAAAAGAAGGGGAGAAAATCACTTTGGAATCACTACAAAATCAGCATAAATGCAGATTTAGTTGGCTCTGCTCACAAACATCCTTCTTTGTACCATCAGTAGAGCCACGGTTATAAAAAAAGCCTCTCTCTCTATCTCAGCTATCAATCCACAAATTATTTGCATGAACACTGTTCAAAGATGGTCAAACCTCTAGAGTTATTTCCTTATAGAATAGTAGTGAGTTATGTTTAAAAATAATTATTCCGTTCCACCAGAGTTTTACCTTACTAGGGAGAAGTTAGTTCCACTTAGAGTTAGTTTAATTGAGGGATGGATGGATGGATGGATGGATGGATGGATGGATGGATGGATGGACAAATGGAGACATACACAGACAGAGATCTTATTTTTTATATCCAATATAATAATATCTCCACTCATCCTTGATCACCCTTTCTTTAAGCATATAGTGATCTTCTCTGAGGATTTCTGGCTTTTTGCAACTTTCCCAAACTGTCCACTTGAGTAACTTCTCATTCTTTTACAAACAAGTAGAAACACAGTTGCTGTCAAATCCATTCCAACTCCTGGAGTAAAAGTGGATAGAACCATGCTCCACAAGTTTTCAGTAGCTGCCACGTCTTAGAGGGCGAAGGGCTCTGTGCTGAAGTGCCTCGAAGCAGACGGAAGCTGCCAGCCTTTCAGTCTGTCCCTTAGTCACGTACACACTGCCATCAGGTCAGAACCGACTCATAGCTGACCCTTCAATGGGTTTTCAGTGGTTGTAAATTGCACGAGAGGCGATTTCCCATCTTTCTCCCATGGAGCGGCTGATGGATTTGTATCATGAGAGACCTGTAGCTTTTAGATTAGCAGGGCAACTCTCTGGGGATTATAGCACCAGTTGGTGGCTGAGAGTTTGGCCATTTGTGCCAACTTGGTACTCCTTTAGATCTCAGTCAGAGATCCCTGGCTTAGCAAAGGTGGTTCCTGGTCCTTTCTCAGGATTGGCCTGCTCTCCATTCTTAATAGTCTTCGTCTATGTTTGTTTCCTTTATAAGAGATATAACATTTTCACAACAGGCCAAAGGGTAAATATCGTAGGAGGTGTAGGTCATAGGTTCATTTTCTTATCCATTCACGTTATTATGTGTCATCAAGTCCACTAGAAATAGTAATCCTATGTAACAACAGATTGGAGTCTTGCCCTATCCTGACATGTCCTTTGCTCTCTGACATTCTCAAACCTATTGTTGTAGGCACTGAAACAATTCATCTGACTGAGGGTCTCCCTCTCTTTTACTGATCCTCCACATTTGCCTATGATAATGATAACAAATTATGGCTAACACTGGGAGAAGAAGGGGTATACTTAGATGTCCTTATGCAAAACCCCTAAACCTAGACCAACTAGTCCAAACAGAACAAGGGAGCACAAGGTTTAAGATCAGGAAAGGTGTGTGTCACTGTTTTTTCTTTTATCCATACCTATCAAAACTGTATGCAGAACAAATCATTGGTGAACCAGAGCTTTATGAAGAAGAATGTGACATCAGGACAGAGAAAATTCATCAACAACCTGAGTTATGGAGATAACACAATCTTGCTTCCTGAAGGTGAATAGAACCTGAAACACCTGATGTGGAAGATTAAAGACTACCACTTTCAATTGGGATTACATCTCAGCATCAAGAAAACAAAAATTCTTATCTTTGAACCAATAGACAACATTATGGTAGGTAGAAAAAAGATTAATGTTGTCAATTATTTTATTTTGCTTGGATCCCAAACCAACACCTTGAGTAATAGCAGTCAAAAAATCAAAATAGGTGTTGCATTGAGAAAATCTTCTTTAAAGGACCTCTTCAAAAAGCTAAAGAGCAAGGATGTCAGGTTAAAGACCAAGTTGTCACAGTCTTTGCATTGCTTGTTCTGTTTCTAAAGTTGAGCAATGCCTTTGAATTGTGGTGTTGGAGGTGGTACTGTTATGTGCCATCAAGTCAATGACAACTTACAGCAACCCTATGCACAATAGCTCTGAACTCTGCTCTATCCTGAACCAATCCTGGTCATTTTGTCAATTCATCTCTTCCTCTCCTGTGCTGTCTCTCGACTTTTCTAAGCATGATATTCTTCTCCAAAGACTGGCCCCTCCTTGCAACATGCCCAAAGTATGCGAGACAGAGTCTCAAAATCCTTGTCTCCTGCAGCAGCTTGATTTCACCCACTCCAGGACAGACCTGTTAGTTCCTTTGGCAGTCCATGGGACATTCAACACTCTTCTCTAGCACCACAACTCAAAGGCATCATTTCTTCTGTCATCTTTGGTCATTGCCCAGTCCTCTGAATCCTTTCAAGGAAATGCCTGGTTTGTTTCTACAGGAGAGGCTGCTGATGGTAATTCATTTGCTGCTCTGCAATGGAAGGGGATGGAATGGCCAATGGAAAGTCCACCACGTGTGGCAAATATCAATTTTTCTTTGGTCTTCCTTATTCATCGTCTGATTTTCACATGCATCTGAACACTTCTGACAATCCTCTGGTTCAATGAACTTGTAATATTTTCAGCTTTCCTATCACTTTGTCATAGCAAAGACTTTCAGTTCACTTTAACATCTCTTGTTTCATTTAATATTTAGTGCATTTATTGCACAATAAATGATATGATAGACACTGTGTAAGACACTGGAATCCAATAGCATATAAACTTGACAAGCCACCCTCACTCCTACCCCATGGAGTTTTTTATAAGATGGTTTTCAGTGTCCATGGACATTTACTTCCCACTTTTTTTTAAATTTTATTTTATTAATTTTAATGGACACTTACAGAGATTTTGGATTTCCATTCATTCATTGTTGCACTTTTCTCCCTGCCCAGCCATCCCCCCGCCCCAATTTGCTCTTCTCTGCACGATATTTGCCTCTAAGTTCTTACATCATCTTCATCCAGCAATCACCCACTGATGCTTTTCAAGCTAGTTCATCAATCATTCTTGTACTCTCTACTCATTTTTTTTCTTTCCCTGTATCTTTATAACACACAGTTTATCTTCTCTAGTCATTACCTGATCAGGACATTCACACCCTTTATCCTAACTTTTTATTGTGATTTGTGTGAAACCTTACAAAGCAACACAGCTTCCCAGTCAGCAATTCACACATTGTTTCTATCCTGACTTTGTTGTTGTTAAGTGCCTTCAAGTCATAGTGGCCCTATGAACCAGAGACCTGAACACTTTTATAACTTTCATTATTTCTCCAAGTTCACAGAGTTTCCAGAGGCAAGCTATTTCAGAAGTGGACTCCACTCCTACTTTCCAGCTTGTTTTAATTGAGAAGCTTCACCAAACACTGTCCACCATGGGTAACCATTATCACATTTGACACATCAATGTCACAGTGTTCAGCATCACAGCAACCACGAGTTACCTCTGTACAGCAAGTGGACACACCAGGACTATGCCATTTAGAAGACTTTGTTTAAAATCCCATACTTGAACAGCACTCTTCCCAATTCCTCCTTGTGTTTCCTCTTTCCACCTATCATCACTTTCTAGCCCTTCATCCCTTCAGAGCTTTATCCTTGGGCTAATGCCACCATTCTGATCGCCTCTGACTGACTTTATTCTAAGAAACACTAACCTCCCTGGTGTTTCAGTTTACCTTACGTTGTTGTTATTGTATGCCTTTGTTTCGGAACCAGCCCATAGCTGACCTTCCAGTGGGTTTTCAGAGACAGTTAATCACACAAAAGGAAATTGTCCATCCTTCTCTCATAGAGCTGCTGGTGGATTTGAACCACGACTTCAGGGTTGAAGAGCAGCTTCTTATCACTAGGCTACCTGTTTCATCAACTCGGCAATGTTTGATGGGCAGAAGGAACAAAGCTGATGGTTTTGATTTGTCCCAGCAGTGCCAAACACAATGCCTGACCTACAGAAAGTGCCAGCAGACACAGAGATTAATCAATTACGCAATCTTATTCCAGATGAGCGTGTGATACTACACACTGTTGATCAGAATCCAGAAGAATTTGATGGGGACATTAACAAAACCTAGAGTGTTTACATTCTCTGGCACGAATTTCTGGAGCTCTGGTAGCCTAAGTGTAAGAAGCTGTGTTTGCAATCCTAAAGTTCGAATCCACCAGCTGCTCCAACAGAGAAGGATGGGCAATCTCCTCCCTTGAGATTTATTGCCCCTGAAAACCAGTTGGAGGGTCAGCTATGGATTGGTTCCGAGTCAATGACACACAACAACAATAACAAGAAGTACATATTTCCATGGGGTTCAAGGTCTGTGAGGTAAAGGCCTAACATTTTAACTAATTTTAGATATCATTATATTTAAATAATTTTTTTCAAGTAAAAAGTCATTTGAAAGCTGGTGTTTTGACTGGCACCACAAGTGGAGAATTGGACAAAGTGGGAAATTTAATAAGGACTAAATTATATAGTGATGTCTTCCAATGGATTAGTGAAACTGAAGGGTGCCATGTTCTTGGGTACAAAAACGCGTCATGCTGCTTTCATTTCAAATACATTATACTAGAGAATTTTCTGCATCGCATCAATAACTTTCCTGATTCTTTTGGTGCATCTATTTGAAGGCTTAATTTCTAAACACACAAAAACCATAAAACTTTCACAAGGCAAAATGCTCATGTTAGCAAAACCATAAAGCAATGTTTATACAAAATGGCTCCTAAATATTTGCATTGAAAAGTTGTCACTTCTGTACAGAATGACTCCTAGGATCACGGAAATCTTCTCTGTTTTAGGGCGTGAAATGCCAGTGCCCATTAAAAGGACAGAGTTTTAGAGAAAGCTCAGAATGGTTTTTCAAAACATGGTAGGACAGTCACAGTGCCTAGGATAGTCTGCCATTCACACCCATTCACTAAATTCGCAGAAACGCATTCCCGAAAAGACAGCAAGAATTTTCAAGCAAGTGGCAGGATTGAAGTTGTGTTAACTTTATCTATTTTCACTTTTCCCAGAACATATGTTTCACAATAGTTTATTAGCAAGTGGAGAAGACGCTACTGTCCAAAATCTGTGGTGTGATCAACGTTACTGAATGGCAGGTTTTGTGTTACTCATGTTTATTTTATGCCTTCCCAAGCCATCTGCTTCCTGGTGCTGTATCTTATTCAGATAATGAGAAACAGTGACAGTTAAGGTGTGCACTGGCACTACAATTGTATTGGTTCCTGAAAATTTGAGCTTGAGTTCTTGCTTTGCTGAGTGTCACCAGCAAAATAGAGTAACAATACCACTGGTTTAGAAAACAAGGCTAAGAAACAATTCACTCATTTGTTGGAATCAAATTGATTGTTAGCTGTGAGCCTGGAATGGGAGAAGAAATTGTGGCTCCCACAATGGATAATGTACTATGTCTACCTACAGTGGGCTTGTAAGCTTACTAGGGAAGATTGAACCATTACCAAAATAGTGTGACAAGGGTTAGTACTGAGTTGGATAGAAATATGATGGCATCAAAAAAGGGATAGTGACAGTAATGACCTTGGCCAACCTATATTACACTAACCTCAACTCCCTCTTTCTATTTCCTCCCTCTTTTCTTCCATTTTGCCACCCTTCCCCTGATCCACCCAGAAGGAGGATTTTCACATAGCTGCACTCATCGTTGTTGGTTTGTTTTGTTGTATTTTTCTTAAAAAAATGTTTAATAGTTTTGGCTGAAGAAAGGGTTTTTTTTTATAGATTTGGTTGAAGAAAGTATTGTTAGAAGACTTAAGAATGGGAAAGTCATACTGTGAACTTATTGGGGAGGGTTTTTATAACAGTCTTTAGGGAGGGACATTCCACTCTGATTAAAGAGCCACCTGCTAGCTCAGCCAGGCAGGCAAGGCCATTTGCTCTTCTTATCAGTAGCAGGCAAGGCTGTTAGTGTTTGAATTTTGAATGCTTCCTTCTTCTTTTTGGCCGCCTTTGTCCAGACTTAACAGAAAGTTTTTGGTGTTTGTTCTCACAACCACCTCAAACCCATTCTCCCTTCCCTTTACCTATCTCCGTTACGCCTCCTGGGTTCATGTTATAATAAAAGAGGATTGTTTGTATGTAATTAACTTGTTCAAAAGTGGGGGGAGAGAAAAATAAGAAGCTTGGTTCTAGCTGGAGCTTACATTAATTTTATTATTCACCACTTGTTAGAAATAAACCCTAAAGGTATTAAAAAAAAAAAGAAAAAGAAAAAGGGCTGGTGAAGTCATAGTTCCATGAATGCACTGGAGTGTTAGGTTTTTCTTTGAAGCATCTGATTACAAATGTAAGAGGTAGATGGGTATGAGATGATGTCTCACACTAAAGCATCTACACTGATCCTGGTATCCATAGAGAAGTGAGAGAGTTTGCTTTTGAAATGTTTTCATTTTACTTTGGTTTGGCTGGGGGGCAGGGCATGCATACGAAACTAGGAAGGGATGAGATGACTGAACTTAATCAGTTCATACTGAGCCCTTACTACATTCCATATACTTGAACAGCACATTTCTCATTTAATCATCTCAATAAGTTACGAGGCTGGAGTAATTATACCATTTGTCTCATCTGACAGTTAAAAAGTAAGGGTTGTGTTGATTTAGCTAGTACCCCTCACAGAGCATTCAAACTGGGTAACTAATGGAAATTTAATAAATGGACGATTTGTGAAGCTGTAGATACGTTTTAAGCCAGTGGTCTTCCAAGTTTGGTCCTTCGATCAACACCAGCAGCATCACTTGAGAGCAGGTTGTTGTGGTTATGTGCCATCAAGTCTGAACAGACACACAGCTGCAGGCAATTTCATCCACTTCTCTAGTAAACAAATAAAAATGCTTATGAAGTAAATGACCTCCTTTCTAAGTGATCCTGAGGGTGGTGCATGACCAGGTAGCATTTTATTCTGCTGTGTGTGTATCTGCTATGATTTGGTGCTCAACTTAGCAACAGCTAATACAACTTTACAAGCAATTGATCTAAAAATGCTGGGAGTGAGACCCAGAAATCGGCATTCTGGCATACTTTCAAATGATGCTGACTGATGCACATTGACGTTTGAAGACCATGAGTTTTAGGGAAAGTGAGAATAGATGGCACAATGGCAGAGTTGCTAACAGAGGGTTTTTTGTCTAAAGGAGGGCGCAGGCCAACACTCTTTTCCCAACAAGTTCCAAACCCAGAGCAGGGTATAGAGCTGACAGGCAAAAATGATACCTAAGAATAAACACAGCATCACTTTTCAAATCCAACCTATTTTTAAAAGTACCTCTTCAAACAACAAAACTCCATTTCTTCATAAGCAAACATGAAATTCAATATTTTAAACACAAAGAGGTGGGCCTTGATTATGCAGCGTACTTGAGCCAAATGATTTTGGATTATGTGTTTGAAATGTAAAGCTAACTACTAATGTGAAACATTTTCATTTGAATGCATGTGAAATAATTATACTTTTAAATAGAAATATGACATTAAAATATTTAGATATTGTTGGCCCTCAACAGAGAACATGGGTGTAACTCTCAATTTCATTCTTGGCAGTGACTAATTCTCTTACCATAAACAAATATTGTAGGATTTCTGACTTTTGATTTCATCATTTATAAAATGAGGATACTAGAATAGCAGGGCTTTGGAACTTTTTTTGAGGTTAAATATATGAAGAAAACTTGAAGCTAGATCTATATAAAAGAGAGTTTTTTACGAAAGGTTTGATAAAGGATTTTTGGTATACTTTTTATAAAGGAAATTAATATGAATACATTGGCTTTAAAATACTGTGGAAGGGTGAATAAGACATTTATGAAAAGGAACGACCACAAAAAAAATAACTCCCCACAGCACTGCAACTTCCTTAAAGATTACCTAAGAAGGGAGAGAATACTATATTTACTAAGAACTGTTGATAAAAATGGTAAAATCCTACTGATTGGTTTAAGCAAAAAGGTCAAAGATGAGTTCTTGACATTATTAGAACTTAACAACATTGACAAAAGAATAATTCAAACATTTAGGTATGTGGCTTTTCAGATCAAAGTGTTCCTGTAATTTTTCAGAGGGCGGTGACAAGTACAAGACCAGGGACCAATATCAGTGGTATGTAGCAGTTCAAGTCGGTAATTCAAACTCATCCAAAGGATTCACAAGACGAAGACGTCATGATCCACTTCCATAATGACAATCGAGGCAGCTTGATGGGGAAGCTCTGCTGTGTCACATTGAGTTGCCATAGGTTGAAAGCAATTTCAATAAGACTCACCAGAGACAACAAGAAATGTGAAGGACCCTTACGGCAAAAGTCAACTTAAATAACTAGTCACAGAAACTGGAGTTCAAGATTAAAAAAAATGCTGCACCAAAAGTATGAGAAAAAAATGGCTTATCAAATTGAATTGGGGTGATAGAATTAGTGATAGAAATTGCTGATAAATTAGTAACATATTTATTGACATAAATTAGGGACATAAATTGCTCTAAGTGTCATAAATTGTTCTAAGGCAAAGACTCTGTTATTTTCCAGATCACAAAGAAAAAGAAAACTCGATTACTGGGACTAGAAGAAAATCAAAAGAGAAAGAAGTACTTCTTACCTGAAGTTTCTGGTCTTGTTCACTGTGGAGTTAATCCTGTACCTGAGGGTGACAGTATACAGATACGGTGATTAGCTCTTCTAGCTTTAGTCCTACGTGAAAATGTGCTGACAATGATTTATTTGTGAGTCTTCTTTTTATCATTACAATATAGTTCTGAAAAAATAGAGTTCTTAATATATTTGAAATGCTCTCATCTACTTGAATTCAAACCACATTGACTCCCCTATTCCCAGTTACTTCCTACATCTTCTCTGTTTTGTATCATGTTTTCATTTGTTTGTTTGTTTTGTTTTTTTAAGCTGTTGCAAAAAGCTTTATTGTTTCATTTGGTCCAAGGTTTGGGCGAGGGGCTTCTGGGTGGTTAAGAGTGGAAAAGAGAAGCTTGCTGCTGATGGCATGGGGGCACAGAGGTCCCCCTGCAGGTCCCCGCAGACCCCTTGTTGTGCTTGAGAGTGAGACGTCCAGTCCAGCCCAGCCTGGGGGCCGCCCAATCTTCTAAAGTTGGTCAGATGGTCACCCATCTTGTTCAGCAGTTTCACTTCCTCATCCAGGAAGTGGTTCTCCAGAAAGTCACGAAGCTGGGGGTCAATGTGGGCAGAACCCACGCGTGCAGATCTGGAAGGGCCTGGTTTAGGTTCTTCTCCAAGGCCAGTGCTGCTTGCATGGCGTCCAGGGTTTTACCCCACTCATCCTGGGGTGGCTTCTGGATACCTTGGAAGAGGACTCAGCTGCCACAGTGGTTTTGCAGCTTCAAGAGACGCTCGGCACCCTCGTGCTTCTCCTTCACCAACTCTCGGAAGAAGTGACCCAGGCCTTCCAAGGCCATATCATCGCGGTCAAAATAAAAACCCAGGGAGAAGTAGGTGTAAGAGGCCTGTATGTGTGTGCAGGTTGCCCAGACAGTTGATGCCGGTCTTGCTGAGAGCTGAGGTCGAGGTTCTGGAGCTAACACAAAAAACAGCGTTAGCTGGTCCCAAAAATAGGTTATGGCTAAGATGGCCCCAAGGTTACCTGGAGATGAAGTTGGAGGGTAGTCAGAAGCTAGAGGTGAGCAGTCACCAGGTCTGTTCCATCCAAACACTGTTGAAGCAAGAGACAGATCCACGGGACCGCTGGGGAACTCATGTATTTTTTTTCCTTGAGTTCAAACTGTTCTTATCAGTACCTGTAACATTATATTGTACTTCCGATAAACCACTATAATCCCAAGAACATTGAAATATGCAATAATACAGACCTGGACAAAATTTACTAAGAGGACATAATTACTTTACTGTTCTTTTTGGTAAAACTGATGTAAACAGTTTTGTTTGACCTTCAAGAAAACTGAGTCAAAGTAAGAGAAAGTGACCATTACAGTTGCCTCCTGTGGCCAGACTACAAGATTTCATTTCTCTGCATCACCTCGCATTTCCTTTTTCAGCAATATCTCCCCATGGTCTCATTTCCCTGCTCTCACTTTGTTTGGTTTTATTTTATTGTATACTTTAATTTTTTTTAATATTTCACCTTAAATCTTTCGGGAAAAGTAAGGCAGTGTAAAAATAAACACATAGTAAATAAATAAGATATGCAGAATTTTAGTTTTATATTTTCCAATATAGAAGGAGAGTGACTTATGACAGCATTCTCTTGAGTAAGGGGGTGAGGTAGTCATCTGATATTTCTGAGGAAATATTCTGGGGTGGATGTGGTACTCACATCATCAGAACAGTAAGGACATCAAATAAAAATAGTTATGAGGCTGAGGCATTCGTGACCACATTTTTATCACAGCATCTCAGATGTTGGAATGAAATGTAATATGAATATGTGTGTGTGTGTGTGTGTGTGTGTGTGTGTGTATTTGACTTTGCTTGCCATAATTTGCTTTAAATTACATCTTCTACAGCCTGTAAAAAGTTAAAGAAATCTTAGTTTCTTTAAGTCACTTTGATTGAGCTTCCATGCCAATTCCCAAAAGGTTTCATGAAACATCTTGGCTCCCTGCTCTTCATGAAACCCCAGTGAGCCTTTCTCTTCAGTGTAAAAGTGACTGAACCGATTTCAGGGGCCTATGAAAATGTAACTTCAGTAATTAGTGCTGGGATGAGATATAAATAAGAGCCATTCCACTCTTATCCTTGAAATGACATGAAGATAGTTGCAAAACTCCATGCAGTTGGGCTTAAGTGTGGTCAGGTAGAAATGTACTTCTATAGATGTGGGCTCATGGTCTGAGGCAGATTTTCCAACAGATGTTCTAAGTAAAAGTTGCCAACAGTTGGCAAGTGCATTAACTGTCTGGCGTTTGTCTCTTCTTACCTGACTCCTTGACTCTGTCTCCACTTGTCTGAGAATTTAGACCGAGGAAGGGTATTATTTTTGTCATTAAACATTCTTCTCATATTCTGCTCCTTAACCTTGAGTACTTCCTTCTTATAGAAGTATCCACTATACTGTAACTGCGGAATATGGTCCCATGATGTGGATAATGATTCCTGTGAGGAACAAGTGAAAAAATAGCACAATTCTTTCAGAGAAAAGAGGAAAATCAAAGTTCTTCTCAACATTGCAAAGTTAACACAGGAATAATGAAGTTGCCTAGGATTGTGTTGCCTGGAATAGCAAAAATAATACAAATTACAAAACTATTGGTTCCATTTTCAAGTCAAAGAGTTAAAGCTCCATGCTGGCTGAACCCAGTCCCTCCTCCCCATTCTTTGAGATGGTCCTAAATCAGGGATGCAAGAAGGTGACTCTCAAGCCATACGGTGATGGCAGAAGCCTTGAAAACTAGGCTGGAAGCAGCTAAATTTGTGACATAAGATTCTTCCCTGAAATGTTACTGAGTACCACTGAGTCAATTCTGACTCCTAGCTACCTTGTATGACAGAATAATAGCTGTCAGGGAAGAGCCTAAGTGCAAACTGCAATATTTGCAAACAATTCTAAGCACGGATATAGAAAGTATGCATAGTATCTTCCTTCATGATGTCTCTCTCTGTTTTCCCCATCTGCAAACTGAGGATGTCAGACATGTAATGTTTAAGGCTTTTTCTAGTTCTGACAGATTTTCTATGACTACTCCATAATTCTCAGCTACCAGGAGTTCCCACTTAATGCCCCAGAGACAGATGGGTGTCCCAAGGTTTCTCTGTACTCTCTAGGTACATGCCTGAACAATGACTTTCTTCTAGTGTCGTAATTTTTCAGTGTGTTCACAACAGTAAATACGCCACCCTAGCAGGTGACTTATGGCTGCTTCGTAAACAATTCCAACAGATGGTTGACACTTAAACAGACTGTATCATTAACTTTGCAAGGCAGCACTTCATTTCTATTAGTTCCTTCTCAAAGGAGAGAAACTGTGGTTTTTGCCCTGGGGTCTAATTCATTTAATCAGAAGTAATGTTATTGAAGTTCTCAGGAGAGATGGACTGTGGGAAGATTCTTGATTCCAGACCTTTGTTGTTTGTTGGTGAGCACTGGGGAGTCAGAACTGACCCGCAGCTGACCCTCCAGTGGGTTTCTAGAGACAGATCATCACCTGAGAGGAGACGGTCCATCTTTCTCCTGTGGAGCAGATGGTGGATTCGACCTGCAAACCTCTGGGTTGGCGACAGAATTCCTTACCATTCAACCACCCCAGACTGTAGGGAACGTTCAAAGAAATAAATCAGTAAAATCAAGAAGGAAGTGAAGAGAGAAATCTCCAAATTCACAGTGGAAAAAAAGAAAACAAAGTATGCCTCATGATCGTGTTCAATTGTGCTCCAAATGAAAAGCTTTTCAAACTTTTCTCTTCCCCTTCTCATGCCGTCAACTCAGCTTCCCTTCGGCAAGACGTTTGTTGGTGGTGGTGTTAGGTGCTGTCGAGTCTCCTGCGACTCATAGCAACTCTATGTACAACAGCCCTATTCTTTGCCGATCTTATTGTCTCCAACACACCTATCCCGTTACCCCAATGATGGACTCAATCCATCTCATCAAGGGTCTTTCTCTCCTGTGCTGTCTCTCCACCCTCCCAAGTATGATGTCCCTCTCCAAGAACTGATCCCTCCTTTCTACATGTCCAAAGTATGTCAGACAAAGCCTCAGAATCCTTGCCTCCAAGGAAGTCCCTAGTTTAACCCTCTCCAGGATGAACCTGTTCATTCTCTTAGCAGTCCATGGTATATTAAATACTCTTCTCCAGCACCACAGCTCAAAGGCATCAACACTCCTTTTATCATTCCTACTCATTGTCCAGCTCTCTGATGCATAGCAAGTAATTGGAAAGACCATGGCCTAGATCAGGCACACCTTAGTCTCCAAACTGACCACGTTTAGCCATCCTTAGTGTACTCATTGTCATGTGCCCTCAAATTGGAACAGACTCATAGCTCACCCTCCAGTGGGTTTTCAAAGGCTGTGAATTGCACAGGAGGACATCTTTGAGAGGTTAGGGCAACTCTTTACTACCAGGCCACCAGAGCAGAGCCTGCTCTAAATAGGAAATGTAATCATTCCAATAAATACCCAGCATTGAGGGAGTCCTGATGGCCTAATGGTAAGAAGATACACTACAATCCCTAATGCTTTTGGTTCAAATTCATCAACTGCCCCAAGGAAGGAGGCTAGGCAATCTCCTCCTGTGTAATTTACTGCCTCTGAAAACCTGCTGGAAAGTCAACTATGCCTTGCTCCAACTTGACTCACACAGCAACCACCACCTAGTGTTGTGTCCAGAATATACAAAGCAGATACTCTAACCATCAGTTCATTCACTGAGTGGATGTAGATAAAATCAAGTGAATATTTAGTTACCAATTGTTATGACATTGCTGACAAGACTCGGAGTCTCACACCTATTCCCTCACCTGGAAACTGTTCTCAAGCCCAAATCTGAGTGAAGAGTCTTAATAAGTGATTCTCTTTCTGTTTAATGATATTACTTCTCCAAACTTTGCCTTCTAGCCACAGTCTCAGTCAAAATGCCTCCCTTGATTGCCTGTAAACTCAGCAATAATTTTGTCTTCTTTAGTCAACTGTCCTTATTTTCCATGTGAATCAATTGTAAATTGGACTCTTAATTATCTTTCTGCAAGTTAGGACATCTCAATATAATATATGATTGCCTCCAAAGTTGAAATTTATATACATTTGCAAGGATCAGTCAAGGCTTCAACCTACTGGGCTTGCTGGCACTTAACAATCACCATATATCATATAAAGACAACCCTATATGTTTTTGTTACATATCCATAAAAATTTTTATATTCATTCATCTCAGTATGTTGGAGATTATGTCAAAGAGCTATGAGTTTCCAGAAGACAGACAAAAAGATCAAGAGTGGAAGGTATTGAATATAAAATTGAGTTCCTGTGAAGAGAAAAACGTTTTCCTCGAAGTGTCCTCATATTGTTAATTCATTCTTAGTTAGAGACTCATACTCATTTGTGCAGAACTGACTAAAGGCTGACCCTCTTAAGTGTGTCCAAGGCTGTATATCACAAGGCAGGAGATCACCCATCTTTCTCTTAAAGAGCTCCTAGTGGATCAAACCAACAGAGAGGCAACACCTTTAGGTTAGTATTGCAACTCTCCATGAACTAGGCCACTGCACTACATTTGATGGAAAAAAGAGTGCACCATTTATTCAGCAATAGACTACATCATGTATCAAACCAGAAAAGACTGCATGCCAAATGACTGAAATTTGGTCATTCCCTGAACTTTTTAGTACTTTGGAAAAGAGTGATTCTTGCCTTGAGGAATTTATAGCCTTCCGAGAAAAAGCAACAAAGTACAGTTTAGAATGACTCATAAAACAAAAGGAAATGAGATAAAAGAAAACTACAAAGAGATAATATAAAGTAATAGAAACGATGTAGAAAACTAAAACTGGGACAGTCTTACCCATTCCACTTCAATCCACCACCCTCTAAGCAATTCTGACTCAGAAATAAAATAGAGAGAGGTTTATTCAGTGCTTATGATCCAGCTCAAGCTAGGAACTGTGTGTCTCAGGAATTTGAAGCCAGAATCCAAGGCATGATAATCACACAGACATTTTAGATTTAGATAAACAGTCACGGCTATAATATCCTGGTTGATTTTCAGGCAGTCACAGATTTAGAGGCAGGCTTTATTTAATTTTTTTTTTCCAAGCACAAGGTTTTAGGTGATTGAGGGTGAATTTGGTCAGTGATGACTAATTTTTACATTGCAGACATCCAGGCCATTAGCGATGCACATGGAGGTATGACACAAGACAATTACAGAACATATTTTCCTGTGAACAGGCTATCATAAATACTTCAAGGATGTGCTTTCCTAGGCATTCATTGTAAAGGAGATTTTAAGGTAATGCTTTGTCCAGACTCTCCGAGAACAGGCTATTTTATTTTTCTCAGCTTACTTATGATTTTTTTTTAATGCCTATCATATTTTTTTTTTTATTGTGTTGTAAGGAGGGACCGGTCCTTGGAGAGGGACATAATGCTTGGGAGGGTGGAGGGACAGTGCAGGAGGGGAAGGCCCTCTATGAGGTGGATTGATTCAGTGACTGGGATAATTGGGATGGGTGTATCAGAGACAGTGCAATTGGCACAGGACAGAGCAGCATTTAGGGCCGTTGTACATAGGGTCGCTATGAGTTGCAAGCGACTCGACGCCACATAACAATAATAGCAACATGTACATTGTGGGCTTTTTGGTTTTGCCTTGCATACATTGTTCTTTATACAATCTTTCCTATACATTTCTTCATGTACATTGTATTTGTACAATCATTGATATACATTGTCTTGTATGTAATTATTGATCTATGCCTGTTAGTACCCTGTCTTTTCAAGTCTCCACTGAATCTTTTTTATTCTTTAACTTCCTTATTGAAACTAACCTCTGCTATCCTAGTTATTTCTCCCTTTCCTTTCCCCCTACTCTCTTTCCTCTTTTCTTCATTTATAAACATCTTGCTCAGTTATTCCTCCTTTTTACAATAATGGTCTTATGCAGTATTTGTCTTTAAGAGACTGACTTATTCCACTCAGCATACTGCTCTCTTGACCCTTCTATGTTGCATATATATTTTATGAAACAATTCCTTAGTGCTGTGTAATATTCCATTGTGGGAGTGTACCACAACTTCTTAATCTGTTCATTTCTTGATGGGCACTTGAACTGTTTCTGTTTTCTTGCTATTTTGAATAATGCTGCTATGAACATTTTTGTATACCTTTTCACTCATATTTCCATTCTAATTTCCTTACTATATATTCCTAGCAGTGGAATAGGTTGTTCATATGGGATTTCTATATTCAGCTTTTTTCAGAAAATACCAAACTGACTTCCAGAGTTACACCATTTTACAAAATCACCAGCAATGCATGAGAATTCCAATCTCTCTCTGCCTTCTCCAAATATTGCTTGATGTCTTGTTAAACTTTGGTACTGATAATGGGGTGAGGTGATATATCATTGTTTTGATTTGCATCTTGCAACTCAAACATTGCATCTAGAACATTTCTTTCTGTTGGCTCCATGAATGTCTTCCTTTGTGAAAAATCTTTTCATGGGTTTTCACTCTTTTTCTTGTGAGGTCCTGTAGTATAAATATTCCTTATGAGACCTTTGTCTTAAATGTCATTGCCAATTTTCCCTCCTAGTCTGTAGATTTTCTTTTTACCCTGTTAGAAAAAAAGCTTTTGATGGACAGAGGGATTTGATTTATGAAGGTTCCATTCATTGATTTTATCCTTCCCTGATTGTGCATTTCTGCCTATACTTGCCAGCCTATTTATAGCATAGGGTAGGGCTTCTAAGTTTAGTCCCATTTTGTCTCTTAAATCCATATTGTTTTGAGTTTTTCACTAGGTCTCTGGTCTATCGTGAGTTGATATTTGTGTATGGTGTGACTTATGGATTCTGTTTCACAGATGACCAGTTCTGTCAACACCATTTGTTGAAGAGGTTGTCATTTCCCCATTTGGCTTCTTGATTCTAATCCTAGGTGCATCATGCTGTTTTAGTAACTAAGATGATGCAAGGGTGAGTTAAGAGAATGTTATGCTTCCCACTTAATTTTAATTTTTCAGAAAAAAATAGTAAAGATTAATTTTCTTTTCCAAATCAACTTGCCAATTCCCTTTTCTATTTCTTGGAAGAATAGTTTTCCCCGTTTGTTTTGGCTTCTCAACACTCCAGTGCATTTTTCAGAGTCTCTTATGACATCAGTTTTGGTTTGGTTGGTTTTGGGTTTTGTTTTGTTTACTTCTCTTTGTAATGAACTTTTTTATTCTCTTCATTGATTATATCCTTATTGTCATCTCACAATTCATCTGGTCTTTGATCATTGTTGTTCAATGCTTCAAACCTATTTTTAAGATGATTTTTAAATTCAGGTGGGATACACTGAAGATTATTTTTTTTATTAATTTTCTTTAGTCTAAGTTTGAATTTGCACATGACTATTTATGGCTATGAGTGTTTATTGACTAAGCAAAGAATGGACTCTCAGAACACTTAATAGTGCTCATGCAAAATCCATGCCCAAACCAAGAGGCTACTGTGTGAACGGAGGAAGGGAATACTATGTGATTTAAAATTAAGAAAGGTGTGTGTCAAGGTTGCATCCTCTGCCATACCTATTTAATCTGTATGCTGAGTACAATATTCTAGACACTGGACTCTATGAAGAAGAATGTGGCTTCAGTTCACAGGAAGACTCATCAATAAGCTGTATTATGCAGATGACACAAACTTTCTTGTTGAAAGTGAGGAGGAGTTGGAGAGCTTGAAGCACTTGCTACACAAGGTTAAGAAATACAACAATAGGTAACAGAATGATGGAGAAAAGATGAGACACTAGTCTGTTTGGATTTTGCTGAGTTTCTTGCATATGAATTTCCTCATTCTTCACAAATCAGGATTTTTTCTCTAGTACCTCTTTCATTCTCACTCCCTGTTATGGAATCCTGATCACATATATGTTGTTTTAGTTGATGTTATCCCACATGACTCTAATGTTTTATTAATTTTTCTTCCATTTTATCTCTGCTCTTTCTTCTAGAAAGTTCCTATTGGAATTCTTGACTGCTGGTTCACTGATTTTCTATTCTATACCTTCTGCTTTTTGTTTGTTTATTTGTTTTTGTTACTTCCAGCATGTTGAAAAATTCTGCCATTTATGTTTTAATAGTTCGAATCGCATTTTCAACCATTTCTGTTAGTACTGTGTTAGTTTTACCCTCTCTGTCTTGTAATGATTTTTTAAATTCTTGTATCTCTTTATTTATAGCTTCATGTCTTTCTTCCATTATTTATTTCTTCACTGGCAGTTCATGTAACTGATATATAATTTATATAATATGCAATATTATTTAGAATAGAATAGAATAAATAGAAGATAATATAAATAATATATATATAATATAATAATATATAATATAATTGATATGTTTCTACTTCCTCCCTTTCTCTGAGGAATTCACTGGGTCTGTAATCTAATCTGCTTTGTTAGGAGAAAGCTTGTTTTTTGTTTGGGGAAGGTTTTCCTCATAATATTAGAATCTGCCTGCTATTTTCTTGACATTATATGGAGTTCCTCTTGGTGTGTATGAGGTAGTTTCTGTTGTCTCTGTGTTGATTGTTGACAGTTCCTTTTCTTCATAATACTATTGATCAGTTGCAGACTTTAAGTGTGATCTCAATCCCAGTAGCAGTCTCCCCTACTTATCATGATTGGTTTTGCTCCCTGTTTCTTGTGGCAAGCTTCTTATTCAGTTGTCCTTTGAAGGACAGGGAGCTGGTGTCCCTCCAGTTGCCCAATTGTGGAAGGCCCTTTTCTCTGTCTTGTCCTGCGGTTTGATGGGGGTGAAGTGAATCAGATGTTATCCCCCAAAGACAAAGTCTCAGAAATGATGCCTGGGTTATATTGCTCAGGGAAGAAGCTCAGAAAAATGCCAAGGTCCCAATAATACAACCTCAAGTTTCAGTAGTTGTTAGCGGCTACATACCTGTTCCCTTTTCTTGGTACTCATCAGAGAGAGGGAGGGCTATTCCTTGCTTGAGTAGAAAAAAGCCCAGAGAAGCAACAAATCCTCAACAATGCAGTTCCAAAATCTCAGTTATTGCTAATGGTCACATCAAGATAGTAGTGTCTCCTCTTAAACTTTGGCTGGTTCTGGAGAAGGATGCTATTCTCACCTGAATAGACAATGACTCAGGGAAAAGACAAGTTCCCAACAGTACAGTTCCCAAGTTTCAGTAGCTGCTAATGGACAGCATACGTTTCTGGCCTGCAGTATTTTTATAGAACAAAGAATTACTCTTCCATGAGTAGAAGAAATCCTTCCCAAAGTAGACAACTACATTTATCCCCATAGTGTGACTGGCATTAGAATCACTGACGTTTGGTTAGCTGCCAAGTACTTAACTGTGGCATCAACAGGGCTAAGAAATGACTATTGATTGGCTACGAGATATATGCTAGGATGCAGTATTCTTTCACAGGGAGGTTTGATAGCTAGCTCTAATAATCTAGTTATAAGGAGCATCACTGTCAACCTGAAGGCACGTGGTTTGAATCTACAAGTTGCACCATGGGAAAAAGACAGGTAATCTCCTCCCTTATGATTTACTACTTTTGATAACTCATTCGAGGGTCAGCTTTGGGTTGGTTCCAACTCAACGGTACCTTCAAACAACATTCATTCACAGAAGATGCCATCCACTTTAGAAATATTTCACATTATCTCATTCAATTTCAGAAATATTTATGCCTTGCAAATAAAGAAAGAAAAAAGGATTCCATATATTTGGCCAGGCAGGCCAATATTTAAAAAGGAAAATGTGAGGATGTCAGTATTCCAAATTAAACTGCCAAAAACTAAATACCATGCATTTTGTTGTGGTAGTTATGCTACATGTCTTATCATTGATTCTATAGGATTTTTTTTATTCAGAAAAGACCTCATTACTCATTCAAGCTCTATCTTGGCAGATGTTTACACAACTCTATCTCAGGTAGAGAACATATGATGCTGCTTCCAGGAGATCCTTGAGGCTGTATTGAGCTTTAAAGGCAAGCTAGATTGATTCACTCAGCTTAAAAAAAATCTATCTCTATCTCTATATATCTATCTTTTAAGTATTTTAGTATATCACAGAACTAATCCAGGTACATCCTTCTGTGTCCTACTGTGTAAGGGACTGTTGTAGACACTTGCCACTTTCTCTGGAGAAGAAAACAGGTATTTAGCAATGTTCAATAAATAGAATAAATGAAATTATCTACCTCTCATCAAATTTTAAATTCAGAGTAATAGGTCCTTGCAGAACATATTGAGAGGATTCTTTCAATTGTTTCTAAAACTTATGTTGGAAAAAATACATAGAATATATATTGATTTATGCATGTTCATAACATAGGTTACATTCTGTCCTGTACCACCTTATTGCTATCTTTATCTCTATTATTTCACCACCACTGATGTTCATTCTCTACCCTTTACCTTGTAGCCTTTAGAGTTTCTGTTGGAATAGAATGTGAATTGAATTTAATTCTGTTTAAATGAAAATATCTACACTTTAGAGTTTTCATTTGAGCTCTTACAGATAATTAAGGCAAAATTTGCTGTTCAGCTGATTCAAATTTATACCCATTCTTTAAGACAGAATAGACATGCACCACAGTGGTGGTCTAGTACTAAGAAGCTGATCTGCACCCCAAAAACATGTGGTTGGAATCCACTGGCTGCTCTATGGGAGAAAGATGAGCCACCTCCTCTGTCTCTGAAAATTCACTGGAGGGTCAGCTATGAATCAGTTCCCACATGATGTTACAAAATAAGAACCGTCCTTCTAATGCTTTAAAGCCCTATGAAACTAGACTATTTTTTTTTCTGTAAAATGCCTGGTCTGTTTGAACTGCTGACTGACTTCCCATTTAGCAGCAGAGGGCTTAATGACGATATCACCAGGACACCTCATATAGATGGTAGAAATCATTTTTTCTGAAGGTAAACTTTGTATCATTCTCCATAGGTACTGGTCACACAAAAGAAAAATCCATTTCCTTGATTATTAAAAGACCCATAACCATAATACAAATTGATAAAATTCATAGAATAAAACTCGTAAAGACATTAAAGAAGTACTTAGAGTGTGAATATGCTAGGACAAACACCTTCAATATGGTTGCACCGTTTCAAAATTAAGTATGTAGTCTGCACACAAATCTGCTAAACTTTGTAACTTGCTATTTACTCCTTTATGGTTTAACTCAGGTCTGGTAGCATGCACAAAGCTTACAGCTGCATCCTTTGTATAGGTCAAGGACACTGGCAGTAATCCTGGAGACTCCCCTGCATCCCTTTAGAGTCCAATTTTAGCAGTCACCACTATTTTGATACATAGAACCCCATATTAATTTTGCCTGTTATTGAACTCTATATAAAATAGAATTAAACATGATACACTGTTCTTGGCTAGTTTCTTCCACAGGATATTTTTGTTTTGTGATCCACGGAATTGTGTTGGTTACTAACCAGATGACAGGAAGTGAAGGACTGTTGGCATAAGAGGTTAAGTATTGGACTCTAACCAAAAAAGTCAAACAGCTTGAACCTAACAGAGAAAAAAAAAAGTCTGCAAAAAAAGGATAGGGTCCAAAACTGGATGCATATATACCTAATAGTTTAATGTGTAATAGAAAGGAAAGTAAATTGTTACTAAACTGGACTCAAAACACTTGCTATCTTTCTATTCTCGTTGTGATGGGCCATCAAGTTAAGTACAAGTCATAGTGATCCTATGAGCAAAAATTTGAACCTGTCATATTGTTTACCATCCTCATCATCTCTGCCACATTTAAACTCATTGATATAGTTACTGTGCCAATTCATCTTGCTGAAGGTCTTCCTCTCCTTTTCTGACCTTCTACCATTCTAAGCACTATGTCCCTTTCCAAGAAATAGCCCCTCCTAGCAATATAACGAAAGTATGTGTGACCAAGCTGTGCCTTTCTTACCTCTGAGGAGTATTGTGGCTGCACTTTCTCCAAGACATATCTACTTGTTCTTTTAGCAGTCCATGGAGCATTCAGTAAGTACTCTTATCCAACACAAAAATTCAAAGGCATCAATACTTCTGTCATTAGAAAGAGCATGGCTTGAATCAGGTCTTAATTTTCAAACAGATATTTTTTGATCTTCAGTAATTTGGAAAGGTGCATGGGAGAGGGTTTTCCCATTTCAATGTCTCCTGATCTCCTGATTGATAGTACCAAGGTGTTGATTATGGATCCAAATGGGATGAAATCATTGAGAATGTCAATCTTTCTGCCCCATCTATAATAACGTTGCTATTGGCCCAGTCATGAACACCTTTGTCTTCTGGATGTTGATATGCAGTACAAACAGAAGGCTGTAGTCCTTGGTCTTCTGCAGCAAGCACCTCAAGTGCTCCATGCTTTCAGTAAGCATGAGTATGTCAGAATGTCGTCTACATAACATAGGTTGTTGATGAGTCTTCCTCCAATCCTGATGTCCACATGCTTCTTCCTAATGTCTAGCTTCTTAAATAATTTGCTCAGCATACAGATTGAATGGGTATGGAGAAAGGATACAGCAATGACACATAACTCCTTTCTTGATTTAAACCGTACAGTGTTCCCTTGATCTGTTCAGACAATCGCTTTTTGTTATATATCTTCACTTCAGTAAATGTACACCTTCTATTCTTGGCAGAAAAGGAATTCTATTTGAGGTACATCAAGACCACCAATTTGAGTGACAGAACAAAGCCATGCTATTCTAATAGAACTGGTTAAGATCAAAGCTCCTGGAACTGATGGAGTGCCATTTGACATGGGTCAACAACCTGTTATAATGTTAGAGGATTCATTTGTGTATGCCAACAGATTTGGAAGAAATATTCCTGGCTAATAGACCGGAAGCCATATATATTTAAACAAATATATAAAAATATTTATCCAACAAAATATGGAAACTATTGCATAATACCATTATTAGAAAGCATAAGTAATATTCTGCTGAATATAATTTAAAAGTAATTAAAGAAACACATTGCCAGAGAGCTGATGAGAATTCATGTTTGATGCGTAAGATCATATGGAATAAGGGGTCTCATTGTAAGCAGTATTCAAAAAATAGCAAAGTTACTTACCTGTCTTTTAATTGAGATGCAAAGGCATCTGATTGTGTGGCTGAATTACCAATAACAAGTGTGAAGAATGAGAAACTCAGAAGCCTTAGTGATGCTCGTTGTGGAACCTGTACATAAAACAAGGGAATACAGATCAAGTAGAATGTGAGAACGTTGAGTAGTTTAAAATCAGGAAGGGTATATGCCAGGGTTGTATCATTTAATCCCACTTATTTAATCTGCATGGTGAAAAGTAATCTGAGAAACCAGACTACATGGGGATGTTGGTATTAGCGTTGTATGAAGATTCACTAGCAACCTGTTACAGACAAATGACACAGCCCTACTTGCTAAAAAAGTGAATCGGATTGGAAACACTTGCTTATAAAGATTCTTGGGCACAGCTTTCAGTGTGGATTGCACCTCAGCATCAAGAAAGCAAAGATCCTCACAAATGGGCTGATAAGCAACATCATGGTAAATGAAGGAAATACTTAAACTGTTAAATACTTCCTTTTATTTGAATCTGTGTCCAATCTTTACAGAAGCACCAGTCAAGAAATGAAATGATACACTGAAATAAAAAAATCTGCCCCACAAGATTTCATCACAGTGTTTCACATGAAGATGGGAACGTACAATGGTGCAACCACTACACAAAGCAGTTTGAAGTTTCTTCAAAAAGTTGAAGATACAAGTACCATGTGATCCAGATATTTTACTACTGGGATATACCCTGAAGAAGTGAGAAAGGTAACATGAAAAGATGTATGCATATCCATATTTATGGTAGTGTTTTTTTTTTTTCTTGTTGTGTGCCGTTGAATCAAATCTGACAGGCAGAGGGGAAGATTGCCCTTCCTTCTCCAGCGAAGATTGTAGCTCAGCTTCTTGCCACTAGGCCACCAGAGCTCCCTGCTTACTTGCAGCATTATTGTTAATAGCAAAAAAGAAAAAAAAAAGTAAGCAATACAAGTGCCCCTCAACAAATGAATTGCTAGAGAAATTGTATAGCCACAAAGTTGAGAATGATAGGGCATTGAAAAACAAGGAAGAACCCACGAAACACATACCATGGATTAGTCTAGAGGGCATTATGCTGAGTGAAATAACTCGGTCTCAAAAGGGCAAAAATCATCTAAGACAATTATAATAAAAAATAGTATGGTTACATAGAGGGGATGAGAGTGGGAAATGAAGGGACAGATTATGAGCATTTCTCCTGGGAGAGGTGAAGGAAGAGCCGACGTGAAATGAATGTGTGCTCCGGCGTTGTATGTGTTACAATTGACTCTGTGTAACAGGATATGCATGGTGGGCTGTCTGAACAAAATAAAAATAAGAAAAGGGAAGATTTCCACAGATAAAAACAATCTTGAAGGATTGACTGGGATGGGAACACAGGGGAAGAGGAGCAGAGATTAGCAGGTAGATAAGGAGGGTGAAGGGAAAAGCAAGGTATAATTAGTATTTGATAAATTATAATAAATGACATTGATAAATTAAAATGAATGTTTGTAAAATGAAATTTATATAAATAACTGAATGAGAAAAAATTAAAATATAAAAAAATAGGGACATCACTTTGAGGACTAAGGTGCCCCTGATAATAAAACTTAACAATTACATCATATGTATGTACAAGTCCACTGAATATGGACAATATCATTAACAGATGCCTGTGCATGTGGAATATACCATGGAGTGACAGAAGACTGTACAAGCCTTTGCTCGCAATGGCAAAGAGTTGGAAACAACCCAAGTGCCCATCAACAAACAACTGGATAAAGAAGCTGTGGTATATTCACGCAATGGAATACTATGCTGCATTCAAAAACAAAGAACTCATGTAATATTATACAAAATGGGTGACCCTGGAGGACATTATGCTGAGTGAAATATCTCAGTCACAAAAGGACAAATACTACATAGTGCTACTGCTGTAAAACAGGACTGACATCGAGTTTTGGGGGAGACTGAGAAAGATGGGATAAACTATGTAAACTGCATTGAAACAGATGAGGGAGAGAACTGTTTAAAAGCGGTATATGATTGGGTATTATTATCATAACAAGAGTCCAGAATGAAGGCTGCACAGTAGAATGGACCTGG
>NW_006399751.1:9210210-9213663 GCF_000299155.1 Elephantulus edwardii
GTTTTGGAAGGACCAGTCCCTGCAGAAAATATTATGTTTGGAAAAATGGTGAACAAATTATTAATCACTCTTGTAATCAAGACTATTCCTTTAATACAGTCATAAAACAAGGAGAAAACAACTATAATCCTAACTTCTGTGTGGGATATAAGAAGACACTTTGCTAGAGGAAATATAAATCAGTGTATTTTAAAGGAATTCCTCAACATCTATTAAAATCAATGACATTTATTGAAAGTATAATTTTATGTGATAGCTTTTATGACTTTGTAAATCTTTTTTATAAAAATCAATTCAAATATTGATTTAAAAATCTTTTGACAAATTGTAAAGCCTGGCTCTGTGTGTGTGTATATGTATGCAGTATGTATGCATTCAACAAGAATTCATTTTCAGATGAACTCAGCATTAGGGGGGAAAATCTACAGGGGTTTTAGTATTGACCTTGCACTCTGCTCTAATCATATCTTTGTTGTAGCTACTATTACACACACACACACACACACACACTCACACACTCTCACCAATAGGCAGTGTCATGCTGGATGGAGAGGAGATTGAAACTGTCAAAAGCTTCATCCTGCCTGGCTCTGCAATTAACACCCTTGGTACGAGCAGTCAGGAAATAAGGAGACACAGTGCATGGGGAAATCTGCAGTTAACGACTTTTTCAAATTATTGAGGAGTAGTGATGTCAATTTGAGGACTAAGGTGCCTCTGTTTGAGGCCATAGTCTTTCCAATTACTAGGTATGCATTGGAGACCTGGACAGTAAATAAGGATGACAGAAGAATTGATGCCTTTGAGTTGTGGTATTGGAGAAGAGCACTGAACATCCCATGGACGGCCAAGAGAACAGATTTATTTTGGAGAGGGTGTGGCCAGCATGCTCTTTGGAGGCAAGAATGATGAGGCTTCACCTCACATACTTTGGACATGTTGCTAGGAGGTGCTGTTCCTTGGAGAGGTGGGAAGTGTGGAGGGTTGGCAAAGGAGAGAAAGACCCTCAACCAGGTGAATTGACATGGTGACTGCTGCAATGGGCTCTTGTGTGCCAGGAAGTATGAGGATGGCGCAGGACAGGACTGTGTCCAGATCTCTTGTTCATAAGGTCACTACAATTCATATTCAACTCAATGGCACCTAACAACAACAACATATACACGTTTGTATGTGCTTAGGCATACATAGTTGTTACTTATCGAGTCCAATACAGACCCAAAATAGAATCGTTCAGCATAATTTTTGTCTGTGCTCTTTCTGAAGATTATCAGAGCTATCTTCCCAGGTGCTTTGGGTTGGGTTCGAACAGACAACATTTTTGGCTTGTAGTAATGAATTTAACCATTTACATTATGTTGTGGTACATACGGATACACGGACACAAACACACACACACACAGAGGTTTTATTTTGCATACACTATCAAGTTTGTCAACACAGGCTCAGTAACCATTGGTTTGGTCTTCCAACATCCTTATTGTATTAGTTGTGGATACTGAAGCCCTAAGATAATTCAAATTTACCTAATCAGGAAATAACCAAGCCAGACATAATTCTTTTTAAAACCATTCCTATGTGTTGGAACCTGGAACTATGTGGATCCACACGTGAAGCTTGATTTCCTTCTCTGGGTTCACTCAGGTTTTCTTTTCCACCACCTCCCAGCATCCCACAGCCCTTTAAATTTGATGAATGAAATGAAGTAGCATGCAAAATTCTCTGCAATGGGATCAAATTTGTCTTTTGCTTATTGTGTCACATTTCCCATTATAGAAACATCACAGAGAAACATCTGGCCAATTAGTTGCCATGAAGTGGAAATGGAGAATTACAGGGAAATGCGTGTCTGTCTATGGACAAAGTTACAAAGAATTCTGAAGGCAGTGACACAAAACGTTCACAACGGGAAAGAGACAAGACAGGCCATTTTCCCCCCTCTACAACTTAAAAAAAAAAAAAAAGACAAATACAAGTGTTAACAACAGTTGTTGTTACGTGAAATTATTGAGTGTCTTCATGTGTAACTCTATGAAAAACCGATCTGAATCCTATCCTATCCTGTACCGTCCCTATCATCTCTGACATACTTGAGCTCATTGGTGTGGTCACTGTCAAACCATCTTAGTAAGAGTCATCCTCTCGTTTGCTGACCCTCCTCTTTGCCAAGCGTGACGCCCCTTTCCAAGGAATAGCCCCTCCTAGAAATATGCCCAAAATATGCGAGACAAAGCTTTACCATCAACGAAGGCTAGATGTCTTCAACTTTATTCCAAGTGGGAAAAGAAGAAGCTTTCCAATTTTGTTAGGTATTTAGGCAAGAAAGATGGCATTTCCTTAAAATTGACATCTTTAATCATTCTGATGCTAGATCATCTGGATTGATACAGATAAAATAGAGAAGACCAGCCAAAGTAGAGTAACTAACAACACAGTTAACTGTTAACACATCCAGAAGTAGGCATATGTTTTCTGGCAGGGCCATCTCCTTTCCTCTTTCTCATACAATGATGTGGGTGAGATACTGAATGGTGGGAAGGAAAAGAAGACCCATTCTTTCTGGAAAACAAAAGTAAAATAGTGTGCAAAAACATACGACTATTAAAGTTGTGTGGAAGAGAACCACTACAAAATGAATATCAATTTTTTATTTACTGGACATAGATGCACGGTATAAATTATAAACCATCACTGAGAGAAAAGTTTTTGTTCATAGGCAACAGATGATTTCAGTTTTTAACATCCTTTTTTATCTATTTGTTGAGTGAATACTATAGTTTGTTTTCCACTCAGTTTTGATATCCTACTGCCATAGTCTATTCATTCAATCTCTTTATGAGAAGAGACTTCTTTCCCCTTTTATCTACCAGGTAGCACCTCTGGTCGATTCAAACTACTGACTGACACATAAGACACTATGCCACCAAGAATATTACTACTTTGAATTATGATGTTGATGAGGAGTACTGCATATAACACAGACTGACAAAAAACCAAATAAGTCTGTCTGCGGAAAAGTGCACCCAGAGTGTTCCTTAGACACAAAGATGATGAGATTTCATCTCAAGTATTTGAGAATGTTGTCAGGAGGGTCCAGTTCCTGGAGAAGCATATCATCCTTGGAAAAGAAGAAAGCCAGTGAACAAGAGCTTCTCAAAGAGATAGATCTCACAATGACTGCAAAAAAGAGTAGCCACACAGTAGATACTGTGGAGACCACAAAGGTACCAGGCAGTGTTCTGTCGTGCGTCGGGCCATGGGTCAGATTTCTTTTAGGAAAGATTCTTCTCCCTGCTGTTAAAAATGGCTAGGTAGGCAATATTGAATGGATGGAACATATTCTTTCACTTTTTTTCATTTTGCTTATTTTTTTATTGTGATTTTAGTGAAAATCATGAGTAGAAAGATTGGGTTTTCAGTCATTCACTGATACTCCCTTCCCTTCCCTTCCCT
>NW_006399751.1:9214100-9216127 GCF_000299155.1 Elephantulus edwardii
AATATGGAACGCTTCACGAATTTGCGTATCATCCTTGCGCAGGGGCCATGCTAATCTTCTCTGTATCGTTCCAATTTTAGTATATGTGCTGCCGAAGCGAGCACATCAATCCTATTTTTATAACCGCTGTCAATAAATAAATTTATAAACTGGTGAGCCGTAAGCATTCATTTACTTCCTGAAAGGTTAGCAGTTCCAACCACCTAGGCATACTGTGTGATCTACTTGTTAAGCCCGCGTCCATTGAAAAACTGCCGAGTGCGATTCTACTCTGAAATGCACAGGATTGCCATGTGACAGGCTGGACTCGATGCCAGTGGGTTTCGACAATTGTCCTGGGAATCCATGGAACTTGATGAATCCATCTATACTTTTTCTTCCATCATATTTCTGAGCGGTGCTCTGTCTCCAATATATGCTTCAGTGTGTTCAGTCTGAATAAAATTTCTAACAGATTTTTCAAATGCTTTTCTGTCATTGCCACCTGAAGCTTCATTTCATACACACTGTTGTTACAAACTGTTCTTACACAGTTGAAGCACTCTCCCTGGCTTTCTTGTAAGTGAACCCTTGTCATCAAATTTCTCTCCGTAAGCCACATCCCTTAATTTAATGTTCTTAGAGTTCCAGGGAATAATTACTGGGCATCTAATTTGGCCCACCAGTAAACTTTGGCTGGGCACCTACAATGAGCTTTCCTGTCGTAGGAAAGACACGAGGTTTATAGAATCTTGCACAGTTCACAGTAAGTAATTTTGGTAAATGGTTCTAATTCACTGTAGTGCACTGTATACATTAATTCTTTACTCCAGGGTTTTGGGCATGCAATTTTAGATGTTATCTGATTTATTTATTTTTCTCCTTAACTATGAATAACTCAGTGAGTCTAAGAGCTGGCTCTTTGGTGAAAAAAGTGTTTTTTAAAGGGAAACCTGGGGTTTTTAATATAGCCCTGGCAAGGACAGAATTTAGCAAATCAATAGGCATTTACGTTTCCACGAGGACTGGAGGTGGTGGGAAGACATTGTGGTATAAGTGGGAAGCTTATCGACAATATTTTCTTCCTTTAAGTGAAGGTGTTGGCATTTTATCTGTACAATAATGATTCAAACACAGAGATGGAATCCCCACTGTGCAAAATAAAGAACATTTTATGTCTTTATTTTTGTGTCCCCCCCACCTTGAGATCAGGACAAAGAATAGGGAAGAAAAAAAATAGTAGTTACACTCATTGAAAACAACGTGCTTTCTCTATCCGGGGTACAAAGGGAGATGTACCTCTAGATGTGTCTGAAGTATGGCAGGTACCCTCGCTACCACTTGAACAGGGGCCTCACTCAGTCAATGAGTCAGTCACTGGGGTGTAACGGGGACTGATTTTGAGATTGTGAATTGCACAAGAGATTACCCATCTTTCTCCAACAGAGCAGCTAGTAGATTCGAACTGCCAAAGAGGCAGCACTTTCTGATAAGCAGCGGGGCTCACCACAGACTGTGCCCCCGGAGCATGCTTCTATTAACTACTGCTAGTATGTGCTGTCATGTGGGAATCACTTACAGCTGACTCTCCAACAGGTTTTCAGAGGCTATAATGCACTCGGGAGATTACCCATCTTTCTCCATGGAGACAGCTAGTAGGTTTGAAACTCATGCCTTTGGGTTGGCAGCACAACTCTTTACCACTAGGCTACCAGAGGTCCCCATTAGCAATTTCCACTATCGCTCTGTCATTCAGCAAGTTAAGACAAATGCTTGCGTATTTGTGAGTCGTTTCTTGACCTTACTGTTTTCACTTCCTGTTGCCTCTCTTTCTAGTCCTCTTTTCCTCCTATCCACCCTCGCTGCACGTCGAATGGCTACTGTATCTCAATGTCAACACGCCCAGTGATGTGGGACCAGACTTCTGGCCTCCTGCCCTCACCCTACTCCAAGCTGCTCATCCACCCACCCACTAAGACATAAGACACCTTCTTTTCCCCTGAAAAGTGTCTCGATTTTAGGAACTATTTTCCTCTAATATAGTGTCT
>NW_006399751.1:9216602-9239000 GCF_000299155.1 Elephantulus edwardii
AACAACAACAACAACATAACCTTCTACCAATCCGAGTGCCAAAGGTCATGAGAGTGGAACACGTGAAAACTAGTTTTGTTCTTGTTTGTTGGTTTGGTTTGGAGGAGGGGATGATGTGTGTTAATGTTTTTTTCCTACAAAAATGAATAATTATGCCTGCAAGGCAGAATTTTTATTGCTGAGTTAATTGCATAATGGTGATAAATATTTTAAATAGATTTCATGAGTTTGGATAGGGCGCAGTTTCAGTGCTTGCCATAGATATCACAAATTGGCCTCTGCACCCCAGAATTTTCTTGTGTGCTCTGCATGAAATGTTTTCTTCCAGACATGGCAAATTGAACCATTTTTGAGTTTCATCTTCCTGTTGTATCAAGAGTCAAACTTTTTTTGGTCCGGAATACATCTGTCACAGAACTCAGGTGTTTATGGACTGACTCTGGGGACAGGACTGGAGGCAGCAGGGAGACAGGTGGCGAGGGAGCCTATATATTTCATGTTTCTTATAATCTGTTTCTTCAGGAACCGTGTAATCCCTTCACGATGCTTCTGCTCTCGGTCAAGGAAAAGAAATATGATCTCACAATCTCCTTGCAGCTAGCTGGCTCTCAGGAAAATTATTCTCTTGTACTGAAACCAAGATGAATTCTAAGGCCTGACGGAAAAGTATGCATTCTTGGCCTGTTTTCAATTTTCCAGAGCCCAGACCCAAGTGGAAATTGTTAAGCAGACTTTCTCATGGTTTCTTTCTGTTTTCACTGTTTTAGTTTCCTTGATGTGGATCATTTTTCACTGCCTCAGAAAAAAAGTGAGAGATTGAAAGGTACCAGGGCCAGAGAACTAAAATAATGTTTGGTCTCTGTCAAGTTCTTTGACTTAGATCTTTAGTTGGGGGCATTTCTAGGCTCTGTATTTCAGGATGAAAAGGAACTTTTAAACACTACAGAGAATGAAAATAGTCCACATGCTGGTGGTGGTCAGGATTTAATGGAGTGTAGAATCTTGTATTTCCCCCCAAAATATTTGAGGAGAGTTCTAGAATAATTTTGCTTTGTCTTACCTCTCACTTCTGAATTCTATTTTTTTTTCCCAAAAAACTTTCAATCTTAAGTTAAAAATGGCATGTAAGTTTCTTAATAGCTGTGAAATAATTTCTATTCCAGGGTAGGAAACAGAGTAAGGAAATTTATCAGCTCTTGGCATATTTTGTGAGTGGGAATGTGATTTAGTAGAAGGATCTTGGTAGAATTGTCAGATTTCATTATACACCAGCTGTGTAACTTTTAAGAAAGTCTCACTACTTGTCTGATATGGAAAACTAGAGTGATATCTTTTTTACAATCCTGATACCAAATGGTCATGGCCTCCATAAATCTTCACAAAGGGAAAGAACCCTCATCAACATAATCAACAGGTAACAGATGATTCCTATGAAGTCAGACATGCTGCGCCTCATCCCCGCTCTAAATTCCCTCTATTAGTTGTGATCCCAACGATCCCTTCCGTGACATTATTTGTTTTATAGTTAGTTGTAATGGCCACACAGAACTCATAGAAAATGTTCACAGTGAAGAGGTTCTTGGCAAAGTTGCAAGGTTTGACGCGATGACTCCAGCAATGGTCTCAAGTATGATCTCAGGGGGGTCTCAAGAAATGATGAGGACGGCACAGGATAAGCCATCCTGTGATCTGTTGTTCTTAGTGTCACTAAAGTTTTCAATTATACAGAACCTAAAACCCACCTCAGTCACTAGAAGTTGCAGTCAACTCAACAGCCCCTTACAACAGCAACAAACCAAACATTGAATTAAACATGTGGGTACAATGTAAGTTGACTTATTCTTATCCTCCCCTGCCTACGTCTGACTTTGTTATTCAATAAAGACTATGCTGGAACTGTTATGTAACACCCCTGTATTCAGCGGTTGTGCCAGGAAACGACATTAAAACTCCTTCTACCACCTCTGAGATAACAAATGAGTTTCACTTCCTTAAAAATTCTGTCAATGATTGAAAACTTCTTTAACATATGTCTGGAATAGACAAGCTGAAGAATAGGACAGAAAAAATATGATTATTTAATTTATTAAGGATGTTCCTAAAATTACTTTAAAATTATTGGATTGACAATTTTGAAAAGATAATAGAATTTGATGGACCATTGCCTGTGACATCTATGAGGGCTAGGAAGGATAAAAGTGGGTGCAAAAATATACATATTTGAAGGAGATCGAAATGATCATTCATGTATTACAGGTATGACTTAACCTCTGCAAAAACCTCAATGATGTCATGCATAAGTAACTTCCTCTTCCCTAATTAAAATCTGAACATTTTAATCAAAATTTTCAGGCTAAAGTTGAATGCAATCAAGATGTATTAATGATAATTGGCTACTGGAACACAAAAGTTGGAAATAATGAACCATTCACTTGGTTGACGGTCTTTCTCTCTTTTGCTGTCCTTCTACTTCCCAAACATGATGCCCTACTCCAGGGAAACCTAGACCTACACCAAGAGGCTATTGTGCAAACAGAGCAAGGGAATACTAACTGGTTTAAAATTAGGAAAGGTGTGTGTCAGGGTTGCGTCCTTTCTTCATACCTGTTTAATCTATACACTGAGCAAAATATTCAAGAAACTGGACTCTGTGAAGAAGAATGGAATCAAGATTGGAGAGTCATTAATAACCTTTGCTATATAGGTAACAAACCTTTGCTTGTTGAAAGTGAAGAGAACCTAAAGTACTTGTTGCAGAAGTCTAAACACTGAAGTCTTCAATAGGGATTGAAGATTCCTTATGGATTCAATATGGATTCTTGGCATCTCAACGCCAAGAGAAGAAAGCTCCTCATCACTGGACTGTTAACCAAGATCATGATAGTTGAAGGGAACTTGGAAATGTCAAGAAATTCATCTCATTTGGATCCTCAATCAATACACTTGGATACCAGCAATGAGGAGACCAGGAGATGTATTGCACTGCAAAGTCTATAGCGAAGGACCTCTCCAAATCATTGAGGGGAAATGATGTTAATTTGAGGACTAAGCTGTGTCTGATTTAGGCAATGGTCTTTTCAGTCATTTGCTATGCAGCTGAGAGTTGAACAACGAATAAGGATGACAGAAGAAGAAATGATGCCTTTGAACTGCGATGATGAAGAAGAGTACTGAATATCCCATATCCCATGGCCTGCCAAAGAACAAACAGATAGATCTTGCAGCCAGAGGCAAAGATGATGAAGCTTCGTCTCACATACTTTGGGTATATTGTTGGGAGAAGCTATTCCTTGGAGAGGGACATCATACTGGAAAAGTGGAGAGACAGCAAAAGAGAGGAAGACCCTCACCCAGGTGGATTGACACAGTGACTGCAGCAATGGACTGGAGTGTGTCAGGAAGTGTGAGGATGGCAGTAACTAGGACAGGGTTCATATTTGTTGTTCATAGGGTCGCTATGAGTCATGCTCAACTAGTGGCACCTAATAGCGATAAGAACAACTCCATTTAAATTGCACAGCTAAAACAAAACATAGCTCTTTTTCTCTCAGAACTGACCCACTGCCTACCCTACAGCAGGTTTTCAGAGGCAGTTTAATCACACAGAGAAGACTGTTTCCGCTCTATTCTCCTGCAGAGCAGCTGGTAGATTTGAACCATATACCTTCAAGATTGCACCACACTTTCTTACCACTAGGTCACCAAAGCGTGTGATAAATTATTTGCAAAGTAAGTGAAACAAATCACTAATCATTGTTTGGTCAGTCGGTTGGTCTGTCGGTCAGTCTATCTATCTATCTATCTATCTATCTATCTATCTATCTATCTATCTATCATCTATTATGTATGACCATTTGTATCTGTAGCTGTTTAAGATAGTACTATCTCAATCCAAATCTTATTTTCTTGAATCATTTTTTTTTTTGTTTTTTTGTTTGTGTGTGTGTGTGTATGTGTGTGTACCATCGAATCCGACTGGCACAGGAGGAGATTTCCTCTCCTTCTTCACCAGAGCATCTGGTGGATTCAAATCATGCACCTTCAGGATTGCAGTGTAGCTTCTTGCCACCAGGCCACCAGTTGTTTGTTGTTATGTTCTGTCGAGTCGCCTGCAACTCATAGCAACCCTATGTACAACAGTTCTCAACCCTGCTCTATCCTGTGCCAATCTCACTGTCTCAGACACACGCACTCCCACTAATCCAGTCACTGAATCAATCTACCTCATAGAGGGTCTTCCCCTCCTGTGCTGTCCCTCCAATCCTCCCAAGCATGACGTCCCTCTCCACGGACTGATCCCACCTTGCAACACGTTCAAAATATGTCAAATGAAGCTTTAGAATCATTTCCTTTAAGGAACAGCCCGGTTTAACCCTTTCCAGGATGAACCTGTTTATTTTCCTAGCAGTCGGTGGTACATTCAATACTCTTCTCCAGCACCACAGATCAAAGGCATCGAGCACCCTCCAAATCTTATTTTCTTATCAATTAATATGGCTTAAGTACTAGAGAAGATGAGTCACAAATATAAAGCACATCCAGATTTTTATTATACGGACTAAAGAAAAGAATAAATCTGAAATAATTTGGTGTCTAGGAAGGGTTAGAACTTACCTGAACAGCATTTATAGGAATAGTAATTTTCACATGTCATTACACTGTTGCTATTGGTTGCCCTTAATAAATAAATTCTGACTCATACTGACCCATGTCCTCAGATAAGAGTGTATCTATCATCCCATGGGAAGAATGGAGAGAAAAGGAAAAATAAACCTGAGGATATCTTTAAAATACATTTTCCACTTCATTCACACTTCATTATGATGAGTCCACTCTTAGGAATTCCTCCGAAGAGAAAGTATTTTTGGAAAGCTACAGACACCCTAGCAGTAATTTGTTTGCATTACATTTAACTTAATGCCTTTTGGGAGAAAACAGAGACAGACTACACCAAGAAACACCTTCTAATCTGATTTCCTTGCCGTCAGCAAAATTTATCTCCCATGAAAATAAATAAATACAAAGAAATAGGTATTTAAAAACATATGTACAGAATATTCACAGAGCATGAGTAATTTAGTTGGGAAATGTATCTATGTCAAATTGAATCTCTTCTACGATTTTTTTCCTACCTCCTAAGTCATTTGAACTTGCTCTTGAGCTTTGTATCTCAAATCACATTGTGTATTTCCAGTAGCCTGAAGTGTTTCCTCTAACCAAAAACTCAAGAAATGCCCATGCAACTTTGAGTCCTCTGTTGCTGCCTCTTTTTTGCTAGTCCATCTAATTACTACACAAAATCCTATTTTGCCATGTCAAAATCATTCAAACTCTTTAACTGACTAAACTTTTAAGGAACATTTTGGCAGCAGTCTACCTCATGATTATTTCCATCTCTCTGTCCAGCCTAGTGCTTTGCACATCCCACCTTTGCTGTTGCTGTGTTGTTACATGTCAAGTCAACTATGATTTATAGCGCTCCTATGGACAATGGCTCTGAACCTTGTCACATCCTCAGTCACCCTCACCCTCTCTGACACACCTGACCCCAATGCCACAGTCACTGTGTCAATCCATCTCTTCCATAGTCTTCCTCTCCTGTGCTGACTCTCTTCCAAGAGACCCTCTCAAGCATGATGTTCTTCTCTAAAGACTGATTCCTCCTGGCCACATGCCCAAAGTATATGAGATAGAGCTTCAAAACCCGTGCCTCCAAAGAGCAATCTGGTCTGACCCTCTCCAGGTCAGACCTGCTCGTTCTCTTGACAGTGCACGTTCAATTCTCTTCTCCATCATCACAACTCAAAGGTATTGATTCTTCTTGGGTGAGTGCAGCAGAGAAAGACCCTGGAAGAGATGGACTGACAGAGTGTGACAATGGGGACAAGAGTGTCAGAGATGAGGGATGAGATTGGCACAGGATAGGGCAGAGTTCGGAGCCACTGTTCATAGGGTCCCTGTGGGTCATTGTTGACTCACCAGCACATAACAATAAAAACAACAATTCTAAATAACAGTTGACATAATGAATATTCTTGAGAAATTATTATAGTTGGGGACTGGAGTCTGCCTCCACTCTGGAAATCGGCTGGCTAACTGGCGGGATGGCTAGCATCTCAATGGCGGCTCCTCTTGGTGGCTGTCAGGCAAGGGAAGTTTCTAGAGTCCTTTTCATTGTGTGTTACTGTTCTCTTTTTGCCCTTCAAAAGTGGGTGGGTGGCCCTGAGCCTTAGAGTAAGGGTAAGTAAGGGTGGAGCCTGTGGAGCCTGCTCGAGCAGACAGCTTAAAATCCTGTAAGGCCCTCAGGCCTGCGGCTCTGGCCTGCCTTCAATTGTTTTTGGTGAAACATTCTTCTAGGTCGTATAACCCTGGTATGTCCACTTGCTGTACAGAGGTAACTTGTGGTTGCTGTGAAGTTAAACACTATGACACACTGATGTGTCAAATGTGAGAATGGTTCCATGGTGGACAGTGTTTGGTGGAGCTCCCTGATTAAAAAAAAAAAAAGTTTGGAAGCAGGAGTGATATCCACTTCCATAATAGCTTGTCTCTGGAAAGTCTATGAACCTGGAGAAAGGATGAAAGTTACACAGGTGTCTAGGTCTTTCATTCATAGGTTCGCTATGAGACGCCTACTCGATGGTACTTAACAACAACAAACAAGTATGTTTTATGTTCTGGATTTTATTTTAGGTGTCTTTATAGATGTGTATAGTGAGATCTGGTGACTTAGTGGTAAGGAGTTGGTCTGTCAATCTAAAGACTGGCAGTTCAAATCCAACAGTTGCTTTGTAAGAGAAAGAGGGGTAATCTCTTCTGTGATTTACAGCCTCTAAAAACCCACTAGATCATCAGCCACTATGAGTCTGTTCTTACTTAATGGTACTTAATGAGAACAACAACTATAAATATACTGTTGCTCTTATTATCAACATTCTTATAATAAGGGAACTGAAGACTTAGTGGTAATTTAGCACATAGCAATGAAGTGACAAGACAAGGTTTGTATTCAAGTACCTTTGCATAAAATTCACCTTTGTTTCTAATGACATATTGAACTGAGCAATGATGAAACTATGGAGAGAACATATAGTCAGGAGTTTGATGCATCTACGTTTGATACCATCATGTAGGAAAGGGAAGAAAGCTTCAAAGTCAGAGTGGCTGAGTTCAAATCTTGCCTCCACTATTTATTATCAATGTAACTCTGAGCAAGTTTCTTAATGCCTCTTTACCTCAGTTTACTCTTTCATAAGATAGCATACCTACATTTGAAAGTTATTATAAGGATTAAGTCAGCTGTGTCAAGCATACAGTAATAAATGCACATCTTTCTGTTAACTTTCACGAAAATTACAAATAAAAATTTTTAAATTTTTTTTTTTTATTTTTGTGTGAGTGTAGCATCAAATCAGATCTGACTGGTACAGGAGGAGATTGTTCCTCCTTTTCCCGGCAGAGCATCTGATGGATTCGAACCGTGTGCCTGTGGGATTGTAGTTGCAGCTCCTTGCCACTAGGCCACCAGAGCTCCCCCACAAATAAAAAATTTTAAAGAAACAAAACAAAAACTACTTACTAAACCTTGAATGTAAGCAATAAGACTCAAACTATACCCAATAGACACAGATATAACTATAGCAATAGGTAGATAGATAGATAGATAGATAGATAGATAGATAGATAGATAGATAGATAGATGATAGATAGAAAGGAGGAGTGGCATTCACTTCCATAATAGCTTGCCCCCGGAAACCCTATGAATCTGGAGAAAGGATGAAAGTCACACAAGTGCTGAGGACTTTCATTCATAGGCTCGCTATGAGTCGCCTACAACTCGATGGCACTTAACAACAACAACAACATAGATATATACATACAGAGATATAGATAGAAATAGATATATAAAGATACAGATATAGATATATAGATACATATAATATAGATACACACACTGTATTCTGGTGGTTCATTTATGAGGATAGTTTTAAATAAGATGAGGAGGTGAATGGATAGATAGCTAGGTAACTAAGTAGATCTGTCTTACAATTTTGAGCAGGTATATAGATTTTAAGCATCATTGTAGCTGCTTGAAATTACAGTCTTTCAGCATTATATCGGATTGGGGTAGAGTAGGTGCTTCAAAATGCTGTCTCTTCTTCCCTGAGTTTGTGGAAATCTTGAGTCTCCCCCCACTTCCTCCATCCTTTCGGCATCTTGTCATATCTTGAAGGTCAGGCTGACAGCAGTGGACAAGCTCAATTTCTTTCTGATTTCCCAGGGAAGCTCATTGATGTGCTTTATTCTTTAGTGTGTGATTAGGTCTCACACATTAATAACAAGAGAACAGACCATCTGCAATTCTGATTATTAGCCCGCCTCAGAAAAATGAGGGTTTCATTTAACTAGTATTGAAGAACTGATTTGAAATTCACTAGCGATTCATTTCCCCCAGGTTATATGAGAGATTAGGGAACACTGAATTTGGAATCTGCTTAGATCCTTAACTCATAGGAAAAATTACTGCTAAAAGTGACCTATAAATAGTGTAAGACATAAAAAGAGTAATTTCTTAGTTTTAATTGAATAGACATCATTTTCTGAGTTTCAGTGTTGCATTCTTTGCTTGGAAAATGTGCAAGCAGATGTGTATCTGTGAATGTTGATTATCGTGAGTGGAAGAAGTAGGTACCAGTTTTAGAATCAGATAAGTTCAAATCCCAACACTGCCTTCTTACAGATCTCAGAATGCATGTATTTAAACACCTTTCTTTTCATTTATGAAAATAATTTTTTATTATTGATAACTTTTCTTCTTCGTAGTCATCATTCTCTTGTTACCCCACTCTCGTCATTTTTTTAATTTTATTTTATATTGGTTTGCTTACAAATTTCACACACATTGTGTTTCACACTAGTCTTCGCTCACATTGTGTTTCACACAATCATTTCCATGCATTCTGTTTTATAAAATTAATCCTCATTGGACTATGCCCTTCATTACCCTGTCTTTTCAGGTCCCCAAGGGATCTTTCTCATTTCCTTCCTTGCACCCACTGAATTGTGCAACCCTGTGTTTTAGCCCCTACTCATCACTCAGGGGCAATGATTTAGAAATACACTACACAACATGAGAGAGACTGGAGATCGTTGTGCTGAGTGAACTAACTCAGTCTCACAAGGACAAATACTGCCTAAGACCATTATCGTAAAAAGTGGAAGGATAACTAGTAAAATATGTATGGGGACCCAAGAGGGGAAGGGTAGAATCCACTCTTGTCTTTGATAATATCCCTAGGTAACAGTGTGTGTGAGTGTGCGTGTCTTTGAACTAGTGTGTGTTACTGTTTGTTAGCACTAAGTGGTAAGGAATAGTGCTGCCATTGCAAAGATACTCTGCTCCGCAGGAGAAAGATGGGCTATTTCCTCCTATGTGATTTTACTGCCTCTGAAAACCCATTGGAAGGTCCGCTGTGGGTCAGTTCTGACTCGAAGGTATACAACATCAATAACAACCAAGGATATATATTATTAAGATCACAAGGTTTACGTAACCAAATCTCAAGCCCACCACCATGGAATCAATTCTAAGACATGACAAGCCTGTAAGTCACGGTAGAACTGCCCTGTAGCATTTTTCAAGGCTGTAAATCTTTACGTAAATGAACTGTCCTTTCCCCTACTGGGGAGTATGAACTTAGCAGTCAAGTACTTTAAGCACTGTGTCACTAAAGCCCCTAGCTTGAAGTCAATATTCACAAAACTTACATCTGGGGGGAAAGTTGATGTTCATGGACAGGGAATAACAATTTGCTAATAATCAAAAGAAAAGAATGTAGAAGCATAAAGACTTGGGCCTGTCTTTATAAGGTGAAAAACTGCTTCTTTCAGTTCTCGGTCAGCACTGGTGTCCTATAGTAGAAGCAATCATTATTAATACATTTGTTAATCTGGATCCTGTTAAGTATTGACAGCTCTAGAAATATGTCTCCACGTGGAGTCCCTGTGTCCACAGGAAGATTTAATAATGATGACTGAGTTATGAGATGTTATAATTATTCCAAATAGGTGTCATGACATTTAATTAAATGAAACCATGGGCTATCTCTCTATTTAGATATGCGCTATTTTTAGCTTCTGTACATTTTCCTGTAATGATAAATTATAGAGTAGGGAAAAGACTAGAAACTGATAAAATGAAGGCAAATTAGAAAAGAATGAGTAACAATGCAAATAGCAGTCTGAGTAACAATGCAAATAGCAGTCAACAATTGCAAAGCACTTGTTGTTGTTGTTATGTGCCGTCACCGAGTCGCTTGCGACTCATAGTGACCCTATGTACAACAGCCCTAAACCCTGCTCTATCCTGTGCCAATCGCACTGACTCCGACACTCCCATCCCGATTATCCCAGTCACTGAATCAATCCACCTCATAGAGGGCAAAGCACTTACTATGTGTTAATCTCGGGAGTAAATGTGCTGCTTAACAATCAGAACTGCACTGCCTCCAGGAACAACTGCCTCCTTTGTCCTGGTGCCTGGCTAGCATTACTGGACTGTTTGACAGAAGAGTCTATGGAAGAACACTGAACCAAAAGGGCAAATGCAGAACCAATTCTTAACTTCTCATGAACTCCAGATTATCCGGAGCCATGGAGGCTAGATGGAACATATTGAAACTATCACCCTGAGATATCTTAAAGCAAAAATTATACCCTACAATACTCTTCAAAAGCAACTAATATTTTAGCTTGTGAAGATAAAAGGGTGAGGAGGAAGTCAGAAAGGGACCGGGGAATGGGGGTTATATAATTCAAGGACAGTAACCAATGTTACTGAATATTGCATGTAAAAGCTATTGAGATGGTGTTGATTTTGTTGTGTATATTCTCAACAATAACTACAATATAAATGCAATTTTAAAAATCTGATACTTGTTTTAGTCTTTCATAGTCTCCTAAATTAAATTTGTAATGCATGATTTGTACCAGACTGTTAATGGTCATGCATATAATGTCTAATCCATTCCTTTCTCATCTCGCACTCCAGTGTAGGGTCCATTATCTATCCATTTTTTTTCCCTGTTCTTTCCTCCACTGGTGTCCGTCCTGTTTTTATAACAGTGGTCTTGCTCAGTGTTTGTCCTTTTGTGACGGAGATATTTCAGTCAGCATAATGTCTTTCAGACTCATTCATGCTATGCAGTGCTTTCCAATGCCAATGTTTTCATTACTGTGTAATATTCCATTGTTTCCATTGTGAGACTGTAGCAACTGCTCCACAGGAGAAAGATGGGCAATCTCCTCCCATGCAATTAAACAGCCTCTGAAAAATCCACTAGAAGATCAGCAATGGGCAGGTTCCAACTCAATGGTATTGAATAACACCACAAAAAGGTTGACAAGGACCAGATCTTTATCTGTTTCTTTATTTTCTTGCCACCAAAGTACTAAACTGTGTGTTCTCCTGGATAGAATGGCAAGGAGTTCTGGAAGTATTGGGCAGTACATGTCATGCTATAGATTTAAGGTCAGCAGTTTGATTCCATCAGTTATATATAACAAGGGAGAAAAGCTAGGCAGTCTCCTTCTATCTTAAAATCACAAGGTTTACAGTCTCAGAAACCCAACGGAAGGTCACTACGCATCAGGATCAACGCAATGGGTGAAATAAAGTGGATTGACAATACAGGCTACCATTTGGCCTTATTCTTTGGATCTAGAATATTTACATCTTAGTTTTGGTTTTCCCCCCAATTCCAGAGGAAAAGAAAATGAATATTTATTAGCTAGCTTATAAGAAAATGAGCGGTGAGACCTCGTGTGCCAAGAGTTGGGCTGCTAACCCAGAGACCGAGCCTTTCTGGAATTTCCGACCCAGCAGAAGCTGAGAGGGAGAAAGACATGCACTGTCCTTCTGCACAATTGACAGTCTCAGCAACCCAGTGGTGGGTCAGCAGTGAGTCAGTTCCAGCTCAACAGCAATGAGTTTGCGTTCTTGTTTTGAGTGTGAGAAAGCAGGAGAAAGAAGAGTCGGCAGGCCAACTCATAAACACAAGTCACCTCATAAGAGACACTGCTGTTCTCAACCTAAAATAAATCCCAAGTTTCTCTATTTCTTAGATCACCCAGTCAAGACTCCAAAACCAAGTCTGAGAAAGAGTACACCCTCAATAAAGAGAGGCCGGTTCATGTGGCCACACCTTTACAACTACAAATTTTTTAAAATGTTCTGGTGGCCTATTGAGTGTTGCCAATCCAAGGGCTGTCTTGAATCCACCAGCTGCTCCAGGAAACAAAGAGACAGATTCTTTACAGTGATTTATAGCCTCTGATTCAGCTAGAGGGTCTTCTATGAGTTTGTTCCAACTTGATGACAGCACATAACAAAAACATCAGGCTTTTAGACATCTGAGGTCAGAGTCACGGAAGCAAAAAGCATATTAGATATCGTCTGGAATATTATTGAATGGGATTGATTGTCTTTTTATTCCATTAACTTGCTTTTTACCATTGAAATATATTAACTTGTGCAAAGAAAAAAACTTAAAACCAGAAAATTCACATATAAATATACTCTTTGCCCCTGACAGACTTTAGTCAAGTTCACATCCCCTGATGGACTTTGATCAAGTTCAAATCCATCCCTCTCTGAAATTCACAATAGTCGGACTCAGAGAACCTTCCAGGTAAAAGCAGCATCTGCTAAATTTTAGTTCTCGAGCTAAGTGAATAGGACAGATTTAGCATAAGAGCTTTTAAGCCTCTCGCTTGTATTCCTGGAATCTACCAGACAGAAAGCAAAATCACCCTTCTATATTAATTGTGAGCCTCCTCTCTGTGTGTTTGACAGCTGAGATCTTAAAAAAGATTTCAGAGCAAACTGAAGTCATAAGCAGACTCCACAAGACAGCTGTGTAGCCTTTCCTACAGAGCCAGAGAAGCTAATAAATCTAATCACATCATCTAAGGTTTGCCAAAGCAGCAATATGTTATTTAAAATGTATATAGGAAGCTCTTCTACAAATGGCCAATAAAATGCCCAGAATAATAAGATGAAACACACCAAAAGTCCCTATTCAAGAACAAAGTTAAGAGTATAACTTTGAACTTGTTCGGTCTAAATAATGTTTTTATTTTTTTAAAGGCTTTCATACTAACAACCACCACCACCACACCAAAAAAAAAAGTCTCTTTTTTCTTAATATGGTAAAAGTAACAATAACTATAAAAGCACCTACTTTGATCTACTTTTATTAAAGCAATCCTTCATCAATGATTTATTTCATTTATATTGTCTTTACTATGTCCTGATAAATAATTTCTACTGTTCCTTTTTATCTTTAAAATGGACTAGATCATGTAGGTATTTGCTACCTTACCGACTCATAGCTGACCATCCACTGGGCTTCTGAGGCTGTAAATCACGCAGTACTTTACCCATCTTTCCTCCAGGGATCCCATGGTAGATTCTGATCACCAGAGAGAGTCCAGCCACGGTGTCCAGATCCTCAAAACGAAGCTTCATTGACCTCAGGAACATTCAGACTCAGGGGGACCCTCCGTTGTGTTTACTGCTGATCTTTTGCTTATCACTTGAGCACATAACACACTGTTCCACCAGAGGTCCTGAGCATCTAGATGCTGGGAGTTGTTGACTATGACTTCTGTAACTATGAATAACCGTTAAAAAAGCCCTTTCCCTTTGCTACACCATGTTCCTGATCTTTGCCACACTCAAGTCCACTGTTGCAGTCACTGTATTGAGCCACCTGATTGAGGTTCTTCTTCTTGTGCACTGAATCTTAATCTTCCCGAGCATGATGTCATTGTCCAAGGATTAGCTCCTATGAAAACATACTCAACATACGTGAGATGAAGTTTCACCTTTTTTCCTCTGGAGAGCACCCTGTTTGTACGTCTTTCAAGACAGACTTGTTTGTTCTTCTGTAGTCCATGGTATATTAAATACTTTTTGCCAATAACACAACTCAAAAGAAGCCATTTTTTCAGTGTTCCTTATTCATTGCCCAAATTTCTCATGTATATGAAGCAATTGACAATATCATGGCTTAGGTCAGGCATTTGCTTAGCATATAGATTGAATAGGTCCTAGACTAGCCTTGCCACACACCATTCTTGATATTAAACCACAGTATTCCTTTGCTCTGTTTGGAATATAGCTTCTTGGCCAAGGGGTAAATTTCACATAAGCACAATTAAATGGTCTAGGACTCCAAGTCTTCTCAATATTAGCCAAAATTTGTTATGATATACACAAATACATTTGCATAGTCAATAAAACACAAATAGTTATCATCCTAGATTTTTTTTCTTCATTCAACCAAGATCCATCTCACATCAGCAGTTATATCATTGGTGGCATGGCCTCTTCTAAATCCAGTTTGAATTTCTGACAATTCTCTGTTGTAGTCATTTTTTAACAATCTGGCAATAATACGCAAGATTCTGCTTGCCTGTGATATGAATGCTATTGTTCAATATTTTCCACATTCAATATTACAGCCTCTAAAACCTGACAGGGGCTTCATCATAGTCTGAATCTACTAGATTTAATTTTGTATTACTATAGTAAATATTATATTTCATGGTTCTTATAATTAAATGGAAGAATTAAAACTTGGGGTATTTTTTGTATTTTGTGTTTTTAAATCAGCTTGTACTCTGAAAGTTGAGTTCTTCTTGTTTGGTTGTGAGTCAGGTGTAGACAATTTGGTTGTTTTTTATTTCATTCACAATCGTGTGTGAGCTGACTGGATTTGTTGGATTTAGCTAACAATGAGCTGAGGGCTGAAAGCCTCTTCTCTAAAGTCAACCAGGATTTGGTGCATGAGCCTTTATATTTAGTTGCAGCTCCTCTTTTTTATTTTTATTTTTATTATTTTTGTGTGAGTGTACCGCCAAATCAGATCTGACTGGTAGAGGAGGAGATTGTCCCTCCTTCCCCGGCAGAGCATCTGGTGGATTCGAACCGTGCGCTTCTGGGATTGTAGTTGCAGCTCCTTGCCACTAGGCCACCAGAGCTCCCCTATGGGCCTTTATATTTAAAAGGCAGTCATTAACTGGATGGCAGTCGTATTGGATGAACATTCTTCAAAGTGGTACAGCACTTTCAACTTGCTGTTCCGAGGTAACTTGGGGTTACTGTGATGATGAATGCTGTGCCACTGGGATGTCAAGTGCCATAATGGTTACCTATGGTGGACAGTGATGAGCTCCCAGATTAAGATAGTCTTAAAAACAGGAGTGGCATCCACTTCCTAAGCAACATGCCTTAGAAACTATGAATTTAGAGAAATGACAGTAGTTATAGAACAGCATTCAGGTCTTTTGGTCATAGAGTTGCTTTGAGTTGTGCTTGACTCAACTGCACTTAACAACAACATCAACAAATCAGGTTTTATGGTCCACTTGCTCACTGCCATTGAGTTAGAGTCAACTTGTAGCTGACTCTAGAGATTTTTCAGAGACTATAAATCGCATGGCAAGAGATTTCTCATCATTTTTCTGCAGAGCAATTTGTGGATTAGAACCACATGTCTTTGGATTTGCACCACAATTCCTTACTCACTATGGTGAGAGCACCCTACGGTCTACTGTCCTTAAATAAATGTATCATTTTTATAAAACTTTACATATAATAAATTTTGAATTTGTGGATTGGAGAGAGAGGTGCAGAGAGATAAAAAGTCCCATTGACAAACTCTACAATGAAGAAACTTTTGTTTCTGAACTTGTCAGATGAAGGCAATGTTATTTATGAAGTACAGTTTTCTGTAAAAATAGATTGGGATTGATTTTGATGACTTTTCTTTTTTAATCTCCTAAGCATCTGGTGAATATTATTGTTGGGTTAGAGCGTGGTGCCTCGATCCAGACGCGCAAATGCAGCTCAGTGAGTGAGCCAGACCTTTTCCGAGTCAGGAATCTTAGACCAGAAATCTCAAAATAACAGAGGTTCATCAGGGATCATGTGCCGAATTCTTCCCCACTTTTAGGTCTAGATGATTTCCAGAGATCCTACAAATAAACAGGCAAACATAATCGCTCTGGATATTTATTAGACAAATGCTTCATTTTTATTAATGGGTATATTTACACTACTTTTCAAATTGTACTGTATCTGAGGTATATAGAATAACCCCAAATGTGAGCAGAGGAAGATATAAAGATTTTTTTCTTTGTGGTAATGTAAATATTATCTCCATTATTCACAAAAAAAAATCACAGGATTTGAGAAGCAAATTACTGACTGCTTCTTCAAGTTTGGACATATTTAAGTTTTAGGGATAAAATTGGATTCCCCTCACTGCTGCAATCACTGAATGCAGCTGTAAAGTTTGGAAAGAATGAGTTCAGGAGCATTCTAACTATTCTGAGAGAGAAGCAGGCACATGGCGGAAGAAGATAAGACTTGAGTGTATCCCTAAGATGATCTCAGCGCTCCCATCTGTCAGGGACCCACAGCCTGGGTTCAGGACAGCCCTCAATCAGGAAGCTGGCCTCAGCACAGAACTCTAGATAGGTTTTCATGAAATTTTCACATGAACAGTGGGCAAGAAGTTTAATGCAAAAAGACTTCCTGTGGGTTGAAGGTTTAAGTGCTCAAGTGCAGACTGAAAAGTTGGCCATTCTAACCCAAGCAAAGGGTCTCAAAAATAAGACCTAGTGATCTCCTTTTTAACGTCTAAAATCCATTGTTGTTGAGTCGAGTGGGATTCACAGCAACCCTTGTCCCACAGGGTTCCTAAGGTGATAAATCCGTATGAAAACTATCACATCTTTCTTCCCAGGAGCTGCTGGTGGGTTTGAACTACTGCTATTTCCGTTAGCTGTCAGGTACACTGACCACTGTGCCACCAGAGCTCGCTCTTTGAATGGTCAGCATCTTGAAAACCTTATGAAGCTTGATTCTAGTGACAATACAGAGAGTTGATGTGAGTTGTTATCAACTGGAGAGCAACTAACAACCATACTCAAAGAAAGAAAAGAAAAATCTCCTGGTTTTTATTCTTCTTATTGATTTTCATTCTCTCCTGCCTCAGACCAAGATTGTCCATAACCGAAAAACCAAACATACTACTATTCCGGAGTTGATCCTGACTCCTCACCGTGACCTATAGGACAGAGCGCAACTGCCCCATAGGGATTTCAAGGGTTATCCACACAGACTGCCACGTATTTCTCCCCCACAGCAGCTGGTGGGACCAAACTCTAGCTGCCATTACTATCTCAGCACTTTAATCACTGCACCACAATGGTTCCTGTGTGTAGTACTGTGGAAACACCATTTTTCTTTTTAAAACTGGTGTTATCAGTTTATCAATCTTTGGTTAAGAACAAACTTGGTTTTAGTGATTGTTTTCTAGATTATTTTCATTCCTTTCTGCTCTCATATCTGTATTTCTCTTGCTGGTCTTTGAGTTATTGTTCACGCATTTTTCTTTTTTTTAAGTTAGAAACTCAATAAGTGCCATTCATTGAATTCTGACTCATAACACTCTATCAGTCCATCTGAGGTGGTAAATCTTTATGGGATGAGCCAGCCAAGCGATCTCCAAAGGAACCCATGGTCAATTGGAGATTTCAGAAATGCACGGTCTTTTTGGTTAACAGCATAGAATGATAGGGACCACACCACTAGATCTTACAGATTGGAGACATTTCAGAGGTAAAAAAATTAAATATTGTCATAGTTCATTTAAATATTATGTGCTTTATTCAACAAATTTTTATATTTCTTTAACTTTTTGTTGGGTTTTGGGGGGTGTGTGAGTGTGTGTGTGTATGGATTTGACAGGGACATCTCAGTTCTTTCAGGAATAATTCTCTGTGTCAGTTGAGTGCATACTCCATTTACTTTCCACAGGATATGTCTGTATTTGTTGTTGTTGTTGTTAGATGCTTTCTAGTCAGCCACAATTCCTGATTTAGTCAGCCCTATAGAGAGACTGAAACCTTGCCAGCTCCACAGAACAGCTGAAACCATTGCAACTGGCTTTTCGAAACGAATGAACAAATGAGAGTGAAAGGGACGGAGCAAGTTAGGACTGGACTTTTTTATAACTTATCCTCAGAAGAGAAATCCTATCACTTTTTCTCTGCGTGTGTTCAAGAAAAGTGATTCACTGGGTTCGGTTTAGGTGCAAAGGAAGGATATTTCACAAGAGCATGGCTATCAGGGGATACTGGGACACTTCTAAGAAGCTGCTGGTGATGATACACTCAAACAAGCTAAGAAATGAAAGAGAAACAGAAAACGGTATCTAATGAGATGGCTGAAGTACTGATCACTAGGTGTCCCCCACACCAGTGGACGGATCTCCAGCTGGCTGGGCTCTCAGAGGTGGTGTCTCCTCTGTGTTTCATTCAAGCAGAAGCTCAGATAGATACGGACTCTTAGATTGCTATCTCACTTTTTTGTAGTCAGCAAAGGGACAGAGTCCTCTACCAAAGGCAACGGCAGAAATCCCGGCATGTCTATTTGCTTGCTTTCTGATTTGGGTTTAGGAGCTGACTTGGCTCCATTTCCTTCTAGTGGGTGGAAAAGGTGCCTTCTAGACTATTTTTACCTCCTTCCAAGCACGGGAGGTTTTGAGTCAGGGAAAGACACTGTACCCTTGGGACACTGGGTTACAGGCCAGAGTTACTGAAACCCAAGTTTCTTCTCCAAACTGCATCCAAACAGGGCCAAGAGGTTTTGCTGAGTCACTTAGATTATCCCCCAGAGCCATGTAACTGGAAAATTCCAGATGGAGAAAGAGTGACTCCCCATTGTTCACTTCCTGCAGTAATTTCTTGACAAAAGTTATACCACTAGAATTAGATCTTTTTCTGCCAATGTCGTCTTATTTTCAAAGTGCATTGTCTCTCTGCAAACAATATACAATGAAAAATTATGCCACCAACTTGTTCACTCCTTGTTACACAGTGTGCTAAGAATGTCCACATTTTCTTCTAATGTAATAGTTGCAACTGCTAGCTCCGGTGGCCTAGTAGGAGTGAGACGCTGCACTGCAATCCTGAAGGCATGCAGTTTGAATCTACCTCCTGCTTCATGGGGGAGAAAGACTGGTAATCTCCTTCCATGTGATCTGAAAACCTGCTTGAGGTTCAGCTATGGGCTGCTTCCGACTCAGCAGAACACAAACATATGAAGTAGACCTTGTCATCTCTGCTTTCTATGGAAGACCTCCAAGGTTTCAGTTTATACATCTGCCTGTGCTAGCTAGCTCAGTCTTAATTCATGTTTCTCATCCAAATTCTAATGTCAAAGATGGCATTTTATCTCAAGTTGAAGAGACTCAAAGTACACAGATCACAGCAGTAGGGAATTCATCATTTCCAATAGGCGTTGTGGACGTCTATTACTTTGCAGACCCTGTGTTATGAGCTAAGAACACTTATTGATATAAAGAGCTAAGTATAACTTACCAGACATCCCCAGTGTACCGGAAATGGTCACCTTGTAATCAAATTTACGATAGAATACAACAAGAGCATGATCAATGTTGTAGTAGTTAGGTAATGTCAAGCATGTTTTAATCGATCATAACCCCATGTGACACAATGGATCTGTCCCATACGGATGCTTTTTTTTTGGCTGTTCCTTTATTACTGGATCACCACATCCTTCTAGTGTTAAGCCTGCTCTGTGTGTTTGCACTGTAAACCTTTCATTTAGCTGTCCATTGTTCAACCACTCCTGCCACTGTGGTTCTTCAAAGAGTATTATGGGCTTTAAAAAGTTGTAGGAAGCTGTATACAAATGACTCAGCTCTGTTGATTAAGATACATCTTGACTATTATTAGGATTTTAGAATAAGATTTAGGAGTTAGAAACCATTACCTGGAGTAATACTGACATATTTTAGGGAATAATTTGTGGCTGATACAATAAATGAATGAACACATGAGTCCGTCATTACAGTTCTAATAATTATTGGAGAGGTGATGCGTGTGGCAGCTAAGTTAATTATGATTATGTATATGTCTGGCTTAGCATAAATAAATCACTCTGATAAGATCTTTTCAAAGATATCTGATTAATATCTGAACACACACAGTTCTTAACATGTTATTTAGATGTCAATTGTTTTATAAAACAAATACAAGCATTTGTAATGGTAATTGAAGTTGAACTTGCTATGATTATTTATTAATTCCAGCTTACAAACACATTAATTACCATAACTGAGAACAAATCCTACTCAATATTCGAGAGACCCTGTTAGCCCATCTTTACGCAGTGAGATGGTGAGTCCTGGAATGCAGGCCACTCTGGGTGTCTCTTCACTGGTAAGTGCTGGATATGTTGAAAAGGAGTCCTGGTGACTGAGGCGTTAAGCTACTAATGAAAAGCTGAGGATTCAAACTCATCAGCTGCCCCTCAGAAAAAAGCTGCAGCAACGTACTTCTGGAAAGATTTTCAACCTTTGGAAATAATTTTACTTTATCCAAAAAAGTTACTACGAGTCATGATCAAATCAATTAAGACATAATTGATTCAAAGGTAACGGGTTGGGTTTCTGGATATGTTTATTGACATATTTATAGCAGATAACTGAGTGGACGGACAGATAAACACACAGAGTTTTGAAAGGAGATGAAGTTAAATCTCTTCTAAATAAAGTACTCATCATAGGAGAGTGACAGTATCTTCAATATCTTTCCATAGCCTCAAGGAATGGCTTAATTTCCAGGATCGTATTTCCAGATTCATCTAGCTGGAATTAGTTGCTTGTTTTTCTGATCTTTTCACTGCAGAGAGTTTGGAACTCCTTGCTAGTCCCAACCTCTTGGGTCCTCCCTAAGAATGTAGCCTAATTTAGACTCTTGGGTAGAAGGAAACAGAAAGACATTTTGGTGGTTTTTTGTTTTTGTTTTTGTTTTTTTTTGTTTGTTTGTTTTTAAAGAATGCATCTCTTTCATCTATAAAAACACCTCAAAATCAAACTCATTTTCATCAATAGTCACCCAGGAGGACAGAACCATCCAAGTTTCCAAATTTTCTTCAAAGCAGCAGACTGCCACATTTTTCTATTGTGGAATGGCTAGTGGATTTGCAAGTCTACCATTTAGATAACTGTTTAGTGCTCAACCGCGGGGTCACCAGGTTCTTCCTGTAAGAAAGAAGGTAGCTTACTCTCTGTAATGCCTTCCTCAGTACTGGGTAAAAGTTAGTTTCTCTACATCAAAATACAATCTCCAGAATGGGTTAGCAAGCCTCTAACAAGGGATTTTCTGACATAATTGTAAGAGTCTACACCTCTTTCCACATTTACTTATTCCAGCATTATTTGGATGCTCAAAGCCACATTTCTCATAAAGATGTCATTCTGCCTTTACTCGTTTGCCTCTGCTAGTTTTTTCAAAGAACACAGTAATTGGGGAAACTTATCTGAGGGGCTCTAAGAAGCCAGGCAGATGCATCTAACCTCATTTCCATAACCCTGAAAACTTGGTCCCTTCTCAGTCTCTCAAGGCCTCAGGTTGCCAGAGAAAATACACAAGAGCTCCGAGTCCATTCTGTAAAGCAGGTGCAAAAACCCCTGTCTAACTCCGCATTTCAGTTAGGAGGAGTCCTGGCTCAGGACTTCTTTGGCTACAGGAATGTTTGTGGAAAGCCAGACTTGCTTAGAGCCTGAAAAGTCTGTGAAGAGCTAGCTCAATTTAGAGAAAAAATATTGCATTCTCTGCTTCATTGGTCAGCAAACCTGAAATCATTATATATTAGCTCAAAGAGACTCAGTGATTTTCTGGGGACCTGTGATTCTGCATAATACATTGCATTTCCATGAGCGACCTCATTATTCAGAAAGCAGGGTATCCTGCGGCTGGCAGGTCCACAGACAGGGGACTGCATTTATCTCATGTTGTATGTTTCTAGACAGCAGCACATTAAATCGTATGTGTTATCACTATATGATAAAACAACAAAAATTCCTCAAGTAAGTGTAGTTTCAAAAAGAAATGACAAAAATTTTTAACATATATATTCAACTCTTTCATTGTAATATTATGTTGTTGTTGATGTTATGTGCCATCAAATTGCTTGCAACTCATAGTGACCCTATGTGCGACAGCCTTAAATCCTGCTCTATCCTGTGCCAAACTTACTGTCTCTGACACACCTACCCCATTACCCCAGTCACGGAATCAATCCACCTCAGAGAGGGTCTTCCTCTCCTGTGCTGTCCCTCCACCCTCCCAGGCATGATGTCCCTCCCTCTCCAAGGACTGGTCCCTCTTTGCAACATGTCCATAGTATGTCAGACGAAGCCTCAAAATCCTTGCCTCCTTTTTGAGAAAGCGCCATACTGCTTTCCACAGGGGTTGCACTATTTTACACTCCCACCAACAGTGAATCAGGGTTCC
>NW_006399751.1:9241591-9250500 GCF_000299155.1 Elephantulus edwardii
AAAAAAAAATCCTTGCCTCCAAAGAGCATCCTGGTTTAACCCTCTCTAGGATGAATCTGTTTATTTTCTTGGCAGTCCGTGGTACCCTCAATACTCTTCTCCAGCACCACAGCTCAAAGGCATATTACAAATATTTAAATCAAAGGTTTTCTAGAAATTATAAATCATACTTAAGTATTTTTTTTCTTTTAACCATTAGTATGGTGCCAAGAGACCAGTCCTTGGAGAAGGACATTATCCTCAGAAGGGTGGAAGGACAGAGCAGGAGAGAAGACCCCAGGTGAGATGGAAATGATGCAGTAACTGAGATAACAGGGGTAAGTGTGTCAGAGACTGTGAGACTAGCTCAGGACAGAGCAGGCATCAGAGCTGCTGTACACAGGGTTACTATGAGACACAGATGATCAGATGGCACATAACAACAACAACATAGTGTATTCTGTTGGGTCATTTTTTTTTCTTTTAGAATGGACATAGGCATGTTTTCTTGAACAAATCATTAATATCACAGGCAAATAAGATATTGTTGATGATAACTAGAAAATGGCTGGGCCAATAAATCAACAAAAAAAATCAGAAATTTAAACTGGATTGAGAAGAGATGCTAAAACAAGGTTCATTATTAATGAGGTCAGAACTTGATTGAAAGCAAAAAACACTAGAAATAGGTCTATTTGTGTTTCATTGACTATGCAGAGACCTTCAGCTGTGCAGATTACAAAAAAAAAGTATGGATGACATTGAGAAGAATGTGAGTAACAGGGCATAGGGGAAAGCTAAGGGTCTCCGGTGGGGGTCTTGCATAGAGCGTTGCACTGCTAACCCAAAGGCTACACCTCTTTGGTGGTTCGAAACCACCATCTGCTCCTGGTGAGAAAGATGAACACTCTCCTCCTGCAATTTATAGCCTCAGAAACCCAAGGCAGGGTTCGCTCCGAGTTGGTTCCAACTAAACTGACAGTGATTTGAGTTGTTGGAGAGTTTATACGTAATTTATGTTGCCAACTTTACTCTGTTGACAAAACAGGTGTCACTGGGAGCAGGGATGTAAGAATATTTGTTTGTTGCCCTAATTACTTAATTTGTGCCTCAAGGTGAAGCCATCAGACATTCCAGTGTCTTAGAAAGACTAAATCACGGGGTAAGCAAGAAGCTTTCAGAGCTCATTTTAAAATCCGGCGCTGTAATTCTTCCCTACTAAGGAGTTGTAAAGCCATAATTGGAACTTTCCTCTGAAACTGTAGAAAAAAAGTTGCCTTTGAGGGCTTCTTGAGGCAAAACTTCCACGAAGCTTCAGGGCAGCCCTGGACTCAAAAAAGTTGAATGACGTTCTGACCTGAAAAGAGTCAGAGAGAGATAAAAGGGTCTCTTGACAACCAACTCAGAAAAGGAGGAACGTAGTCTGGGGGCCAGAAATTCATGACCTCTGCACCATCTTTCAATGGCATGTAGTCATTGTATTACATGTGAAACCCGAGAACCATCAGAGGACATTGTTTTCATTCCAGTCCTTCTTTGCTCCAGGCAGTGTTTACCTCACAAAATCTGAGTCCCAATACCTTCATGACAATGACCTTTTCCACACAGCTTTTTCTGTTTTGTTTGTTTTATTGGATACTTCTCAGGGAAAACAAAAGATGTTTTTCTCACTAAAACAGAGACAGACATGGACACACACGCAGACAAAGGAGAAAGAAAGGGGAGGTGTGTGTGTGTGTGTGTGTGTGTATATGCACACAGGCATGTGCTCTCTTTCTCACAAACACACTGTCTCTCTCTCTCTCTCTCTCTCTCACACACACACACACACACACACACTACATTAAAACAAACAAACAAACAAAAACTCAGAGGAATGCTATGGTAACTTACATATTTTGAAGAGACTTCTTAAAAAATATTGTTTCCTCAACAAGATGGATAGAAATGGGCTCAAGTATATAGGAGATGGTGAAGGGGGCTCAAGATAGGGCAAGGTTCAGATCTATTGTCCATAATGTCACTATGAGTCACAGTCAACTTGAATGGAATACAACACAATGACAATAACCTTTACCCTGTGTGTGTGTGTGGGGGGGGTATTCTGTGGAGTGGTCATTTTCACTCTGTGACAGTGAACCTCACCCTTGGCCAGACTGTCTCTAACCCTAAAGAAACTTTATATGCTTTTGTTTAAGTGACAAAAAAACGAAGTTGTTGGTAGGTGACAGGATGCCAGCTCCGAATCATAGTGCCATTTTGTAAAGCAGAATGAAACACTACCTAGCCCGGTGTCACCCTCACAAGCTCTGCTGGGCTGGACCCCAGGGTTGCATCGTCTGTGTATCTGTCTCCTTGCAACTGCGCTGCCAACCCAAAGGCATGTGGTTCAAATCTTGTAGGTGCTCTGTGATCAAAGGATGGGCAGTTAACTTCCTCTGAAAGTCCGCTGGAGGGTCAGCAGTGAGTTGGTTCCAACTCAAAGGCACATGATGGTCACAACATTACCTAGTGTGATGTTCTTCTCCAGGGTCGGCCGTCCCTTCTGATAAAATGCTCAAATTATGGGAGAAAAAAATGTTCATTATCCTTGTATCTAAAGAATAGGCTGGGTGTTCTTTTTTATTCTCTTTTATCCTGATTTATTTACAAAGTTTGAATACATTGTATGTGACAAAAGATCCTTCCCAAGTGGTAAAAAAAGTTGTTTCTTTGACGTCACCAGCCACTCCCTGCGAGAAAGCGGCATCTGTTTCCACAAAGTTCTACCACTTTGGCAATTTTATGAGCAGTTCTATTCTATCCCACAGAGTTGTTGTTGCCACTATTTTCGTGTGTCATCAAATCATACAGGCTCATAGCATGGGAGGAGATCACTCATCTTTCTCCCATGAAGCAACTTGTGGACTCAAACCACCTGCCTTCGGGGTTGCAGCGCAGCTTTTTAGCACCAGGCTACCAGAGTGAGTCAAAATCAAGTTGATGGCTGGTGGGTCAAAAGCCTTACCCACTCACGGTAGGAGACATGTTTCTGTCATTTTCACTTCGATTCCTAAACTTCTTTCATCACTGAATTCTTTCCTCATATTATCTCGTGTCTCACACTTTGCTTTTAAACAATCTCTTTTTGAGATCAGTGCAGGCAGTTCTCAGCCTCCTTCATGTGATTTAATTAGGTTTACATTTTAGTTACAGTGTTTGAGCTAAGCCAAGAACAGAGATATAGGCGGCCTCGAGTCCTTAGGGAGATAAGCTGCTAACAAAAACTTAGTCCCTCTCTGGTGGTTCAAATCCACCAGTAGGACAATGAAAGAAAGACGAACTATGTCCTCCTATATGAAAACCTGGAGAGTCAGCTGGGAGTCACTTCCAACTTGATTGTAATAAGCGTTGTTTTGTTTTGGGGTTGGTTTTGGGGGTGCTTTTTTCCATTTTGAGCACCAGTATATAAAATTCTAGAATGTAAAATTTGTCCTTCTTCACCATTCTACTAAGAATAATTCACCTCAGCTTTTTCTTTTCCTATTAGTATCTTTAAACTTTCACTTTATTCTCTGTTGCTCCGAACACTAGTACAGAGACATCCCTGAACTCTGAGGAGATAAGACAAGAGCTTTTAGGTCCAACATCATTTTTCAAAAGGCCCATTCTACCTCATTTTGAAAGGATTGATTCTATGAATATTGTTCCTAGTTCCTTTCAACACTTTTGTCAGCTATAAAAAAAATCTTTATGGTTCCTGCTTAACTCTTTCAGACCCATTTGAGCATGTGCTAGAAAAAAAGGCACACAGCCCAAGAGGAAACAGCTTCTCTGTGGGCAGCATGAAATTAGATAAGATTGGCAGATAGCACCTCATTTTAATACCTTCCTGGAGCGCATTTCATAGCGCTTATGGTACAATTGTGCATGCAAAACCTCAAAGCCCAGAGCATATATATCAGCAATAATTCCATAGACGCAGGCACTGCCTAACATGCACAGAGTCTTATATTACTTTATCAAACTGTCTTTGTGTAATTAGTCTGTCTGCAGTGCCTGGCGTATAAATTAAGCATCTAATTTATCTTGACTGGCCTCTGGATCACTTGATCGGTGCATTCTACCTCGGTGGCTCTTTAATGAATGCCAAGTACAGCGAAAGACCCTCTGGCAGCAGGGAGTGGGGAGAAGTAGAAACTCCCTTCGAGGTCAGAGGCAGTTTTAGATTTACTCCTCACTGACAAGCCGGGCGGAGTATCTGTCACTCCTTCCAATGACAGTGATCTTCACGAGGACCATAATTGATGTCCCTGGTGGCAGGTGACTTTGTAGTACGGCTGGTAAATAATAAATAACGACAACGCAAGCTGGAAAGTCAGGTCTACTAAATGAAAGAAAATTAAAAGGAAATTATACTTTCCTCCCAATTCAACACCATTTTTCAGAAGCCACTTATCAGTACCACAGAGGTCTGCACAACCATAAGAGGAAAGCGCCACAGCTACTCAATCCTGATAAAAACCCAAATCACTCCTGTAGCCATAATTATTCCTCAAGAGCATTTAATTTGTTGGCTTTTGCATTATTGCTATCAAAACAGAATCTTGCAGCTTTATTGGAATACATAAATCTCTTTGATTTAGGGGTATTTTATCTCTCTCTCTCTCTCTTTTTTTTCTCAGATGAGATTTGAAACAGTGCAGAGTTAAATTTTTATGGAGTGATTTCCGGGGGGAAAAGGCTGACATAATTTTCTTAGCATGGGGCATCACGTTCTGTTGACAACTCAGAAAGTCTGAAGAGAAGATTCTGCTCACTCTGTATCTATCAAGGTCGACTCTCCTTTCTGTAGCTGCAATGTTCACTCAATGCAAACACGGGGGCTCGTGTATCAGGAGGCATATACCACACAAATGGGTGGTCTGTCTTAATGGCAGCATGAATGGTGCTTCCATAGGGGATCAAGGGTCTAGATCATGAGCTGAGACTTAACAGAGTAGGACCTGCAGCTTTGCAATGATGGCCGGGGCCTGGATCTGCTGCCAGACATGTGCTTTGATAACGCACAGCTATTTTGCTTTATAATAAACTTACAGAAGGACTTTGTTTGTGCCCAGTGCTCCTGGGGAGTGATACTCCATTGGTCTGTCTAGGACTCCATGATGCTGCCGAGTATAGGGGGTGGGATCAGATCCTGCATCTCACTTCTGACATTACTCTCACATACATAGCAACCTCACTTGCATTTATATAAGAAAAGTCATTTAAAAAAAAACCCACACACACCACGAAATCTTATGAGCTAGAAAATGATCTCAATTACATGGTTACTTGATGTATCTGTGGGCCATAAGACAGTGTTTTCTAAGGGGAAGTATGCTTATAGTTATGATGCTTGTCACTGAAGGGTGAGTGGGAGGGAGGATTAAAGAGACTCATTGCTAAAAAGACCCTGAGCGTAAGGGTGACACAAAGTGTGGAAATTGATAATGGTGGTGATTGAACAACAGAATGATGATAATTAATATCACTGAATTGCACATGTGAAAATACTGAAGGCGCAAGTTATTTTGTTACATACACTCTTGGCACCATCAGTCAGGAAACCAAAAGATGAAATGCATTGGGGGTCTGCTGTCCAGGACCTCCAAAGTGCTAAAGAGCAATGATGTCTGTCTAGAGACTAAGGTGAGCCTGATCCAGGCCATGGTCTTCACAACTACTTGCTGCTCATCAGAGAACTGGACAATGACTAAGAATGATGGAAGAATGGATGCCTTTGAGCTGTGGTGCTGGAAAAAATTATTGAACATACCATGGGTCACCAGGAGAACAAATAAGTTGCCCTTGGAGAAGGTGAAACCAAGTTTCTTCTTAGTGGCAAGGATTTTGAAACTCCGTATCATATATTTTGAGCGTGTGGCCAGGAGGGACCAGTCCTTGGAGAAAGACATCATGTTTGGAAGGGTGAAGTAACAGCGCAGGAGAGGAAGACCCCAGAGGAGATGGATTGACACAATAACTGGGTCAATGGGATTCAGTGTATCAGAGTCAGTGAGACCGGCTCAGGATAGAGCAGAATGCAGAGCTGTTGTACACAGGGTCACTATGAGTCACAGGTGACTTAATAGCAAATAACAACAACCTTTCTAAGTATGATGCTAGAGTTACTGTATCAGGAATAGTGACCCTACAGGAGAGAGTAAAATTGCCCCAGAGTTTGGCAAGGCTGTCATGCAGGCTTCCACATCTCTCTCCTATGGAATGTGGAAGGTGAACTAAAACTACCAGCCTTTTTGTCAACAGTCTAGGGCTTAATCCACTGTACCACTAGGAGTTCATATGATACTGAAGCAATGTGTTTTCAGACGTGAGCTTTCTTGTATCTAACAGTGCAGTTAGGGGCAAGACTTCTTTAACTATCTCTGAAGGTAACAATATTCTCAAAACTTCACTCACACATCTCGTCTATTACTGCTTTGGACTGAAAAGATCTGTGTTTTCCATTCATTTATGAGCACACTGATGGTAAGTGATGGTACCTGGATCATTGATCTTTGGTTTCTACACTGTCTGAAACATATTGTATCCACCCGGGAGGAGAAGAGAGAACAAAGAAGAAAAAGACAGAGGGGGAAATCCTCTGAAGCTGGCATGTCTAGGGCTACACGAGTTCCTCTGGCCCACCTCCCTTCAGCACATCTGTGGTAGACATCTGTGTGCAGTCTTCCAGGATCCCACCTCAAGGGACCCTGTGGCACGTTTAAGCTTTTCTGCCTTGAGGCTTTCTCCAACGCCAAGTAACTGCTCATTTGGAGACAGATGCATCATGACAGTGTGGGAGCTGAGCAGCTTACTTTAGTCCCTCCGTAGACAATCCTTCACCACTGAAGCCACAGGAGTTGTTGTGTTGACACTGAGCAGTCTAATCATGTGGAGGTGCATTTTTAGAACTAGCCACTGTTCCAAAGAAGGTCACCAATGGGGTTGAGTCCCAGGGGTCCATAATAGTAAATGGTTCAATTGTGTATACTTCACTGCCTTCCTCTTTTCTCTGGAACATTCTCCCTGCTCCTTTGAACTATTTCCTTAAGTAATATTCCAAATAAACTGCTAACATTCAAGCCTTTGTCTCATGTTTGTGGGGAGAGACCAAGCAAATCAAGATGACATTTTAAGTGAAAAGCAGCAGTAATTAGTATTCTTTCATTTTCCTCTCTCACAACATATCTATCTTCAGTGCTCTGTTTTTAATACATATGTATCTCAATAGATGGACATACTAAACTCCATGAACTTTGATAAATGTTGATAGTTGTAGAGGGGCTTCAAGCCTTTTGTTCATAGGGTCGGTACGAGTCATGTTTGACTTGAATGCTATCAACAACAATAGTGCATACACATAATAAACTTGGCTAACACATTCCCTAAAATTGATCTCTTCTCATATTTAAGAAATACTTCTTTGGAGGAGACATTAACACAAAAGGATAGGCTAATAATACCCATTAGTTCTTGACATACTCTGATCATTGGTCCTTCTCTTGTTTTCAGAAATCATGATCACAAATCATGATTAGGTTTATTCTCCAACATTCCTTGCCCATATCTTCCCCATCTTTCTTCCGGAATCCAGGATCTAGTTTTACAGGCTTGAATGCCAGCTGAGCCCGGTTGAATTCTAGCAGTATGGGTGTTACCTGACCTAGGGAGGACATTTTATTTCATAGAATTGATAAAAGTGTATATGTAACTTTAATTTTTCCATCAATGATATTTGTTCAAAGTATTAATTGAAAATAATTTTCTTACTTGGCACCAAAGTTTTAAGACCTATCCATGTGCTTATGATAGGTACACAACGTTTACATTTTTAAATGTATGTTCTCTGACTTTTAAAAATATTTCAAATCATTTAAAAATACATATTCAGGCAAACTATGGTGGCCTAGTGGCAGGAAGCTGCACTGCAATACCAGAGATGTGTGGTTCAAATCCACCAGATGCTCTGTTGGAGGAGGGTCAATCTCTTCCTACACCAGTCAGATCCAATTTGATGGTTGTTGTTGTTGCTATTGTTAAGTGTCATCAAGTGACAGGTGACTCATAGCGACCCTATGAAGGAGAGTCCTCAACACTTGGGTGTCTCTCATCCTCTCTCCCAGTTCATAGGGTTTCCAGAGGCAAGCTATTATGGAAGTGGATGCCACTCCTCCTTCCAAGCTTGTTTTAATTGGGGAGCTCCACCCCACTCTCTGTCCACATTGGGTGACCAACCATTAAAGCATTAGACACATCCATGTCACAGTGTTCAGCCTCACAGCAACCACAAGTGACCACAGTGCAGCAACTTGTACATCAGGGCTATACGACCTAGAGGAATGTCTGAACAAAAACAATGTGGCCCGAGGGCCCTTCAGGGTCTCACCAACCCGGCACACCCAAACGCCAAATGCCCAAAAAGTCCTTCGGCCAGACCCCTAGTTCATCTGGCATGTCCGCTCTGCCGACCCCCATGTGGGGCCCAAAGAACACCAAAATTGCCCGGAGCCCTCAAAACACACACACAAAAATAACATTTTAAACAAAACAAAACCCCACATATTCAGAGAAATTTCTGGTGTAGTGTTTTCTTAGATTATACGTATTCAAAAGTGCTTTATTTTTTTTATTAATTTCAATGAACACCTACAGAGATTTTGGACATCCATTCATTCATTGTTGCACTTTTCTCCCTCCCACCCCCAGTTCGCTCCTCTCCTTGAAAAGCAAAGAAAAAACTCCTTCATTGGTACACAATTCTCCCACCCCCACCCCCACCCCGAGTATACTCCACTCTGCAACCCTCATTCTGGACTCTTATGATAATCATAATGCCCTAAAATATATTACTTTTAAACTGTTCTCTCCCTCATTGGATTCAATGCAGTAAACATAATTTATCCAGT
>NW_006399751.1:9250710-9294379 GCF_000299155.1 Elephantulus edwardii
TTGTTGATGGGCACTTACGTTGTTTCCAACTCCTTGCTATTGTGAACAAAGCCGCGATCAACATGGGTGTGCATACATCTGCTTGGATGTCGTTTATGGTCTCTCTAGGGTATATTCCCAGTAGTGGAATTGCTGGGTCAAATGGTATCTCTTTTGCAACTTTTTGAGAAAGCCTCACACTGCTTTCCACAGTGGTTGCACCATTTTACACTCCTACCAACAGTGAATAAGGGTTCCAGTCTCTCCACAACCTCGCCAGCATTTGTTGCTTACTGTTCTGTTAAATTTTGCTAGTCTTACTAGGGTGAGATGATATCTCACAGTTGTTTTGATTTGCATCTCTCTCAGAGCTACGGGTTTTGAACATTTCTTCATGTGCTTGTTGGCCATCTGAATGTCTTCTTTGGTGGAGTGTCTGTTCATATCCTGTGCCCATTTTTCTATTGGATTATTTACTTTTACCTTGTTGTGGTGCTCAAGTATTTTATAAATTCTAGATATAAGCACTTTTGAAGAATTTACAAAAGTCCTTTAAAAAAATTAAAAGTGCATTAAATACTCTAATTATAAAGTAAGACAAAATATCAATTTACTATCTCTTGTTAGTCTCAGGCAAGTAGTAAGAAACTTCCTGTTGGCAAGTAGTGCCTGACTCATCATAACCTTCTATTAATTGAGTTTGCAAGGCTGTTCATTTTAATGGTACCACATTGTTTCATTTTCCTTCTGTGGAGTTGCTGCTTGATTTAAACCATAGGCTTGTTGGTCTGTTCATTGGAACATACCCACTATACTGTCATTGTTGTTAAGTGCTGTAGAGTCATAGTGACCCTATGAACGAAAGAACAAACACTAGTATAACTTTCATCATTTCTTCAAGTCCACAGGCTTTCCAGAGGCAAGCTATTGCTGAAGTGGATGCCACTCCTGCTTCCAAGCTTGCTTTAATAAGGGAGCTCCACCAAACACTGTAGTTACCTAACATGGGTAACCAAACACTGTAGTTACCCACCATGGGTAAATATTTTCATATTAAGTGACCACTCTGTTTTTCAGTTGGAACCAAAGCATTGCTCATCTTCAGCTGGGGTTCTAAGACTAAATGTTGGTGAGATTTCCCAGATTTCTCCTACAGAATTGCCGGGAGATTAGAAAGAAGTACCAGGGAGAAATGGCCCTAGGGTTAGCAGTGCAACTCCCTACAGATGGTGCTGTCAGACTTTTGGCATTACATTTTCATAAGGGAAAATTATTTTTCCAAATGTAATCATTTTTCCACAGAGCAAAATTTTAGGGAATGTTAAATAAGATCATATACTACTTAAGTATAAAAAGTTTCCCCAAATTAAATATGATAGTTGTATTTTTTCAACTTATTGAGAATGATAAAACAGAAAATTGTACATGATATATAATTCAGTCAGTCAGAAAGGACTTAGCTGGCTGGGCATCATTTACTTAGGGTCTCATTCTATTACAGCTTCCATTGTGATAGAGCCTTCTCCTGTCTTCAGAGCCCCAGTCCTAAGCTTAACATCGGGAAGTTCCACATCGATTTCTTAAGACCTCAGCAGCAGCTGAGCCCAGTGTCGTGGTAGAAGCTGTGCTGGGGCATTATTTCTCCCAGGAAGTCATTTCTTCCCACAGAAGTAATAACACTGAGGAAAGGGGTGGGGGAGGGAAGTGCCACTTCAGTTGCAATTAAACCAGGTTTCCATGCGTAGCTTAACATTAAGCAGAACCATGTGTGGAATTCTGCAGAGGAAGCAGAAACGAGGGGACTGTGAAATATGCTGATTGGGCTACAAAGTAGTTGGGTCAATTTTCACATGTGCAATCGATTCAGCTGGTTGAGAACTTAGACTTAGAACTCCTCCGCAACTTATTATCTTGTGGCTCATCTACCGGGGAACAAGAGTCTGAGACAAGGAAATTTCCCAAGTTTGGTTCACTGATGCTGGTTAACCTTCCTACAACTCAGTTTGCCCAGGGTGGGGTGGGGTGTGTGGAGTGTCAACATGATGACTGTCAGGATTAAATGAGTATGATGAGCCCAGGACACACTTTGAATAGATGCCTGAGCATAGAAAAATGATTATTATTCAAAGCAGCATTCAAAAAAGAAGTACTTATGAGTCTGACCCACAAACACATTTAAAATAGCCTTTAGTAAAATTTGCAGATGTCCAGCAAATTAAAAAAAAAATCTTTCTTTAGGTTGATTTCACACTTACACCAGCTCTATGTGACAGAGCAGAACTTGCCTCCAGAATTTTCTAAAATGTTGTCTCTTACACAATCACATCACCAGGTCTTCTCTTCTGTGGACCCATCAGTAGAATCAACTACTGAGCTTTCAACTGGCAACCAGGAATTTAAGCACTGTGCCATCAGCATTCTTCCCCCCACCCCGCCACTTCTGCTAAAATTGTCTATAGGACACTAGTAATTTTTAGCCCTCAAAACTATAGGAGGCAATTGTTTTTAGCACTAATCACAAAAATCTCAAACTAATTTTTAGTATCTCTCTGAGGTAAATGCACAAATATTTATTTGTCCTAAATAAGCAATGTTGATACACATTTCTCTGTTTTGGGAAATTTCTATTTAATACATAATTATTAGTCTTTTCTAGTGTAGTTCCATATTTAAAACATATTTTTCATTTTTAAAAACTATATACACATCTGCTTATTTGTTTGGGTTTCTTTGACTAGAAATATGCACTGCGATGCACATATTCACATAAACAATTTTATGGGAAACTCATTTTTATTTTGGAAATAATTGTCAATATTTTGGGAGGGTTTGCCCCAAAAGAAAAGCACAGCCTTTCCCTTCTGTTTGTGATAGTTAGATTACCAGGGCCAGAATACAACACAGTAGGGACTCAATAAGTGGTGACGAATCAAAGAAAATAAGAACTCATGTCAGATAAGCCATAATGAAGAATCAATGCCTTTGAATTGTGGAGCTTGCAGAGAATATTGAATCTACTGTGGATTTTTTTTTATTTTATTACTTTGTGTGTGTGTACCGTCAAATCGGATCTGACTGGTACAGGAGGAGACTGACCCTCCTTCTCTAGCAGAGCATCTGGTGGATTCAAACTGCGTACCTCTGGGATTGCAATGCAGCTTCTTGCCACTAGGCCACCAGAGCTCGCCAAATCTACTGAGAATTTTTAAAGGAACAAACAATTCTGTCTCCTAAGAGGTGCACCCAGAGGGCTCCCTAGAAGTGAAGGATGGTGAGCTGCAGGCTCTCTTATTTTGATCATGTTATCGAGAGGCCTTGAAAGAGTAGATCTTTTTGTTAGATGCTGTTGAGTTGAGTTGAGTTGAGTTGAGTTGAGTTGAGTCATACCCATAGCAACCCCATAAACAGATCCGAATCCTGTCCAAAGCAGAAAGTCAATGAAAGGGAGGAATATCGTTAAGGAGATGGAATAACAGTGACCTCAACAATCGACTTAACACACAAACAAGACTGTGAGGATGTCATCGGGTAGGTGAGGCTTTCATTCAGTTGAACATAGTATTTTTGGTATGAGTTAGAGCAGGCTTGATGGCATCTACTGTGAAGAACTGTTGGTTATAAATTGGCAAAGGGCAACAGTCTTACTACTTCAACTATACGGTTGTTAAGTGTTATCAAATAAGCTCTTGGAGAGACACTGTGGACAAGAGAACCAAGCACTGTCCGTCTCTGCATCAACCTCTTACTCGCTGTAGCACTTGGTGCCGTGGTTCTAGCCACCTGCTAAGGCATTGCACTGAAGATCTTTCTCTTTATTATGATCCTCTCCTTTACCAAGCAGGATGTTCAGAGACCACAGCTCCTCATCGTTGCTTCTCCCATTCTGAATCTGCTTCATCCAAGACAGATGTGTTTGCTCGCTTAGCAGTTCTTGAGTTATAGGCCACATTCTCCACCACGCTGTCATTTAAAGGCATCAATTCTTTGTCCTTACTCACTGTCCAATTTTAATATGGGTATTAAATAATCACATCTTCGTCTTCACATTGGCGTCCTTGTTCTTCAGCACTTTAAAGAGAGCTCCTTTGAGACAGATTTTCCCTCTGCAATATGTAATTTGCTTTCTTGACTGCTGCTTCCACTTGAACTCTAGAGTGTTTATATATTAATATAGGGTTGATAAAAGAGGTTTACATGACAGCATGGTGAAGCAAACTTGATAAGATTCATAAATAAAGCTCCAACACCAAGTCAAGAGTAAAACTTTCGCCCAATGATTATACACTTATTACGATAATTAAAATGATGGCACCAGTATTTGTGAAATGGATAGATGAGGAGATGAAGAAATAAAGTATAAATAAATATGTGTTGAATAAATTCTTGCTTTAGAAATATACTCGTGTCCAAAATAACAACAGGAAATTTATATCACTTGTTAAAGTTCCAAATAAGATTCAAATCCTGGTGTTTGTTTTTTAAGAACAGGTGACCATTGAAGAGTTGCAGTGGAATCATGTAAGAGCTTTTCAGTGCACAAGCAAACACAGCCTCCTTGGACACTGGTAATATACTCTTAGTGTGGAAATCAGGTTGGGTTGGGGTTTTGAATAATGGCATTTCCCTAGTAATCAGGAGTCAACGTTCTACTCAGAGGGGCCAGAAATTTTCCATCAAAAATCATTGGCGAGGCACCATTCTCCTGGAATGGCATTTTCTGCAATTAAGTTGTACTTTAACAAGGCAACTCACGTGGCTTGTCGTCCCCAACCCTTCTCAACCACCTTTCTTTCCTGATTTTGAAAATCTCTACACTTATCACCCAACAGAATTGTCCCAAAGAAGAGTTAGTCGTTTTCTAAAAAAGAGGTATGCAGACATGCACATACACACACACACAGAAGGATGTTACCCTTTATCACAAATTCCTTTTTTTATGGCAGAGTTGTTAAGTCAGTTCCCTTTGAAAATGTAAAGATGTGTGACATAAACATAAGGGGTCTCTGAGGCTGTATTAACAATGCTTCCTTCGTGCTGGTGAACAGCAACTCCGCTACAAACTCACAGATCTCCTTTTTCACTGTTCACTACCTTTTAATATGCATTATTAATCTTCCAGGTTTTCAATGCAAAGTTATATCTTCATACTGGTTCCTACTATATGTCTTATTCATTGCGGCATAAGCAATTACACGTCTCTATTTCACAGACGTAAGGCATATACCTGTGCATACTCTTATTTAGAACTCATAGGGAATGATTAAGAACATAAAGACGCCGATATCTTGTAATTCTAGTTTTGGCATTCTTCCAGACACAACCCCTGAATCTTTTCATATGAGATGTGATTTCTTTCATGGCATGTTCAACATACTTTATAAAGGTTGGAAAATAAACTCATTGTAAGGCTGGGATAACATGCAAATTCATAACGCATTTTGTAACACAAGGCTAATTGGTTTTCATGTGACTATTTTGTTAATAACAGTGATTAATGTTTTTGAAAAATCACAAATGTCACCACTCATGTAAAATAACTCATCTAATATTTTATAATACCTCTGCATAATTTATACAAACACTTACTTAGTAACTTTGGTTTGGAAAGACTCGGAGGAGTGATCTTCACAATTACTGACTTCTCTACCTCTGCTCTAGACACTAGCTGGGCTTTGGTCCCCATTGGGGTTTCACGTAGGGGAATCCTCATAGAGACAGGCTCTTTGCACATAGTTAAACTATTCCCAGTGGCTAAAGTGCCTTGGTCAATACTACAGCTTATTTAGAATTGGTCTGAATCAATATGGCAAATCACTATGACTATTCTAATATCAATTTTATTGGAAATGGTGTGAAATATTGGAATGTTCAACTTGACTGATAGGAGATTGGCAGATCTCAAAGGCACCTGGTACATTGACGGGGCTGCCCCCTTTTATGCCACGTCAACTAAATTTTGCCCTCAAAACTATTCTTTTTTAGTTATTTTTTAATTATTATTAATTTTAATGAAAATTTACAGACTTTGGATTTCCATTCATTCATTGTTGTACTTTTCTCCCCTCTCAACCTTGCCACCCCCAGTTCACTCTTCTCTTTGAAAAGTAAAAGAGAAATTCTTTTATTGTTATATAATCCCTCCCCTCAAGTCCACTCCACTATGCAGCCTTTGTTCTGGACCCCTGTTATGACAATAATACCTAATTATATATCCCTTTTAAGCATTTATCTCTCTCATCTGTTTCAATGCAGTATATATAATTTATCCCATCCTTTTCAGTCTCTCCCCAATCACGATGTCAGTCCCATTTTACAACAGTGGAACTATGCAGTAGCTGCCCTTTTGTGTCTGAGATATTTCACTCAGCATAATGTCCTCCAGGGCCACCCATTTTGCATAATATTTCATGAGTTCCTTGTTTTTCAATGCAGCATAGTATTCCATTCTGTGAATATACCACAGCTTCTCTATCCATTTGTTTGTTGATGGGCACTTGGGCTGTTTCCAACTCTTTGCTATTGTGAACAAAGCTGCCAAGAAACATGGGTTTGCATATATCTACTTGGGTTGTGGTTATGGATTCTTTGGGGCCCAAAATTATTCTTAAGGATTCAGTTTTCTTGAAGATTCAGAAAATTGCAGTAATAGTAGTTACTGTTGATATTGCTGTTATGTGCCATTTGAGTCACCTGCGACTTGTAACACCTTTCCAATCATTAATACTCTCCATTGTGTGAGCACTTATCTCTCTAGAGAGCTCAGCTCTCCTTTTTTTTTTCCTGTGGGGTTATTTATGTTGCTATGATCCTGGAAGCTACACTACCTACAGATGTTCAGATACCAGCAGAGTCTCCCATCGAGAGAGGTTTCCGCAGAATGTTCAAACTAGGATGAGCCAGGAAGAAGAACTTGACTATCTACTTCTGAAAACGAGCCAGTGAGAGCCTCTGCAGATGACATTAGAATATTGGAAAATACGGTGCTGAGTAAGAGACTGGTAATTAAAAGACTTATCTATATGGGAATATAATTGATTATATTCCATCCATCATACAGAAAAATGCTACATAGTTTTTACATAAGCTTATACTGATTTGGGGTAAATATTACTATCTAACTTCATTCAGAAGGTCAACTTTGATTCTGAGAGTGTGCACACCTCAAAATTGCTTGTTGGCATGGAAATATATTCGTTTTTATCTGTCAGTTACATACTACACTTTATTGTCCTTGAAATCCAGTGTCTTTAGTGCAGGTGTTGATAGCTTCAGCCTACAGTAAATGGGTCTGCTTAATTACTACTTCCTACTTGGAGAAGCTGAAACATAAATGTCTAGTAAGACATGAATCTGAAAAATGAACCTGAACTTGGGAGTATCTTTTGACCTGGACATAGAAGATATTCTGAATGGTTTCAGACTCGAAAGACTTTGATTTTGGGGAGGGAAGTTTGAGTAGAAAGAAAAATCAGCGCCATCATTCTGTAAGGAGTTTAATCATTCTCTGTGTTTTGCAGAAACTACATCTTACTTGTGGCAATGGATGGATGGAAGTTATTGAGTAGAATTATAAGGGTCCTCCCCCCCCTTAAAACTATTTGTAGCAACCCTGGAAGTTAGGAGTTAATAATATGATGCCTGAAAACTGACTAGTTGTTTTATGAGCAGATGGTCCATTATCAGGGAAGGACGCCACAAAGCAATAGTATTGTACATTATATAAATGAATAACTGTCCATAAGGAGAGAGGGCTTTGGTGGCCTAGAGCTAAGGAACCCAAAGGCACAGTTTGACTCAATTCTATTTGAATAAAATGGGCCTTCTCCTCCCATGTGATATATAAGCACTGAAGTCTATACTTACTCAAGGACCCTTAATAGTAGCAAGTACTGAAAACGTGAACTCAATGAATGTTCTCTAATATATCGGTATTATTTGGGTTTGCTATCAACTCCTTGAGACTCCACTGGAAATTTTCCTAAAGATGCTAACTTAAGCTAACAATAAGTGTTTAAATATGAGCAATAACAATACCTATACTATATGAATTTCATAAATAATCAATCAAGTTCCATATATTAAAGGCTTTACACATTATTTTCTATATTGTTATTAAATGCCATTGAATTGGTTCTATTTTATGGTAACTTCACATACAATAGAGCAACACAGAGTCTAATCCTGCCCCATTCTCACAATTCCTGCTCTATTTGAGTCTGTTAAGATAGGGGAGATCCCACCTTCGGCATAATTAGATGTTATATTCCTTTTTGTAAGTGATAGATCCTACAGTGGAAGTCCAAAGCCAAAGTCACTGCCACCAAGTCAAGTCAATGACATCGTGACCCTGGAGGACAGAGGAGAAGTGCTTCGGGAGGTACCCAGCAGGCTGGGAATTTAGGGAAGCAGGCTGTCAACTCATCAGCACCTGATGAATTCACACCATGGACTTTTCAGTTAAACATTTAATCACTGCCACACCAGGGTCCCTTGATTGATTGAAAGATTACTTAAGATCTTAAAACACTGAAGGAAAATGCTGTAAGCAGAAAGGTAGTTGAGACCTCCAGGAGATTATATGTCACAAGATATTTAAGGAACTTTAAAAAATAAATAAATAAATTCAAGAGTATGGCAAGCTCTGGTGGCCTAGTGGCAAGAAGCTGCACTGCAATCCTAGAGGTGAGCCGTTCAAATCCACCAGATGTTCTACTGGAGAAGAAGAGACAATCTCTTCCTTTACCTGTCAAATCCTATTTGACAGTACACACACACACTCACACACACAAGCGCACGCGTGCACGCGCACAAATAATAAAAAAAAAATTCAAAAGTACTTCTTATTTGGTCATCAATAATTAAGGGAAAGGGAACTCTGGTGGCCTGGCAAGTGGGGTTGTGCTACCAACTCAAAGGTGGCATCTATCTGGTGGACCAATCCACCAGTGTCTTCACAGGACAACAATGGACAATCTCCTCCCACATGATCCACCACCTCTGAAAGCCTGCGACACTGTCATCCATGCATTGGTTCTCACTTAACAGCAACCAGCAAGGAGTGAATGCATTTATACAAACCGATTCCTGATAACATAGTGATTAAGCATTGGATTGTAAATCAGCCCTAAAATCAGAAGCCTGCAGCCACCAGATATTCCTCAGAACAAATATGTGGCAATCTGCTTCTGCTAAGATTTACATCTTTGAAAACTGTGTGGAACCATTCTACTTTGTCATAGAGGGCAACTATGAGTTGGAATTCAAGCACAATGGTAAGTTTTGGTTCATTTAACCAGAGTTTCTCCTCTATTGTGATGCTCATAGAGGAACCCTTGTGGTTTAAGTGTTAAGCTTTAGGCTACTAAAAGAAGGGCTCTAACCTGGCCAGTCACTCCTTTGAGAGAAAGACCATCTTTATCTGCTCCGATAAAGATTACAGCCTCCACATCCCTTTGGGGGAGTTCGGTTTTGCCTCGTAGAACGGTCATGAGTAAAAAATGGGCACATGGCACCTACAGCAGCAATATGCTGAATATGAAGATACAGCCCCAAAAGATACTTTCACTTTGAGTCTGCAATTAAATTCAGCATAATAAGATGCCAAGTTTTTAAATGTATGTTCATATTTTATCCATTAATTTGCTTTGAAGCAGGTTGGCTGTCAGCTGGGTATAATTTAAAGGTGCAGAAATAGTTTTTTTTATGAGTGAAAAGATTCATAATTCTTAAATGTTATCATCACAGCAAATCACTCTAAATGAAACTGGGAAATATTTATTGGTATAAAATAGATACAATCTTGACAATAGTAAGAAGCTGTATTGAATAGATGTCTACTCAAGAATATTTATCTCATCTTATTTACCTCCCTTATTTTTCTAGTCAATTGTCATCACTTTAACTTAAATATACCCCTCACTTTTCCAAGAGCATTAACCTACAAATTCGGCTTACTATCTCCTAACTTTCCCACACATTACATTATTTTAAATAGAGTGAAGACTGTCTCATTCCTTGGGTTGAAAAAAAATCCATATGTTCACATGTTTAAAATGGCGTATTGTGCAATTTCGGATTCTCCAAAGTATACCCAATCTACTATTTGGTCTAATTTGCCACAAAACCTACACACAAAACTCTGTACCCAAGACCCATGTTATCCAATATATCAGTCATGAGAATCACATGACAAAACCAGACTCAGTAAAGGAGTTCTGGTGGCCTAGTGGCAAGAAGCTGCACTGCAATCCAGGAGGTGCGTGGTTCAAATCCACAAGATGCTCGGCTGGAGAAGGAGGGGCAATCTCCTCCTTTATCAGTCACGTCCAATTTTATCTCTCTCTCTCTCACACACACACACACACACACACACACACACAATAAATTTCAAAACCAAACCAGCCTCACTGCTGTCAGTTCTAATTCCCTGAGCTGCGGAGAGTGTACATTTTTGTAGGTTCATTGATTCATCTTTTGGACATTGAGCATCTGTGGATTCAAACCCCTGACCTTTCAAATACAGAAAACACTGTAGAACGAGAGTGGGTGTATGTGTATCGAGATATATATATATATATATATATATCTCACCAGTTCAAACTGGGATGCACTGTAAGTATAAAATGTATATCTTAAACTTCTACTTAAGAAAATCATGTAAAATGCCTCAGTTGTTTATTTTAAATGTAGGTTAGAAGAATCATTATTTTATTATATTGGCTTATTATTGAAATTATTCCACCTTTTAAAAGTACTTTCGCACTACTACTAAAAAGTTGAAAATTGGAGGCAGAGTCCCCCCTCTATTCCTCTCAGACAATGCTTTCTATTGATAAATAACTAAGGTGTGTAAGTTAGACATGTCTCATTTTAGTTCCTTCTTTTAGACATTGCATATATTTCATCAATAAACATTTTTTGAATACCTGCTTTGTGTTTTGGTTTTTTTCTCTCAGGTATGTAAATATAGAGAGGATCAAGGTAGGGGAGGAAAATGTACCCATCTTAGAGTTTACCTTTTTATTATGGTATCTGGAAAATAAAACAAAGAAATATAAACTTAATTCCAAATTGCAATAAATGTCATTTTGATAGGATGATATATTTGCTATGTGTTAAGAGAGTAAGGACTATTTTATTAAAAAACTTCTCCAAGTATGTGACATTTAAGTGGTATTGAAGAGAGGGAGGGAGGGAGCCTTATATGTTCGTAATTTTCTTGATACACACACAGAGGCAGGTGAAAGAATTGTTTCCTACCTCAATGCACTTTCTTACTAAGGGGTTGCAGTAGTCTAGAAGGCTGCAATTAATCCTTTGCCAGGTAGGATCCAAGAGAAATGGAAGTTAATCACTGTGCTATTTCCTCAATCTGATATAATCATGCAAAACATAAAAAGAAACTACAGAAACATACAATTTCTTGCATAATGGATACATTATCAGGTTAGACTACACTCTAAGACTTACATTCTTGTATTAAATCTTAAGAGTACAATCTCACAAAGAGGGAAAGAATTATTTAGAAAAAATGTAGTCTACATGACAAAAAAAGTTAGGTAGTTGTAGAGTCTAAAACTCAATTAGCTTTGCAGATATACCTTTTACTGATTATCATACATGTTGATGGAGATATGTTAATTGCATCAAATTTTTCTAATTTATCTGGAACTTAGCCAATTCTCTTTTTATCAGTTTACATCTGGGCATCTGTTGAATCTCCAAACATCTGTGAAGGCAGGTGTTGTGCTTCTGCTTCCACCAACGTAGGTTCCAGACCAACAGATGGTGGGAATGAATGCAAAGCCTAGACGTAGTATGTGTGAGTGGAGTGGAGTGAGCTTGCTAAGGTCAGCCCAGGCAGTCTATAGCATGTGAGTGCAGAAATGTCACGCAGTGACTTCTTCCATTACTTTCACCATTGTCAAACTTTTCTCAAGGGCAAGTTCCGATGCTAATGACTTTTGCTGCTACAGAGAATTATTGCTGCTATTCCAAAAAAGGCTCCCTTAGTAAACTGTAGGACAGAATATTCTAGGCAATTCCATCTATTTCCTGTAGGGAATCAAAGATGAGTCATATGATCTGCAATATTTGCATTTTTGTTACATATTTTAGAATTCATTTAGGCCATGCAAAAAAGGATTTAACTGTGTTTTTTTAAATTAATTATTATTATTTTGTGTGCATGTACCATCAAATCAGATCCAACTTGAACAGGAGGGTATTGCCCCTCCTTCTCCAACAGAGGATCTGGTGGATTTGAACTGCAGGTACCTCTGGGAATGCAGTGCAGCTTCTTGCCACTAGGCCACCAGAGCTCCCTTGGGTTTAGCTACTTATGAACATGCATTTGTTTTGTGGGGAGCTGTGGTGGCCTAGTGGCAAGAAGCTGCACTGCAATCCTGAAGGCCAGCAGTTCAAGGCTACCAGGGACATGTTTGGGAGAGTGGAGGGACAGTGCAAGAAGGGAATACCCTCTATGAGAGGGATCAATTCAGTGATTGGGTAATGGATGTAGGTGTGTCAGGGACAGTGAGGTTGGCACAGGACGGAGCAGGGTTTAGGGCTCTTGTACACAGGGTCGCTATGAGTTGCAAACGACTCAACGGCATGTAACAACAAACAACAACATGTCTTTAGAGTTGGTAAATTTTTGTTTTATTGTTTAAAAAGATACAAATTGTGCTGTTGATGTGGTCTTAAAAAATATAAGTTGTGCTGTTACTATTGTCTTAGGTAAGGGGAAGGATCTTTATCTCAAAGCTAACACTGCTGATTTGTTGTTCTTTGCCTTTGAGTCAGAGCTCACCCACAGCTGATCCTCCAGCAGGTATTCAGAGGCAGTAAATCTCCCTGGGAGAGATTCCTCATCATTCCCCAGCTGAGCAGCTGGGGGGGATTTGAATCACATGCCTTTGATTTTGCAGCACAGGTTCTAACCATTAGGCCACCAGAGCTCCTTATGGCTATTTTCTTTTGTCCTCCCTGCCTGGTGTTTGTTTCTCCTCCCTCACACACAACTTTTTCTTTCTTAGAAGGTGATAAGAATTCTGAGGCACTGATGAGGTGGTATTAATAAATTCAGATTTATACAAACGTATCAGTTAGTATAGTTATAAAACTATATCAGTTTTCTCCAGCCTGTAAAACTACTTTGCCTTAGAATTATTCTTCCTGCTTTCTTTAGTCATATAAAGTACTTTAAATTGCCTATTTACCAGGAGAAGAAATATGTCTTTTCTAGATTAACATTCACCTCTTTGAAACTGTTTTTCTCAGTCATATGTAAATTGTGCCTTAAATGCATGTTTACCAGGAAGGGAAATGTATCTTTCCTGGGTTGTTCCTCAGTCATATGTTAACTATTTCTTAAATTGTCTGTTTGCTAGTACACTATTTTTATTAAATGTAGAAGTTCTGTAACTTTACTAAATACACTTTACTAAAAGGGTATTGTTAAGTAGATTAGCATCTAACACAAGTATAAAAGCTAATGATCACTCCCACATGAAGAAGCAGTTTTTGAGAAGAATCTCAGGGCTTTCCCAGATCTGAAATAAGGTGACTAAAGAATCCCAGAACACGTGACTGTGCCCTTGCAAAACCTCTATCATTAGGGATGGATCATTTCTCCAAACTTTTTCAATTTATATTTGGAAGAGGTCATTCTGGAGGCTAGACTTTATGAAGAAGAATGTGGCATCAAGATTGGAGGAAGACTCATCAACAACCTGTGTTATGCAGATGAATACAATCTTGGTTTTTGAGACTGAAGAGGACTTGAAGCATTGGCTGCAGAAGGTCAAGGACTGTGGTCTTCAATATGGATTGCATATTAATATCAAGAAAACAAAAATTCTCATCACCAGGCCAACTGGGAGCATCATGAAAGATGGAGAAAAGATTGAAGTTTTTAATTTCATCTTACTTTGATCCACTAACAACACTCTTGGAACCAGCAGTGAACAAATAAAATATTAATTGAATTAGGAAAATCTGCTGTCAAGTACCTCTCCAGAGCGCTAAAGAGCAATGATGTCAGTCTGAAGACTAAGGTGCATCTCATCCAGGCCATGATCTTCTCAGTTACTCGCTATACATCTGAGAGCTGGATAATAAACTAAGGATGACAGGAGAAGAATTGATGCCTTAGCATTGTGTTGCTGGAGAAGAGAAATTAATATACCACCAACTGCCAAGAGAACAAACATGTCTGTCCTAGAGAGGGTGAAACCAGGTTGCTCCTTGGAGACAAGGGTTTGAAACTTCACCTCACATATTTTGGGCATGTTGAAAGGAAGGACCAGTCCTTGTGGAGAAGGACATAATACTTGGAAGGGTAGAGGTTTAGCGCCAGAAAGACAGACTCTGGAAGAGATGGACTGACACTTAACTGTGGCAATGTTGTCAATGTGTTAGAGATGATGAGATTGGCTAAGGATAGGGCAGGGCTCATAGGGTCGCTATGGCATCCACTTCCTAAATAACGCCTCCTGAAACTCGGTGAACTTTGGTAAATGTCAATAGTAGTAGAGGGGCTTCAGGCCTTTTGTTCATAGGGTCACTATCAATCATGCTTGACTCAAAGACAATTAACAACAACAACAAAGAAACAAGAGGACACAAAACAACAAGTTTTATAATACTATTAAAATAGTTTAAAAAAAACCCTCTTATTGCTGTAAAATTAGAATCAGCTCATAGCTGACACTCCAGCAGGTTTTCCAAAGCAGTAAATCACACAAAGGAAGATTATTCAACTTTTCTCCAGAAGAGCTGCTGGTAGACTTAAACCCACAGACAGCCTTTACCTTTGGGCTAGCAGTGTAACTGTCTGTGCTCTAAGCTACTCAGATAGCTGTCACACCACTCTTGGGTGGAATGTTTGGGAATTCTGTTGACATACGGGACTGGACTGTCATAGATGTGGGTTGTACCAAAGGTTGAATTATTATAATAATGGGTCTAAGTGTTCTTTTACTCTTTCCCCAAAGCACATGTACAACTATACATGTTCATTTATATACACAAACACAAATTTTGTACTTTGCTAATAAAACTTTCACAAGCAAACCTAACAGCAACTTCCTGTGGTAAGTAAAGGTGATTCAGACACCAAGGGTTGGAAACTCTTTCTTGGGACTTTCTGAAAGGACAGCCAGGAGGGAGGGAGCGGAGAAAGCGTCCCTAAGGATTGCTCTGTATATTTTAAACTTGAGTGAGGAGGCTCTAAAGTGAACAAGTATCTAGTTAATAAAATAGTGCTAGGCATTGGAGCTTGAAATTGTGGGTCACTTTTGATTAAATAGCACTTGCAGAAAATAAGCCCTAGCTTTCGGTCATACAGTCTCTGCTATCATATGCAAGAATTTAAATGCACAGCACTTATTAAAACTAGCCTGAGGAAAAGCTGAGAACTACCGTTTTTTAGATAATCTATTAAAATATAGAGTTTCATAACAATAATTATTAAAGCTCTACCAACCAGTTGGGCAGTTGATTACATTGACTTTGGGTATTTTCCTGTGTTTGGAAGGACGGCTTGGGTGACTGTAACAGTCATGTAATTCAAAGTGCAAATATGATCTCACCTCTATCAGGTGTGAACTGTGATTTGGCACAAGTAAATGGACATCTCTAAGGCTCTTTATCCTCATTCTAAAATGCAGGCCTTATACCACGCATCTCCAAAGAGTTCTGCATTACATTTGATAATTTACATAAAGTATCTTTCTGCCTTGGAAGTGCTGGGTCTAAAGTCTGGTCTGTATTCTGTCGTAATCTGAGTAGTCATAAATAGTAGCTGCCATTATTATTGTTTAATTATTTGTTAGTATTATTAATGTTATTATTTTTATTACCACTACTACATTATGTTCTCTTGTGCATGCTTTCCATGAAGCAATGATTGGATGGCGGCTGACAAGTCTTGTACTCTTATATCTACATTCAGGCAATGGATCAAAGAAATTTTTTTTAATGCGTTGTTATAAAGCCCCAAGAAGTAATTGCTTTTTCTCTTGGTTCATTTTACTTTTTACATATTTTTATTGATTTTTATATTGAAATTCTCTTTTCAATATGCCTTAACCATAATCCTTGTTTATGGGATCCAAAACCCCAGCATCTGGTAATAAGCTGCTTATTAAAAGGTGACATGATTTTTATATTAAAGAATCAAGGTCAATAAACCGTATTTCTTTTTCTTTAGCAAAGGTTAACGGAACAAACTGTCTACAAAATCAGATTCTTATTTCATGATGAAGTTTATATTATCAATCCGTAAAATAGATTTCTCCCTCCCCAAACCTTCCATGGTGGTATGTATATTCTAGGAAACGTCAGTGATTTAAATCCAGACCTGAGAGGATGCAGTATCAGAATAGTGAAAATGTGCAGTACCTTCTGCTGAGTACAGCGGGTGTCAATCGCTGGCAGAAATCCCCGTGGAGATGTTTCAAGGTATTCATCAGAGAACAAGGTCAAGAGCCTAGGTGTCGAAGGCTTGGGGTACACCTCTTATAGGATGGTGGTGGTGATTAGGCACTGTCAAGTATGACCCATAGCAACCCTATAAACAAAAGGTCTGAAGCCTTCCTATCCTGTGCCATCCTCACACTGCTCAACACACTAGGGTCACTATTAGTCACCGCGTCCATCCATCTGACTGAGGGTCATCTTCTCTTTCGCCAACACTCAGTCTTCCTAAGCACGATGTTTCGCTCCAGGAAGTAGCCTCTCCTAGCGATATAGTATAGCGATAGTATGCGAGACGAAGCTTTATCATCTTTGCCTCTGAGAAGCACTCTGCCTGCATTTTCCTTAAGACTTATGTGTTTGTTCTTTGGCAATCCATGGGATATTGAGTTCTCTTCTCAACACTACATTTCCAAGGCAGCACTTCTTCTGTCATGCTTGCTCATTGTCCAGCTCTCAGATGTATAGTAAATGATTGAAAAGACCATGGTCTGTGTCAGTTACACCTTCATCTTCAAACCTCGGGAGTTAGGAGAGATCCCTCATGGCAGATTTTCCCAGTGCAAATATCCTCTCATCTCCTAATCTCTGGTACTATGAGTGTTGCTTGTGGATGCAAGTAAGAGATTACTGACAATTTCAGTCTTTCCTCCATCTATCATGATGTTGCTTATTAATCCAGTGCTGAGGATTTTTCTCTTCTTAATGTTGACATGCAATCCACATCGAAGACTAGTCTTTGATCTCCTGCAGCAAGTATTCCACTTACTTCTCAGTTTTGTCAAGCAAGTGTGTCTTCTGCGTAACACTGGTTGCTGATAAGTCTTCCTCAGATCCCAATGCTACATTCTTTTCCATAACCCAACTCCTCAAATTATGTATTGAGCATTACAGATGGAGTATGTGTGGAGAAGCGACATAGCCCTGACGCACACCTTTCCTGATGTTAAACTATGCAGTGTCTCCTGTCTCTGTTCATTCAACAGCTTCTTACTCCATGTATAAGTTTCATTGGAGTCTCTGGCCACTTTGCCAAATCTCTGTCTAATGGTAATTTTCCTCAGAAGAACATCTGATAGGATTAGATCAAAGGATGAGTTTAGCTAGCGCAAACTCTGAGAGAGGCATTAAGAGATTGTCTTCAGTCTTCTTTCTAGTTTGTATTCTCCTTTTCAATATAAAACTTGCTCCCATGGCGACGAGATTAGTTAAGAACATTTCAATAATAATAATAACTAATAAAGAAACTCTCTGCTATTAAAATGTTTCATTTGATCATAATTAAGTGTTCTGGGATTCCCATTCATCTCAGTGTTAGCCATAGTTTCTGTAAATGTAATTATGCTTTGGAATGGATACTTTATGGAGCTATTAAATTTTTTTTATTCTTATACTAGTTTACTTACAAAATTCAAATACATTGTTTTTCAGAAGAGTCTTCCAATGAAAATACTTTTTGTCTTTAAATTTCTTTTTAATATCTCCCTACCCTCTTAACTTGTCCTGTGAAAGATAAAGTACTTTTTGAAAGAAGCAGATTCCTTGCTATATAAGACCAATCTTTGTCTATGCTGGAACTCGTAGGGAAGCTGTTGAGTTTTCTCTCTGTGTGTCACCCTCTGTCACTGTCTGGCCCATGTACATCTAAACCAATTGCTAAGTCCTAGCAATTACAGTATCTGAGAATCTCTAGAATCCATTCCTATTTCCCCATCCACCCAACAATGCTTTAATATTAATTGGTTGCAACCACTGTTGCCTCCTCTGATTATGTTTTCTTTCAGTTCTTGGTTGTCTCCAAGATATTTATGTAATCTTTCTTCCCTCTGGTCTTTCATTTTGAAATCCTTATTTTTCCCCCCATTAGTGCAATTTTTATGTCTCTTCAAGAACAACTCTGGTGGCCTATTTGGAAGGAGCTGTACTGTCAACACAAAGGCATAAGGTTAGAATGCACCATCTGCTCCGTGGGATAAAGGGGGGGCAGTCTCCTCCTGTACAATGTAAGACCATTGAAAACCCGCTGGAAGGTCAGTTACAAGTGAGCTCCAACTTGATTTCATATCACAACAACAACAGATCAAGAAAAACAATTGTCTTGACAAAGTCATAACTAATTTCATTTCTAGGGAACTAATGTGTTGACAGCCAAAAGAACAAACAAGTCTGTCTTGGAGAAACTCGGGTATTTCTCAGAAGCATGTGTGCTGAAACTTGGCTTCACATATTTTAGGGATATTGTTAGGAGGTAGTGTCCTTGGTAAAAGACATCATACTGGGAGAGGTAGTGGCTCAAGAACAGAGAGGTAGATCTCCACAAGGTGGATTGACACAAATACTGCAACATGTCAGAAATTGGGCCACAGCTCTGGTGGTTTAGTGGTAAAGAATTGCACTGCCAACCCAAAGGTAGGGGGTTCGAATCCACTAGTTGCTCCACTAGTTGAGAAAGATGGGCAATCTCTCCTTTTGTGATTTATTACCTTAGAAAACCCACTAAAGGCAGCCTATGAGTCAGTTCCAATTTGATGGTAGTCTACAATAACTACATCAGAAACTAGAAGGATGGTGCAGGACAGAGCAGAGCTCAGATCTGTGGTTCACAGTTTCTATGAGTTAGTAGTTGACTTGAAGACACTTCACAACTGTATAACTAACACTCCTGTGATTTCTTGCTAGGATTGCTGTAAGGGGCGGTGTTATAACTCTTTGCATTGTTCTTTAAATGACTAACGATATCTTTATACATAATAAAGCCCATCTTTAGACTGGCAAAAAAGACAGTGATGTTCTCTTTGACTACTACTCCTAATACACCTCCTGCTGAGATTTAATCTTATTTTAGGAGACAAAATTTTCTTGAACAGAATGTCAAACAATTGGAAGTGTTGGTCCCTCTGTATTTAAAACCTTGATCACATGTTTCTCTGGCTAACTTCTAGTAGTCCCAAAGAGCACACCTAATGAGGTATTATCCCTTAAAGAATCATTTTCTAAGCTTTGTATAATGGGACAGGTGCTCTTCTGTTATTCGGTTCTTAGCATTTTACCAGCAGTGGCCTGTGGTAAGAAGCTGTAATGCAACTCCAAAGGCATGTGATTCCACTCTACAAACTGCTCTGGGGAGAAGGGTGGGCAATCTTCTCCCTTATGACTTAGTGTCTCTGAAAACCCACTGGAGCTTTGGGTTGGTTCTGACTTGATGGTACACAACAACATCAGATTGAATAGTTTTTGTTGGTTGGCAATTCTGTGCTTTCTACAGGAGTTGAAGATCTTGGAAGACAAAGTTCATGTTTTACTCTCTTTTGTATGTGTAAAGCAAACTCAGCACCTTTCTGGAGCTCATTCTTTCATCTGGGAGATAAACATAATGTTGTTTTCCCCTAGAGGATTATGAAAACCAGTCAAAGATAATGGACTTAAAAGTAATACGCTATTGTTGTTGTTGATGTTGATTGCCGTCGAGGCAAGAGTGACTCATAGCGACCCTATGAACGAAAGACCTGAAGACATTCTATAACTATCGTCATTTACCCAAGTCCATAGTTTCCAGAGGCACGTTGTTTAGGAAGTGAATGCCACTAAAACTGTACATGTAAAGGGAAATACATTCTTGTTCATAGCATGTGGTAGAACTTTCAGTAAATGTCAGTTGCCAATATAAACCAGTACCTAACCAACAAGTTTTATATATCAAAATAAATCTCCATTTCATCTTTCAAAGTCTCTCAAGTCCCAGATAAATAAATTCCATGCAAATTCTGCACCCATTCTGTTCCATAAAGCCATCTACAATATCACATTATCTTTAAGCTCCGTTGAAGCAGTAATTGTTCCCATTTCAGAAATTTTCTACTTGGTTGGCCCTTAGACGGTAACATGAAGAAGCATTTTCGGTGCGTCAAGTCTGCTTTCCATCTTCATTCATTCTCTGTCTGAACCACTTACTTCCTGGTTAGATTACTTCTTTCATTCATTCTTTATCTTTTTATTCATCACTTACTTCCTGGGTCTGGGTGAAATATTTCTAGATATAAAACTGTGCTTTCAAACGTGTCCTCAATTGTTAAGGAAAAACTTACAAACTCAAAACATAATAAACAATCACAATAATAAGAGCTGTAAAGATAGAAAGTGGTTGAATTCATGAACCGAGCCAGGCACATCTTATTCTTAAATTGACATTTTTTTCTCTTTAGTAACTTGGAGAGGTACCTGACAACAGATTTTCTCAATGCAATATGTCTCCCTATCTCATAACTGCTGGTACCAAGGATGTTGATTATAGACAAAAGTAAGATAAAATCATTGATATTCGCCACATAACAACAACATCATGATGTTCACTATGGGACCACTGGTGAGAATTTTTGTTTTCTTGACGTTGACATGTAATCCATATTGAAGGATCTTTGATTCTTTGATCCTTTGAAGTCTTTGATCTTCTGGAGCCAATGCTTCAAGCCCTCTTCATTTTCAGCAAGCAAAGTTGTGTCATGAGTCTTCCTCCAATCCTGATGGCACATTCTTCTTCATAGAGTCCAGCTTCTGGAATAATTTGCTAAATATACAGATTTAATAAGTGTAGAGAGAAGATACAACTTTGATGAATATATTTCTTAATTTAAAAACACGTAGTGTTCCTTTGCTCTGCTCACACAACATCCTCTTGGTCTAGGTATAGGTTTGCATGAGCACAGCTAAGTGGATTCCCACTGTTCTCAATGTTAGCCATAATTTGTTATGATCCACACAAGTCAAGTGCCTTTGCATAGTCAATAAAGTTCCTTGATCTCTGAAGATCAGGGATATCAAATTGCCAATCTAAATAAAGGAGACTAAGGTTTACCTGACGCAGGCCATCATCTTTTCAATCATTTGTTATGCATTTTGAGAGTTGGACAATGAACAAAGACGACAAAAGAATTGATACCTTTGAACTTGTGGTGTTGGAAAAAAGCACTGAGTATCCTTTGGGCTGTAAAAATAATGAACAGATACGTCGTGGAGAAAGTGCAGGCTGAGTTCTCATTGCAGACAATGACGATGAAGCTTTACATACTTCGGTTATGTTGTGAGCAGGTACTATTCCTCAGAAAAGGGACATCATGCTTGAAAAGGCAAAGTCAGCAAAGCCCCTCAAGCAGATGGGTTGACACGGTGATGGCAGCAGGGTGTGCTCAAGTATGTCAGAGCTGACAAAGAAGACGCAGGAGAGCACTGGGTTCAGGTGTGGTTTTTACAGCTTCACTATAGCTGTCCTCGAGCCAACATCACCTAACAACCACAACAATATCACAAAAATTAAGGACTCTTAACTGATGGTTTTGCCATGAAAACCATTTCCCTGGAGAATATTCAGAAAATTAGGGCTAAGTTTTTTTTTTTTTAAAAAAGATTGGTTTGTATTAACAAAGGGTAAAAGGTGAAGCATAAAGAACTCAGCTTGTGACTAATGAAATAGCTTATGATTTGTAATTGGTTTAGATGTCCCTAGTTCATCTTAGGTGAATAATATAATTTAAATATTTTCCCTAATTTTCCTTTAACAGGTTTTTAAACTTAATGTTTCTGCCTTGCTTCAGGACAACATCTTTTTAATTGCTCTAAATTATCAGAGATGTCTGTAGCATTTTCACTGAACATGGATTGATTTCAATTAACTTTCGCACGGTTTTGCATAAAAGCAGTCTTTTTCAATTTGCCTAATTGGATCACACAACCTCTTGCAGCTGAGGAATGACAGTCTTTAAAAGGTTGAGAAAGGAGGCACAGTCAAGGTTGTTTACTGCCTCTTGTCTCCTTTTGGGGGTTTCAGTTATGCTTGATCTACCAAGACCTTTGACTGTGAGTAAGAGCTAGAAGATTGAAATAGGATGATCTCTCACCAATGAAGCACTTGGAATTCCCTAGGAGTAAGTTTGAGTTGCATAGGAATGTCCAAAGAGAATTTGTTAAAGGTCTCTTCAAAAAACATCTTCCCCACTTAAAACACTGCTTCTGTCCCCTTTTCATCTGCCTGTGTGCAAGTGCAAATTCAAGGCATTTGTTGAAAGGAATAAACTCCAAGAGTTTTACCAGTGGACAAAGAAGTAGATACAAATTTGCTGGTCCATTCTACTGGAAACCCAAAATAAGACCATGAATCAAAATCTACTCAACTTCAGAGAGAAAGAGAGAGAGAGAGAGAGAATGAATCACGGGTAAAATTGCTGACTACAAATTAATACAAGTGCGCCTATGCTTGTCTTTCTTATTCAGTAAGCTATCTGTGAGAGAGAGAGTGTGTGTGTGTGTGTGTGTGTGTGTGTGTAATCTCACATTTATGATTTAGAAACTTTAAAAAGAGGCTTTAAATGTTTATGAATCAACATCATTCAGATACAAGTTAAAGAAATTATACTCCATATATAATTAAAACTATACAGTAGGACAAAGAACTAATCTATAGGTGCTGACTTAAAACATTTTCTGATACGTTGCAAGTATAGAAAAACTAAGCATGCTAATGTATTAAAATGACACATAAACACACTCAAACCTATGCACATTTATACTCTTAGATTCTCACAGAACAACTGGTAAAGAGGTGCTGATTCATTTATAGGGAAAGTGACCATTATGTGACTTAGATGAGGGGAAAATATTATTCTGTGCTGCATATTATTTGTTATGTAAATGCATTCTTTTAAAAAGAAAGTAGGTAGGACAAAAAAAACCTCAAAACAACTTAAGGAGAAGAAAGATTCCAAGATTTTCAGGCTGAGAGGAAACAAAACAAAACAAAAAAAGGACGTTGCCCTTAACCATATTGGCAATACAGACAGAAAAATTTTAAAAAGAAATTAATTTGGAGAGTCAGTAACCATGAAACTCCGAGTCCTCTTTCTAAAGACCTTTGCAATGACACTGTTCTGGTGTCATCCTTGTGATATTTCAGGTAATTAATACTCCTTCAGTAAGGTCACGCTCATGTAACATGGGACTCCATAGCAACATCGGTCCTGTTATATTGAGCTGCCAACTGTTCCTCCACTTGTGTGACTATATTCTGCTAGACTACACAACAGATACACGAAAGCATGAGTGGAATAGTAAATTGACCATCACTCCATTGCAGAACACGTCATCTGTCTCCATTACAGTGCACTGTGACTTTCTAGAGGAGCCTGGAAAACTTTATGGTATTGTTGGTGAGCTGCTGCTGTCTCTTTGCTATCAGGAGATATTTAATTTCATTATCAAGGTTGAATGCGTTTGGTGCAGCTGAGTGATAGCGAGCTACTCTGTGGACCTGGAGCAGTCCACAAACAAATTAGCTCTCCAGATGTAGAGACTTTATAAATAACCACGTCAGTGATGTCTGTAGGTGTAGAGGGAGCACACTGTGAGCAAGAAGAATGGAATATTTTCCAAGAGAGTGCAAAGGATGTTTGGATGCGGGGAAACATTGAAGTTTTTTTTGCGTTTAGAGAAAGATCTTTGCTCTCTCTCTCTCTCTCTAACCCAATCTCTTAAGAATTCATTTCACAATCTATAGCACAGACTTTGGGGATGTGATCAGTAGGGGTCAGAACCTGGAGAAGGACACTGTGTTTGGAATAGAGGTTCAGCAATGACTCTAACACAAGCAGAGATTATGAGGGTGACAAAGATTGCCAGGGTTCTGTTCTTAGGGACCTACTCTAGGCATTAGCATATCTACGTATTTTAAGTATGTTTGGCATAAATCCACACCCTTATCTCCCACCTATTGTGAGTGCTCTTATTAAAGTCAACATCATGTATTAAGTAATGGAATGGTTTCCTAACACCTCTTCTTATTAGATCCTCAGATAATACTAAAACTTCTGTGCCAAACTGAATGGAACCAAGTTAGATTCAAGGTGTGTGATGGCCTGTGCTGGAGGACAAAATATGATACTTCAGCGAGCAGGCTGAACTTTTTGTGGTGGAGAGGAATTGGTTCAACACCAGACCTAGTTAAGAGAAGAAGGAAGGAAGTCAGGTTTGTTCGTGGGCATCTGTCTTTGATAAGGCATCAAGGTGTGTAGCGGATATTCTTGAGTTAGAGTCAAGAAATGTGAGGGAAGGGAAAGGATAAGACCAGGAAACAAGACTTGGGGTAGAAAAATGAGAATGCAAAAAAAATTTCATTTTAAAGTACACAGTTTCTTTAACTTCAAAAGATGCTTTTCAGAAGAAGAAAGAAAACCATTCAGATATTGATGGCTTGGTGGGAAAGTCCAAGTCAGGCTTGTTTGGCCTTCACAGGGCTCTGAACAAGATGATAAAGGCGCTCAGAATCCAAGTCATTTGGGAAGAGTCTCAGGTAAGTCAGACTAATTGTCTTACGGTAGAAGTTGTAGATACTGAACTCTTCAATATTAGTCAATCTCAAAATATTGGTCACAGAAAATATATACATGTAGGTGCTGCCTGATAATGTATTAGATGATAATGAATTACAGAAGATATTTCTGACCCCGGTATTACTGACAGTAGGGGACTGACCTGCACATTGTAGAGGGTTTAACAACAATCCTTCCTGTCCACAGGATGCCATTAGCGCCTCATCCCCACTAGAGTCAGCTAGGAGTCCGTTTTGTCCTCACAGCAAGGAGTCTGTTTTTGATACAGTGGATTACTACTAAGTTGTAAAGATAAACGAAATCCTGATGCATGCTACCAAATAGAAAAGACTTTCCTAAGAATAGTCTGTTTACAAATTTTCGTAACAATTTTCTTTCTCGCTTTGCATATAATTCATTTACATTGCGTTTCATTCATGTACACTGTGTTTTCTACAATTTCTCACAGATTATTTTATATCATTAATTACCATTGACCTATGCCAATTGTTACTCCTAGTTTAAGTTCACACTGAATCCTATTCCTTCATCACCACCACCCGATTCACCCACTAAACGCTGCTATAGCTAATAATTTTTGGATGAACCTGGAAAACACCATGCTGAGTGAAGGAGACAGGCACAGGAAAGCGTTACACGATTTCACCCACAAGAAACATCTAGAATAGGCCAGTGTGTGTACAGAGACCTGGACTTCTTAGTAGTTACCACTAGCAAATGGGGAGGAAGGGGAAAAGGGAGACTTGGTTGTTTTGGGGTTTTATGTTTTTTTGCTTGAGTGACAGTGAGCTTTTGCTAAGAGTGATGGGATATTTAGAAACAGAAGTGTCATGGTCATACAGCATCATGAACTCAACTAAGGTCACACTTGATCACACCAGAAGAATGATGACATTGAAAATATTTTGCTACATCTATATTTATTACAATAAGAATGGAAAAAAATGTAAATGACATACGATTCTTTTCTGTAATATACACACACATACACACACATATATACACACACATATATACATACACACACACACACACACATATATATGTACTTATAGTTATGTACTACTGAGTTAGCACTAATTCATGGCTGACTCTCCCGAGGATTTTCAGAGGTAATAAATCACATGGGGGAAGATTGCCCATCTTTCTTTTAGAGCAGCTGGTGGATATTAAACTGCCTGCTTTTAGATTGAAATCTCACTTACCAGTAGATCAAAAGAACCCCATATAGACACACACATACATAGACACACACACAGATTTTTTTCAAAGTAACATAGGGGTCACTGCATGTTGTAAGGAGGGACATCTCCTTGGAAAAGGACACCATGCTTGAGAGGGTGGAGGGACAGTGCAGGAGAGGAAGGCCCTCTATGAGGTGGATTGATTCAGTGACTGGGATAATCGGGGTGGGTGTGTCAGAGACAGTGCGATTGGCACAGGATAGAACAGGGTTTAGGGCTGTTGTATATAGGGTCGCTATGAGTCGCAAGTGACTCAATAGCACATTACAGCAACAACAACTAACAGAGTTCATTATGCTATTATATCTTGTATATTTTTTGTACAGTTTTAAAAAAAATATTCCATTATAAAAACTAACAATGATTTGTAAAACAAAGTCTCTACCACTGGAGAATTACTCATTCAGAACAGAATGTATTTTTTGGTATAATCCTCAACAAAGTAACTCTAATATAATTATAAAAACCTAGGGTATGTGTAAAAGGTTCCAGAGTGCTAATTATCTTATTTGCATAATAGAGAAACAATCTATACTGCCTTAATCATGTAGAGAAAAGAATGGCTCTAACCTTTTAATGATTTTCATAATGTTTTTCTTAATTTCATAAGGATATTTTAGTAAATTATATTGCATGCATGAAAAAAATCTATTATAAATTTAGCAGTCATTTTAACTTTAAAAGTTTTTCTTTTAAACTTAAATAAAACAAATGTAATATAGTTATTTAATAATAATGCTGTTGTTGTTGTTATGTGCCCTCAAATCACCTGAGACTCATAGCGACCCTATGTACAATAGCCCTAAAACCTGCTCTATCCCTTGCCAATCGTATTATGTCTGACACATCTATTCCATTACCCCAGTGACTGAATCAATCCATTTTATCGAAGGTCTACCTCTCCTGCGCTGTCCCTCCATCCTCCCAAGCATGATGTCCCTTTCCAAGGACTGATCCCGCCTTCCAACATGTCCAAAGTATGTCAGATGAAGCTTCAGAATCCTTGCCTCCAAGGAGCAACTTAGCTTCCAAGACGAACTTGTTTGTTCTCCTAGTAGCATGGTTTATTCAATACTCTGCTCCAGCACCACAGCTCAAAGGCATCAACTCCCCTTCTATCCTCTCTAGTCATTGTCCAGCTCTCTGATGCATAGCAAGTAACTTCAAAGACCATGGCAGTATAGATAATTTTCCAAGGTTAGTCTGTGGCTTAGAGTTAAGGAGCTTCACTGCCAACCCAACAGTATAAAATGTTGACAATCCATACTGAAGGCTGTATTCACTGATTTTTCTGCTGCAAGTGATTCAAGTCCTCCTCACTTTTAGCAAGCAAGGCTGTGTCTGCATTATTGATGAGTCTTCCTCTAGTCCTGATGCCACATTCTTCTTCATGGAGTCCAGCTTCTTGAATAATGTGCTAAACACACAGATTGAATAAGTATGGAGAGAGGACACAACTCTGAAGTACACCTTTCTGAATTTGAAACCATGCAGGGCTTCCTTGCTCTTTTTACCCAATAGCCTCTTGGTCTAGGTATAAGTTTTGCATGAGTATATTTAAATGTTCTGGGATTCCCATTCTTCTCAATATTAGTCGAAATTGTAGGATCTACACAGTCAAATGCCTTTGGATAGTCAAGAAGCACAAACAGACATTCTTCTGGTATTTTTTGCTCTCACCCAGGATCCCTTTAATATCAGCAATGCTATCTCACAGTCTCCTCTAAGTCTAGTCATAGGTCTATGTCTCTGTACTGTCCTAGCTGGTTTTGGATGATCTTCAGCAATATTTTGCTTGCATGTGATATTAATATTGTTCAATAATTCATATACTCTGTTGGATCACCTTTCTTGGGAATGGGAAAAATATGGATCTCTTCCAGGTAGTCATCCAGGCAACTGTCCTCAAAATTTCTCAGCATAGTATACTATGTGACTGTCCGACTCAAAGTGGCCAAAACCGATCCACCTCATCTCACTAATGCCTAGAATGTCAGTGTTCATGAATTCCATTTTTCATAATTTATATTTTCCTACCATTCATTCTTCATACATTTCATGTTCTGACCATTAAAGAATGTTTGATGCTATTTCTCCTCATTTTGATCAACTTCCAGTCTGGATCCCACTTCTAATACAATTAATTAACTATCCATGGTCCTCTGTTGCTCATAAAATTTTTCAGAGGTCTTCTATTTAAGAAAGAGCTGGCCAATCCTGGTTGCTGCTCTGTCTTAATTTGGGAATGCTATTAAAATCTGTCCATCAAGGGTAATCCTTCTGTAATTTGACACACCAATGGCATAACTTTCAGTATCACAGCCACCTATAAGTTACCTCAGACCAGACAATTGACAGACAAGTACTTTACTCAAATAGCAATTTTCTTTATAGGCAGAAGAAGAAAAAAGAGATTCAATTTGAAGAGAGACAGGGCAAATCATTGAATCTAGAGTTAATAAGCACTTACTGAAACATCCTAGGGCTGATAGATGTATCAATGCATGTGAAAAAAGAATATCTAGTATTTAATTTTCAAAACTTTGTTTAGCTTCGTGAGATAATTCATTCCATTCCGATGTCTCCCAAACTTCAAGAAAATATTCTTACATACATAGAATCAAGTGGCAAAAACATTTGACAAGAAAATGGACTTGCTTTCCTAATTGTCAATATAATAATAAAAACACAAGAATATATACAGAAAATTACAGTTCAAAATAGAAAGTAGGGTGATGAATTTAGAGGGAAAAAATGCCATGAAACATAAATAATTGACCAAGAAGAGGCAAAGAGTGCAGTAGGATCTTTGAATATGAGATGAAGGCTTAGTCCTGTCTTGGGTGAAAATATGAATGAACATTTGGAGCACCACCATTATTTGAATAATATAGTGGGCTTTAACTTGTAGATATTTTCTACTAAAAATAGAGAGAAATCTGGGCTAATTCTTACTATGCCAGAAATAACACTGAATGTGATCTAGAATATATGGATTTTGATTGAAAGTCTGACACTGGTGTTCTGACTTTGACCGAGGTTTTATCTTATATAGTCTCTGACTGCAAAATGGAAGCTGCTGACCTGGTGCTCTGGCAAATTCACTATAAAAAAGAAAACAAAATACAGAAGGCATTGCTGTTGAGTTAGTTACACCTCATAACAAACCTATTGGATGGTTATGCAATGGCCCATGTGACTTTCTAAAGCTGTACTCTTTAAGGGAACAGACTACCACATCTTTCTCCCATGGCACAGCTGCTAGCTAATACCACTAGCCTGATGGCAGCTTAATACTTCGATCGTTCTGTAACCAGGGCTTCTAAATTCACCACAGACCAAAATCAAGCCCAGTGTCTCTAAGCCATGATGACCCTTCAACAAGTTTCCGAGGTTGCAGTCTGTATGGAGTTGTATTGTTAACCCAAAGATGGCTACTCTCTGGTAGTTCTAATCAGTCAGCAGCTCTGGGGGAGAAAGGACAGTCTCCTTCCATTTACTTTTACTATATGTTGTTGTTGTTGCCTTCGAGTCGAGCACGACTCATAGTGACCCTATGAACAAAAGGCCTGAAGCCCCTCTACAACTATCGACATTTACCAAAGTTCATAGTTTCCGCAGGCAAGTTGTTGAGGAAGTGGCTATCACTTCTGCTTCATGAAAATTCACAGGAGGGTCCAATGGTAATTGGTTCTGTCTCAGTAGTAACAAGCATGAGATTTTTGTTTTGTGAATTCGTTCTAGAAGACTGCCTATCTTAGCCCGATGGAGGGACTGGTGGATTTGAGCAGCTGAGCTCTCCATCAGCAGCCCAACATGTCACTTATGTGCTTAACTCACTGAACTGTTCCCCTTGTTGGATTTCCAAGGCTGTAAATGGAAACATGAGAGAGCTCTCACCCACAGAGCGACTGGTAGATTCATCTCTCCAGAGATTCTGGACAGTTTGGTTGGTTAGCAGCCTGATTGCCTACAGACTACACTCAACATGCAGGGGTCTCTAAATATAATACATTGCACAGTCAATCTGTCACTCCTCAACGCTGGCTTTCTAGCTCGCTTGCAATTCCCTGTTACATATCATTCATGGCAACAGAAAGGCCATGAAACATGTACTGTGAATCAACATTTCTGTATGTTGTTTTGTTTTCTCTTACAGCCGTGACAGAGCAGGCTATCAACATGGTCCCTGAATGAACAAATCTGGAAAAGCAGCGTGCAATGCTGTGTGCTGCCATTACCGCTTTGCCATCAGGCTCATGTAGGTGCAGCATGAGTTAATTTCACAGTGGCCCCGCTCGGAGCCTGGGAACGAAGCAGCTTGCCCCTAAGTTTAAAGACATTTGCTCACTAGGACACTGGCGGGGCTGCTAGTCTTCTCTGGTTTGCAGTTACACTGTAAGCCTGTGAGTTGTCTCTAGACTTACTCAGCACATTTCTACTCATTTAAAAACCATCAATCTCCTGGCTGGATTCACCTTCCCTTCAAAGACTGTAATTTGATTGTTTTCATGCTGTGAGTTGATAGATGGAACATTTGGAGGGGTACTGTGATTCTGAAAGTAAGTGGAAGACTCTAATGATTCTGTCTTTGTTTGATATGAGAAAACTATTAATTAGCTTGCTCTCTTTTTCTATCATGATTTCTTTCCCCAGAATTGATGAGAGGCTAAAAATTGATAAACAATTCAACATGGAAATCAAGGCTATATTTGCAGGACTATTCTTTGTTAGAAGGAAACATTGTGTGATGAGCAAAACAGGAAAACGTAGAATTTGGTATGAAATAAGCGCAGTGTGCGTTCACTTCTGCCCAGCCTTGTGACCTTCTTCTGTTTTGAAACTCAGTTTCTGTAGACACAAATCAGAAGTAATGATGACAATATTTGCTACATACACTCTTTTGAAGGTTGAATTGTGTATCTAGCACTCAAAGTGCTTTTCACAAAGTATGCCCTCCGTTAATTGTTAATGCTAGACCCTTCCCCCCCCCCCCCCCCCCCACCGTTGTTGTATGTTTGGTTTTATAAGCTCCATACACTTTCTGCTACTTGAGCTTGGCAATAATTTCTTTCCAGCCCTCCAATCTGCCAACAGTCCCAGACTGAGCCAAGGATTAAGAGCCAGTTAACATATTTGTAAGTAAGCTTCTTCCTTGTTTAGTTAACGAAACGGTAGGTGGTACTGAAACATTCGTTCCCATGTAAAAAATCCCAATGTTTATCATTTCATTCATCATGTACCCCATTGCTAATGAGTCTATTCTAACCCACAATGATCCTCGTAGATGGGGTAGAACAGCCCAGTAGAATTTCCCAGACTGTAGACTGTATAGCAATTAAAAAAACTCCAAAACTGTATAGCAACAGATAGTCTTATCTTTCTCCCAGTGAAAGTTGGTGTTAACCTTTTTAATAAGCAACTGAGTGCTTAACTACTGCACCACCTACATTCCTTCAATGCATAACAGAGAGTTCATCAACTAACTCCATTCCATCTTGCCGAAAACCAGTGTTCCTCATGCTACTATTTATTGTCTGCATGTTTCTCTTATCTCAGTGAAACCTTTCCTCCGTCAAGATACAGGTTGTAACACTGCTTGGCTTTCTTCATTGTCTAAATGATCCTTTCAGATACTCTTCTCCTTATTGAAAGGGTTCTTATTATTTTCTGTTCATCCTACACTTGAACACAATGATGCATTTTATAAAGTTGTTTAACCCTAGTGTACCTCAAAATCATAGGCCACTCTGAATTTATCCTTGAGATTATCTATGCCAGAGTCTGACTTATCACAGAAGATAAATCTATGAAGTGAGAGCTTCATTTGCCAAGGCTGAAATAAACCTCACAATGAAAATAAAACCATCAATATCTCAAGTCTTTGCATTTTAAGTCGATCTACTACTTTCCTCTCTAAGCTCTCAGGTTTTTGATAGTATAAACAAATTCAAAAAAAGTTGTTGTGACTGAATTTGGTTTGAAGAGGAAATTACTGTGACTGGGGAATCTCATTCCAAAAACTCCATGGCTGTGATTCATTCTGCCTGGTAAACACAGCCTTGCCATGAGAAGTGAATCTGAAATCATTGAACCGAAGAGTGATTGTGCAAAAAGATACCTTAAGCATTTGCATTTTCCAGCATTTCTCATGCTAGTCATCTCAGAATCAAGTACGATTGGACCACAACCTCTTTGTATAGGGCCCACTAATTTATTTGCATTTGGATACTTTCTGTCATTAATTTCTTTTTAATAATAAGATAGAGAAATCTTTCTCTTGTTTAACACACTCACATAAAAATGAGGAAAAGAATGAACCCTGGCAGAAAAGAAAATACTTAGCTGAGATTAATTTCTCCAATCTCCCTACACTCAGCACTGTTTGGACAGAACTTGGTTAGTTGTAATTATACAATTTGTTCATCTTGTAATGTCAATTTTTTATCATAAATGGATTCTGTCAACATGCCTGACTTGTATCTGAAACATCGGGAAAGGTTCTTTAGCCATTTTGGGGAAGAATGTCCAGCAAATAATGGGATTTGTATTTACAATTAGCAGGTCTCGCCTTCTGTTAGAATTTATGCATCTTTAAGAAAAGTTACCTGCACATATGGACGCACACATGCTCGCTCATGACGCTCACTCACGCACTCACACGCACACGCTTTAAAGTTAGGGAGTTGAACAAAAGAAAATTTTGTTGTTGGATTGTGTCCTTTCTTTATCAGTCTGACCACTTTGCTCATAAATCTTTGGATAATTGGCTCTGCTGTGTTGTAGCTCTGTGAAGCCCAGCTCTCGGCAGAGACGCTTTCTACAGTGTGACCTCCCTGAGGGCATTTCTCTGAATTTTGCTCTGTAGAATTTATTTTTTTAGCCTAAAAATAATTGTAAGACCTGATGGTTAGTTAGAAAATGTGGACTTGAGCTGCTCATCAGAAAATCATGCTAACAGGACAGTTCTTTTGATTGCAGCATTTTAACAGCTAACCTTAAGCTGTCTGTATCTAATATCTGATTCCGTGCTACACGTCTTCTCAGACTTGTCTCCAGGCAATCTACACCTGAGTGCATAGAGGTATCCTCTTCCCCAAAGGCTCTTTACCTTGAGTAAGACCAAAACCGGCGGCCTTCCTCCACCACTGCCATTGTGTGCTGCTAGGAAATCCTCTTAAAAGCAAACACAACTAGAGATTGCTGTTAATTTGGTGCTGACTCACAGTGAACCTTTGCAGGTCAGTGGAAAACCAAGATGAACAGGGTCTTGAAAAATGGATTTTTTCAGACACTGATTTTCAGACCTTTCTTCTGAGAGAGACACTTCCGGTAGACCTAACCTGTCAACTTCTGTCTTCGCAGAACTTAAGTTGAGTCTGAAATACTTCCCAGGTTTAAGTCTTTGTGATCTCTCAGTATTATTTTGTTAAAGCTTTGGTTTTCTTGGACCTAAATCTATTTCTGTATTTTTTTAAAATAAACATCTTGCAGAAATACATGTATTAGTTGAAACTTTTGTTTCCCTTTCATTCATTCCCCCTTTCAGAGTCCCATATAATTTTAAGCGTGGCGTTTTATATTAAAAAAAAAAAACCTAAAAAAAAATTAAAAAAAAAATCCTAAAGTCTGCCCACCTCTCCAGTTCAGCTCTTCTTTTCTTCCCTAGACTGAGGCAAAGTTTCCTGTCCGTATGTAATTGTATTCCCCAAACGGGTCATTCTTTCTGACTCTTCCATGCATATGCTCTTTCATCTTCCTGGAACACATTTCTTTATTTTCTTCTTGTCCTCAAATTCATTGCTGTGGAGTCAAAGGCTACAACTCATAGCTCACCTTCCATTGGGTTTCTGAGACTGTCATTCACAGATGAGAAGCTACTTCACCTTTCTGCTGGGGAGCCTTTGGTGGGTGTGAACGACCACAGGCTGCCTTTGCCCTAGCAGTGCAAATTCCTACGGGCTAGACTCAGGCTTTAAGACAGACTCTTCTCAAATACCAGATCATTTTGCAAGTCTACCTTCATATTTGTACCCACTGCCCACGGCATCCTTCTCTCTTTAAATTACATCCAACTGCTTCTTCAATTTTAGCTCTTCTAACAACATTCCTTCTTTTTTCCTTTCTCCCAAAGATTTTCAACTTCGAAAAGGACGAGTCATTGTCTTTTTAAAAATGTGACTGCCTATGAAGTGGTTTTCAGAAGCTCCACGGAATGTCCAGAATCTGAACAGTGCTTGAAACAGAATAGTTTGCCCCTGAATCCCTGACTCCTTCCCATCTTCACCCTGTTGCCATTTTCTTCTCTGAGATCTGTCCTTGGTTTGGTTTGTTCTGGTGTCTCATTCCATCCCCACCACCCTTCGTTTTCTTCTTCTCATAGCCTGTCTCTTGAACTCTCAGGACTTCCTCCTGTTGATCTACATAAGCTCTCTTACCCTCACTCACTCTCCAGCCTGCCTTCCTCAATCTATGCTCCATTTCTTTCAGGTCCTTGAAATCCTCTCATTTCCTTGATTGTCTCCTCACTTCTATTTACTAAATTCAGGTCTTCCTTGCCTGAGTCAGCCTCCTACACTTAACTATTTATCGTCCTTCACATCTGAATATGCCCTACCTCGGGGGGCTTCTGAAGGCCCAGACTAAATTAATTTCCTAAATTAATCCTCTCTCATACTTCCAGATCTATTCAATTTCTTTTTAAGATCATCTCCTGAGACAAAGCTGAAAGTTAAGCTACAGCCAAATTGCAGAGTTGTGCAGCTTTCTCTCCTTTAAGGCAAATAGATTATAGAATTGAGGGCGCACCACTTGACATAGGAAATAAAACAATGATCAGAGGATATAAAACCCCCAGGACGCGCTCTGTGAAGGTTTGGTGTGTTATGCAAATTATTAAAATGCCAAGTTTTGCTATCATTATTTCCCCTCATTGCTCTTTCACAAATGCATACTAAAGGTAGTGCTTCCCCAATGACAGTTTGGGGGATATAGAATTAACTCAATAAAAAACTTAAAATCCCAATATCTGTTCATTAACCTCCATTGAAGCTATCACCAACTATTGATGGAAACTTCAAAAAGATAAGAAGAAACATGTAGCCATTGAAAATATAGTTAAAAGTTTGTTACGTCAGATTTAGCACTTAAATAACTTTTGGAAACTTTCAGCTTTGTCCAAGAAGTCATTAATTTAGTTTAGATAATCCTTATAATACACATAATAAGTAACACTTGCAAAGACAATAAAGAAAACACTAAAAGAGAATCTTGCCGCAGGGGTCTGGGGAGAATACTAAGGAAACAAAGATCAAAGATCGAATCACCACTCCTCCCTCCAACAATCACTGAGTACATTAAACTAATGGCTAAAGTGACATGGAGGTTTGAGTTGGTTTTAAGACACAGACAAGTTGTCCTTCAGCAGACCTAGTGGAATTGCAAATAAAAATTGTTTGAGCCATATACTTGTTACTACTGCCCCAGATGTCTGAGAGCGCATTAAAGCCACTGCTAATGAATTCATTCAGATTCATAGTGACCCTTCAGGACAGAGTAAAATTGCCCAGAGACTATCGTCTTTATAGAAGCAAACTGCCACAGCTCTGTCCCACAGAGGTCTGAATCAAAGGGCTTACTGATAGAAGTTGAGTGCTCAAACACTGCACAACCAGGGCTCCAGAAGATGCACTGATGTTGTGAGTTGACACTGAATTGAATCCTCTTCCTAATGGCAATGGACACAACAGAAAGAATCTCTGTCTGATCATGTGTCCTCACGATATCCCCTCTGCTCAAGCCTCTCATTGCCATCATTAAGTAAGTCCATCTCCAAGGTCTTCGTCTTTGCTAACTCCTCCTCCGTTACAAGAATGATGTCCTTCTCCAGCGACGTCTCACTCTGGCTAACATGGCCAGAGTACGTGAGTGCCAGAGAGCACTCGGATGGCACCTCTCCCATGGTGCATTGTTGTCAGGTACCATGGACACAACCACAACCCCTAGTGATCCTCTGCACAACAGCTGAAAGCCTTTCCTATCCTGCACCGTCTTCATGATCTCCACCCCGGCCGGCCAAGTGTATTTTTGCAGTAACAAGGTCAATTCATCTCACCGAGGATCTATTACTTTTCTGCTGCCCCTCTGTTTTACCCAACAGGATATATTCTCCCAAAAATCTAATGCCTCCTGACAATACATCCAGCATATACAGAATGAAGTTTTGTGAATCTCACCTCCAAGGGTATAGTCTGTAGCGCTTACGCTGGAACCCAAAAGTGGTTCTTCTCTAACTGTTCTAATACACCAGCTGCTCCTCCAGAGGGAACTGGACAACTTTCTTTCATGAGATTTACATCCTCCAAAAACCACAGGAGGGTCGTCTAGAAGTCATTCCCAACTCAACAGCAATGAGGGAAGGAAAATGCCTCAAAGGAGCACAATAGCTGCACTTCCTCAAGACAATGCTGTTTGTTCTTTTGGCAGTCCATGGGATAGTCAAGACTCTTCTGTAATACCATAATTTAAAGGCATGAATTCGTCTTCAGGCTTTCTCATTCATTGTTCCATTTTCACCTGCATACAAAGCAACCGAGAATACCATGGCTCCGCTTAGGATCACCTTAGTCTTTAAACTGACATTCTTCCTCTTTAGCACTTTCAAGAAATCCTTCATAGCAGATGCATCCAATGCAACACATCTTGCTCTTCTTGACTGCTGTTGTCACGGGAATTGATGGGGAAGCTGACAAAAGGGGGAGCCCTGGAGGAAGGAGTTGCACTGTTAACCCAAAGGTGACATCCTTCTGTTGCTCCCAATCCACCAATGGCTACAGGGGAGAAAAAAAAAGGTGAAATGCTTCTGTGTGAGTTTGGGCTCTGAGAACTTGCTGGAGGGTCATCTGTGAGTTGGTTCCATCGACTCGAGGGCAATGAGTCTAAGTTTGGGTTTTGATGTTTTCCTCCTAAACAAGTGATTTCCTTTTTTATTTTTTTAAATAAAATTTTTTATTTTGTCATTTTAACAAACGTTTACAGAAAAGTGAGATTTTCATTCATTCACTGTTGCACATTTTACCTCCTCTCCTTCTCTTCCCCCTCCCCAAGCTCACTTTTTTTCCCACTAGTTTATTTATAAAATCCTAATGCAAATTAGAACAAATTCTTTCCATTTCACTCACCCCACCACCCATCAAATTGTACAACCCAATGATTAATCCCCTCTTCTGCCTTTACATCCACATCCCTCTGCTTCCAACCTCTCCCACCCCTCCTGGATCCTTATACTCATTCTATATTAATAGTCTTATACAATATTTATCCTTGTGGGACTGAGCTAGTTCACTCAGCACAATGTTCTCCAGTTGTTCCTAAGTTAGGTAATCATTTACAAAGTTATTTCTCATGTATGCTGCATAATATTCCATTGTGTAAATGTACCATAGTTTCTTGTGATTTCATTATTTAATGGTAGTTTAGTGCCAGTGAGTTGGTTTACCACCAAATCCACAAAAATGCTACATCCTTAATAGAAGAACTACCAAAAAATTGTAGGTTACTTATAAAGGGCACCCCTCATATCCCAGATGGCATGAAGACTACCCAAACAAGCAAATATATGAGCATTAAGCATCAGGAGGAATCAAGGCCAGTGATAACTCAAGGCCAGTCGAAGAACTCTCTCCTTCCATGTGGAGACATGGGTTCAAATCTGACCAGTGCACCTTGCACTTAGCCCCTACTCAGCTATCAATGATGATTTGTAGGTTGCTATGATGCTGAACAATTGTTAGCAGACTTTCTAGACTAACACAGTCTGAAGAAAACCTGCCCATTTTCTTCCCAGAAATAAGTCCGTTAAAGCCCTATGGATCCCTACAGTCTGATATATAACCAGTTTGATTCAAAACCAATCATGGGAACAGCAGCCCAGGAATTGGCAGAGTTTCATTCCCTCATTAAGAACAATGCATGCTGGACTCATCTTCTGTGGTGTCAATTACAATGCTTTTTAAATGCCTTCGAACTATGGTGCTGGAGAAGAGTGTTGAATATACCATGGACTGCTAGGAGAACAAACAGGTTTGTCCTGGAGAGGGTGAAGTCTGGCTGCTCCTTGAAGTCAAGGATTCTGAAGCTTCGTCTGATATAATTTGGACATGTTGAAAGGAGGGACCAGTCCTTGGAGAGGGACATCATGTTCGGGAGAGTGGAGGGACAGCACAGGAGAGGAAGACCCTCGATGAGATGGATAGGTTGTGACTGGGGCAGTGGGAGAAGCTGTGTCGGAGACAGTGAGTGTGGTGCAGGATAGAGCAGGATTTAGGGCTCTTGTACATAGGGTTGCTATGAGTCCCAAACAACTCAATGGCACATAACTAAAACAACACTAGCCAACTTGAATGGTAGGACTTATTCTGTTTTTACAAATGATTAATGTGAACTGCAGATAGGTTATAAAATCACACAAAGTTCACCCAACTCTGGTTCACAAGCCGAAGCATGACACAGCTGTTTTTGTTGCCATTGTTATTCTTAGATGCTGCTGACTCAGTTCTGACCTATAGGAACCTTATACATCAGAACAAAACACTGCCTGGGCTGTAGCTACAGCATAGAAGAGAGTCTAAATAATGCCTTGATAAATTTCATTGGCTGAGAAATTTTTAAGTGTATTATTCTGAAAAGAAATATGAGTATTTACTGTGAAAGTAACAACAACAAAAAGGTACACAGGATTCTTTGGCTTTGTATTTCATTTCTGGTCCCCAGCCACATGCATTTCAGATTTGAAGGAAGTTAACATTACAAGCTAACATATTCTGCTGACAGAAAAAAAAAAATCACTCGCACCTTGAAAACCACTTTGTCATCAAAGACATATTTTGGGAGAAGTTACCACTAAAAGCATCTCTCCTTAGAGATCACTCCAGACCATTCTTTGCTTCCTCATTTATTTGGAGCCACCTTTGGGAAGAACAACTGGCTCTTGGCGTCAATGTCTAGGAAAATGTCCCTAAAATTAAATTTCCTTTCAGAAAGACAAATTGCCCACAATTTACCAAAATACTTGAGTCAGTTCGTTTTTATATGTGGCTATGCAATGCTTATTCAGGAAAATCTCATGACAACATTTTTTGGACCAGTTATAAAGCAAATGTACGCCAAAGCGGTGGTGGCAGAAACTTTCTTCTTTTTTTATTAAATTAAAACAATGCAAACTGCACACTGTGTCTAAATGTTTAATATAAACATTGACACTGAATATGTTTGCAGATCAACAGCTGCTCAAACACAAGCTGCGACTCGAATCAATTCCATAGTTGAATCCCCCTATTGGAATGGCGTTCACAGCTACGACTCATGGCTTATTCAGTCATGTTTGTGTACTTGCCTTTGTGACAAAATGATTATCTACTTTTAATCACCTTCCAAGAAGCAATCAAAACAAAGTTACTTAGCTCGTGTTTCCAACCAAATGAAGCGCAGCACAATTAATGTGATCCTTAAACAAAATCCAATTAGAATTATTGATATGTGATAATGCTTTGTTTCATAACACAGTTACATTATATATGCCCATTTCAATTGAACGTATACAACGATTTTATAATTGCATCTGTATTTACTATCCCTGTTTTGTGTACAATTTAAATTCATCTAAGCAGCTCTTTGAGGTCCTTGAATCGAACCTTTGTGCGCCCTTAAAAACTTTAGGGCCTGAATCAGCGTAGGGTCAAGGGTCTGAACTTAAAGATGGACAGGCAAATGACTAAGAATTACTCACAAAGAATACAGGTCTACATACCAAATACATTACAATTCAGCTAGAATATTATTTACTAGTCACTGTCAAGTCTGTTGTACATAGGCTTACTATGAGTCAGTAGTAACTCAATGGCACATAACAACAACAACATGATGGCTTTGAGTTGCGGGGTTGGAGAACAGTACTGAATGGAATATCAAAAGAACAAACAGTTACGTCTTGGAAAAGGTGCAACCAATGTACTCCATGGAGGCACTGTTGGTGAAGCTTTATCTTGTACTTTGAACATGTTGCTAGGAAAAGAAATTCCTTGGAAAGGGATATCATCTTGGAAATATCATCTTGTAAAAGTGGTGGGTCAACAAAAGAGAGGAAAACCTCCAACGAGGTGGATTGACACAGTGACTTTAAAAATTGGCTCAGATGTATCAGAGATAATGAGGACAGCACAGGATAGGACAGGATTCAGGTCTTTGTTTATAGGATCATTGCTAGTTGTACTCAAAGTCAATGGCATCTAATGACAAAAATATGTCAAGAGCAAGAACTCTAATAGTGTAATGTGTTGTGTATTTTCCTGCTAACCCAAAGGCCAGTGATTCGAATCTACCAGACATTCCATGTGTGAAGGACAGGCAGCCTCTTCTACACAAATTCATGGTCTCAGAAATCAATAGAAGTTAGCTATGTGTTGACATTCAAATCATATCAGTGGATTATGTTAAGAGAACATTATGTCGGGAGGGTGGATGGACACAAGAGAGGAAGGCCCTGGATGAGATAGAGTGACATGGTAACTAGGGGCAACGGGAGCAGGCATGTTGGGAGTCGGTGAGGCTGGCCCCGATAGGGCAGGCTTCAGAGCTATTGTAGATAGGGGCGCTATGAGTTATGGGCAACTCAACGGCATGTAACAACAACAAGAAGTCTGGTGGTGTGATGAGTTAAATGTTTAGCTGCTGATAAAAAGGTTAAGTGGTCCATCAGCTTTTCCTCAAGAGAAAGATGAGACAGTCATCTCGCTTAAGATTTATGACTTCAGGCACCAGCTGGAGGTCCCAGGAGTGAGAATTGACCCAATGGCAGTGGGCATTGTTTTGTTTTCTTAACTAAGAGTAACCATTGGAAAAAGGAGGAGGAAATAAATCAAGATTATAGCAGAGGTTAGTGGAGAGATGGATAGTGTGAAGCACTGGGAAAGATAAAATGAAGCAATTAAAAGGTAGTGTGATACAAGACAGACATCCATAATATGTAATTATATAAAATATAAAGTATGTTGAATGTGAATGGTTGAATAAAACATAATGCCCACGAATGAAATGCAATGTAGATGGATGATTATATGCAGAATAATGCATTTTTTTTTAAAAAAAGAAGAGCATTGAAAAATGCTTGAGATGGAATTCCTGAGTGAAAAAAAACGAGTTAATGCCAGTAATAAATATCAGGAGGAATTAGAAATCCTTTTGGTAATGATACTTTAACAAAATAGAAGAACAACTCCCTACTACCAACACCAGCACCACTCCCAGAGCGGATTATACTGTATTGTAGTATTAATTAAGTTGGTTATTATTGATGATTTTAGATTGTAGCTCTCTAAATGACAAAATCCCAATAAATATGATCAAATGAAGGTGTAATTATTTCCTTTTGTACATGCTTCCTTTGGGGGCAGTGTTTGGGCTTGGCCATTTTCATGACTTAGGAGAAAGAGGTAAAGTTGACTCTTTTAGAAAGTGCAATGCATTAACTCTTTGTCGTATGCTGTGTACCTTTTAAAGAATGAGATGTAATATGGCAGAAATTAGTAATCTTATTTAGGTTGCTCTTGCCCCTTCTTTGATTTTTGAATGCAGATAGAGCTATATTTATGTCTTTAAGGCAAAATCAATGTACATATTCTTTTAAACCTTATTTTCATGCTCTTTATTTGATCTAAGAACAAGGTGCATTCCTTAAAAATAGTAATGGAAATAGTTAATAGTAAATATTTACAGCTTGAAGACTTCTTTCTTTTCATCCTGAGAAAGAGCAAATTTCAAAGCTACTTGCATAATAAAGTGGTTTTTTTTCTTTAGAAATTTGAATTATTTTGATATTTTAATTAATAAACACATCAATAGCTATTATGTTTTATTTTTTTATTCTCATATTGGTTTCTAATTCACTTTTATATATGTTAACAAAATCTACATCCCAGAGTATAATTTATTGTTATGGAACTTCCCAGCTCACAAACTTTTAGAGTAGTCTTAGATCAATTTGAAAGGCCCTAGAAAGGTTTGCTGTGGTGGTGGTGTTATCTTCCTTAGCTAAAAATCAATCTTTTCAACTATAAGATATAATAATCAAAACTTTAGCAAATCTAAATTGAGGAGAAGTTGGAAACTTTTGTCATTTACTACTTTACTCTTTGAGACTGACAGATACAGCACAGAAAACACATAACTCATGTAATTCTCAATAATCTTAGGATGTGAAGGAGTAATTCGAGACACAGAGAGTGACCTTGTAATTTACTAGAAAGCACCAACATTTATGCTAGTCTGATAGACTACCAAAAAAAAAGAGGGTCCATGTATTTGAATCTTTGAAGAAGGAAAAAAGAGAATCCCTGGATGTAGTGAGAGATGGCTAACAAGTCCAAGACGTAGTTACTTGGTTCCATCATCCCTACAGCAAACATCTTCTGGATTGCTATTCCTTGGCAACGATTAATACAAGTAGCTACATACCAATGTACTTGATTTGGTTATCATTTCCATACTAAATAAAGACAGATATTCCATACCTCTTGCATCTCCATTGCCAATATCTTAAAACTCTGCTCAAAGAGCACATGCAATTAAACGTAATTAATAACATGTTCCCTTCCCCCCCTCCAAGTCCACTCCACTATTTAGCCTTCACTTTGGACTTCTGTAATGACAAGAATACCCATTCATATATCCCTTTTAAACAGATTTCTCCCTCATCTGTTTTAAATAGACATCATTCCTCCCCTCCTTTTCTGTCCTCCCTCAACCCTGATGTCAGTCCCATTTTACAACAGTGGCCCTATGCAATATTTGTCCTTTATATAGGCAATTTTAATCCTACTTTTGGGTTGACAACACAATTCCCTAACCAATAAAGTCACCAGAACTCCTCTTATGAGTAACATTGAATAACAAAGAACCAGGATGTCAGTTTAAAGACGAAGATGTCCTGACCCAAGTCACAATATTTACAATTGTCTCATCTCATATAGAGTTGGACAATGCATAAGGAATAGCCAAGAAGAATTGATCGCTTTAATTTGGGGTTTTATTAAAGAGTTCTAAGGGTATTCTGGGCTGTCAAAAGAACAAACTAATCAATCTTTCTTAGAGGAAGAGCTACCAGAGGGCTTCTGAGAGGCAGAGATAATGAAATTGTATTTCATATACTTTGGGCATGTTGTTGAGTCGTTTGAGTACTTGGAAAAAGGCATCATCCTGGGAAAAGCAGAGAATCAGCAAAAAAAGAGAAAGACTTAACAAAATGGATTGTCACCGTGACTACAAAGATGAACTTGAACATGGCAGAGACTGAGGATCGTACAAGGGTTTGGTTTGTTCATAGGTTCGCTGTAATTCATGATCAACTCAGTGACTCCTAACAGCGACAATATCAGCAAAAAATAACATAGTGCACAAAGGTAATTATGCATAAAAGAAAGTAAATTCATTTATTAACAATGTTCATCCCCATGATTAATTAGGTAATGAATGATTCCTGGTGATTTGGATTTTTCCAACATCTTAAAAATAACTTTTTATAAAAAAAATAACTTTTTA
>NW_006399751.1:9294487-9303809 GCF_000299155.1 Elephantulus edwardii
TATGTCTATTTTTATATATATGTACATGCATGTATATACATATATATTTTTATATATTTACATAGTTCTCTATATAGTTATAATTTTTGTTATAACAGGGAACTGTACTGTGATATCTATGGTATTTATAACATTTAATCTTTTCATTTCTTAATTATTCCCAACCCAGCTCACTGTATATATTTCAGTGTGACAAGTAGCAAATCAGCCGTCTGTGGCAGCAGGACAGAAAAGACAGAAGCATAGATAAGCATATTTTTTGAGGAATGTGTAAAATCCATTCTTTTCAAGCACTAAATATCCCACAAAGGAAAGACAAGGAGCATTCATGTCAGTTCTCTAAGAACATGACAGAGACAATTTTTAAAAGGTGACAAAAGTTCGTCAATCTATCCCGCCAGAAGGAAGAGGATACTCTTTCACTCTAAACTTGCCAGTGCTTGTCAACCTGTGCCACATGTGACAGCAAACTGCATACAACCGGAGCGTGGCAGATTTACAGACTGCCATTATTCATGAACTGGTTCTAAAGCAGATAATAAGTGAAAATTATCAGACACCATTGCCCATTCCCTTCTTATGACCAGTCATAATAGTTTAACAGTGACTAAGCATGATTTGCAAAATGTCCTTAAGTTAGGGCAAGAGCTGGCCTTCCGTTGCATAATTGCCAATAATCATGGACCTAATGAGAGAAGTATTCTGAAGTAGTTTTAGTTAGTTGCAACTCAAATGTGCTTGGGCAGGAATGATATTTCCTTCTCTTGTCATATGAAACTGCATTCCTGAGCTCTGACAAAACACTGGCCATCTTCCACTTCCACAGCTCACTTTACCTATGATGTGAGAGGAAGTTTTCTAATGAATCACAAGCAGGTGACAGCTCAGGTAGGGAGTGGTGCTGCTAATCCCCAAACCACACCAATCTGACAGTGCAAATCCAGCAGGAGGTCCAAGGGAGAAAGATAGTCAATCTCCTCCTGTGTAAGCTACCTTCTTGGAACTCAAATGGAGAATCAGTTATGATTTTTATCCAACTCAATGGCAGGGAGAGAGAGGGAGAGGGAGGGAGAATGAGAAGGAGAAGAAGAGGGAGAGAGGGAGGGAGAGGGAAAAGGAGAGGGAAAGAGAGGGAGGGAGGGAGGTAGAAGGAGAGAGAGGGAGGGAAGGAGAGGGAGAAGAAGAGGGAGGGAGGGAGGGAGATGGAGAGGGAGAGGGAAAGGGAGGGAGAGGGAGAGGGAGAGGGAAAGGGAGGGAGAGGGAGAGGGAAAGGGAGGGAGAGGGAGAGGGAGAGGGAAAGGGAGAGGGAGGGAGAGGGAGAGGGAGAGGGAGGAAGAATAAGAAGGAGGAGGAGGAGGAGAAGGAGAAGAATGATTCTTGGTGGTGAGATACTCCAGCTATCTTCAGAGTTGTATAATTCTAGGATGTTATTCTAGAGATAGTCTAAAGGCTCCTTTCCACTTGAGATTTCCAATAACTTGTAGGTATGGTTTTTTAAATCTAGATTTTGAGGATACTTCTGGCCATACCATCCTTGAGAGAACACAGATAACACTGACTATGTACCTCCTCAGTAGAACAATGTGGGGTGAGCTTGCTTTTGCTCACCTAGCCTGATACCTGTTGTTTGGGGCACACTTTAGTTTAAAGAACAGAAAGTGACATTCAGAGAGATGACCTGAGTCTCAAGAATATTTTACTTGAAGGTGTTACAGGCGAACTATAAAGTTACAGGTGAAGTATAAATTGCATCTAACACTGAATTTAATGTACTTTCAACTATATCATACCTCTAGAGACAAATTTAACTACAAGCTGCAAAAAAGAGTTAATTCATTTTCAAATGAACCCTCATCTATTAATTACATGACTTTTTACATATCAAAACATTCTCTTTTACTGACATTTTAATGTGAACCCTTCTAAATTCACCTAATAATTAATGCTTTAAAGACTCAAGCCAATTGAAGACAAACAATGAGCAAATCTCTCCCAAGATCTTCCAGATGGTTTTCTTAAACTATCATATTGCACAAAATCATATTGTGTTTCCTTCCTCACTTGTTACATAAGATTATCTAAAGAAGAGAAAATGCCATTGTTTTATTCATGAGTAAAAGACAATTAATTAAACTTGATTAAAGGAGAGGATTCTGGGGTTAAGAGGTTGTAACAGTAACTTTCAGTACCACAGATTTAAAATTTGGCTTTGTCACTAACCATGCATCCTTCAACAAAAACAGTGATTCTTTGAGCTTTAATTTCCTCATCTGAAAATTGAGGTTACATGGTCATCTATTATGAATGAATTTTTCAAAGTACATTTAACAGATTAAATGCCTGATTTTATGTTAACAAAATTATCAGGGCTAATTTGAAGTAAAAATTCACAAAAGTCTTCCTTGCCTAATTTCTTAAATTGAATCCATTCAATGTACCTTCATTGACTGTATACATTTACTAATTTTTAGGCCAGAGAAATAGAGAAAACAACTTACAAGGCGAGAAGGGCTTCAGTCCTTGGAGAGGGACGTCAAGCTTGGGAGGGTGGAGGGACAGTGAAGGAGAGTTGACACCTTTGACCTGTGGTGCTGGATAAGAGTACTGAATATACCATGGACTGCTAAGAGAACAAACAGGTTCATCCTGGGAATGGTGAAACCAGGCTGCTTCTTGGAGGCAAGGATTCTGAAGATTCATCTGACATACTTTGGACAGGTTGCAAGGAGGGACCAATCCTTGAAGAGGGACGTCATACTTGGGAGGGTGTAGAAGCAGACTGCATTATCTTTCTGGCCCAGCTCAGCTGGTGCGTTCAAATGACTAATTTTAACCACTAAGCTACCAGGACTCCTATGTGATATTTTAAACTCAAACTCATGGGTAACATGTCTGAACAGATATAGCTAACCCTCCGGCAGGTTTGTAAAAGCTATAAATTTCATCGGAGGAAATGACTGCTTTCCCCTGCAGAGCAGTTGGTGAATTACAGCTGCCTGTCTTGAGGTTGACCATGCGACTCCTTACATACTAGGCCACCAAAGCTCCCCACGGGGTATCTGAGGACCAACATTCACAGTATTATGTGGCAAATGTCAATGTTCCTTCTCCTACAGAGTTTTCAACTCTCTTCTCTGTCCTCAACAGCTGAGCACAATTAGATGCGGAGCCTAAAATACATTAGAACTTTAGAGAAAGAGAGAATGAAAGTCAATTTATAAATAGTATTACTTTAAGTCTGTAAATAATATAAATATTTCAGAGGATATTTAGGAAAAGTCCCTTGGTAATGAATTCCAATACATCAAAACAGAAATAAACACATATGTTCATGGTGTCTTAGAGAATAATACAAATAAGTTATCACAAAATGAGAAAAAGATTGATCGGATTGTTACTCTTTGAAGCTGCTCTTTCTTCACGTTAATTCCATTTATTACAAGAAGTTGTTTGAAACTTCTTAAAAGACTGTTTAATATTAGCTTGTTAAATATTGTCATAAATGTTTTAGAGTTCGGTTATTGCTTTCTGCAGATCCATAACCTTGCTTTAATAACTCACATATATTCATATCCACTTAGTAGACACATTACATTGTGTTATTAAGTTACACAATGAGTATAATTGCTTTACTTCCTACTGATTCCCTCCTAGGTCTAAGTCATCAGAAAAGAACATTCTCTAAGAGACTCGAAATCTGAAAACCTGCTGGCGTTTAAAAGGATTAGACCAGGTGAGAGTCCCTAGATTGCTCCCATGATCTTAATTATTTATCACCTAGCTCAAGGCATATCTGGGTTTTCCTTGGGATTTTCTGAAACTCTGACTTGAATTAAAAAAACAAAAGTCAGAGCTTACCCTTGGTGACAGCAGACTAAATGCCTAACAGTGGATGAATTAGTCTTGGAAGCGGTTCACATCCCAATTAGAATAAAATAGAAATTCATTGATCCCGATTTGCACATAAATTCATCTCAAGGCAAAAGACTGGGTGCTCTAAATAAACCCTTTGGAGCCATCCCTCCTTTCCTGCTTCTCCTGTCTTGGCCTGTTTCCACAAATCCTCAGCATTTTCCCACGAGACCGAACCTCTCTTTGAATTAAGTTTGAGAATGTCACTGTTCACCCCACTTGTCTTCTTGCTTGTTGATACACATTTAGCATTTCCATGTACTAATTGCTTCCAAGAATTTATCAGAAAATATTCTTCCCTAATCCCAAGGAAAAGATTTTTATTTATTTATTTCCCTACTAGTTTATTTACAAAACTCGAACACAAATTGGAATAAATTCTTTCAATTTCCCTCACCCCCCATCAAATTGTACAACCCAATGATTAATCCCCCTTTCCCCCTTGCACATCCACTCTGCTTGCAATCCCCACTTGCAATTCCTCCGCTTCCAGCCTCTCCCACCCCTCCTGAATCCTTACACTTCTTCTACAGAAACGGCTTTATACAATATTTATCCTTGCAGGACTGAGTTCGTTCACTTCAGCATAATGCTCTCCAGTTGCTCCCAAGTTAGGTAATAATTTACAAAGTGACTGCTCCTGTGTGCTGCATAGTATTCCTTTGTGTGAATCATTTCTCAAGCCATTTGCCTGTGGTTGGACAGTTATTCACCATCGCAAGAACAACGAAAAGAAATTTTTAAAATGTGAGAAGAAAACACTACCTTCTCACTTTGAAAGACAAAGTTGCAGAGTTTGTGTGGAGATGCTTTGATTTCCTGGAGAAAGAGAGAGAGAGAGAGAGAGATAGCGCGCAACTTTGACCTGGAGCAGCAAAGGCGAAGGTAGGTATTTCTGGGAGTGATGACAGAAGCCAGGGCAGATCTGCTGCTCACAGGGTTGTTATGGCTTGTGTTTGACTTGATGACACCTAACAACAATGACTGCGTTTTCACAGATGGGCTGTGAGAGCAATGGACACGTGCAAGCGTGTCCACAGTACACCTTGAAGACGAGCATGACAATGGTCACACAGCTTACAGAAACTGTATCTGTATAATGTGCATAGTGTTTGAGTATGTATCCAACAACGATGCACATCTTTTAAAATGCCATCGTAAGGACGTCATGTTTTCAAGTATAATAATTTTATTTGGCCTGCATCTTGTATTTATCTCCTTATTGTTTCCCAGGCCCATGGTGGTTCAAACCCACCAGGTGCTCTGTGGGAGAAGGACAGACAATCTCTTCCCCTGTGATTTACTGTCTCTGAAAATCTGCTGGAGGGTCAGCCATGACTGGTTCCAACTTTATAACAAACAACAACAACAAGGACTGAATATCTTTCTCTGGCAGAGTTAATTGTCACGTGTATTTCAATACATAATCTTGCCGTAATATGTTTGCTTATGATACTAAAACATGTATATTCCTCCCCGCCCCCCCCTGCCCAGATCCTTCCTTCTTAAGCATTTGATGTGATATTGCCACCAAAGTCACTGTTTATCGTTACAAATACTTATTATGATTTTGGTAACACATTGGAAAAGTGTGATGAAAATACAGAATAATTTGCCACTTCAGAAATTGCTACTAGTTCAGATTTATAATAATGCAATTTCAAAGGTTGCTGTGTTTTAGGAGAATTTTGTCCCTACGTGACTCTTAAGGAATGCTGGTGGCGTGTTGCACAGTGTGGCAGGCTTTCTGGAAGGCTGGCAGTTTGAATTGCAATGTGCACAAGGGGTGAAGCTCCTGTAAAGATTTATCATTTTTGAAATTTATTGAAGGGTCATTATGAGTCAGAATTGACTTAGTGAGTGTGGGTTTGCTTTAGGTGATATTTGGGGTGGAGCTCCCCGACTAAAACAAGCTTGGAAGGAGGAGTGGCATCCACTTCCGTAATAGCTTGCCTCCGGAAACTCTATGAACCTGGAGAGAGGATGAAAGACACACAAGCATCGAGGACTCTCCTTCACAGGATCGCTATGAGTCACCTGCGACTCAAGGGCACTTAACAACAACAAGAACATCTGCTCAAAAGAGTGGAGATTCATATTCATAGTTACACAATTCACGAGGGAAGTTAACAGGTTACAGTTCAGATTGACAACAGAATCCAGGTACTTGGCCTGCACACAGACTCTCTGACCACGGTTTATGTCGATGTTACCCAGCTAGCTCTGTCTTGCTGATTATGGCGTCACGTTAACACACCCAACTGTGCAGAGGTTTAGAGGAAGGTCCTGAGCTCTACATCACAGGGCAGCATTTCCTACACACAGGTCTCCGGTTCTCCACTTAGGCTGTTGTTATTCTCTTGGAGGTCCAGCTCTGAGGTGCACAGAATGTTCTGGCTACAAAGAACACATACTGCATTGTCCACTTCTTCTTTGTGGCTGGTAGTGAGACTCTCAGTTTTCACCCCTTCAAACTGCTCAGTGGAAACCTGGTAACAGAGCAAAATTGGCCCATCTCCTGATAGCTTGATCAGCTTACCTAGTGAGAAAGTGCATTGACTTGTCTCAGAAGTCTACTCTCTCCCTCCCTCCCTCCCTCCCTTCTCCTCTCTCTTAATTGGGAGACCCCCTCCTCAATTCAGGGCAGCTTTTCATGCTCTGCCTTCTGAGGTCCCTGTTTCTGCTGAGTGTTAGAATTTCAAAGGTGAGAGAACATTTATTTACATTACGGCCTATCGATCTAAAACTAAAGTTAAAAAAAAACAATAAGGCTGACAGTTTTAACAAGGTTGTTGAGCCTGTAGAGATTTTAAAAAGGAAAAGGAGAGGGGGAATCAAAGAGAAACAAAACAATCTTTTTGTTCTAGCAGCTCAAGAGTGGAAAAGCCTGATCTGATTTCTAAACTGGTTTAGGCTGAGGTACCACCTAGACATTTCCTTTACAGGACTAGAGTTCTAACACTGAGAGGTGACAGAAATTCTCCAAGAGGTGATGTGAATGTTCTTCACATCCGGAAATAGCAAACACAAGAAATCTGAAGTGTCCTTGGTTATTGGTGAAACATGTGCTCCTGTTTAATTTGATTAATGGATATTCTCTCTGATGGCATCTAAACTCCGATACAAGTTCTGGCTGAAAATGAATTATCTCAAGAGAATCTCACATATATATTCATATTCATTCTCATTCTGTCTCTCTCTCTCTCTCCCCCCCTCCTCCTCCCTCTTCTCTTCCCTCCCTCCCTCTTTCTCTCTCACACAAACACACATACATACTCATAAATAGAAATACAAAAATACTGAATGATAATCTGATTATTGCTTCTGATAGCCCAGATTATCCTATTTCTCCTCCTTATTCATTTTTCTGCTCTATTATAATAACAGAAAGAGCGAGGGAGGAATATTTTTATTTCTCTCTGTTATAAAGAATAATCAAACAGAAGATATTGATCTAATGGTAACATTCTTCAAAAGAAGAGAATCTACCCCAAAGACAAAAGAGTCTCATGAAAGTGGGGGAACATGACTTGAGCAGTAAGCAAGAAAAAGAAATTACAAATGACTGGAGATGTTAGGAGAGATTCATTGTCATTATGTAGCATCCAGTGAGGACAAATCCATAGCTACGCCTCCAATGGGGTTTCAGTGGCTAGAAATCATGTAGAAGGAGAATGCTCATTTTTTCTCCCCATGGGGCAGCTAGTAGATTTGAACCATGTGCCTTTGGGTTGGCAGTGTAAATTGTTATCACTAAATCACCAGAGATCATTAGTGTAGCATTAGGAGGAGTGATTATTATAGACGTTGATAGTACGCTGTGCTGAGATGTCTTGCCAACATAGAGGCTGCTCCCCTCTGCTGGATCTATCAGAAGATCTAGAGGAAGACGAGAAGTCTGCTCCCATTGAGATTTACAGCTCTGGAAACCTGATGGAGGGTTACTAGAAATTAGAACTGATTCATGGACACTGAGTTTTATCAGTATAGAGAATTAATGTTGTTGTGTACAATTTAGTCAGAACAGATGCATAGTGGATCCTCCAGCAGGGTTCCAGAGGTAGTAAATAGCATGGAAGGAGATTGCCCATCTTTCTCCCAGGGGACAGCTGATAGATGAGAGCTTCTAGCCTTTGCAAGGGCAGAACAAGTCAGTGTTCCCTTGCTGTATTTGCAGAGTAGCCTCTTGGTCTAGCTATAGGTTTCACATGAGCACAATTAAGGGTTCATGGATTTCCATTCTTCTCAATGTTTGTTATGATCCATACAGTTAAATGCATTTAACATAGTCAACAAAGCACAAATAGGCATTCTTCCAGTCATCCTTGACTTCAGACAGGATCCATCTGATATCAGCAATGCTATCCCAGGTGGCACAGCCTCTTCTAAATCCAGCTTGAACAATTCTGGCATTTCCCTGTATATGTACTGTTCCAGCTATCTTAAGAATAAGTTTGATACATTGAACACTAATGCTCTATGATCAGATGAACTGTGGGGTGACATTATGGATAGCATCCATGAAGAAAACAAAGACAGAAAAGAAAGAAAATATCAAATGGGCATTACACCAGTGTCTGAAAATTGCAATAGAATGTAGAGAGGTTGAAACAAAGGGAACAAACACTCAAGTGTAAACAAATATTAATAGAAGATCTGAAAGGACAGCTTGAGAAGACACAGGAAAATATTATGAACGTTTCCACAAAGAGATGCATTCTCTTTGCTGTCAAAGACAACAAATCTGCTGTCAAGGACCTTTTGAAAGTGCTAAAGGGAAAAGAGGTCACTGTAAAGTTTAAAATCACTCTGCTCCTTGCTGTGGGATTTTCAGTTGCTTCGTATTATAGGAAAATTGTTCAATATATGGAAGATTGAAGAACTCAAGCCTTTGCATTGTGGTGTTGGCGAAGAGTGCTGGATATATTCTGGGCAGGATTGGATACATAACCAGTCTTAGGAAAAGTGAAAACAGAGTACCGCCCTTACAGATGATAATTGTGACATTTCATCTCATACGTTTCAGACATGCTATCTAAAGGGGCCAGTCCCATGAAGATGGCATCATACTTAGAAAACTATAGGGTCACTGAAGCATAAGAAGACACTTAATTAGATAGACTGACACAAAGACTGCAACAATGGACCCAAGAACAATAGCGCCAGTGCATGTGGTAGGGGAGCAGGCAGGATTTCATTCTCTTATACTCGGGGTCTCTCCTACATACAGAGAGACCGGTCCTTAGAGAGGGACATCATGCTTGGGAGGGTGGAGGGACGGCGCAGGAGAGGAAGGCCCTCTATGAGGTGGATTGATTCAGTGACTGGGATAATTGGGATGGGAGTGTCAGAGACAGTGCGATTGGCACAGGACAGAGCAGAGTTTAGGGCTGTTGTACATAGGGTCGCT
>NW_006399751.1:9303909-9314471 GCF_000299155.1 Elephantulus edwardii
TTGTGAGGAGGGACCGGTCCTTAGAGAGGGACATCATGCTTGGGAGGGTGGAGGGACGGCGCAGGAGAGGAAGGCCCTCTATGAGGTGGATTGATCCAGTGACTGGGGGAATTGGGATGGGAGTGTCGAGACAGTGCGATTGGCACAGGACAGAGCAGAGTTTAGGGCTGTTGTACATAGGGTCGCTATGAGTCACAGGCGACTCAACGGCACATAACAACAACATACTTGGGGTTGCTGCGAGTTGGAGTTTCAAGGGTATCTTAATAACAGTAATCTTTACAGAAGCAAATTGCTGCAATTTTCTCACCCCACAACATAGCTGGTAGATTACACCACTAACCTTTCAGTTAGCAACCAACTTCTTCAAATATTACATCTTTGGGGCCCCTGATAATAATATAAATCCTGAAAATCTAGTAGATACTATCTCGGGAAAATTTTACGCAAGGGATTGTGGCTTATTCAACTTATTTCTTGTTTCGTTCTGATTGGGAGGGAAAATTTTAGTTTCCTGATATTTTCTTTCTCTCCTATCTTCGTTTACTTCATGGATGTTATCTGTAATGTCATCCCGCAATTCATCTGAACTTACATAATTTGTGTTTAATGCATCAAATTTATTCTCAAGATGGTTTTGACATTGAGGTGATATAGATTCAAAATCCTATTTGGTTCTTGTGGACATATTTTCATTTTCTTCAACTTGAATGTGAACTTGCACTTGAGTAATTGATGACCTGTCCCACAGTCACCCTCTGGTCTTGCTTTGACTGCTGGTATTGAGATTCTCCATCATTTATTTCCACCTATGGAGTCAATTGGATTCTTGTGCAGTCCCTCAGGCGACGTCTATATTTATAGTCATCACATATTTTTTCCTTTTAATTTTTTTATTTTATTTTATTATTATTTTGTGTGTCTGTGTACCGTCAAATCAGATCTGACTGGTACAGGAGGAGATTGTCCCTCCTTCCCTGGCAGAGCATCTGGTGGATTCGAATCATGCGCCTCTGGGATTGCAATGCAGCTTCTTGCCACTAGGCCACCAGAGCTTCTGATATTTTTTCTTTTTTTACAAGGTATATGCAATCGATAAATCACCATTTGAGAGTATCAGATTTAACGAAATTGGCTTTTTGAAATATGTTTTGAGTTCAGATAAAATTATATTTTTTAAATGGTCAAGTGTAAAGAACAAGGATTATGTTCACTTGTTAATTTAATTCCAGCAGACTAAATAAGAAAGAAAAAAGAAAAAGAAGAAAAAGAAACCAAAATAAAGCTTAAGTTCTCCTGGTCTCCCACTGACTTTATTTACTTAATTTCATCCAGTTAGTATCTTTCATCCTTGGTGTTCTCTATAATTACTTGTACAATATACTTAAAATAATGCGGTTTAATAAAATCAATTATATAAAAGTGCTTTTTAAAATTAATTGACTGCTTAACATAACACTTCTCAAACTGTGTTTCTGAATATATTACCTAAAACCCCTACAGTTTAAACATAGGATTTTGAAAAATGTTAAATTATATCAATTCAAATGGATGTTCAAGGAAGAACTTTTTCAGAAAATGTTGGTAATATTGGACTTACTGCCCAAAGACATACTAGGCAGGATTTGTGAAATAAATTTAACCATCTTTCTTTTTTAAAAAAAATTATTTTACTGTTTTGTGTGTCAGATCCACCAAATTGCATCTGACAGGTACAAGAGGAGATTGCCCTTCCTTCTCCAGCATAGCATCTAGTGGATTTGAACTGTGTGCCTCTAGAATTGCAGTGCAGCTTCTTGCCACTAGGCCACCAGAGCTCCCTCCTCCTCCTCCTTCTTCTCCTTCTCCTTCTCCTTCTCCTTCTCCCCCTCCTCCTCCTCCTCCTTCTTTTTAATTGAGTTTCTTTAATTTAGTTTCTCTTGGAATACTAGATGATCACAAGTTGTTGTTGTTGTTAATTGTCACTGAGTCAATTCTCATTTTGCCCCTGTAAATGTAGAGTGGAGCTGTACCTTTTAGAGTTTTCAAGGATGTGACCTTTCAGAAGAAGATCACATGTGTATGACTGTCACTTAATGATTATTTAGGATTTTTTCATGTGAACTAGAATATAAGCAAACTGGATATATAAAATATGAGTCTGCATTAAATGAAAACAACCTGATAGCTTTTAATTCTGTAGTAATGGAAATAGGATTTTGGAGGACAACTGCCTGGCTGACTGACTGGATATGTTCCATATTTGTTCCCTTTCCCAAGAAAGGTGACCTAACAGAATGCGTAGAGTATTGAAAAAATATCATTAGTATCACATGCAAGCAAAATACTGCTGAAGATCATAAAAAGAAAGAAAAATTACTAGAACAGTACATTGATGGAGAAATTCCAGAAGTTCAAGTGGGGTTTAGAAGAGGCCATGGCCTGGTAGGGATATCACTGTGGATGTCTGACAGATCCTGACTAAAAGCAAAGAGTACTAGAGAAAATGTCTACTTGTGTTTTATTGACTGTGCAAAGGTATTCGACTGTTTGGATCGTAACAAACTACAGCTAACATTGAGGAGAATGTGTATCTCAGAAAACTTCATTGTATTCATACGAAGTCTGTACCTAGATCAAGAAACTGTTGTTGGAACAGAGCAAGGGAAATACAGCTTTCAGTATGAATTACATCTCAACATCTATAAAACAAAGGTCCTCCACAGGGGTCAACTGACAACATCGTGATAGATGAATAAAAATCGAACCTGTAGGGGAGCTCTGGTGGCCTAGTGGCAAGAAGCTGCACTGCAATCCCAGAGGAGCACAGTTCGAATCCACCAGATGCTATGCTGGGAAAGGAGGGACAATCTCCTCCTGTACCAGTCAGATCTGATTTGACGGTACATGCACACGCACAAATAATAAAAATAAAAAAAAAACTAAAATAAAAAAAATTGAACCTGTCAATGATTTCCCCTTGTTTTGATAAAAAATAAACATCCTTGGTACCAGTGGTCAGAAAATGAGGAAATTCTTTAAAGTTCACATTTCCAGAATACTTAAAGAGAAAGTAATGTCAATTTGCCTCATTCAGGTCAAGGTTGTTTTAATTGTCTCATCCTATCTGCGAACTGGACAATGAACAAATATGACAGACAAACAATTGAAGCCTTTGTCTGAGGTCCTGGAGAATAGTACTGAGTATCCTGTGGACCAGTCAATAGAACAAACAGATCTGGGGGGAAAAAAACCCCAAAACCCAACCAGAGTGCTCCTTGGAGGCAAAGATGATGCAGCTTTGTCTCTCTTACTTTGGACATGTTGCTAAGAGGAGCTATTTTTTGGAAAGGAACATCAGGCTTGGGAAAAAAAATGGAGGGTCAATGAAAGAGAGGAAGGCCCACAGCAATAAGGACTGACACAGTGACTGCAGCAATGGCTCAAGTGTGTCAGAGATGGTGAGGATGGCACAGGAGAGGGGAGAGTTCAGATCTGTTATTCATAGGGTAGCTATGACTTATTCTTTATTTAACAGCACCTAATCACAACAGCAACAACCATAGAGATACTACTTTGGGGCTCTGGTAGCCTACTGGCAAGAAGCTGCACTACAATCCAGAAGGCATGCAGTTCGAGGGCACCAGCTGCTCTGTGGGAGAAGGATAGGCTGTCTCTTCCCTTGCGATTAACTGCCTCTGCAAAGCTGATGGAGGGTCAGCTATGGGTTGGTTCCAACTCAATGGTATACAACAACAACATAATATAATATAAAAACATAATTATTACAAACTATGCATAATTCAAATGTAAAATTCAGTCATACCGAATTTAAGGGAAACTGCCAGACACATAACTCTTAAAGTAAATGCTAGCTCAGTTTCATATCTTACCTGGATAATTTTTTTCTCCTAAGACACTGATGCAACATTTATTGAAATAGAACTTTATGTTGGCCATGTAGTCATCTCCTCTCAATCCTCTTTCAAATGAAAAGAATGGTTAGTTTTATATTTATTTATTCTATGGTTCTATTTAAATTTCAAATGTGTATTATACATATACGGATTTTATTCCTAAGGTTATATTTATGCATATTTAAATAACTAAAATGAAAGTCTTTTATGTCAACATTGAGGACTTAGAAATTTTTTTTCTGTAAAGGTTATTTATATTTTGAAAGTTGCAGAAAGGTTGTTATATGAAGAATAACAATGTAAAGCTACGTGTGTCCAGTGATGGTGACGGTGAGTTTTCCTAACTGTTCATGTATAGGCTACACACCAACGTATTATTAAATCTCATATTGCCAACTACAATAAGACGATAATTATGATCCAAGAATAAACCAACCTGTGCCCAAATTTTCACCCAAGAAAAAAAAAAATAGAACTTTGCTTATAATTTCTCTGTGAAATTGAGGACTCCTTTATGGCCTGGTTTGTAGGGACTTGCATTGCTGACTGAAAGTCTGTTTTCCTCATTGGTGGCTCAATCCACCAGCATCCATCCATGAGAGAAAGATGGACAATCCCCTCCGATGTGATTTACAGCTTTAGAAATTCAATGGTGGGCAATGAGAGAGACTATTAAGATATTCTCACAGAAATAGCATATAGCTTGGCACTGTCTTAGTGAACTGTATTCATGGCATTATACTGCTAATACAAGTGTAATATAATGGTATTAGTCATTTAAATCACCACCTCTGCATTTTCAAATTAAGACGTGAATATATATTATATAGGGAGCTCTGGTGGCCAGTGGCAAGAAGACGCTCTATAATGCCCAAGGCACGCATTCAAGACCACTAGCTCCTCCACGGGAGAAGGATGGGCAATCTTCTCTTGTGTCATTAACTGCCTCTGAAAACCTATTGGAGGGTTAACTCTGGGTTGGTTCCAACTCTAGGGTACACAACAACAACAATATATAATATATAAATATTTATATGTCATAGATTAGCTATATTCTTTAGAAGTTGTTGTGGACTTCAGTATGAATTATTCAAGAGTATATGGACTTGGGAACAGATAGAAAGACCTACTTTGTCATCGAATAATTTTGTGTCATAGGGAATCAAACACTAATTTCCTCAAAATATTTCTCTAGAATGACATGAAACTAATTATTTAGTAATATCTCCCCCCCCCACCCCTTCACTAAGCACTCCCTGTGAAGCTCTGGTGACCTAGTGAGTAAAAAGACATGCTGCCAACCCAAAGGCAGGCAATTCAAACACACTGGCTGGGCCATGGAAGAAACTACCTCTTCTCATGCAATTGGCATGTAACAACAACAACAACAAGTAGTCCCTACACAAATGGAAGTGTTATGTGGAGAAACTAGCCCATTTTATTAATTCACCCCATGAAGTTCAACCTCAAATCTTCTTCCTGTGAGAACATGTAACAAAGGCATTAAGAAAGAAATAGATAAACTCTAAGACTTGCCTAAGGATATTTTTTAAATGATTATTAAATTTTATTAGTTTTAATGAACACTTACAGAGATTTTGGGTTCTCATTCATTCATTGTTGCACTGGCCTAAGGATATTTTAAGAAATAAACTTTCTTATGAGTTTGTAGCCCCTCATGTTTTTATGGGAGAAATAGAGTTTTCCAGTTCAAATATTTTTTAATGAATTTGCAACTAAAATAAATATTAACATAATTCCCATACAAATGCATATATACTGAGAAGCTTAGGAGTGAAATTTCAGTATGAAATATTTTTGCAGGTTAGAGATTAAATGAGCTAGCTGCCGTAAAATATTTTTGGTCCTACTTCCTTGACTCATAGATTTCTCAGTAGCACAAATAATTGTTTGGGATCTTTTCAAGATTTTTTTTCTTTGGTTCATAGTGTCTGAAAAAAGGTGCAAATAGGAACAAAGACACTGAGTGTTAATGGCTATTGAACCACTAATACATCTTAATCATGAACAATTTTTCATTTTTAGTTGAATTAATTTATGCATTAATCATTCCATCTGAAGTTCTATATGAGATTACACAAAGGACAGGGTTTTAGGCTGTTGTACACAGGGTCACTATGAGTCACAGGTAACTCAACACACATAACAACAACCCAAGAACAACATCATGAGATTTTAGTCTATAGATTCATAAAGATACTCAACTTTTGATAAATGTGCATGTCTCTTAACCAGACCAATACATCTTCAGTTTTTTATGATATTATTATTGTCCTTGATTCCTTACTTTCAAGGAAAGGAGGAAAACATAGCTACCATGTGAGTCACCATGTTATTTTGTACACTGATTATATATTTGGAAGTAGGAGTGGCATCCATTTCCTAAATAATATGTCTCCCGAAACTCTATGAACTTTGATAAATGTCGATAGTAGAGGGGCTTCAGGCCTTTTGTTCATAGGGTCTCTCTGAGTTGTGCTCGACTTGAAGCAATCAACAACAACAACAATTATATTTTGTCTTCAGAAGATGCCCGAGCAAGATGCTACTATGCTCATCTAAGAGTTGAAATAATTGATGCTTAGAAAGATTCCTAGTAACGCAAGAATAAAGTGCTGACTTGGGATCTGCCTCCTACAGTGGTGGTCCTTAATATCCTCGTAGGGGTTGTGACTTTCTCAAATATGTCTTAAGTCCCAGATTCCTCTGTGCTTTGAAATTTCAAAAATAAGAATGTTTGAAAGTTAGATAGAGGCTTCTTTGACTTTTGACCTCTTTGTTTGAAGGTTTGAATCCATCAGCTGTTCTAAAGGAGAAAGTTAAGACAGCCTTGTTGTAAAGATTGACAGTCTTAATGTACAGGTTGTCAGTCTTGGAAACTCCATGGGGCCATTCTACTCAGCACTATAGAGTCACTAATAGTAAAAAATCTACTGGACAGTGGTGAACAGTGGACTGGGCCTGTTTTAAGGAGTTTCTGGGTGACAAAAAGATTATTATGCTCAATTCTAATTGAGCTGGTGGCTTGAGATATGCCTTGAAAGAAAGATGAGGCTATCCAGTCCCAAACAAGTTAGCTATTGCAAATACTATGGTTCAACATTCTTTGTTGATATACATGCAGTCTTCACTATTCAGAGCGGACATGGCAATGGGTTTAATCCATTTTCCTGAGACTCAATTCAGGTCATTTAAAAAAAAAACATACATAAAACAAGCAATAATCTCTCCTTTTAATGAATGCCTATTATATTTTTATCTTCCCCTCCCACCTTTGACTAATACATAGTCTTGCTGTTACTGGAAAAGTTCATAAATGCAGAACTGTGGTCTTACTGCTTAAATCTTGTCTGAGAAACATTTTCCTGGTGATTTAAACATCTGACCTAAGTATTTGTGGCCTATTTAAACCCACTTCCCTGACATGCTGGTTTGGTTCTAGGAATTCTGATCCTCCACAGAGACTCTGATAGAGGTGGCTCTATAGGAAGATGCCTTACAATGGTGCAAAAGACAGGAGGACAAAGATGATGATTGATGTAAGAAACCTTTTCAAGTCCACACTTAGACTTCTGCAGACTTAGGAGATTTGCCATTTCACTCAGCAAACCTGCCTAGGAATTTCAATACCATGTCAAGTAAGATACATGGAAGGGGGAAGAGAACAAATCAGAGGTCAGAGCTCTGTACGGATAACCCAGAGGTTTGAATCCATCAGATATTCTATGGCAGAAAGAAGAGTGATCTCCCTACATGCATCTGAAACCCTTTTGGAGGCTCAGCCTATGCAAAGGTATCTCACTATGTGGATCACAACAAACTGTGGCTGACTCTGAAAAGACTGGGAATCCCAGAATACTTAATCGTGCTTATTCAAAACCTATACTTGGATTAGGAGGCAATTATCAGAACAGAGCAAGGAAACACTGCAGGATTCAAAATCAGAAAAGGAATATGGCAGGGATACATGCTATCTCTGTATCTTTCCAATCTATATGTGGAACAGATCATCCAGGAGGCTGGGCTCAGTGAGAAGGAATGCAACATCAGGATAGGAGGAAGACTCATCAACAACCTGCAAGATGCAGATGACACAACCTTGTTATAAATTGTTGGTGGTGGTGATTGTCTTCACAACTCATAAGTGACCCTATGAACAAAATGCCTGAAGCCCCTCTACAACTATCGATGTTTATCAAAGTTCATAAAGTTTCTAGATGCATATTATTTAGGAAGTGGATGCCACCCTTGCTTCCAATGTTATATATTAGTATTGGGTATATATATATATATATATATATATATATATATATATATATCTCACACATTTTTAAAGCTCTGTGTGTGTACGCACACGTGCACCTCTGGAGGGTTTTCAGAAGCAATTCGAGAGGAAATTGTCCATCCTCCTGTGGAGCAATTGGTGGACTCGAACCACACATCCTCAGGGATTGCAATGCAGTTTCCTCTCACTAGGCCATCAGAGCACTCTCCTCCTCCTCTCCTACTCTTTCTCCTCCCTCTCCCTCCCATTCTGCCTCCTCCTCCCTTTCTTTCTCCCTCTCTCTCTCCACACATACACACACATACACACAGAGACTTCTCTCTACATTAACATATGGGCAATATCACATCTCTTTTATAAATAGTTTTCAGCAAGTCTTCATCTACAGCATCTTTAGTCTTCGTTTTAGAGCAAAGAGAAGAATGTGTTTGGTCTAGAAAAAGACATTTTTCCCCCTTTTTGTTTTTGTTTCTATAAAAATTCTTGGTTGTTTAGTTCTTGGAAAATGAAGTACCCTATCTTTGCCCTGGTGCTGGCAATTCTTTCTCATTACGTGCAGTTAGACTCACGTCCAGTCACAGAGCTGCGGATCATTCATGTTGTCTTGGATAGCCTTGGAGACAACATGCGAAGGTCAAAGCTTTAGTGTCCTCTCCCTTTTCCTTTCCTGGTTCCTTCAGGCCTTTGTTCTGGAGTCAGATACCACTTTGTGTTCTTAGCACAGATACAAGGTTTTCATTACGAAATCCTGTTTTCTCTTTTTCTAATGTATCACTGAAACTATACAGTCAGTTTGTGTGCTCGTCAGAGAACTGTAGCCTCTTGTAGTCCAGAAGTTTGCTCTTACCCAGTAAGACAATGAGGAACAAAACTGCCGTGCTCCCCCGCAAATACCTTGAATGTTTCGATCTTGAAGTAATTATACCCCCATAGCAACTGTTTATAGCGAGAGAGCTACAAGTAATGTATACATTTTTCTCTGGTTGCCATCAAGTCAGTTCTGACTCAGAGTAGATTCCCCCCAGGATGTATTCAAGGCTAAAACCTACAATTGAGGAGAGTGCCTATCTTTTCTCCATAGAGATGCTGCTGGATTTGAATCATCAGAAATGCTTGGCCTTTGACTTGTTGTTGTTGTTGATTGCCTTCAAGTCAAGCACTAATCATAGTGACCCTATGAACAACAGGCCTGAAGCCCCTCTACAACTATGGACATTTATCAAATTTCATGGAGTTTCCAGAGGCATGTTGTTTAGGAAGTGGAGTAGTGCAAATGTCTATGGACTATTCAACCAGAGAGCCCTGATACGTGCACGTTGCTATTGTTGTGCGCCGTTGTGTCATAACTGATCATTGCTGATCCTCCAGTGGGTTTTAAGAGGCAGTAAATTGCACCAGGATGATTGCCCATCTTTCTTCTGTGGAGCAGCAGGTTCGAACTTTGCATCTTTGGTTCAGCAACACAACTCCTTACCACTAAGCCACCAGAGCTCCCTGTGTTATAATTAACTACAGATCAAATTATTTGGAGTACACAGTGAGAAAATAGAGGAATGTGTGCAGATAAGGATAGATAAAACGAATCCCGACATCATTCCAAGATCTAGATCTTTATGTGTTCTATTTAATTTTGGACAACTTCCAATTATCAATAATAACTACAATCACAACTAATCACATTACAACTAATTGCCACTAAAACTAATTACCTTTACAACTACTAATTACCAATTGTAATGAAGGAAAAAGTTCAAGATACCCTGAAGGCATTGACAAAAAATAAGACCACAGAATTGGATGGAATACTAATACGTATATTTCAACAAACAGATGCATCTATGAATATGCTCATTAGCTAATGTTAAGGAATTTGGAAAACAGTTAGCTTTCCTGCTCAACTGACTAGAAGAGATTGTACGTGTTCCCATTTCAAAAACAGAAGATCCAACAGAATACGGATGTTCTTTAACACTGCCATTAATATTACATGCAAGTAAAATCTTACTGAAGATTATTTTAAAAATGACTGCCATGTTACATTTACAGATAACTGCCAGAAATTCAGGCTGGATTCAAAAGATGCACGGGAATGAAGGATGTAGTATTGCTGTTGTCAGATGCTTCTTGCCTGAAAGCAAAGTATTCCAGAAAGATGTCTTCTTGGTCATTGATTATGCAAAAGCATTTGTGTGGGTAGTTCCCACCAAATTATGCATAACATTGAGAATACTGGCAGTTCAGAAACTTTACTTAATTGTGCTTGTAATAAACCTATACATAGACCAAGAAGCAGTTGTCCTAATAGAACAAAGGAACACTGTATGGCTTACTATCAGGAAAAGTGTGCATCGGGGTTGTAT
>NW_006399751.1:9315901-9417601 GCF_000299155.1 Elephantulus edwardii
AATAATAATAATAAATAAACAAATAAATAATTTGAAAAGCTGGGCTATATGAAGAAAACCATGATATCAGAATTGGAAGAAGAATCAATAGCAACTGAAATTTTGCAGATGATACAACCTTGTTTGCAAAAAGTAAAGACTTGGAACACTTGCTGTAGAGTACTAGAGATTATGCCTTTTCTTTTGGATTACATCTCAGCATCAAGAAAACAAAAATCTTAACCACTGGACCAATAGGCAACATCATGATATAGATGGAAACCAGATTAAAATTGCCAACAATGTCATTTACTTGGACTCACAACCAATCAAAAGACATGTCGCACTGGAAAAATCTGCTGTCAACTATCTTTTCAGAGTGTTGAAGAGTGAATGATCAGTTTGAAGACTAAGTAAGGTGTGCCTGATGCAAGCCATGCATGGTGCTTTCAATTGCTTTATATGCATCTGAAAGCTCGGTAAATAATAAAGATGACCAAAGAAGAATCAGTGCCTTTGGACTGTGATTTGGTGCTGAACATACAAACAAGTCTACTTTGGAGGAAGTACAAACAGAGAGCTTCTTAGTGGCAAGAATGGTGAAACTTTGTCTCCTATACTTTGGACATGTTACTGGGAGAGGCCAGTCCTTAGTGAAGGATATCACGCTGAGAAAGGTGGTGAGTAGAGAAAGAAAGGAAGACTCTCAACAAGATAGATTGGCCCTGTCCCGTGTAAGTTGGCTCAGCCTATTGAAGTCTGTAAGATGGCACAAGACAGGGCAAAGTTCACATCTATTATCCACAGTCATTATTGGTTATAGTTGACTCGATGGCATAATGACAACAACACTGCCACATCATCCTTAGAGGGTTTTGCCTCTATAATACTAAACACGTCAAGTGGAAACAAGGAAATGAACATGCCAGTTTATAAAGATAGAACTATAAACCTCTTTGTGTTAAATACTGAATATCAATTTTCGGGAAAAATAAGCCCTCACATAGAGAATTGTCAATATCTTCATTTTGTATGTTTACAGCTTTCTGCCTTGAGGCTTCCTCTGTTTTAACGGAAATCAGCTTAGCACGCTTATATGAGAAGAATGAAGGATAAGTCTGGAAAGAAAATTATACTCAAACTGTTGAGAGGCTTTGGATTCTGTGAAGAATCAAGTTCTGCGTTTACTGTATTCCTGCTTTGCTTATTTATTTTGTTCAATTAATTGTTAACATAGATACTTTTCTACAAGATTAAAATATGACAACTGTAGAAAATGATATAAGAGAACACGATTGTTGTTGTTAAGATCCAGTCAGTTCGTTTCAACTCTCCATAGAACAGAGTGATAGCTGCTCAGCTCTGTGCCATCCTTTCCGTTTTTAGTCCATTGTTGTAGCCTCTCAACGCTTCTTGTTGAGCATCTACTTGATAATTCATGACGGCCTTCTCTAGGGTCTGGCGCCTCCTGATAATATGTCTAAAATATGTGAGACAAATTGTGTCATTCTCATTTCCGAGGAAAATTCTGCCTGTACTTCTTCCATAACTAATTTGTTTGTTGTGACAGCCCAGGCTGTATTGTTCAATATTCTTAACCAACAGTATCATTCACAATTACTGATTCCTTGCTTTGTTTGTTTTATATTCATCATCTAGATGGTTCATGCTTATTAAAGTTAGTGGAAATAGCACAGATCTTGTGTTAGGTTCACCTTATACCTCAAACTACTATCTCTGAGGTGTTGTTTGTTTTTAATTTAAAGGGATAGTTTATGGAAGATTTGCCAAATTTAATATATTCATTGCTTTCCTGACACCAAGAGTACTGATTATGGACCTACGTAAAATGAAATCTTGGACTTGAGTGTTTTCTTTCTAATTATGCTGCTTATTGGTCTAGTTGTAAGGTGTTTGCTTTATATTTTGTCTGTTTTAAAATGTTGATGTACGTTGTTGTTATGTGCCGTCAAATCACCTGCGACTCATAGCAACCCTATGTAAAACAGCTCTGAAGTCTGCCCTGTCCTGAGTCAGTCTCACTGATGCTGACACACCTACTCCCACCGCCCCAGTTACTGTATGAATACAGGGTCTTCCTCTCCTGCGCTGTTCCTCTACCCTTCTGTGCATGATGGCCTTTTCCAAGGACCAGTCCCTCCTGGCCACATGCCCCAACTATGGGAGACTAGCCTCCAAGGAGAAAGTTGTTTTCACCTTCTCCAAGACAGACCTATTTGTTTTCTTGGTGGTTCACATAGGTAAGAGGCTAAAGATGCAGCCTTTGTCTAGCACTGCAAGACCCTAGGGCCTAATTCACCAAGCTTCCATGTGAATACTTCAGAAGTTCTTTCTGTTCCGAAAGTTCCTAATCTTCTAGCTGCTACTTCAACTCTGCTTTGGGTGGTGCAGTAAATTGAGTGTTAGGTAGATTGAGTGTCAACCAAAAGTTGACAATTTGGACCTACCAACCTCAATAAGTTTGAAATAAATCTATCTACCAGTGCTGGAAATGCATACATATCAATTGTGTCTTTGATTATCTACATATTATGAAACAGTTGCCTTTCTAAAATATCTTTATTTTTTATAATAACTATGTTTAGATCATAAGAATTAGTATTAAAGAAAATTATGTTGAAAAGTCATTCTTGATTATGATAGTCCAATTCCCAATCAACTCTGGGGATGGAACGGGCCCTTCCTAGTAATGTTTCATTCTGTCATGCCCAAGAGCTGGGCAGCTGATTTCATGACAATTAACAAATCTTATCTCTAATTCACTCATATCTTTTCACATTTGATCTGAAATACTTCTATAGAAGTGTAGATATAATGTGTTTGGGTCATTTAAAGGGACATAAAACTGCCACCCAAGAAACAAAAGAAGGTATCCAGCATAGGAACTCTGACTGAACTAGAATTAACTAGAGATTGTGGATGTGGTTAGTTCGTTTGAGATTTCAAGGAGAGACAATAGATGGTGTAAATGGACAATGTGGCTGGCCGCTAACTTAAAAGCGTCAAGCTCTAGTCCCTCCAGAGGTACGTGGAAAGAAACGAGGGTCATCCCATTTTGAAAGAAACCCCTGTTGAAAAGACTGTGGAGGTCTCTTCTGTTCTGACACACAAGTGGCCATAAGAGAAGGTCAAATCAGTAACATTTCTTTTTCTTTTTTCAAATGAATGGCACTGCTTATATTCTGGAGAGAGCAAAAGCATCAGTGTTTCCCACTGGAGGAGGGTTGAGATCCAGAAGTTTCATTTGGGTCTTTCTGGGTAACAGGACTTCATAGTTTAATATTAAATATCAACAGGAGTAATGAGCTGGGACTAAGAGTCCCTGTTAAGTCTGGACCATCTAGCAAATAAAGTATTTCCATGAATGTCCTAGGAACCACACTTTGCAGGAAACCACTGCTGACAGGAGGAAGTCCATGAGGGCATCAGGGGTTTGGTCCTAGTTTTGGACAAATCCAGTCTCCACGTCTTGCTGCCAACCATAATTTTATTTTCGCGTTGAAGGGTCTTTTTTGTATCTTTTTTTTTCCTTTCTGTCTTAGACACTTGATGTCTGATGAGTGAATCTCTCGGCTTTTCTGGGCTTTCCTTTCCTTTCTCCATGGATGCCACAGGATCTTTCAGACAGAGGCTATGACTATATGCTCTTGGCTTCCAGATGCATCTCTCCAGGTTCTTTGCTTGCCTATCAGTGGCAGTTGGGGGTTTTGGTAGGAAATGTGGAGCAACTCTTGGTTACTCAGGTGCCCTTTCAAACTGGAAGTAACTTCAGCGTATGGTTTTTGAGGAAAGACTGATTGATTAGATATTAAGTATCTTAAAAAACCCAAAAAATAAACAAAAAAAAACCACCCCAACATGGTTGCAATGTAAGAAGAGCTTTAAAGGAGAAGTGAGTTTGAGAAAACATTTCATCTAGTTGGAGGGAATTTAGTTAATAAACCACGCTTCTTTTCTCCCGTTTCTTAAAATTTATTTTCTACTAGTGTATTTGGAAAATTCTAAAGCAAATTCTAACAAATTCATTCAATGTATTTCACCCCCCTACCCATCAAATTGTACAACCCGATCTTTAATTCCCCCTCCCCCAGTACATCTACAAATATGGAAGATAGCTTTACCGACAGAAAGAAGATTGACATTAGAATAAATAAAAGCAGTACCAGGTACACAGTAGCCATGAGATAAATGTTATGTGTTTCTTTTTGGCATTTTGAGAATGATTTCTTTGTGTTTGACTAGCTCTATTTGGATATAGTCGTATTCACGTACCCATTGGTTTGCAACAAATCCTTCTGTTGTCTTAATTTTATTACACTGAATAGGGAGAGTTACTATCTTGCTTTGTTACCTTGTCCTGACATCAGAAATAAATGATGAGCATCACTATCTCTAAGGCCCCTGGGCATTATCTCTGGTTTTCAGGACGGGGCTCCCTTCCCCATGTACGTTTCAAGCTGATGTGTCTCGCGAAGATAACTCAATGTGAACTGCAGAATTTGTATCAGAGCATCGCTGAGGCTTCCTATCATTTGCCATGGCTGAAGCAACCTGACATGAAATATAACACTATAACATGTCAGGTGGAAAATTTAAACATTGCTTTTTCCCAAGGAAGAATGGAATCTTTATATATTAAACCACACTACTGCAACGGGGGTGGGGGGAGGGTAAAAGTTATGATACAGTATTGATTCCGCCAGCAAGCTGAGTTAGCAATAAACCCTTTCTACTCAAACATGGTTCATTTCCATTTTTTTGGTACAGGAACAACTCTAAACAAGTCATTTCATGGCTACAAACCACTTTTAAGATCAATGACATATGTCCCAGAAAAAAAAAAATTCAACAAACATCAAGCCTCTTGTAAAATTGCAAATTAATTTCTGCTTTCATCATTTTCTGGTAAAATGAAGTCATCAGGGGATGTTTGTTGTGGTGATATGCCATTGAGTTGACCCTAATTCATAGTGACCCGAGAGCTCTGAACCTTGCTCTGTTCTGAGTCAACCTCATCATCTCTGACACCCCCACCCCCATCACGCCAACTCATCCAGGGTCTTCCTCTCTTACACTGTCCCTCCATCTTTCCAAGCATGATGTCCCTCTCCAAGGACAGGTCTCTCCTTGCAACATGTCTAAAGTATGAGAGACAGAGCTTCAAAATCCTTGACTTAAAGGACTAATCTGGTTTCACCCTCTCAGGAAAGATCTGTTTGTTCTCTTAGCAGTCATGGTATATTCAATACTCTTCTCCAACACCACAGCTCAAAGTCATCAATTCTTATTCTGTCATCCTTAGTCCGTGTCCAGCTCTCCAATGTATAGCAAGTAATTGCGAAGATCATAGCCCAGGCACACTTGATCCTCTTTGGTAAATATAAATTATAAACATACTTCCCTCATATCAGTGATTGATTTATGTTTTTACTGGTAATTTTTTCCCTAATCATAAGAATTACTGAAGAGGCTCAGAATCACATAACAAATGACCATAAAATGACAGTGAAGATGACCATGCTGGTGATCAATACTAAGTATTGATATAGATCATCATCATGTAACAGATAACTTATCAATAGTACATATGCACTGGACACAGTAATCAAGTATTTTTTATGAAAAAAATTACGACAAAAACACTTTGTTGTTGATTGTAACTCACAGCACCCCTTTAGAACAGAGCAGAAGTAGCCAATGGAGTTTCTCAGTCTGTTCACTTTTATGGCATAATCTACAGGGTTGCAGCCTCCTATACCGATTGGAGCTCAACATCAAGAAAACAAAGATTCTCACCACTGGGCCAATTGGCAGCATCAGCATGGATGGTGAAGAGACTGAGATAGTTCACAGTTTTAGTTTACTTGGCTCCACGGTCAACAATCTTTGTACCAGCAGCCAATAAATCAAAAGACGAATTGAATCAGATTGGGAAGTCGGCTGTGAGGGACATCTCTAGAGTACTTAAGAGCAACGATGTCAGGCTAGAGACTAAGGTGCTCCTGATGCGGGTTATAGTCTTCGCAATTATGTGCTATGCATCAGAGAGTTGGACAGTGAATAGGGATGATAGAAAGAGAATTGATGCCTTTGAGCTATGGTGCTGGAGAAGAGTGTTGAATATATCATGGACTGCTAGGAGAGCAAACAGGTTTGTCTTGGAGAAGGTGAAGCAGGAATGTTCCTTGGAGTCAAGGATTCTGAGGCTTCGTCTGACATAAATTGGGCATGTTGCAAGGAGGGACTGATCCTTAGAGAGGGACATCATGTTTGGGAGAGTGCAGGAGCGGTGCAGGAGAGGAAGACCTTCGATGAGATGGATCGATTCTGTGACTGGAGTGGTGGGAATGAGTGCATTTGAGATGGCTAGGTTGGTACAGAATAGAACAGCATTTAGGGCTCTTGTACATAGGGTTGCTATGAGTCGCAAGCGACTCGATGGCACATAACAACAACAATATACAGGCAGTTGAATTGTTATCCACCAGTAAGCTCCTTAAGAGAAATATGGGAAAATCTCCTCCTTTTGCAACTTATAGTCTCAGACACCCACAACAGGGTCAACTACGAGTTGGTTCTGATTTGATGTCAGTGCGTGAGTCAGTCAGTCGTTACTGGACACTGCCTGCCTTATTTTTCTTTATTGAAATGACTGTTGTATTCAAACAGCCAACCTTTAGGGAACAGTTGAACAGTTAACCACAGATGCATAGGGCTGCCTCACAGGCTTACTGTTATTACTGTTACTAGGCAACACCAAGTCAATCTGTCCCTTAGAGCTCCATGTCCAACAGAACAGAGTGCTACCTGGTTCTGTGTCATTTCCGTAGCCAATCCATCTTGCTGAGGGCCTTCTGAGTTTTCTTTCACTTACCCTTTCTACATGACCACACACAATGTCCTCCTCCAAGTACTGGTCATTTTCCATAACATGTTCACTATTTAGTGAGATTAAGTCTCTCCATCCTTGCTACAAAGCAGCATTTCTAGTTGCTTTTCTTCCAATATTGACTGGTTTCTTCCTTAGGCATTCCACAGTATATTTAAAATTCTTGGCCAGCACCACAATTCAAAGGCATTGATTCTTTTTGTCTTCCTTAATCATTGCCCCCTTCCACATTAATATGTTTCTTTTGTTGTAATGTGTGCCATCGAATTGCTTGTGACTCAGAATCACTTGTGACTCAAAGCAAACCTATGTACAACAGCCCTGCAACCTGCTCTGTCCTGTCTCTGACACACCTACCCTCATTACCTCGTCATTGTACCAATCCATCTCATCAATGGTTTCCCACTCTTTCTCTGTCCCTTCACCCTTCCAAGCAAGATATCCCTCTCCAAGGACCAGGTCCCTGCTTGCAACGTGCTCAAAGTATGTCGGACAAAGCCTCAGAATCCTTGCCTCCAAGGAGTAGCCTGGTCTCACCCTCTACTGGATGAACCTGTTTGTTCTCCTAGCAGTCCACGGTATATTCTACACTCTTCTCCAGAACCACAGCTCAAAGGCATCAATTATCTTTCTATCATCCGTATTCATTACCAGTAACTAGGGTGTCCTTGTGGCAAGAAGCTGTGCTACGATCCCAAAGGTATGGGGTCAAGGTCGCCAGCTGCTGGATTGACAACCTCTTCCCATGAGATTAACTGCCTCTGAAAACCCAACAGAGGGTCAGCAATGGATGTGTTCTGACTCACTGGTACACAACAACAACACTAATATGAAGCAATTGAAAATACCATGGCTTGTGAGCACCTTAGTCCTCAGCCTTGCTTTTAAACACTATAAAGAATTATGTTGCAGAAGACTTGCTTAAGACAACAAGTTGGTTGATTTATGGACTGGCTACGCCTATGTGCACTGTATTTGGGTCTAAATAAAAGGAAATCCATGACAATAGCAATCGTATTTCCATTTACCATGAGGTTCCTTATTAACTCAGTTCTGAAGACTCTTGTTTTTACTTTGAGGCATGATTTATATTTAAGTCCATAGTCTTTGGCTTTCATCATTAAGTTCTTGAAGTCACGGGGAAAATTGCCAGAGAAGCTCAATATCGTCAGTCAGAAAAAAAGACCAGGATTGACTGACTATACCACAAATCGTCTATCGTGTCTATGCAAACTCAAGTTGAAGCTAAAGAAAATGAAAAAAAGCTAAAATATGATCTTGAGTATATCCTACCAGAATTTAGAGACCATCTGAAGAACAGATTCGATGCTTCAAGTGAGAGTTAAATAAGATAGTGCATATAAAGTGTTCAGTGCACTACTTACAAAGAATAAATGTTTGATAAATACGATATGCCTTTTAAAATTTATTTATGACATTTGGGTCTTTTCTTTGTCACTCTGGAGAAACTGAGGGACAGTAGTCCACCACAACTTAAAAAAAAATCTTGATAGACACTAAATAATTCTAAATTTTAGAGACTCTTTCTTCTACATATCTGGATGCCAATGTCTAGAATGACATCATCTCTTGTGGAACCAACTTGAGTCTTTTCTTTGCTCTCAAGGTGAGTAACTGATTTGAGATTTGGCTGGGTGGCATGTTTAGGATGTACAGACGAGCTGGAAGTTCCAGCAGAATCTTCTGGATTCTAATTATTCATTTAGGCTTTCCCAATCCACCACTGCTACATAATACCATCTTCAATGGTGCCCGAAGCATGAAGAGGAGAGGAGTGTTTAAATAGGGGATAGTGCAGTTGCTAAGCCTACTGCCGGCAGTGACTAGCCTACCAGGTGGGCATTCTCTGCTCCCCGGAGGCTCAGTTTACGCGTTACCACCTTCCTAGGATGTTTCCTAAGTCCTCCTACAAATCTAGACATAGGTGTTACCTCATGCCTGTAAGTGAAAATTTTACTGAATAATGAAAAATAGCTATTGACCACATTCGAATCCTCTAGTCATTTACAACTGTTTTAGTCCTGCTTGTTTCATCAATCCTTGTGACAATACTGTGGAAAAAGGTGTTAATGCTCTTCCTTCTGTTGAGGAAATGAAGGCTCAAAGATGTCATTCCGTTTTCCCAAGGTTACTGGGCGCTTCTTGTGTCCTCCTGAGAGAAGATGGATGTGCTTTGCCCAGTTGATACACAAACGAAGCTCATAACAGAATATTAATGGAGTCAATTAATCTCTTTATTATAACTTCCCCAATTCTCTGGTACTGTTTGTCAAATAGAGGATATTAATAAATAATTAAAATGCAATCTCCTGAATAATTAAACCCACAAAGACCTGATTTATCTTTAATGCTTTTAATGATATTTTTAAAAAGAGAAAGTTTTGATAACATATGTTTGGGGCAGCATATGGAGAGAGGAACAAGCTGTTCCTTCTTATTGTTTATTCTTAGAGGCTTTTCTTGGGGAAGCAAAATGCCAAGGACGGTGATACTGTTAGATGATTGCTGGGCGCGTGTGCTTGGTGCTATGTTACAGTTTTCTCCCTTTGCTAAATTGTATTTTTGTTCCCTACTAAAAAGTCTTGCTCTTGTTCCTTTTGCATTTTTCTGCAAAAGAACTTTTAAACACTTTTGAGAGTTCTTTACGTCAGATGCCACTTTTTAGAAGCCAATGAAATTGGACTTTCAAGGGCCCTCATTACCTGGTTCAAAGAAACTGAAGGTATGGACTCCTACCTGTGTAATATAATGATTTTCCTAGAGAATCAACAGAGTGGGAAAAAGAACTAAAAACACATTGCCCTCTCTGCCAACCTTATTTAGCCTATGCCATACTTTCCAAGATCCAGTAGGAACGAATGAGGTCAGCTTATAGGGCGCCTCACATTCAACAGCAGAACGAAGAGATTTAAGAAAACTTTGTCCTAAATAGGAAAAGCATGAGCTCATAGCATTCCCTTTTCTTGTAGATTTCACTTCCCTGTCTTCTCACCCGTTTTCTAAGAGGATGTGCTAGAGACCAAAGCTAATACTGGAAAAGAAGCAGTTAATTCTGCTTTATGGATAAATGGTCAAGGAACTCTTGGCACAGATGATTGTGACGTGTGCTTCAAAGGCCAAGCCAGAAGAATGATTAGGTGTTACTGCATGAGCTGAGGACAGGATGTGAAGCTATCCGATGAGAAGCCATCCAGGTGCCTAGAGGAAGGAATGAATGGGATTGAATGCAAAGAGACAAGTGTGATTAGCATGGCTCTTTATTTGCTGAGGGAGGTCAACGTTTATGTTGCTACTATTACAAACAATGTTCTATCACATTTGAAAAGTATGTGGTCACTTATTGGCAAGACCACAGAGGTGCTTAGTCCGTGTCCTCTGAGGAGTGTGGTGCATTATGGTGTGGATTTAGACTTTCTTCTGGGAGTCCTCACAAGCAATGGAAGAGAATATTGGCTAATTCAGTTTTGTTTGCTGGCTATGGGCGCGATGATTTAGGAACAGAACTCCAACACCAACAACAAATAATAAAATATACTGGAGGTGAGGATCCTCACATGACAAAAGCAGCAGATAAATTAAAAAAGCACAGAAGAGTTATACAAGTTGGCTCCAGTTAAGGCACAGGTGGTGGGAACACTGAAGAAAGAATCTATTTGGGTAGTTTTGTGAGAGAAGAATTGGGAGGTGCACATGGAGGTCTGGAGCCCAGGGGGAGGCTGCTGTGAAGAACTCTCTGGGATCTATGTCTAAATCAGTCATTGTAAAGTCTACAGAACGTAGTTAGAGTCTGATACACAGGATTCACCATGAGTAGGAGTTGGCTGTAACTGTTGGTGGTGGTGTTGTGAAGAAACACAAAAATGGAGTGATGGAAGCATTGTATGCGGGCTCTCTGAAAGAAGGAGAGGTCAGCCCTGTTATTGAGTGCAATTCTACTTGTGCTTGGATTGAATTCTTTCAGCTTCAACCTCACGCTGAGGACAGGGATCAACTGCTATTCATATCCCTTCGCCTCCCTTCTGCTCCACCGCTTACCATGTTATCTCATTCATAGCAGATGCACATACATATTATTTAAATTCAAGGAACACACACACAAAAAACACCCTGTGTGCACTTCTCAGAAATTTAAATCCATTCTTCTTTCCAATATTGACAAAGCTTGAAGATCGTCCTTTGATTTGAAGTCTCCAGAAGAAGACTTTGAGGGTATTGGAACCAAGGTCAGGGCAGACAATCGCTTGTTGACTGAAGGGCGGCGTTTGGCCTTACTTGTTCTGGGGGCGCAGCTCTCAGTCTTCAGTTGGAAGGAGGCTCTTGAAAGTCGTCGGCAGATCCAAACTTTGAGCAGCACCCTTATCTGAAAGGACCTGCTTGTCTCTATCTCTGACTCAGATTATTTCTTTGCATATTAAATTGCAAGAGACAGTTCCAGCTGGATCCATCAATGTATTTATAACTCAGCCACACAATTTTCCTCCAGGCGGAAAACTTGGCAAGCACTCTCCCAAGCCTGGCTGCAGTTTGCAGAGATGAGAACGGGGAAACAATCGTGGCAGTTTTTCCTATCAAACTTCTTGTCTAAATTCTTAATAGAATGGAGGATTTTTAACCCTCCAGCACAACACAAATCACCATTCCCCGAAAGGGAGGGAGTGACGAGGACAGACAGCTGAATTCATTATGTGGTCATAAGACTCATTATTCAGGTTGGGTTTTTTTTTCTTCCATCCCTAGATCCTATTGTATAACTATGGTGAAAATGACATTAAAATATTTGAAAGGAAGGAGAATTGTCTTTCATTAGTACACTAGAGTAGTATCTATTTACATAGTCTAGAAGAACAATCTGCGTGCTTTAGAAAGAACCCAAACCCAAAGATTGCATTACTTCCAACCTTTACCAGCCCTATAGGATAAAGCAGAACTGGCCTGTAGGGCTTCTTGCAATCTTTATGGAGGGAGCTCTGGTGTCACAATCCATAAATAGTTGCATTACTAACACAAAGAATCTCGGAAAGTTCTAAAGCTGCTCTAGGGAGGAAAGAGAGGTAATCTCTTCCCCCGTGATTTACAGCCTCAGGTTCCCAATGGGGTGGGGGGTCAGCTATGACTCTATTCGTATTTGACTGCAATGAGTTGTTAACACTGTGTGCCACTGAGTCAGAATTGACTCACTGCTGGTCCTCCAGTGGGTTTTCAGATGCATTAAATGGCACGGGAGGAGACTGGCCAGTGCATTAAATGGCACGAGAGGAGACTGACCAGCCTTCTCCCATAATGAGCTGAGGTTATTGAATCTTGTAGAAGCAGCCAGGCACATCTTTTCTCCTCCAGACTCAGCTGGTGGGTTAACAGCTCAGCACCTTGTGGGCACATCACCAGAGCTCCTTGGTTTTCGTCTCAGCCCCTTTCTTGTCATGACCAATTATAATTGGATGAGTGGGGGGAGTGAGAGAAATCGAAAGAATCTGTTCAAATCTGTACTGGGATTTTGTGAATAAACTAGTACCAAAAAAACGAAAACAAAAAGCATATGAAGATCATGGATACTGGGCACTCTTTTGTTTTGTAAAACAGAGTGTACATATTTTGAACAGATTGAGAGGAGAACCTATTGCAGAATGAGAAATACAAAGAAGACATGGCAAACTTACTGCAGAGAACTGGTTATGAGTGAGAAAGCTGGCAACATTCTGGCTCTATCAAGATGCATTAAATGAGTCGTTAATAGAATCATTCCGGTGCTACTTTCCTGGTTTTGAAAATTACAAAGTAAGCTTAAATTATTTGAGAACTTGAAATATTACCTCTAAGATTCCTTCTGCAAGTCTGTAATGAATTAAAAATCATTTTTAGAGTATGCCCGAAACTTAATAGTATTCTTTGGAAGTCAATGCATATTCTAGAGGGTAGATCTTTGTGAACACTTCCCCTTAGAAGTTTCCTATCATTAATTTCTTCTTTAGGGTTTATAGAATCCTGAGGGTTTGAGAAACAAATGTGCCCACAAATCCTCCCCAGAAAAGTGAATCAGTTATTGAAAAAAATCAGCTCTTGAAGCCTTATGCAGTGTATGGATTTTTGTGAGAACTGATTTGAGGGCAGCTGATTCATTTTCTCTCTCCATGGCCAACCATTCCAGTTTTTAGTTGTTCTCTTCTATGAGTTCACAGATTCATTCCTTTCCCATTGAGATAGCCTTGATTTTAGAAACAGACACAATGATTAAGATGTGAGAATATTAATCCCCAGTTACGCTGTCAGCACCTTGGGAGTAATTCCCCGTTCCTCTTTAATATCTCAGAACTAAGTATAGCACCTAGCATAGAACAGAAGCTCATCGAATATTAGTGAAATAAATAAGCATGAGTTTGCTAATTAAGTTATATCAGCTGCTGGAATCACACACACACGTCAGCTAATGGTTTTACTTTTAAATAAAATTTTTGGATAGAATTTAGCTTATAATGTTGTTACTGTTGTTATGTGCCATCGAGCCGCTTGCAACTCATAGCGACCCTATGTACAAGAGCCTTAAACCCTACTCTATCCGGTGCCAACCTCACTGTCCCCGACACACCTACTCTCACTACCCCAATCACTGAATCAATCCATCTCATTGAGGGTCTTCCTGGATCTTCCTCTCCTGCGCTGTCCCTCCACCCTTCCAAACATCACATCCCTCTCCAAGGACTGGTCCCTCCTTGCAACATGCCCAAAGTATGTCAGACCTAAAGCTTCAGAATCCTTGCCTCCAAGGAGCAGCCTGGTTTCACCCTCTCCACGATAAACCTGTATTTCTTACCTTTCTTTGATACACAGAAACAAATGCCCAACACCCTTTTATGGTTAGAGAAAACATAGCTAACATACCTGGGGACAGAAGAGGAACAGAGAGACAATACCACCAGTAACATCGCTATATGCCTTTCTTCCTTTCACTCACTCTCTCTTTTTCTTTTTAGCATGAAGAGGGTTTTGAGAATTTATTTTCTGTATTTATTATACCAATATTCACTAAACCACTCAACGCTCAATCAGAATGGGATCTTTGCAGCTCCATTTTAGAGATGAAATTAATGGATTCATTTGAACATCCAGGCAATTCAGTGAGGGGGAAAATCACCCTAGAGTGTATCCTATCAAAAGTGAACTCATGGTCCCTGCACCCCACTCCTGCCATTGCCACCTGCTGTCTTTGGAATGAGCCACTTTACAATCAGCTCTGGTGTTGTCAGATGATATATATCCATCAGCAAACATGCACCGAGCTCCTGCTGTGGCCAAGTGTCATGGTTTAAAATGATCTTGGAAATGCTCACCTTCCTAAATTTGTCTTGCCGCTGGTAATCTGTATGATCTATATTTGGTGCTTTTGCATTGATCACAATAACCAAGGTAGCAGAGATGTTAAGTATGTATTGCATAATGCAAATGAAACTCCTAGAAACTGATATATGTATAATCAACTTGGGTTCAGGAAAATGTGCTCACCTGCCCTGGACATAGCAAATGTAATGTAAACAGACAGACTGTGTTTGGTGAAATTGAAGAGAAAGAAATCAGCTCTATGTCTGGAGCTGGAAACATATTATGAGGCATGAAATATAGTTAATAGTCCTCTTCAGATCAGCAAAAAGAAAGTGATTTTCTAAATGCTTGTTAGAACATAATGGGTATAAAACATCCAGTGGCTTTCTAACAATGGGCGTATCCAATGAATATTACTATTCACTATCCAACAAATATAAATTCATCTAATTCCCACCTTTGCCTTTGTTTCCAGTGGGAGGTGTACTTCCCACTGACAGATATTTGTGCTTCTGCTGCTTCTTGACACTAAAGGGTTGAAGATAGTATGAGAAGCGTCAAGGAAATGTTAGAAAAAGTACAAGTAGATTGAATCACGTCACATAAAACTTCTACTAATGATTCAAAAACCCACAACCCACAGGAAGAACAGTGGCTTTGGGAAATAGCCTACTGTGATCGAGACACTGAGAAAGAAAGAACACTGCAGGGTGGGTTGGATGTAGGAACTGGGAAGGATCTTTTGTAAAAAACAATGTATTCAAACTTTGCAAATAAAAAAAAATAAAGATGTTTTCATTATTTTAAAAAAGGACACTATATTGTATTTCTTAGGTTGTTCACTAAATTATAAATGAAAATAATTTCCTATTATGAATCCTTGCCCAGTGTTGAGATCTCTTCTTAAATGCAACTTTAAACTGCTTTCTTATCCTCTCCTATGTTGGGAGATATAGATTACCTATACTTGGACCAGGAGGCACTAGTCAGAACAGAACAAGGGAACACTACATAGTTCAAATATGGAAGGGTGTACACCAGGGATGTGTCCTATCTCCATACTTTTTCACTCTATATGCAGAACAGATTATCTGGGAGGCTGGGCTCTGTGAGGAGAAGTGTGGCATCTGAATTGGATGAAGACTCATAAACAGTCTGCCTTATACAGATGACACAACCCTGCTTGCTGAAACTGAGGAGGACTAGAAGCGCTTGCTGCAGAAAGTCAAGGACTGCAGCCTCCAATATGAATTGAAGCTCAATATCAAGAAAACAAAGATTCTCACCACTGGTCCAAAGGGCAAGGTCATGATGGATAGTGAAGAGATTGAGATTGTTCACAGTTTTAGTTTGCTTGGCTCCTCAATCAACACTCCTGGCACCAGCAGCCAGGTATAGCACTGAGAAAGTCTCCTGTCAGAGACCTCTCCAAAGTATTAAAGAGCAATGATGTCAGTCTGGAGATTAAGATATACTGGCCATGGTTTTTGCAATCACTTGCTATGCGTCAGAGAGTTGGACAATGACTAGGGATGTTAGAAGGAGAATTGATGCCTTTGAGCTGTGGTGCTGGAGAAGAGTATTGAATATACCATTGACTGCTAAGAGAATGAACAGTTTCACCCTGGAGAAGGTGAAACCACGCTGCACCTTGGAAGCAAGGAATCTGAAGCTTCATGTGATATACTCTGGACATGTTGTAAGGAAGGACCAGTCCTTGGAGAGGGACGTCATGCTTGGGAGGGTGGAGGGACAGTGCAGGAGAGGAAGACCCTCTATGAGAGGGATTGATTTAGTGACTTGAGTAATGGGGGTAGGTGTATCAGAGACAGTAAGATTGGCACAGGATAAACTAGGGTTTAGGGCTGTTGTACATAGATAGGGTAGCTATGAGGCGCAGATGACTTGGTGGAACATAACAACAGCAACCTGTTGGGAGGTGGGTTTTGAGCTCCTCTAGCCCATGTTTTGATCTTACATTAGTTTATTTCAATGTGTATTTCCGCATTCATCTGTGTGCACATCTGATCAATGTCTGTCTCTTTCTACTTAAAGAGACAGGTTCAGTGGCTCCCACGATGGACTTGTGAGCAGTAGAAACTGAGAATGTCACAGCATGAAGCGATGCTTCTTTCTGTTGTGCTTGCTGTTGCTATGCGTTGGGGCTCTTTGGACAGCACCTAATCACAATACCAGCATTCCTACTGAATTTGAGAGTAGGGAAAATATATTTATGTAGCAGTGACCCACAAAACAAATTCTTTGACTCACATTTGGCACCGAGTAAATATTTGTGGAGTCTACGAATCAACAAGTCCATGGATCACTAAGTGCTAAATTGACCAGTCCATTAGCTAGAAAGCGAAGAAGGCTGGACAGAAAGAAATCCTTGTAAAGTCGTTCTAGCAGAGTGAGATGGCTGAAGAATTGGGAGGAACAACAGAGGGACTCAGCCTACCTAGGTGGCACTGAGACAAAATACTCTTCACTGAGGTTTGAAAGACTATACCCATAAAGAAACACGCCATACTCAAAGTAGCATTTTACTTCTATCTCAGACAACACCACCTTCCTAACACAGGGATTGGAAACAGAGACAGATGAAGGCATCTGGGGAAAGCTTAGAAACCAGCAAATGCTGAGAGATGTCTGCGCAGCCTCCTTCCCTGCACAGAAGAGCACCCGGAGCTTGCTGGAAGGGCTTCAAAGAACAGCCCACAGCAGTGCTCAAGTTTGCTAAAGTGACTGACATTGGCTTCAGCACGGAATCCAAAGGCGACAGCTGACAAGGAAGCCAGGAAAGGCAGGCAGCGAGACACTCAACAGTTGCGAAAACCCAAGGCAGCAAAGGGAAACACCTTCAGGGACTCTCGAGAGCTGGCAACAAGTTGCACCAGAGTTCTTTCTGGTGGAGGTACTGCTGATGATTGAAGCAGCCGCCGGGGAGAAATACTTCCTGGCTGCATTGTAGAATGTGTGGGGGGGGGGGGGAAGGCCAAAATGGTTTTGTGTGCATTCGATACCTCATGTATTCATCTCTGAGGAAAGGGTCAATTCCAATAGATTTGTTTTTGTTGTTGTGTGCCATCAAGTCAGAACCGAATCAAAGCTGACCCTGCAGCAGAATTTCAGAGGCAATAAATCATATGGGAGAAGATTACTTACCCTTCTCTTGAGCAGCAACTGGTGGATTCGAACTGCGGGACTTTGACATTGCAATGTTTACACTTAGGCAAACTCACTTTCAAGAGTTCTCTGCTAGAGGGGAGCTCTGGGAACACAATGAGTCACGAATTGCACTATCAACTTTTTTTTTAGTCTTATATGAGTGTACCAGGATAATAATTATAAAAGGAAGAAAATATGAGCATAAATTCCCACCTAGAAGCATAATCTACTTACTATAAAACTAGTCGTGCTATGTGTTATCAACTAACAACCACTTCCTAAAACGGTTCGATGTCAACCAGTTCTTTCTGCTTACAGTGATTTCATATATTCCTTTCACCTTCTTTTATGCTTCCTGGTTCATTCAAATATTTTGCCCATTGAATCTCTCAATAAAGCAATTCCAAAAAATTCTATTACATTTTTTCTTCACTTCTTAAATTTGAGAAATGTCTGATACCTTCTTCTTTTCTTGGTTTTCTAACTCTATGTTTTTGAACTTTTGTTATAATACTTTGTCTTCTGAAGCTACACTTTGAAATCTTCTATCTCATTCACTTATGTCTTCAGTTCACTTTAGCTGCTTTATGCTCAAGAGTGAGTTTCATAGTTTCTTCTGTAATTCATTTGGTATTTTGCTCCTTTATTGTATTTTTACTGAAAATTTGCTTTCTTTATGATGTAATCTCACAAGTTGTAGGTGGTCATATACATTTTCTCCAGTTTCATTGTGATTTGGCTTAGGGACAAATGATGGTATATTCCACTCTTGGCTAGTAGCTTTTTGTTTTTTTTTACTGATCAAATGGAACTTTGATACATGTATATTCAATCATTCAAGTTCAACATGGATAGTTGTTGTATGTTTGTGACGATTATTTTTTTTTCTATTTTAATTTTTTTTTATTTAGGGCTTTAGAAATATCTAACAAGATAAATAAATGTGATACAATGATCTGTGTCCTAATATGAAGAATCTTCTTTCACTGCAGTGTTTTCCTTCACAGTGGCCTTCCAAGCACAGGATGCCATGATTCCAGGCCATTTCTTCTTCTTACGTTACAGGATTTCTGAGTTGGTATCCACCCTCCAGTCTTCTCCTTTATAAATTCAATTCATTTTCAATCCATTATTTAGAGGGAACATATTTTTTTTCTGTTCCACTAAAAAAAAGGACTTTTTTTATTCACGATGGGGTCATAATGCAGAAAAGTACATTTCTCTCATAGTCAACTTCTCTTGGTGTTGAAAGTGTAACCTGCCCCAGCTTGGCGTGTCATTTTATCAGAATGTTTTTTCACTTGCTCTTGGCAAAGGAGACTTCAGTTAGGAACACGATGACGACCCCCAACAACCCCGAGCCTGCAATAAACAACAGCTTCTTTGATGGTTATTTTTTAAAGGCGTTTACGATGGAAAAACTTCTTGGTAGTACAAAATGTTGACAGGGATCTGATTTTTGTCATCAGGGTCATATTTTACGACCATTATATTTTCTTTTTAGTTTCTAACTTTTTCATTCTAGTCCCCAGTTAGTGCATCTTGATGGATTGCACATTTGATCAATTTCAGACTGCAGAGGGCAGTAGAAGTTCTCTATGTCTTTAATCTTTCATTTTAGGGATTGTTGGGAAACTTTGACTTGGAAATTTGAAGTTCTGTTCTGCATTTCTTTGGAAAATTTTGACTTGGAAATTGGAAGTTCTGTTCTGCATTTTATTCCTTTGATTAGAATTCTTCTGTAGGAACTGTGATTCATTATGGAATTCTTAGAAGCCATTGAATAATCTTGAACTGATAGTGATAATTTCTAAAGTTGATCTTCAAAGTAAAAGTAACTAATGGAATGCAACCACAGACTTTTAGAGATGAGAATGAATATAACCCATCTAGTTCGCAATTCTTGTTTTCATAGCACAAAAAATCAAGTCCATGAGAGAAACTACAAAGTGTAAAAAAATCTATGGTCAAGCTGAAACTTATTTATGAGTTCATTGCTGAAGAGTCTCAACAAGTGATTAAGTATGATTGCTTTAAATGGGTACTCCAAAGTATTGGACAAGTACAAATATCCCTTGAAGGACAGACAGAAACCACAGGGTATGTTTACATGACTCTGTAGTGTTTTCTTTTCCTTGTCTGTATGTCTTTGTGCATTCATGTGTAAATGTGTGCTGCCACTTTTAAAACGATAATTTCTCCTTCTTGAAATCATTAAGACTGCCTAGAAGTAACTTGGAAAAAATGGTATTATCTACGGATGCAGTGTTTGATTATTATTGCTACTCACTGTGGGGAATCTTATGCTAATACAGGAATGTAAATTGAGGCTGCAGGTTGTGAGTGACAGTTACAATTTTACTAGAAAATCACCAATAGAGGCCATACCACTCATCCATGTCATGGTTGTTTTTATTTATTTTTTGGTTGGCTGGTTGAACACAGCCAAGGAATTAAGTGGCTGTGTGACTGAAAAGGGTTTACTTTGAAATGGGAGAGTCCCCACAATCATGGATGGAGCCCCAACACCAAACTAAAGTGGAGATCACCCCAGTTATTCTGCATAATTAAAATGACTTGTAAATTTGCTGTTGTGAAAGTTATTTGGATCTTAGTCTTCTCATTTTATTGTTATTTTAACTCAGAAAATCCACTTTCACGCTCAGCTGTTAACAGAAGTTGAAAGTTCAAATTCACGAGAGGTGTCTGGGAAGAAAAACTTAGCAATCTCTGTCTAAAGAATCATCAACTGGAAACACAGCAGAAAACATTTCTATTGAAAGGTATAAAGTCACCATGACTAAGAATCAATTCCACTGCAGCACGTTATTGGCTATGTCATGTATCTACATTGTCATTTCTGGGCTAAGAATATCTGATTCCTTATCTCTCCCTAAACATCAATGGTTTCTGAACCATCTCACCGTGTTCACACCCTATGTTTGAAGCTTAATAGCCCAGCCTCGACACTTCTTTAACTCATTACTTCTCCTACTCAGGCATGTCAGGTCTTAGAATTGAAAACCCTACACCTGACACTCAATTGTCTGTATTTTCTTGTTTATTTAAGCTTGTCCCATACATAACCAACCATGGGTAAATAGCTTCATCTCACTGAGACTTCTCATCCCTTGTCAATAAAGTTTCTCTGCATCTGTAACAAGTTATAGTAAATAAGAAAGTGAGAATGAGATATGATGCATTTTTGTGTGAGGGAATAGCAGCAGGAGGAACAAACTTAGAAACCACATGTATATAGAGCTATATCTTTATTTTTCTCATATATATATAGAGAGAGAGAGAGATCTAGATATATATCTATAGAGAGAGAGGGAGGGAAAGGGAGGGAGACGGAGGGGGAGAGAGGGAGAGAGAGAGAAATTGATAAAGATATAGATCTATATAGACATGGCTTCTAGTATATGCTGTTGAATTTGAACCAATTCATAGGTGACTCCCCTAACAGCTTTTCAGAAACTCTAAATTACACAAGAAAAGACTGCCCATTTTTTTCCCTGAGAAACACATGTGATTTGAACCATCTGCCTCTGAGTTGTCAGCTCAACTCCCTGCTGCCTAGGCCACGAGATCTTATATTGTGTCCTGTCATGCCTAATTGCTTCACTTCCTTGGTTCTATGTCATTTTGCCAGAAGATCAAAGATGAGAGTACCCCCTTGTCTACTTTGTCTCTGGTGTGTGTGTGTGTGTGTGTGTGTGTGTGTACGTACCTACCAAATACAAAAGCTGAATCTTCCACAAGCACATGGTTAGGACAATGAAATATAAAGTTCTTGGATCATTGAAGTGACGCAGAAAATTAGTTCAGAAAGAGCCTCCTGTGAAAAAGCCATGTCTGAGGACAAAGAACTACAATGTGCATTAGAGAGTTCCCATTATTAAAGCTAAAAGTCATAGAACAAGTCATTTTTTAAAATTGTAATTTGATAAGGAAGCGTAGGCTGTGTGGTATTTGCTAGCTAGTAACTCTGTGCCATTAATAACTAGCAAACATTTCAAATATGGATGGCACTTAGAAATGAAAAGATAAAACATCCTTTATTAGTAATTCTTGTAGGTCATGTACTTTCAAAGCCTGGTAGTCCTTCTCGAACCCTGTCTTCACTGTTCCGTTTAATCCACTTCCACTCTGCAAATTCTCTCTCAGAGATTTACGTGTCTGTAATAGTTTCACTACCAGTCCAGTCATTCTGGTACTAATCAAATCTCACTTGAAGTATTGGTCAAATAATTTATTTACATATTAACCTTTTCCTCCATCTTAATTTCTTACAATAAGTAAGCGCATGAGGCTAAAAGAATCTTTTTAAAAATATAAATCTTATGTTTCATTATCTATTATTCTGTCTAAAAATTCCATTGAGATGCATATAGTTTTAACTTGATGTGTTAGCACTCGTCCACAGCTTCGTCTTCTCTCTTACACCTGTCCCTGCAACCAAATATGTAAGAAACAAATTCCTCATTTTAGATATAATTTTCATATTCCTTTGTCTAAAAACACAGTAGTGGCATTTCTCATGCCTAGAATGTCTTTCACTTCTAAATTTGGTAAATTCTTACTTGTGTTTCAAGTCTCTGTGAAAGTAATTCTCATGTCCATGGAAACAACTGAATGTTCTTCCTTTGTAAAACTGAGTACCCACAACGCAACTCAGGATGGTGACATTGTTTTTAGGTGCCACTGAGTTGGTTCCAAGTCTTTACTTTACAGCCCTTGCAAGCAAAATCAAGCCTTGACTTGTTCTGAATCTACTTCACAATCCATGCTATCCTGAACCCCTGTGTCAACCTATCTCATTGAGGTTCCCCCTGTTTCCCCCGACCTTCTACCAAACATGATGGCTCTTTCTATGTAATAGCTCCTCCTGACAAAATACATGCCTGACTTCTGTGAGAGCAAATCTCACATTTTACATTTTTAAAGAACATTCTGAGTATATTTCTTCTCAGAGAGATTTTCTTTATTTTAATAGCAATTATTACAGATGATAGAAGGAGAATTGATGCCTTTGAGTTGTGGTGTTGGAGAAGAGTATTGAATATACCATGGACTGTAAGAAGCACAAACAGGTTCGTCCTAGAGAAGGTGAAACTAGGCTGCTCCTTGGAGGCAAGGATTCTGAAACTTCTTCTGACAAACATCATGCTGGAGAGGGTGGAGGGACAGCACAGGAGAGGAAGACCCCGGATGCGATGGATTGCCTCAGTGACTGGGGTAATGCTGGTAGATGTGTCAGAGACAATAAGGTTGGCTTAGGACAGAGCAGAGTTCAGAGCTGTTGTACACAGGGTCGCTGTGAGGTGCAGGTGACTTGAGGACACATAATAATAACAACAACAACAATACATGGCACATTTAATATTTTTCACCAGTATGACCAAAGGCATCAATTCTTCAGCCTCCTTTATTCATTGTTCAACTTCTGCATGCATATAAAAGAACTGAAAATACCAATTACTTGATAAGACCATTATTGTGAAAATAGGAGAATGACTGAGCAAAATATGTATAAATGTTCAAAAGGGGAGAGGAAGAAGAGGAGACAGAAAAAAGAGGAGGGCAGGAGAGACAACAGAAGACCAGGAAGGGGAGAAAAGCATGAGCATAGCAGCTGTCAGTGGGCAGAGTGGGAGGCGAAGGAATAAGAAAGATTTCATGAGGCCTTGAGATAGGGTGATCCCAGGCATAGATAAACAGTAAGTACGTATATACAATACAGTGGCCGTCTCCTAACACCACGCCCAAAGTATGTGAGATGAAACTGCCGTCCTGGCCTCCAAGCAGCACTCTGGATGCACATTTTCCCAGATATCTGTTCATTCTTTTGGCAGTGCATGGAATAGTCTATACTCTTCCCCAGCACCACAGCTCAAAAGAATCAATTCTTTTTCTCTCATCTTCATTCATTTTTCAGCTCTCAGATGCAGACGGGTGGGGACAAAATCAGAAATAAAAATCCTTTTTTGAGAAAGCAAGGAGAAGACTCACTGTAAAAGTTAGACAATGAAAATGTAGTATCATCACTAAGTTCTGTACCATCTCTTGTCCAGAATGTTCCAGAAAATTATCTCAAATTCAAGTGGTCTATGCTTACACTCATAGCCAAGGGCTGGTTTGAGGACCCTTTTTTTTTTATTTTTCTTTAGAATGTTTTCTAAGCAAGTTGACAATGTTGTGTTGTTGTTAGGTGCCACTAGATCGCTGTGACTCATAGTGACTCTATCTATGTATGACAGCCCTAAACTCTGCTCTATCCTGTGCCAATCTTATTGTCTCTGACCCACCTACCCCCATTACCATAGTCATCGAATCAATCCAGCTCATCAAGGGTCTTCCTCTCCTGCACTGTACCTTCACCCTCCCAAGCATGACATCCTTCTCCAAAGATGGGTCCCTCCTTACAACCTGTCCAAAGCATGTTAGATGAAGCTTCAGAATCCTTGCCTCCAGGAGCAGCCTGGTTTAATCCTCTTCAGGATGAACCTGTTCATTCTCGTAGCAGTCCTTGGTATACTCAATAATACTCTTCTCTAACACCACAGCTCAGAGGCATCAATTCTTCTATCCTCTGTAGTCATTGTCCTCCTCTCTGATACACAGCAAGTGATTGCAAAGACCATGGCCTATATGAGGCACACCTTAGTCTCCAGACTGACATCATTGTTCTTCAGTACTTTGAAGAGGTCTCTGACAGCAGATTTTCCCAACACAATGTGCCTTTTAAATTTCTGGCTGCTGGAGCCAAGAGTATTGACTGTGGAGACAAGCAAACTAAAGCTGTTTATTATCTCAATCCCTTTATCATCTATCACAATGCTGACAATCTGCCCAGTGGTGAGAATCTTTGTTTTCTTGATATTGAGCTTCAATCCATATTGAAGGTTGTAGTCTTTGACCTTCGGCAGCAAGCGCTTCAGGTCCTCCTCAGTTTCAGCAAGCAGAGTTGTGTCATTGGCATAATGTATATTGCTGATGAATCTTCCTCCAATCCTGAAGCCACATTTCTCCTCATAGAGTCCAGCCTCCTGGATAATCTGTTCTGCATATAGGTTCTCCATATCTGTTCAATGTGTATGCTGAGCCAATAATTCATGAAGCCAGACTTCATGAAGAAGAATGTGCCATCAGAATCAGAAGAAAGCTTATCAACTACCTGCACTATGAAGGTGACACAACCTTGGTCAAGGGGAACTGAAGCATTAATTGCAGAAAATCAAAGACTACAGCCTTCAAATGGATTGGATCTTATTAACATCAAGAAGACAAAGGTCCTTACCACTGAGCCTGGGGGCAATCTCATGACAGATGAAGAAAAGACTGAAACCACGAATTTGCCTTGTTTGGATCCACAATCAATACCCTTGGTACCAGCAGTCAGGAGATAAGGATACATATTGTTTTGGGAAAGCCCATAGTCAGGGACTTCTGCAAAGCACTAAAGAGTAGGGAGGTTAGTCTTCAATTACTAGCTATGCATTTGAGAGCTGGACAATGAAGAAGCATGATGTAAGAAGAATCGATGCCTTTGAGCTGGGATGCTGGAGAAGAGTACTGAATATCCCATGGACTGCCAAAGAACAAACAGATGTGTCTTGGAAAATGTGCATCCAGAGTGCTCCTCGGAGGCAAGGATGACAAAGCTTTGTCTCTCATACTTTGAACACGATGCTAAGAGAGGCTATTCCTCGGACAAGGAAATAATGCTTGCAAGGGTGGAAAGTTAGAAAAAAAAGACGAAGACCCCATGGAGATGGACTGGCGCAGTGACTGCCGCAATGAGCCCATGTGTATCTGAGACGGCAAGGAGGGCACAGGATAGAATGGGCTTTAAGTCCGTTGTTCATAGGGTTGCTGTGAGTCATACTCAACTTGAGGGAGCCTCACCACAAAAATAACAATCTTTATGACAATATGGAAGCACAGCTTTCTACAAAAGCTGACGAGCAGCTGATGGATTCAAACAATTGCTCTCTTGATTTGTAACTGCGCTCTGAACATCTGGGTCACTAAATCGCAAAAGATTCCTATTTATATTTTGCAAGTTAGAAGCTATTAAAATATGAAACATTGAGTTTTTCCTATGGTTCTAAATTGTGTGTGTATATGGGTAGTGATCTTTCCCTCCCAGAAGACATTGGGTAAAATCTGGAGATATTTCTGGTTGTCACAACTAGAGAGGGAATATGCTAGTGTCATGGAGTAGGCAGAACCAAGAAGCTGTTAATCATCATGTAATGCAGTGTAGCGTTTCTACAAGAAATAACTCTGTGTTTCAAAATGCCAATATTGCCATGTTTGAGAATCCATGTTAAGGATTAGGAATTTTTTTATATTCTTAGCCGTCTCTATATTGGCTTATGTGATATTCAGTTACTTAACATCAACAACCGACCAATGTTGTTGCTGTTGTTAAGTGCTGTCAAGACATAGATGACTCTTAGTGACCCTATGAATAAAAGACCTGAGCACTGTTCATGGAGTTTCTGGAGGCAAGCCATGTCACTCCGGCTTCCAAGCTTTTTTTAGTCGGGAAGCTCCACCAAACACTGTCCACCACGGGTAACCATTATCACATTTGACACATCAGTGTCACAGTGTTCAGCATCACAGCAACCATGACTCACCTCTGTACAGCAATGCACAGACCAGTGCTATACCACTTAGAAGAATGTTTGACAAAAAACAATTTAAACCAGGCCTGAGGGCCGCAAATTAAAATCACCCACTTTGGGCCTGGTAGCATCACTTTCTATCCACTAGAGCCAATGTAGCTCTTTCTATGTTGTCATTGTTACTGTTGTTAAGTGCCGAACTGACCAATCAGGTGCAGATACGAGCAACTAATCAATGAGGTGCATAATACGTCTACACATAGACAGTGGCTGAAGAACCTTGAATGGTGTGCTGTTCCAGCCAAAAGGTCTCTAAATCTTGCATTCATGGCGGCCACAATGTGAGGGCTGGCCTGATAATGGACCGTGCAGATAGATTTCCCATGTGCATTCAGAATGAGATGTGATGTGCAGGAAGTAGTTATGGTGCATATTTTAAGAATGCATATATTTCACCAAGTGAAGTATACTCACATACTCTTGCTTTATTCTAAAGTGGATCTTAACTGCTAGCATTTGATGTTGGAGTGGAAGGGAAAGAGAAGAGTACATATGTGCTGTGACTAAAGCCCTCAAAATAGTTTATATTATGTTGATACTTGACACTATGCTTATGCTTATGTTGAGAAAATATGTTTGTGCCTATCAGATATGTTTTATTTTTTAGCACATTTTCATATATGTCAACGTGGGATTTTATACTAATGTTCATTATCAGGATATGCTTCAAGATCTTAGTTCCATTTTCCATCTCATTCAGAAGGATTTTTCAAGTTTAAACAAAAGTCTGAATTCAGAAATCGGCTCTTCTGTTAAGACAAAGTAGTACAAAATAATCTTTTCTGCATATAACCCAAAGATATTTAATTTATAGTCATGCAAATAATACCCTTTTTGGTACAATTTTAAGATATTTTCCATTGCCTTGACAAATATTACAAAGAACTGAAAGGTTTTTGTTCAAACAAACATTCTTAAAACTCTGAAGAAAATGATATTTTCAGTCAGTTTAGCTGGTTCTGCTAAATCAACTCAACCTCTTTCACATTCAATAATTTGAATTATTAACTCTGAAGATTTCTGTACATATTCTGTGAATTTATTTGAAACGGGTCCATTAATAAATATTTATCCACTTGGTGCTAAGGAATCTATTTGATTCCAACATTAGCATAGCACAAAATGGAGACAGCTCCTTTATCAATCAGTCCACATGGTGCTTTTAAAGAGAGTGAGAAAATAAAAAGATTTTGAGCAAATACTGCATACGCCTAACATGATGGGCACTACAATTAAAAAGCTATCCTTTTTTACTATCTGATGTGCGGAAGATTGTAACAGCACCTATATTCAGTCACCACCTTTGATTACAGTTTTATTTATGAGACAATGGATTCCAAGTTAAAAAGAATCAAGTTATACATAAAGTTTTCTCATATGATATGTAATTCAAGGACAGTGTTTAAATAATTTCACATTCGGGGGTCTTAAGGAAAACGGAATAATCCATCTCTCCTAGATGTTTGCTTATTTGCCAAATATTTAAAAAAATGAAAAATCATTGCTAAGGTTTAATAAGCCAAAGGTCCTATCAATGGCCCTTAAAGTAAGGTCTCACATGCTACCCTCTACCAGTATTCCCCAGAGATTTTCTTGAATATTCATTCCATCAAACAATGACTTCTGATTTCTGTTCCCCATGCAAACCCGGCAATGCAGCAAAAAAACCATTCTTCACTGTCACGCACGTCACATAGACGAGGCTCTGCTGGCAGTTCAAGATAAGTAATATCTGCTGGAAGAGAGTCAAAGATGTAAATCCTTTCTGTGCCTGATGCACTGCAGACTTGTTTAGTACAAGAGTGTCTAGATGTTGGGGAAGTGGATCTCCTCCAAATGACTTACAAACTTGGAAGCCATGGGCGGGAGAAGGAGACAGGGAGGTGTGAACAGATGCAGGGGACAGATCCATTGATAAGTGAAGGATGATGACCACCTCATGGGGTAGAACCAATGTGGAGGAGTCAAGCTACTCATGCACTTGGTCAGAAATAATCTGCTTTCTTTGCTGTTTTTTTTTTTTTTTTTTTATGAACTTGAAAAAAGTAATCACTAAAGTGTCATAGACTGAACCGTCCTAATTTGTAAGGTTGAGAAATCATTGCTTGTAACTTTTACTTCTTAGGGATAATTGTCCTTAGGTATTATCACTTTATGGGCTATATAATTTACAAGAAAAAATTTTTCTCTTTGGATTCAATCTATTGTGCAAAAGATTGAGTGGTTCGAGTACCAACTGAAAGGTGGTTGGCTCAAATCCAACCAGCTGCTACTGTTGTTACGGTGTACCATTAACTTGGAACCAAGTCATAACTGGTTTCCTGGGCAGTAAAACCACATGTAAATGCCCATCTTTCTCCCTTGGAGCAACTAGTGGGTTTGAACACAGTTCTTTACTCTGAAGCAACCAGGAAAACGTGGCAATCAGATACCAAAAGGCCATACATAGTTGTAAAACTCTTTTGAGTGCAGATATATTCTATAACACTTAAGTTGGCATGAGTCAGAATCAAACGTAAGCTAACTTTTGTTGTTGTACATGACCTTTGTCACGATTCCTTCTCTAATGATTTGTTTGTCCACCTCTTAAGAGAGACTATAGTTTGAAGGCAGTACTCTGAACCTTCTTGTAGAAGAAAAAGACCAAGTGTGAAAAGAGTAGTGCTGTCATTGTGTGGATTAGTTTTACTATATTTATGTAGAAATCAAGAGCAAGTCGCGGGTGGAATGAAGAGATACAATGTTCTCCTTCTGTAACCACATTGACCTAGACTTGACATCGAGCAAGTCTCTTACCTCCATCACCTCTACTCTAAATTGTATGCAAAATAAACATGATTGCACTCATCTCCTTGAGTAGGCAATGAGATTATGCCTGGCTATGTATCTGGCATAAAAAAAATCCTCCAGTGATTATCAGGGTTGCTCATCTGCTCTGTTTGTTGTTGTTTCACATTTCTCATCACACTGGAGAATATCACTGCCTTTTACTGGATCCAAACATCTGTGCAGACCTCACCCACGAGAGCGGTACATAGAGATGTCCATGTGAGAAGCAGCCCGCCAACATGCCATCGCTACGATCTGGAATTCCTGCCTGGGTAACCATTAATTCATAACTCATATTGGAACACCTTATTTATGTTTTCCCTATCCACAACATTCTAATACATGTGGGATCTCTCACAACTGAGAGTGCTATGCTATGGCTATCTCACACCTTAGCTTCAGCTCTTCAAGAGAATGATTACATCTTACTTTGATGTGGTTCATTCACTCAGACTTTATGAAGTGAAGTTTTATATACATAATACACTATTTTTTATTTAATGTCAGACTATCCATTCAAATATACCCTAAATCTATGGTCATGTGCTATGCAGAGATAGAGACACGCTTTTACTTATGTAGGTCCGGACGCTGGGAATTAAAGACCACCTCTTTATGCTTCATGACCGTCACTCTCCCATTCTAGGTTCTTCTTCTGAGGACATGTACTGCTGCTTTGAAAGGGGCAGAGGAGCCCTTGAATGAGTCATACCACCTATGTGGTGACTGCACGCTGCCCCTTCTCTTGGTTTATTGTTTATGGCATGCAATAATACCCCATGAGGGTGGCAACTGATTCTTAGGGCTACCATATTTTAGATATTGGAATGCTTTGTTATTCTTCAAAGACTGTGTGGACCATAACAAACTGTGGCTGACTCTGAGAAGAATGGGAATCCCAGAACACTTGATCGTTCTAATGCGAAACTTACACTTGGACCAGGAGGCAGTCGTCAGAACAGAGCAAGGGAACACTGCATGGTTCAAAATTAGGAAGGGCGTACGCCAGGGATGCATCCTATCTCCATACGTTTTCAACCTATATGCAGAACAGATTATCCGGGAGGCTGGGCTCTATGAGGAGAAATGTGGGGTCAGGATTGGTGGACGATTTATCAACAATCTGCGTTATGCAGATGACACAACCCTGCTTGCTGAAACTGAGGAGGACCTGAAGCGCCTGCTGCAGAGTGTCAAGGACTGCAGCCTACAATATGGATTGAGGCTCAATGTCAAGAAGACAAAGATTCTCACCACTGGACCAATTGGCAGCATCAGGATGGATGGTGAAGAGATTGAGATTGTACACAGCTTTCGTTTGCTTGGCTCCATAGTCAACAGTCTTGGCACCAGCAGCCAGGAAATTAAAAGGCGCATTGCCTTGGGAAAGTCTGCTGTTAGGGACCTCTCCAAAGTGCTGAAGAGCAGTGGTGTCTCTCTGGAGACTAAGGTGCGTCTGATACAGGCCATGGTCTTCGCAATCACCTGTTATGCATCAGAGAGTTGGACAATGACCAAGGAGGATAGAAGGAGAATTGATGCCTTTGAGCTGTGGTGCTGGAGAAGAGTATTGAGAATACCATGGACTGCTAGGAAAACAAATAGATTTGTCCTGGGGAGGGTTAAACCGGGTGGCTCCTTGGAGGCAAGGATTCTGAGGCTCCGTCTAACTTACTTTGGACATGTGGTGAGGAGAGACCGGTCCTTGGAGAGGGACATCATGCTTGGGAGGGTGGAGGGATGGCGCAGGAGAGGAAGGCCCTCTATGAGGTGGATTGATTCAGTGACTGGGATAATTGGGATGGGAGTGTCAGAGACAGTGCGATTGGCACAGAACAGAGCGGAGTTTAGGGCTGTTGTACATAGGGTCGCTATGAGTCGCAGGCGACTCGACGGCACATAACAACAACAACAACAGTCTATAAATAGATATCTATGTGATTTTACAATTACATGAGTTGGTTAGGGAGCAATTGGAGAAAAGAAAAAGCAAAAAGGCTCCTTATATGAGTAATGAAAATAAGGTCGATAATCAATGATATATGGCTTTTGAGATTCTACAATAACTCTCTAGTCCTCTTATTAAATACACAATTTGTGGATAGTTCAAAGGGAAGTTGATGAGAGCCAAAATGAAGCCTTTATCTAATAAAGGGGCTATTAACAATTTTCAGAAAGTACACTGCCTCATACAGAAATTTGGAAGTAGGCAGGTGGTCTCACCTAGACCCAGTCAATGATATAAAACTGCTCCCCCGACCAAGTGTGGGCCTGACCCTGTGGAAATATCTTCAGGATGGAGAGGAGCAAGAGACGTACTCCATGTAATCAGAAACAAGACAGACTTCAGGAGGCAAGTGGCAAAAGAGACTCAGCTAGATGTGCCCCATTTCTCCTAACTCAACTCATAAATCAGATTAAGTAGCTTCTGTACTCCTGGGAAGCATCAAATGAGGAGTACAAAGGGGCCAGAGATAGGAATTCACTGGCACTCATTCAACGTGGAGAGAAACATCTGGACAGTGGCCATCCCCCCAGTCAGGAAGCACCTTCCTCGGAGGTGGAACTCATTAGCACTTTCGAAATAGAACTAAAATGATTGAACTTAAGCACGGAAGCACCAGGAGGCATCTGTCCTTTTGCTGGTCTGCCTCTGTAATTCATAATATATTACCAAGTTCTAAAATACTAAAACAAAAACAGCGTTGCCAGTGCTTTCATGCTAACCCAACAAGAGCCAAGTAGCATTGTTCTAAAGCATCTCTAAGATTATCATCTTTAGGGAAGCAGATCACACACCTTCCTCCTGGGGAGTGCTGGTGCTTCCAACCATGGGTTCTCATGTCAGAACAGAGTGTTTACCAACTGTGCCATCCTTAAGTACTTGTCTGTTAACCAAATGGTGACCAGTTTGGACTCCCCAGCAACTCAGCGGGAGACAGATAAGACCATTTCCTTCTGTGAAGACTACAGCATTAGTAATCCACTGGGGTAGGAGGGCAACTGGTTTGATTTTTTAGCTTGTAGCTAAGTGAAAGATTGTTGTTGTTGTTGTTATGTGCCATCCAGTTGCTTGCAACTCATAACGACCCTATGTACAACAGCCCTAAACTCTGCTCTGTCCTGTGCCAATCGCACTGTCTCTGACACTCCCATCCCAATTATCTCAGTCACTGAATCCATCCACCTCATAGAGGGTCTTCCCCTCCTGCTCCATCCCTCCACCCTATCAAGCGTGATGTCCCTCTCCAAGGACCTGTCTCTCCTTACAATATGTCCAAAGTATGTCAGACGAAGCCCCAGAATCCTTGCCTCCAAGGAGTAGCCTGGTTTAACCCTCTCCAGGATGAATCTGTTTGTTTTCTTGGCAGTCCAGGGTACATTCAATACTCTTCTCCAGCACCACAGCTCAAAGGCGTCAATTCTCCTTCTATCCTCCTTAGTCATTGTCCAACTCTCTGATGCGTAACAAGTGATTGCAAAGACCATGGCCTGTATCAGACTCACCTTAGTCTCCAGAGAGACACCGTTGCTCTTGAGTACTTTAGAGAGGTCCCTAACAGCAGACTTTCCCATTGCAATATGTTTTTTTGATTTCCTGGCTGCTGGTGCCAAGAGTGTTGACTGTGGAGCCGAGCAAACTGAAGCTGTGAACAATCTCAATCTCTTCTCCATCCATCCTGATGCTGCCAATTGGTCCAGTAGTGAGAATCTTTGTCTTCTTGACATTGAGCCTCAATCCATATTGTAGGCTGCAGTCCTTGACCCTCAACAGCAAGCACTTCAGGTCCTCCTCAGTTTCAGCAAGCAGGGTTGTGTCATCCGCATAATGCAGATTGTTAATAGATCTTCCACCAATCCTGATGCCACAATTCTCCTCATACAACCCAGACTTTCAGATAATCTGCTCTGCACACAGGTTGAAAAGGTGTGGAGATAGGACACATCCCTGACGTACACCCTTCCCAATTTTGAACCATGCAGAGTTACCCTGCTCTGTTCTGACGACTGCCTCTTGGTCCAAGTATAGGTTTCGCAAGTGAAAGATTAGGATATGTCAAAGGGGAATCAGCTTGGTTAAAAACCAAGAATGACTCTTATAGATGGAATGGTGTCCTCCAAAATGTTATGTTGACATTTGAACCTCTAATACTTGTAAATGTGGTCTTGCTTGGGAGTAAGAATCTTGAAGACATTATTAATTGAGTGAGGGATAGCAGAGTAAGTTGTGTTCTACTCCAGTCCAAGGGGTGTCCTTATACAAGAGAAGATGAGACACAGACAGGGAATTTGGCCAGGTAAAGATGAAGCTTCACTTGCAAAGGCATCCGTCGAGTTCAGAAAAGGTGAATCTTAGCAAGTCCCCAGAGCCTGCAATGAGATCATGGAGCTGCTGACAACCTGAATTCATCTCCCAGACACCTTCCTCGGAGACGATTCATATGTGTTTTCACAAGCCGCCTACTTTGTGGTACTTGTACACAAATAATTCAGAAATAGCTACAACAAATAATAGGCAAGATAGAGTACTCATTTGCTGCTACACATTCACATCTATTCTCCAATTTTGCTTCCGTAATGACCCTATTGAGAATACCATGGACTGCTAGGAAAACAAACAGATTCGTCCTGGAAAGGGTTAAACCGGGTGGCTCCTTGAAGGCAAGGATTCTGAGGCTCCGTCTAACATACTTTGGACATGTTGTGAGGAGAGACCCGGTCCTTAGAGAGGGACATCATGCTTGGTAGGGTGGAGGGACAGCGCAGGAGGGGAAGACCCTCTGTGAGGTGGACTGATTCAGTGACTGGGATAATTGGGACGAGAGTGTCAGAGACAGTGCGATTGGCACAGGACAGAGCGGAGTTTAGGGCTGTTGTACATAGGGTCGCTATGAGTCGCAAGCGATTCGATGGCACATAACAACAACAATGACCCTATGGCCCAGATACTATAATTATTTCAATTTTAGACATAATTGAGACACTAAGGGAAGAAGTGACTTTTCCATACTCATTCAACTTGCTGACAAGGAAGCCTAAATGAAAGAGATCAAGAAATAAAGAAGCAAAATGGAATATTCTACCTTCTATGGGATTAAGAGACTGGAGTTTAATAATGGCTGGGGAGATTCTGGAGAGTTTGTGAAGGGAGCATCACTTTTCTCAACAAAGTAAACCAGCTCACGGAGAGAGTCAGGGAAGACAGTCCAGTCCATAAATAATCATGAAACCTGGGGGAAATGATGAATTGTAAATGTTAGGATTATCTAAAGGAGTTATTGTTTGTTTTTAAATTTCATTTTATACTGGTTTACATACAGAGTTAATAAAGTTTGTCTACATTGTTTTTCATGCGAGACTGTTCCCCTTCCTCTAAAGGAGTTATTAAAAATAGTGTGGAGACAAGGATGCTGAGCCTGGGAATTGAGAGAAACCATTGCATGATGCCAAGGACTGATAAGATAGTTTATTGGTGATAACTGCCTGGAATTGTTCTGATAATTATTTAAAACGCTAGGCTAAAGGATAAGAAGTGGCTATCCAGAGAGTGAGTAAAATAGAGAGGAACATGTCCAAGAAAAATGTGAAATTACAAACAAGAGTACAGAAACTGGAAGAACTAGAATTAAAAGAATGAGAATGTTCATGCTTTGTGATGGCAAGTTCAGTTGCTTTGTGTATCTTCTGCGAAAATGTAATGAAATATTGGATGAAAAAATGAAAAACAGAAGCAAGAAGATGAGAGCCACTCGTACTAAATGAAATGACTCTCTGGGGAAGATATTTGAAAACTGTGGAAGAGTAAGAAGGCATAAGAGGTAATGATGGCTGGGGAGCTCTGGTGGCCTGGTGGCAAGAAGCCTCAGTGAAATGCCAAGAGATGATGATGGCCACAGATGTTTGTAACACACTGACTCTGCTTACAAGGATCAAGTGAAACCCACGGACATAAGCACTGGAGCGTTCGAACTTTGCAAGAGGAAGGCCAACACAGAACTACCAGAGCATGACATTGTCTTCACAGAAAGAAAAGTTGACCCTGGATCTAGTGAAAGCCATAGCTTCCAAAGTTGCTTGATAGAGACCTCAGTCACCACCAGGCTGCAGAGCTGTTGAGACTCAGTGACTCTGGAGATCAGCGGACCCGAGAGAGCAGAATGTCTTTCAGATGACAGTAATAGCTCAGTAATAGCAAAAAGACAAAACAAAAAAGATTGTGTTGTATATTCAGGGTAGGAAATAACCATTACTTTTTTCTTTTATAAATATTCTCAAGAGTTTAGGAATAATTACCGGGAAATAAAAGAGACGTAAAAATAAAATTAAATTAAAATTCTATTCAACCCATTGTCTATTTTAACTAAATAAAAAAGAAAATAAAATTAAAATTCTATTCGAGGACCTGACATTCTGACTTGTAGGAGTTAAACAATTTTCATAGTGATTTTATTTGTTGTTGTTGTTGCTGTTGTTGTTGTTATGTGCCATTGAGTAGCCTGCAACTAATAGCGTCCTGATGTACAATCGCTCTGAACCCTCACTTGAACCAATCTCACTGTCTCTGACACGCCTACTCCCATTACCCCAAGTCATTATGTCAATCCATCATATCCAGTTATTTTTATATTTCACACTCTGGTAATTATATGAACTATAATGACTAATTATTATTGGTCTGTATTTGTGAAAGAAGAATCTGAGAAGTGAGTCCTTAGAAAGAGCACAAAGTACAGTGAGACTGAAGAGTTGAGGTCTCCGTTGAGGCATGGAGGTCATTGGGACAATCACGTATTATTAGACACTGTCCATTTGCTGTGCCGCGTGCTAGGATCTGAACTCACCTACATGGTTAAGATAATGTAACTGATAAAGGAGAAAATCTGGCAAAGCCACTACATTCTACATGACTCCATTTCCTCTCTGGGAAAATGATAACACCAAGTTCTGCGATATCAGTTGAGGGAAAATGAACTAACAGATTTAGACTTCTCATTTTTGGAAGAGAAATGGTGTATTGTGGATTGAATGGCATGAAAGGCTATAGTAAAGACTTAGAAGTCAGGCCATTCTGAGTTGAGAAACACAGCAAAAGCAAAAGGGCCAATAGCAGCAAGCATTTCAAGTGTGAGGGTCACCTAGTCTGTGAATCAACATACCACTCTTTCACTGTGTCTGCAAGTGGGCCAAACACTTGACCTTCAGCAGCTTGTTACCCAGTGATATTTACCCAAAGACCTCTGAACCATGCTACAGCCATGACGCATCACTTCCAGATGCTAAAGAATATTAATGGCAGCATCTTTTATTTTTGGAAACACATTACAAAGAATAAGGCTAGTGCTTTCTGGTTTCAATTCATTTCCTGTGTTTTCTTTAGTGAGAAATGAAGACTGCCACCCACACCAAGGAAGTTGTTGCATTTCATGCAAATGTGTGGCTTTCTACTTCAATCATCTAGTAATGTCCTCAACTGTGCTTATGGAATTGACCATTTGCTTCAGAAGCATAGGGGGCTAAGCATGGGGGGCGGGTTGGGGGGGAGAAAAAGAAAAAAAAATTCTTCTTAACCAGCAACCTAATGATTCTTTCTGCAATACTCTCCCCTGTAACTCTTCGATCAGTTTATAGCTCCAGCACAACATTTAATTTGGGACGTTGAAAAGAACAAACAACAGAGCCTGCGCTAGAGTTCTAGCAGAAAGATATATAATGAGCAAATGTGAGTGACCCGTAAGGAATTCTAAGGAGGAGCATGTATGAGAAGCAGTGTCTTTCCGGGTAAACCTTTATCCCTCTAATTAAGTGTAGACTGGCACACTGGTCTGGACGTCCATCCATCTACAGGAAAAGCCCCGGACCAGAAGTCTGTTTTCTCATTCTTCTGAATCCTGTTCATTATGGCGCATTGGAACTCCATTTTTCTAAATGTGCCTCCTTTATCAATTCTTTTCTTTTTCTTATTATCACAGCAAAGATATCATCCTGAGCTAAATTATTTCTCTATTAGTGTGAGTTGTACAATTCTATACCATTATCTTAGGATGCTCAGAGATAATTTTAGATAACAAATATGTGTGTGTGTTTTCTCTAGTTATAGCCATTTCCAACATGAAAAGAATTTCTTCTCTCCACTTTGTCCAAAAGCAGTGTGTGTGTGTGTGTGTTCTCTACTTACAGCCATTTCAGACATGAAAAGAATTTCTTCTCTCCACTTTGTCCAAAAGCAGTGTGTGTGTGTGTGTGTTCTCTACTTACAGCCATTTCAGACATGAAAAGAATTTCTTCTCTCCACTTTGTCCAAAAGCAATAATTTCTAGTATCTCTTGAAAGAGTGGCAGAGAATTAAAATATTATGCATTTAAAAAAAAAAAAAAGGGAATTTAAGCTATTTTCCCTCCAAAGCCTCTCCATGTCATCAATCAACACTGGAAAGGAGGCAATCTATACGTCCCCAGCTAAAAGCAAATGCTTAGACACTCCAAAGATACAATTTGTTTTCACCAATTTGAAGAGGGAGCATATTCAATATATTTCTATACTCCTCATTCTGAGAGTTCTCATTTATGTGAATAACTTCTGCATGTGTGTGTGTGTGTGTGTGTGTGTGTGTTCCTTCCTCAGTTAAATTTCCTTCAGATGTAATAACCTTTTCTCTTCACACACCCCTGCCAATCCATACCAAACACTCCCTGCAAAGAACTGTTCATTTTCAATGTCCCTCTGAAAGTCTAAATGTCACATTTGCATTTCACTCAATGTTTAAAATACAAGGAGCTGAAAATGAAATGAAACCATAGGAGAAGTTCTCTCAGTGAATGGAAAATAGTAATAAATCCAGTGTTCTGACCCTAATTACAAGTGTTCAACTTTATAAGGCCTCTTCATTCATCCTGCTCAGTGGGAAAGACTGGCCCAATCCCCTCTCCAAACCCTTTTCTCATCTCCTCCCATTCCCATCGGAGCTGTTGTGTGTGGGATGATCCCAGCATTGAGCCATTTGCTTTTAGCTTGACTTTGTATTCCCTGAGATGAGGCCTGGTAGCAAAATAAAACCTAAATCTCTCTGTGAATATAAGGACTTTAAAACCATGTGGATAATTATGGCTTTAGTGTGTTTTGATCCACTGAGAACTATTTCTACCACTTTCCAATAGCAGATACATTGCTGCTGAATAAGAGGGTAGGGTTTCTCCCCCGACCCCCTTAGTATAGAATTAGAAAGATTATTTGTCATTGCAAATAATAAGCAGATACTTTGAATGAAGCTGGATATTCCATATAAGAGCCAGTAAATCTAACTTTAAATATTGTCCAGGTTCAAATAATTTCATGAAAGGGTCTCAATTTTCTAGTCAGTAAATTAGTAACATTAATCCTTGCTTCAAACTTTGTTGTGAGGATATATTTAACATTTATAAATTTTACTAATTGTTCATTTTATTATTGTTGTACTATTGTTAAGTATCACTATCAACTAAAAATTGGTGTACTTTCTGTCTTTATTGTGGAAGATAATGAAACAGATATTAAATTTTTTGGAAATTCTAACTTTGAGAAACTTGGGCCCTTGGAAGCAGAACCCTGTGGTGAAAAGTTTTCAGGGCATATAGTCAATACACTACTTCAGCAAGTATTTATTGGAAGGTATTCCATGGCCCATATAATTAGATATGCTAAACATTCAGTAACACCAAGGCAAGGTGAGGTTTTTAATGCTTACAGTCTAGTAAACAAAAACAGTGACAAAGGAAAGTAATCTATTCGATCAATCAAGATGCTTTTATCAAGTTCAACAGAAGCAAATGGATAGAGGTTAATTTTGATTGAGTAGCCAGGTACAGAGACAGTTTCACTTTACATATAACCTTGATTTGGGGTTTATTCAGAAATTCCAAGTAGGAATCCATCATGGAAAGAAAGATGGGGAAAGAACATTTTAGACTGAGGAAACAGTTGAGTAAATCCACTAAACTGTCATTTAAAGAAAGCCAATGTGTCTGAAGTCTACTGAGTTGAGCATAAAAGAGGACATATTGAAAGATAAAGAGGGTATGTTGGCAGAAAGGGTTGGTGTCAGCCTCAATTGACGATTATTCTGTATTCTTCTTGGGAAAGTGGAGAAAAGGGCTACCATGAGCCCTTTGAGTCAATTCTGACTGATGTCCAACCAGCTGTGCCATGATAATGCCTTGGATTAGAGGATATCCAACAGAGATGACGAGCTGTAGAGGATACATTTTAAGTAGAGATTATAGGCCTCATTCAATAGATAGGAGGGATGACCCAAAAGAGAAAGAATGAATTGCTCCTAGTATTTTTTTTACCAGTAAAAGTACTGAATGAGATTAATAGGCTATTGTCAGAAAAAACAATATATCTCTGAAACTGTAAATTACAACTAGTTATGGAATCAGAATTTTGGGATCTGAATTCTAAGTTCAACAAGCTACTCACCATATGGCCACTGGCAAACAGCACAATGCTTTAACTCTCGTCTTTTATAAAATGAGAATAGTAAAACTATTTCACCTATCATCAGATGGGCTTTTGAGAGTCAAATTATAAAGAACTAGGTTTTAAGGTGTATTTCATGGTGCATTTAATATATGTTGGAGTCCACCAGCTCATTTGTGGGAGTAATTTTAACAATGTTGAGTGTATTTTACAGCCTCTCAAAACACACTGGAAGACCAACTCCATAGCAATGTCCTTTCCTGTGATTCTGGTTGACAATGTGGAGCCCCATAAGTCAGAAGAACTTAATTGCACTGGTTTGGTTTTATTTTTGTTTGTGTTTGTGTGTGTGTGTGTGCACGTGAGCACTTTTAATTATTTTGGGATTTTTTTAAGAGCCTTAAAACATTTAATATCATTACAAATAATGAAACTGAGACTCGGCGACTGAAAGTGTCCCTGAGGTCATAGGCTTCCTTCGCGTACATTTTCCAAGCATCTAGAGTTTTCTCCTTAGCTATGACTCCCAAATGGCTCTTAATTATTCAAGTTACAGAACCATACAAATGAAAGTCATGTTTAATGCTATTAACAAGAATGATAAAATGGAAAAGAAATATTTTGGTAGAAAAACATTTTAAAATGAAAAGAGAAAACACATATGAATGAAGGGTTTAGCTTTGTCTGAAGCTGAGCTACTCTGTGATGGGTGGAAAAAATTTGGAATGAAATTATGTGATAAGTTATCTTAATCCTTTCAATAGGGAAGAAAGGATTTAGTCTGACAGGGAGACAGTATCTGAAACTATTTGCTATCTCTTATAGCACCTCGCCCCTATAATAGGTCTCCAAAAGACAGTTAATAAATGCCTGTAGACGGCCTAAATAGATTTCTTTGATGATAGTTTGTGTAATTCTATAAAGTATATATTTCTGAAGGTCAAGGCTTTGAATATTTCTTTTCTTCTTGTTTTATTTTGCCTTCCTTCATCATCTTTAGAGAGTGGTAGAGGTTCAATTAATTCATTTATCAGGAAGAGAGGCTCTAATCCCTAAGTCCTAATGATCAGGAGAGTGGACACAGATGGTAAAATATCAACAAATCAATTAGCTTTTTTTTTCAGTATCCTGAAGAAAAGCAATAATAAATTATTGGGGCTTGGGAATCCAAGTCTGATCAGATTCTCTTATTTCTGTTCTGGTTGTCGCTTGTTTGCTTATAAACAGCTAAACTTTTCTTAAAATCTCAATTCCCATTAATCAGAACTGGCTTTGACAAGCACTGTGGCATTTGGACAAGAACAAACTGGGAGGAGGGTAGAGAGAATAGTGCAACAATGAATGAATGGAAACCCAAAATCTCTGTAAATGTTTATGAAAATTAATAAAATATAGAGAAAAAAATATCTCAATTCCCAGAGTTTGGAAAAGTTTTATGTATTTTACAATGCATGCATGTAAAGTTCAAAGACTGCTTTCTGTTGTTGTTATGGACCATTGAGTGGACTCAACACATAGTAACCCTGTGAACAACAAATCCAAATCCTCCAGTCACCATCCTTATAACCTCTTCCATGATTAAGCTCACTGTTGCAGTTACTGTGTCAATCTATGTTACTGAGTGAGGATCTTCCTCTCCTTAGCTGACCCTCTATTGTTTCAAGCACAATGTCCATCATGATACTGGTGATATACAGCATGGAGGGTAGTAGTTTTGACAGTTAGGAGATCAAGTCAAGCCATCATCTTATCTGCCACCTCTCCAGAGTAAGTTCGGTCAGATTCCACTAGCTTATCTTCTCTGCATTAGCAGTTGTACTCTTTTTGTTTATCTAATCCTGGACACATCAAAAAAGATGGACCGAATATATGGAGTTACAGTTCGAAGAAGAGTTGATTGACATTAAGTCATTTTAGAAAGTAGTGTATGATTTAAAACCAATAAAACTGAAGGAAAAGTCCAAATTGCACCGACAGCACTGGCAAAAAATAAGGCCCAACAAATTGATGTAATATCAATTGACATGTTTAAACAAACAGATGCAGGGAGCTCTGGTGGCCTAGTGGCAAGAAGCTGCACTGCAATCCCAGAGGTGCGTGGTTTAAATCCACCAGATGCTCTGCTAGAGAAGGAGGAGCAATCTCCTCCTGTACCAGTCAGATCTGATTTGACAGTACACCCACAAAAAATAATAAAAATAAAATTAAAAAAAACAAACACCAAACCACAACCAAACAGATGCATCCTTCGATCTGCTTAACAGTCTCTGCCAAAAAATATGGAAGACTATTACCTGGCCAACTGACTGGAAGAGATCTATATTTGTTCCCATTCTCAAAAACATTTATCTAACAAAATGTGGAAAATATAGAAAAATATCTTTGATATCATATGTAAGTAAAATCTCATTGAAGATTATTTTAAAAAGGCATACAAAACAAAACAAAAAACACTCAGTACATTGAAAGGAATAGTCAGAAATTCAAGATTGATTGAAAAGAGCTCATGATGGCATAAGGGACTGCTAATATTAGATACATTTTCTCTGAAAATAGAAAATACAAGGAAGATGTTTAGCTGTGCTGTATTGATTGTGTGAGGGCATTTCACCGTATAGATATAACAATTGTGGGTTAAATTGAAAGGAACAACAATTCAAGAATACTTTATTATCTTTATGTGAAACTTATATATGGTCCAAGAAGCAGTTGTCTGAACAGAAGCAGCATGATTTAAAACCAAGAAAGGTGTCAGGGTTGTAGTCTTTCTCTGTACTTAATCAATATGCTGAACAAATCATTCCAGGTGCTGGATTATATGAAGAAGAATGTGCCATCAACATTGGAGGAAGATTCATCAATAACCTGCATTATGCAGGTAACCTGACCTGAAACACTTGCTTCAGAAGTTCAAACACTACCACCTTTGATATGAGTTACATCTCAATATCAAGAAAATAAAAATCTTCACCACTGGACCAATAAGCAAGTACCACGATAGATGGAGAAAAGATTGAAGTTGTCATGATTTCATCTTAATTGGGTGAAATAAAAATCGATAGTAGCAGCAGCCAAGAAATCAAAGGATTTGTTGGATTGGGGAATTTGTTTGTCAAGGACCTCTCCAAAGTGCGAATGAACAAGGATGTCAGCTTAAAGACTAAGGTGTGCCTGATCGAAGCCATGGTATTTTCAACAGCTTAACGGGCATCTGTAAGTTGATCAATGACTAAAGATGACAGAAGAAGAACTAATGCCTTTGAATTGTGGTGTTGGCAAAGAGTATTGAATACGCCATTGACTTTCAAAAGAACAAATAAGTCTGTTTTGAAGGAAGTACAACCAGAGTGCTCTTTTGAGACAATAATGGTCAAACTTTGTCTAACCTACTCTGAGCCTGTTTTCAAGAGGAATCAGTCTTTAGAGAAAGAACTCATGCTCGGAAAGGTAAAAATCAGTGAAAGAGAGGGAACTCTCCACAGAATGAGTTGATACAGTGACTGCTACACTGGGCTCAGGCGTGTGACAGGTCATGAGGGCGGCACAGGAGAGGGAAGAGTTCAGATCTGTTCCTCATGGTGTCACTATGGGTTGCTACTGACTCAAGGACACTTACAAACAATCGTGCTACAAGAATTATCCTTCAGACGCAAACATTTTTCAAAGTTAGGCATGATATCACAAGGATTTGGTCCATGGAAACATCATACTTGTTAGACTCTCAGCAAGATAGAGGTACCCAACGACTGCACCAATGAGATACAATACAGCATGACTGAAAGGATGACAAAGTATTGGACGGTGTTTTGTTTTATTGTATATAGGGTTGCTATGAGTTGGCAGCTTCATAGCTCTAACAACAATCTATCTTATGTCTGTCTGCCTGTCTATCTATCTCATTTCATGCCTCCTTCTTTCTTAAACTATATATCTCAGTGTGTGTGCTGAATTACGAACCACTCCTGCCTTACAGCACTAGACTTTTATACACATTGTCCTACGTAAGAGAGGAATCTGATTTTCAAAGAACAAATGAGGAGAAGAATAAGTTGGCATAATAAGGAATAAATTCATTAACTAGGACTATATCTCAAGTTACCACATAACTTAGGGGTTAAAAGTAGCATAAGTCATTTGATCTACGTTTACACTTTTCATGGCTCAAGCTTTTGAGAAGGGTTAAGACTCAAGCCGTTGGGCTGAGGGTTTTTTCTCATGGACTTGAAGTCTGATGGCACTGGGGGTAGAATGCCTGTTGGTTTGGAAGGTGTTTGGGAAGTGTGCGCAAGTCAGTTATTTCTGATGCTTCCTGTAGTCTCAGGTAGGCTACTAGTAGTATCTCAGTATGAGTCAGTTTGGACTGTGGCTGGTTTAGGGCAATCTGACTGCCTCCGTAGTGTCTTAGGGTTCTAGTTCCTGCCATACAGAAAATCAGGCAGATGCTGTCTCACTGTTAATGGGCTCGCACAAGGTATAACGTAATTGTGCTGCTGCTATACTCACCACGCTGGGCAACAACTAAGATCAGTCAGAAACTAGGGGGGAAGACATAAACCCCTCTCAAAGTGAAGAGTGTCTGAGGATATACAGACATGTTTTAAAAGAACCACAATGAGTTGTATTCCAAAGGACTATTTTTTCTGAAAACCTCTTGGTTGCCCTGTTTCATCTCTTTTCCGGTTTAGCTCCTTATATTCTAGCAGGAGGTGGTGGTCTAAGTATTACTCAGGCAAACAGAGTTATCAAATAAAACCTCTTTATTTTCACAATTGAAGGAGGATCAATTGCTGAGGGAATCGACGTGAAGAGGAGAGAGCATTTGGAAGTGCCCCCACTCAATTACTTCCCCTCCCACCTTATCCGCCAACAAATACTTAAACTGGAGGTTCCATCGGGTTGGAATATTCCGGAAATGAAAGCAAATGAGCAGAGTTGTTTGGGCTGGTAGAAGGGGAAAGCCTCTCTGGGGATCCCACTGTGAGTGGGAGCAGACAGATGTGCTAGCAGCTGTTCAGCTAGATAATGACTCAGCCCCCAGTGCATGCGGATAAACTACAAGGCAGCGAATCCATTCACAGATAATCTAGACTTGACCATATGCCGCAGCAGGATGATAGGAGACGGCAGCACGTAAGGGAAGAGAAAGGATAGGAATTGCACTGCTACCTTAAACAAACAAACAAAAAAACAATGTAGAAAATCATTCCGCTAATTACTGGAGCTTCATTACATACTTAACATTTATGGTTTTTCAATCTATTAACACAAGCATGTTTCAATTAGCTCACCTCTAAAATAGGTCAGGCAGGTCTCTGCATTTCCATTCATGAGAGTGACGAGAAGAGAAGAGGGGAAAGAAAAAACCAGAAATAATTCGTGACATGGCAAGCTAGACTTTTGGATGATTTTATAGCATATCACATTTTATGGATTGCAATATTAACTATGTCTTGAAAATCATACTATGGAGTTTATCTTTCATTATGACTTTTCCACACATTACTTGACACTGCTATATAGAAAGGTGGGAATATGCAAATAACTGCATTAGCTTATCCACAAGGGATTGGCTGTCTACCATTCCACAGCTGGATTGTGTAGTGTCAATAAATTGAATAGCTCTAGCCAGAAGCATCAGAATCCTCTTCCACCAGAGAAGATGAAAGAGGCCTTCCTCAGCAGGGAAAAAGGAGGTAGGAAAATGTAGGACATACTTCAGGGCTGCAGCAGCAGCCATGGGCAAAAATGCTGAATGATCAAATGAAGCATCAAAATTTCAGGCTCTGATGGACCCAAGGTCAAAGGGAGAACAAAGGATTCAAGGAATACCAACATGTCAACAAAGGGAGTGAACAGCCTCAACTACCATAGAGTGCCCTCTCTTCCATCCCTAGAAGACCACCCCCCTGGCTAAACTACAATAGAATGTCCCTCCTTGTCCAATCTAAAGACCCTAACTATAAAAACCTACCCTAATGAACCTTAAGGTGTGGTATTCCTTGGTCTATCTTTCTGCCTGTCTCTCTCTCTCTCTCCAGACCAGGGCATTCCTGCCAGGAGCCCCCTTAATAAAGTTTCTTTAGCTTGCTTCCTTTCTTTCTCTGGTCCCTTCCTTGAGTCCTTGTCCTTGTGGGATTGGATTAGTTCACTCATCATAATGCTCTCCTGCCCCTCCCAAGTTAGGTAATAATTTATAAAAGCATTACTCCTTCATGCTGCATAGCATTATTCCATTGTGTGAATGTAACATAATTTCTCAATCCATCCGATTGTGGCTGGACATCTGGGCAGTTTCCACGTTCTTGCGATGGTGAATAACACTGCTATGAACATCGGTGTACAAGTCTCTGTGCCTCAGTTTTCATTTCCTCAGGATATGTTTTAAAGGCTGTCCATGGTTTGGGAGGATATTGCCCATCTTTCCCCCACGGAGCAGCTGATGGGTTTGAGCCACCAGAAAGGTACCGCCCTTGGATAAGCAGCACAAACCCCTCCAGAAGACTCTACCAGAGTATCATCCTAGGTAACCTTATTTACATTCTAGCGTAAAACTATCACTGATCAGCTGATGATACTCAAAAATCAACTTACAGACCTCCCATCTACTTCGGACTCGTGTGTGAGTACATGCATGTGAGAGAGAGTACACACACATGTGAGTGAACATAAGAGTCTGCCTGGTACAAAAGGTTAATGTGCTGAAATGAAGAACAAAAGATAAGAGGCTCAAGATGACAAACAGGAAGCTCAGATGAAAGGGCTGGTGATTGACTTTGAAAAAAGATGGCTATTGAAAGTCCTGTGGAGAGCAGTTCTCCTCTGACAGATCTTCTTGACTCTGAGTCAATTTGAGTCCTTTCAACACTATCTGGTTTTCTGTTTGTTGAGTTGTTGCTTGTTTTTTTAATGTAAGTATAAAAGTGTCTACATGACATCTGCCTTTGCATTTTTTACAACGATGCCTAGCTTAACGTTTTCAGAACACTCGAACCTTTCATCCCCAATTTGATCACACTTAAAGTTGTCATCTTGGTATTTTCTCAAGTGCCCAATCATTCTGAGTACTTCACTTTGCATTCCTTAGTCTTCCAACACTCGTGCTCAAGTTACCAACATGTGCACCATGGCAGTCACCTTACCACTGGCCTCAGTGCAATTTCTGTCCTCTGCTAATCCAATCGTGCACATGCCTGCAACAGGGAAGGTGAAATCATCTAAAATAAAAATGGTATCATTTAATGGTTTGCTACTGCTTTGAGAACAAAATGCAGCCTTTCACATGCCTCAGTAAGCTCTATTTTCTGGACCACTTTGTGTCTGTGGCCCATGTTCTGCTCTCTCCTTGCTGCCCACCGTTCTTTAAATGGGCTAATTCTCAGATATTTCTCACCCTCTATTACAGCACCCTGAAATAGTCTCTCCCCAGTTCTCTTGACACAGTTATTCTTCTCGAGGATTCATCCTTCTTTTCCAGAGGTCTGTTCCCTCCTACACTTCACATTTTCCTCAGATTTGGGTATATTCTTTGTCATACAGCTTTCTACTCTTTCATATAGTTTACCATAAGTGTAAATATTATGCTCAACTGTGACTTTGCGATGAATGTCTCTCTCTTCCAGGAAAACATTTGACCACTAAAAGGAGAGACTAAATCTCTTTTGATAGCAAGACTATTCTAGACCAAACATACTGATTAGTGTGCTCTACAGTTCAAGAAATACTTTTAAATGATTGCATTGGTGCATCTTCAATCAATCTGTTGTTGTTATTATCATGTGCCAGTGAGTCGCCTAAGACTCATAATCATCCTCTGTACAACACTCCTGAAGCCTTCCCTGTCATAGGCTAGTCTCATTGATTCTGACACACTCACCCATATTGCCCTAATTACCATATCAATCTATTTTATCTCAGGTCTTCCTCTCCTGTGCTGTCCCTTCACCCTTCTCCAAGGATTGGTCCCTCCTGACCATGCGCATACATTATGTGAGATGGAGCTTCAAAATCCTAGTCTGCAACGAGAAACTTTATTTCACCATCTCCAAGACCGACCTATTTGTTGATAAATGTTTTGAACAATGTGTTCTATTAATTGAAATCTTTTTTAGACAAAAAGAAGAAAAAGAAACCCCCAACACCCACAAACTCAAATTCCAAACCCATTGCAGTCAAGCAACCCTCTAGGACAGAGGAGAGCTGCCTGATAAGATTTCCCAGGCTGTAAATCTTTATTATGCGTGGTCTTTCTGAACACCTATGATGCATCTCAGAGGTGGACAATGAATAAGAATGACAGAAGAAGAATTGCTGCCTTTGAGCTGTGGCGCCTGAGAGAGTACTGAGCATCCCATGGATGGCAAGAGACCAAAAAAATATGTCTTGGAGGGAGTGCAACCAGAGTTCTCTTTAGAGGCAAAGATGATGAGGTTTTGCCTTAAGTATTTCAGGCATGTTGCTACTAGGGGCTCTTCCTTGGAGAGGGACATGATACTCAAAAAGATACAGAATCAGTGAAGGAGAGAAAAACCTTGACCAGCTGGATAGACATGGTAAGTGCTGGATTGAAATGGTGACATAGCGTCAGGAAATGCGAAGGTGGCACAGGATAGGACCGGCCTCAGTCTGTTCATAGGATTTCTAGGGGTCATACATCATGGCACCTAACCACCACCACTAATCCTTATAGACGTAAGCAGATCCATTTTTCTTCTGTTACTTAAGAAGCCGCTGGTTACTTTGAATCACCAACCGTTTGGTGTGCATTCAAGTGCTTAATTGCTGCACCACCACGTCCTCCTTATTTAAAACGAGATGTTTAAAAGGAGTTTCAATATGCTATTATGATTTCAGATTAACTGCATCTCTGTTATTGCACTATTAGTTTTCCATTTACTAAGTATATTTCAGATCTATGAAGCTTAGATGTTGCGCTTGTTGTTGTTATGTGCCGTCGGGTCGCTTGCGACTTATAGAGACCCTATGTACAACAGCCATAAACCCTGCTCTATCCTGTGCCAATTGCACTGCCTCTGACACACCCATCCCGATTACCCCAGTCACTGAATCAATCCACCTCATAAAGGGTCTTCCCCTCCTGAGCTGTCCCTCCACCCTCCCAAGCATGATGTCCCTCTCCAAGGATTGGTCCCTCCTTACAATACGTCCAAAGTATGTCAGATGGAGCCTCAGAGTCCTAGCCTCCGAGGAGCCACCTACTTTGACCCTTTCCAGGATGAATCTGTTTGTCTTCCCAGCAGTCCATGGTATCCTCAATACTGTCGATGTTGGGCTAGTCTCCAAAAAATATTAAGAGACTGTTACTGTTGCTTTTGTTTGTATTATTATGAGTATTAAATTTGTTTACAATGTTAACATATGCCAGTCCAGGTTATCCATTATAATAATCAGTTATCAAGGAGTAAAGAGGGTTTGTGAATGGTAATCATCATCATCATTATATTATATAGTCAAGGAGAGGAAGGGAAGCCTCTCAATAAATATTTCAAACTGTCAGGGGGCAAATCTAAGGTTTAAATAAAGTTCCTGTAGCCAAGGGAACAACAAAAAAAGGTCACTAAGTTATTTTAATTAAAACAATCCATATGAGGACAAATTCTAGGAAAGGAACAAATTCCAGGGAAGACAGGGCTCTCAGATTTCAACTCCTGCTGTGAGTAGTAGATTCCTCCTCTGAGTGAGAAGGGGCAATTCACATTCTAAGCTAAAAGCAAATAACTTTAATTAAGCCTGGCTCATGAGTCCAAGCTTGGAGACCTCTTTAATAAAAGAGATCACATGAATGAAGAAAATTTTATTCACAGCCTCGCAAGGCTGTTCCCTCCCACCCCCCTTCCTTTTAAACTGCCTTTGACAATTCCTTCAACCTATTGAGGATGAGGACAGATGAAAGGAAAGCAATTCAAACCTGTGGCTTGAAATTTAGGGAATGAGAGTCAGAGAGGGCGTTAGATGCTTTATTGACCACAATCAGGGCACAGCATAAGGCAATTGAAAATGTACCTGGTGTCTAATAGCTATTTCTTCCTGAGGAAATAATTGTCCCTTCTCTGTCTGAATTTATCTCTGAGAAAGATTAGTTCAGCAAATAACATGACATGTGCCAGCTATTGTTTAACTCTGGAGTTGGAATACAGTAGACAATAGAACTAAAATCCGTATTTTTACACACAATAGATTGCAGAAGAGAATAATACAAAATTTAAAAAGAATATGTAAATATATCTAACCCTTGCTATTGAGGAAGTTCTGGTGGCTTGGTGATAGGGAATAGTGCCTGAAGGAAAGGCATGTGGTTAAGATCTACCAGTTGCTCTGTTAGAGGAAGATCTCCTTGCAATGGCCTTGCACTTGAAACTTCCTCTGAAAGCCCTCTAGGAGATCAGCTGCGAGTCAGCTCTAACTCAATGTCATGAAATAGAAATAGTCAATTCCAACTCATGGCAAATCTCCATCAGGTTGTCTCCTAATCAAAGGAGACAACTCCTCTTTCTCTCCCAGAACGCCTATGAGATTTGAGGTACCGACTTTGAGATAGAGAGCCCAACACATAAAGCACTATACTATCAGGGCTTCTAAATATACACACTGATCGTAATATATTATGCTATATAACAAGCTTGGAAGCAGAAGTGGCATCCACTTCCACAATAGCTTGCCTCTGGAAACCCTATGAACCTGGAGAAAGGATGAAAGTTATACAGGTGTCCAGGACTTTCATTCATAGGGTCGCTATGTGTCGCCTACGACATGACGGTACTTAACAACAACATAGTATATCACAATGTATACATGATTCTTGTTGTTTTTGAGTACCGTCAAGTCGGAACTGACTCACAACTGAACCTCCAGCGGGTTTTCAGATGCAGTTAATCACATGGGAGGATACTGACCGTCTTTCTCCTGTGGAGCAGTGGGTGGATTCAACCACATGCCTTTGGGATAGCAGCCCAGCTTCTTTCCACAAGGCCACCTGAGCTCCCTAAATGTGACTATGGATCTAAATTATTACAACAACAGGAAAGTGAAGGAGAAAGAGCACGCTAGGTATGAGCGTTGTTTGAAAGAACTCCTTAGCGTATATTTAGATTGTGGGCAAATTGTAGTAAGGTTCACATGGCATCTCTTTTCCTGAGATTTTATTTGGATTCCATGTGGAATCTTCCATTGTCTCTGAAAGAAGCTAACACAAATGTGGTTGCTGAGAACTTCTCACTAATTAAATCAACCAGTAACAGAACTGGCAAGAGAGTCATACTGTATATATTAGAATAGAGCTTTCAGAGTACTGAAGAGCAACAATGTCAGTTTAGAGACTAAGGTGTGCCTGATCCAGGCTATGGTCTTCACAATTAGTGGCTGTGCATGAAAAAGCTGTATAATGACACAAGACGACAAAAGAAGAAGTGATGCTTCTTAGTTGTGGTGCTGGAGAAGAGTATTGAACATACAATGGACAACCAAAAAAAATAATCAATTCTGTCCTGGAGAAGATGAAACCAAGCTGCTTCTTGGAGGTAAGAATTTTGAAGCTCCATATCACATAGTTGGGGCATGTTGGCAAGAGGGACCAATCCTTGGAGAAGGACATCATACTTGGAAAGGTGGAAGGCCAGTGCAGGAGAGGAAGACCTCAGATGAGATAAACACAGTGACTATGGCAATGGGGTCAGGGATGGTGAGTTTGGCTCAAGATAGGCAAGATTACAGAGTTGTTAAGAATCATAGTCAAGTTGAAGGCATGTAACAACAATAAATAACATACTTAAGTGTCTCTTCAAATGGTTCAAGAGCACGTGTGTAGGTTTACTAAGCATTCTAAGCAAAGGCACAACAGACCTCTGACTCTTTTGTTAATATTAAAGGATACATCATTATGTGTATCAGAAAATGCTCACTGATTTAGAGAATGCAGGACTAAATTCTAGATCTGCTAATGATCACAGTCACCAGCAATGGTCTCCTCTGCCGTGAAGAATGAACTGTGAAGTAAGAAATTGCCTTAAAGATTTGTGTAAGGATTAAATTAAGTGTCAAGGCAACTAAATTAATGTTAGTGACATGACAAGATGACTAGTGAATATGTTAAAAAATGAAATAAACCACTCGTGACCAGTTCTTACCAAAGTCTTAGAAACCATACTCCTAACCCCAGAAATGGAAGACAATAAGGTTCCAAGAGCATTTTTCCAAGAATATCCATCAATCACACACAGACAGATATACACACACAAATACATACAAACAAGAGAAGATTCTGAGCAAAGTAACTTTGGTTCTGTTTATTGGGTTTTTTTGCTTTTAGAAAGATAAATTCTATGTCGTCAAGACTCTAAAATGGTCTTCATAAGAGTTAAAAAGAGAGATAGTATCTGGTTATATTATACGTGCTTGGGTAAATCTTTTTAATTGAAAAAGCACAATTGCTTTGTTTTCTATTTTGCTAATTATGACTCCTGTCAACAACTGATAAAGGATAAATTATCATTTTCATAGTGTCAACATTAAATCTATAAAATCTTGTTAACAGCTGGCATGGTTGTCTCTTAAAATGTTAGCCTGCTGGATAAATATGTACTTAAGGAGATAGAGCACACAGCCTTCCCAGAGACAGGCTTCCAAATGTTACAGCAGTTCTAACATTCTTTCAATTAAATAAAAATTAAAGCTTGGAAAATGTCACAAAAGGGTAACCTAATATTTGATCATTAATGTGCTTATGCAAAGGGATATTTACAACTGTGCATTCAGAAGTGATCGATGCCTCTTTCCAAGCTCCATGAAAACAAGATTTAAGATAATGTTTGCATAAACTTCAGGCCAGAATTTCGGGGTGGTCTGTGCCCTATAGAAGATCTCTACAGATTTCAACTTGAATGCAGTGCTGAGATGTTTCATAGTTTTGGGTTTGGGTGATCTTTAGTTCAATAACAAAAATAGCACATGGTTTGAGATTCAGTTATTTCAGAGAATTGTGTTCATTAATATCTTCCATATACATATAGCAGAGACACGTATGACTGGTTGCTAAAATGAAATCTACAGGTATTAGAATGCCCTTGCACTCTAAATGTCAATTCCATTGTTTGCTATTTAGATTGTAATAGATCAATCCTTTCTTTAATGACTACATCAGCAACTTTTTGTGCTTAACTACAGGACCAAACCTAAACCATGGTGACCACATATGTCATTGAGTGGATCAGGACTCTTGGCACTGTGGGCTAGGTTCACAGGGTTAACCCTTCAGGTAGTAGTCTGGAGCAAACGAATCAAGCTCAAGGACTTCTTTCCATATGAAGGCGTGGTGACAAAGCATGCTCTCATTCTATGTTATAAACCATCATGTTCTGGCAGAAAGTCACACAGTAGTATGTATTGACTTTAGATAATTCAATACTCCTAATTTCGTGACATTTTCAATACTTGATATAGACGTAGATGTTGGACAATGGATAAAGAAGACCAAAGAAGTGACACTTTAAATTATACTGCTTGTGAAGAGTACTTAATATTCCATGAACTGCCAAAAGAACAAGCAAGTTTGTCTTGAGGACATATCGGCAGGTACCACTTATACACAAGTATAGGGAAATTCCATCTCACATAGTTTGCGTGACGTTGTCAGGAGATTCCAGTGCTTGGAAAAAGACATTGTTCTTGAAAAAGTTCAGGGTCAAGAGAAGGAGGAGACCTTCAATAAGATGGATAAATGACTATAATAATGGGCTTGAGCAAGGGAGAGGTTATGAATAGGAAGAAGAATAGGGCAAATTTCCATCTCTTGTTCATAGGATAGCTGTGAGTTGGCAAGTCAACTTGACAGCACCAAACAGCAACAACAGTTCTTTGCATCTTCTCTCATAGTTTCTACTTCTCAATACTTTAAGGACGTCTTTTCCTTTATAAAGGAAACGTTAGATATGATAATGTAAATAAGAGAAGAGAATGTCTACTTAAATAAAACACAAAATGCACACCTACTCCTTCCAGTGACTTTTCAGAGGCTGCAAATCTCACAAAAAGAGGGTGCCCCTATTCCCCCCCCCCCCCATGGATCTACTGATGGCTTTGAATTGCCAAAGAGACACTACCTTTGGGGTAGCAGCACAATTACTTGCCAATAGATGATGACCATAGAGCTTTGTAACGCTTTTTTTTTGTTTGATGATATTAAGTCAACAACCAATCATAGCAAATTTATGAATAACAAATTTGTATATCCTGTGCATTCTTTACAATCTCTGATATGTTCATATCAAGTTACAGTCACTGTATCAACCCATCTCCTTAAGGGTTGTCTTCTCTTTCACTGACCTTCTACCCTTCCCAGCATGATTGTTTACAAGGACCAGCCTCTCTTGATAAGATGCTCTAAGTAACGGGAGATGAAGTTTCACCACCCTTGTCTCTAAGGAGCACCGCGGTTGTACTTCCTCCAAAGACATATTGGGTTGTTCTTTTGACAGCTTATTGAATACTCTTCACCAACACAAGCATTCAAAGGCAGCAATTCTTTGATCTCCCTTACTCATTGTCCAAAAAGAAAGGCATACAAAATGACTGAAAATGCTCTAGTTCATCATGCACACCTTAGTCTTCAAACGCATATCCTTGTTCTTTCACATCTTGCAGAGATCCTCTACAGCAGATTTCCCCAATGCAAGGTGCGTTTTGATTTCTTAGCTGTTGCTACCAGGGGTGCTGAAGGTAGATCCAAAAGAAAATGAAACTGTTGACAAGCCCCTACCTTTTCTCCATCTATCATGATGCTGCTGCCTGTTGGTTCAATAGTGAGGAATTTTCTTTTCTTCATGTTGAGATGTAATCCATATTGAAGGTTGTAAGCTTTGATCCTATGCAGCAAGTGCTTCAGGCCTTTCCTACTTTTGGAAAATAAGGTTGTATCATCTGCCTAACTCAAGTTGTTTATGAGTTTCTCTGCAATTGTGATGCTATATCATTCTTTACATCTATCTATCTATCTATCTATCTATCTATCTATCTATCTATCTATCTATCTATCGTCCCACTTTTCATATAACTTTTCTCATAACACAGTTTGAATTAGTATGGAAAAAAGGACACAAATCTGACACACATCTTTTCTGATTTTAAACTATCTTCCCGATTGTTGTTATATGCCATCGAGTTGCCTGCAATTCATAGTGACCCTATGTACAACAGCCCTAAGCCCTGCTATATCCCTTGCCAATCTTATGGTCTCTGACATGCGCATCCCCGTTACTCTCTGACTGAATCAATCCATCTCACATTTTTCAATAATTTCTACATTATTTTTAAAATCATTATAGTAGTGAAAGTGTAAAAATAGATTGGTTTTCATTCATTCATATATCTTTTTTTTCCACCCTACTCCTTGCCCTATTAACTTTGCAATGATGGTCCTGTTTCAGATCGGCAATTGTCAAACACATAACTTCCTTTCCTTTGCGACTTGGATCACCTTTATTTTGAATAGTCATAAATGTGACCTTTCACTCAGTTGGTGAGGTTGTTGTCTTCCAAATTTTTGGCATAAGATGGCAAGGCAGTCTAAGGCTTCATTTGTTTGTTGAAACAGCTCAACTGGTATTCTGTCTGCCAATTCCTGGGGTCTTATTTCTTGCCAATGCAGTCAGTGCAGCTTGGGCTTTTTCTCTCAGGTATGTTGGTTTTTAGGTCATACTATACCTCCTGACATGGTTAAGTTAAACAGTTCTTTTTTGTTACAGTATTTCTAAATAATTTTTTTTAAGAAAGAACACACTTATTTTAAGAAAAATAATATCTTTAGATATCGCATTCCCGAGGACCAAAATTTCTGAGATATCAATGTATCTACTCAGAAAACCACACTTACATCATGCATCCAAGGTCTTCATGAAAGATACTGAAGCAAAAAACAAACACGTGAATACTACTAAATCTCTCTCCTCAGGAACATCATAATTGAGAGTCCAATTGTGCGACACTTCGATACCTAAGCAAAAAGCATAAAGCAGCCTGTCTTTTTTCCCCACTTAATCTTTTTTTTTTTTTTAAATTAAGTCAACGGTAGAGAAATTATGTCAGAGACTTCATCCGTTGCCTGAAGATGTGGAGGCATCTCTGGTTGACTACAATGAGGACTTTCAAAGTACATTTCTGTCTGATTAGAAATCAGAGAGGTTTCCTTAAGAAGACAAGATGTTTTAATATTTAAGTCATAGATGAATTTTTCACCTTTTCTTAACTTCTGATACTTTAAAAAAAAAGATATAGCACTTGTGGGCGTTCCAATTAGATTCAGTTATAGCTTGATTGACTTACTTTGGCATTTCAACACCTACAGGAAGTTGTTTCTTGATAAAGAAAAAGGAGTATGTGCACTGTATCTATCCTATTTAGGGTCTTTGTTATGTTCGTAAAGAAAATGGTCCTAATGCTTGACTGCATATGACTTCTGGACATGAACATTAAGAATTCTGAGTGAACTTATAATGTTGAGAGAAATATATGATGATGGAATATATAAAACATCAATTTCTTGAAAAAGCTTTTGTATAATATGTAGCTAAATACTTGCTGCCTCGGTGTACTTTCTGGAAATTATTTTTAAACTTGTAATGTTACCAACATGTCTTCTACCATGCTTGGAAATCTTATTTTATTTAATTTTTTTTTCCTTTTTTAGATCACTTTTCAATTCACAGCTGGTTTTACTTAGCTTTCATCAAGTTTAAATAAAGGCAACCTGAACTGGGGGACCTTAGTTAAGATATGAGTTTTTATTCCAGATGAGAAATGGAATAAACAAAGTATAAAATCTTATCAAGAACCGCTTAAGGAATCAGAAGAGGGAAATTTTGAATGGATAAGAGGCTTGTCATATTTGAAGAGCTGCAGTTGTGGAGAAGGATATGGAGTCAGCACAGAAAACAACTATCCCACAACTAGACGCACAGAAATCAACTCTCTTTAATATTTTTCTCTCCCCCACTATGACAGCTATCATAGCTTAAAAGGCTGAGAGCTAGTGCAGGAATGGAGACTGATATCATCACATAGTTCATGTGGCATTTGACTGAATGGTGGAATGTACTATCTTTTAGCTATTATGATAGTGGTCTCTCTGATGAAAAAAGTTTGTGCCTTTGTTATAAAGTACTCCAATTCAGAGTTTTATCATAAATGTCCCTTATATTGATTTCAACTTAGTATCATACATTCTCCTACTACCCCTAGATCCAGTCTTCCGAAACTAGAAATTGTTTTTTTTTTTTAAAAATCCATAATTGTCCATGTAGCTAACATTGCTGATGGTGTGTTTCCATGTATATTTTGCATACAACTATCCCATGGGATTTTTCTATGCTTTATGGGAGCATATCTTTCTCCAGATAAGCAGTTAAAATTGCCAACTTTTCTGTTACCAACTACTCAGTTAACTGCTACATCACCAGGGTGCTTGGTTAGATGAGAGCATTTGTTATTAAGTACTGTCAAGCTGGAGCCAACTCCAGTCTAACCCTCTATTGGGTTTTAGATACTGTAAGTAGTAGAAGAGGAGATTGCTCATCTATCTCCCACGGGGCACCTGTTGGACTTGAACCAGCAGGTAGGTGCCTTTGTTGGCTTTTAGGTGCCACAGAGAAGTATGTCTCTTAGTGATGCCATGAACAACACATCTGAACCCTGTCTGATTCTGTGCCATCTTCATCCTCTCTGACACACTTGACCCATTTGCTGCAGTTACTCCATCTCATTGAGGGTCTTCTCCTTCACTGGCACTCTGTCTTTCCAGTCATGATGTCCCTTTACGTTTATTAAGTATTCTATTGCAGTGAACAGATCAACTTTATGTATATGTATATTTAAATGAAACTAAAATGGATAAATAATTATAATTACAGTTTGGATTAAATAATTTTAAATAATAGGAAGTCCTCTAATAATGGAAATCATCTCACATTGATTCTTGGTAAGGATATTTTGTTGGACTTAAAAAGTAGTAGTAGTAGGATATGATAATGGAATTTGGGATACAGATACATTTTTTTGAAATGATAACTTCTTAAAAGTCATTTATAGTCTTATATTTATTTCTACTTATTTTTATGAGTATTTTTTCCCTGCTTTTTCTTGTAGCTGGGGTGAACTTTCATAGAGCAAATTCTTCTTCCATTCAACAACGTATATGATTTACACAAGTACACACACACATGTATATTTTTTTTCTAGTTTCCTCCCCCAATCGATGATTTTCCAAGATTCATTTTATGTTCCATGTGAAGGTTTTGAAGCTCAGAATATGACTGCCTTTGGCTTAATTCTTTTAAATCATTCCATAACTTTTATGTAACATAATAAATATGGGCTTTATTTGCTTCTAGGGAAAAAGTTAAATTTTGCATGCATTCATAACTAACCAAAGTACAAAGTAATTAACACTTTTCAGTGCTTTCTGATAAGTGCAGCCATAACAGCAATTAAACTCTCAAATCTACAAAGAAGATACAGGAAATTATAGTCTTTAAAATCTATATTAAAATTTGGAATTCTGTTTTAGTTGTCTGCAGAATATAGAGAGTGTATTAAGTAGAGAAGAAAGTTCAATTTAGTTTAAAGTTTTAATTAAAGAATGTACACTCAAGTAATATGAAGGGATTGTTGGAAATGTGCAAGTTTGAGCTGGATGACTTTTATCAGAAACATGAAAATGCTTAGATTTATAATTAACTATGGAACTAAAGATGCTGTTCAACCAATTAAGCATATATATAAGTTGGCCCCTCCAATAACTACTATAAATCTATTTTTAATGCATAATTAAGGATCTGAATATCTTACAAATAAATGTATAAATTGCATCTAATTGGATGATTACAAATATTTAGTTCTAGCATGAATGACTTAGCAGGAAAGGCACCTAAAGGCACATGTTTTGAATCCATCAGCTGTTCCTTGGGAGAAAGATGAGTTATTTCCTTTCATATGTTTTATTGTCTTTGGAAACCCACTAGAGGGTGAGCTATGAGTCGGTTCTGACTCAGTGGTCCACAACAACAATTCACAAACAAATATTATTTATGTGTTTATTGGTGTTTTACTATACCTTTAAGTAATATTTATCCAGAATATTACAAGGAATCAATTGGGGATATAATAGTAACAGAGGAAGTCATGGTTTTACATTTGATTACAAAGAGAATCTTATGAAAATAACTCCTGTAATAGATACTTCTGAAGTCCAAACCAATCTATGTTGGGAGAAACGTAGCTGGAGTGCTTCTTAGAACCAAGGATATAGTGAGGTCTCATCTCACATATATTAGGCATGTTTTCTCTCGACTAGTCTTTGGAAAGTGACATTATATTTGGAAAATCAGAAGAGTAGAGAAAGAGAGGAAGAACCTCAAGGAGATGAATTGACAGTGACTGTCATAATGAGTGAAAGCTTAATAGAGAATGGGAGAATGGAAAAGGATGCCAGAGGTTAGTTCTGGTTCACTCGAAATCAGATCTGATTCGATGGCAGGAAACAGCAACAACATTCTGACATATTCAAATGGAGTTCTTTCTAGAAATCATAAGCATGAAACAATCAAAGAATGTTATCATAATAATGATATAATTATCCAACTACAAATTCTGGATTCAACCTTTGTCTCTTTTAACAAGGTGAGATTATGATGAAAGTTTTCTAACTTGACAATGGGGAACTCTATTCTGAATGGTTTCTATTTTTAGGATGTGCATGCAAACAATGTCAATATATTGGCACTTTAAAAGTGACTGTAGATTTAATAGTTTATATTTAAATATGTTAACTGAATTAAATGTGAGCACATATGTGTGTGCATGCAGTCACATATACAATAAGCTGTTTAGGACTTGGCTCTGGCTCAATGAAGAGTTCCTCCAATCTTCCTCCAAAGTGGAGGAGAAAATAAGTTGTGTCGTCTGTCAGAGTTAAGGTTATTATAGGCTGGTTCCTGTAAGGTGGGAGAAGGAGGAAGACTTTACAAGCATTTTTCTCAAAGGTGAGATTTCTATGCAATATTGAAAAGGTCAAAGACTACAATATACTCTAATCATTTGAAAATCTTAGGCATTAAAATCAAGGTTGTAATGAACACATAATACAAATTTTGACAATGATAATAATGAAAATGGCAAGTGAGATACTTAATGATACTGCAAGTGATTCTTTTCCCTTCAATTTTTTTGAACTTCCATGGTATAAGTTCTGTTGTATAAAATAAAATTATAATACAGAAATAAATGTTCAATTTATCTCTCCTTGAAAATGTAGAACAGTAGGAAAATGCAAACATTAAAGCCAAATCAAAACAAACTCTGGCTTCATTTCATGAAATGAGACCTCTGAAAGAACTTTATTTTTCCTTTAATGGCCATTCTTCATCATACCAATAACAAACTGCCATGGAATCATCTCTGACTCATAGAAACCCATGTGGAGAATTTGGTCCCATAGAGTTTTCAGTGCCTGTTTATTTGGAAATGATCTCCAACCTTTTGCATTCTAGGACAAATATTTATGTTTTCAAAATTTTTTTTTAAAAAATCAAAAGTTCATGGAGAATCTGTGAAGAGCTAAAAGTTGGCTTATTAAGGGAGCTCTGGTGGTGTAAGGAGCTGTATCGTCAATCCTAAAGTCATATCTCTCTCGTGGTTCAAGTCCTCTAGCTGCTCTGTATGGAAAAGACGATCAACCTCTTCCCAATCGATTTCAGTCTCAGAGACACACTGGAGGACTCATTAGGAGTCAGTTCTAACTTGATGCCAATGAGAAAGTTAGGGAGAGAAAAAGAAAAGGAGAGAGAAAGAAAAGGAGAGAGATAGAAAGGGAGGGAGGGAAAGGAGAAGGAAGGAGGGAGAACAAGAGAATGAGAGAGAGAAAGAGAGAGAGACAGAAAGAAGAAGAGGAGGAGGAGGAGGAGTGGGAGGGGGAAGGGAGGGAGAGGAGAGGAGAGGAGAGGAGAGGAGAGGAGAGGAGAGGAGAGGAGAGGAGAAAGAACATACTAACTCTGAGGTGGATTGGGAGAAATCCTGAATGTTGTGGTGTCAGAGGCCCCCAAAGCAAACTCATTGCTGATCAGTTGCTTCCAGCTCATAGTAACTTTATGACATAGTAGAACCATCACCTAGTGTTTCTGAGACTATAAGTCATCACAGAAGTATATGAGCTCATCTTTCAACTTTCTCTTATGGTGAGTTTGAACAAGAGATCTTTTGGTTTACAGCTCAATATTTAACCACTGTGCCAGAAGGCCTTTGTTGTAGCAGAGCACAAACTATAAATTGCCTCTATGGGTATCAATCCAGTACCACAGCACTTTCCCTACAAATAATTATTTGGTATCTACTCTAAGTATTTTAGAAAAAAATATGCAATGAAAACATTGCCTTTTCTACAAAAATAAAAATGATTTACAGAAAATAGTGACAATTTTTACAGCCATAGACAGGTCAATAAAACTCATTCTTCTTTTACAGTGTTTTTGGAACTCTCAAGTTATTTGGTAACATCGAAGGCAGTGTCATTTGCCTCAGTACAAAGAAGGGCCAATCTGGCAATCTGCTGGTCAATGTGATCAATGTGGACAGTAAAATTGCATCTTTTCATGCACAAAGGGGACTTGGGACCCAAAAGAGGCTGATAAACCTCATTGATCAGAGTGAATTGGGCTTTTCATGAGACTAAAGTCTGCTGAATTCCTCTCTTCTTTTCAGGTGTATGTTCTGTGCAGTGAGTCCTGATCTTGGCATTTCACCTATCAGCTTCAAATGAGAAGGCTTGAAGCAAGTAAACCTTCTAGTCATGAATACGCTACACAGTATTGTCTAAGTTTGTCCATGCTAAGTCTATTCTAAGCCGTTGTTTTTATTCATTTACTTACTCTCCAGAACCATGTACCAGTTTAACTGACAAAGACTTTGGCATTAGGATGAGATAAAGTGGGCCAATATCCTGGCTTACCCTAGCTTAAAAAGGACTAAGGGGAGGACTTCCTAATTTTTATGCAAAGCTGTGGGTTTTCCCCACTCATGCCCTACTCCTCCCCACACGTTTTCATAAGCAATCGATGACCCAAAGTGAATGCGGACCTAACTTGTGTTTCATGAAAAATAACACTGTACACTTAAAAAAGCACCTAGTAGTGGAAGGAGCACAAAGTAGACAAATCTCTGATGGTAAAGTCGGTTCTCAGTTACACTGGTAACCCAAAGCTATGAGTCTGCAGCTATTTGAATCCAGAGATGCTTCTGCCTGAGAAAGATAGGCAGACTCCTTCCACTGCAACTCACTACATTCTCAGAGACTCGATAGAGGGTGTCTATGAGTCAGAATCAACTCAATGCTATTAATATACATGGCATGTGTGGTATTCGAATTTCAAACAAATAAAAGCTATGCAGATGCAATGCACTATATAGATTATATAGCTATAATCTCTCTTAGATATTCTGAAATTCTCTCTCGGCTGCCTCTCTTCTGGACACTTAAAGAGTGGAACAGAGAGGTAGGACTAAGATTTGCAGGGCTTCAGGGCTACATAAAATAAAAGTATCCCCAAAGTACTGGGCAGCACTGAAAGAATTTTAGATAGAGGTGGAAGTAGGTGACACCATCAAATGTATCTATTTTCAAATTAATCCAGGAGGATAAAATTCTGTTCCAAACTTCTAGCTTGCTCTACGTGGCCACCGCTCAGCGCTCAACCGATACTATCTTGCTTACCGATAAACTCTTTTAAGTGATGGCTTTCATTTGTGCTTATCTCCAACAAAGGTAGAGTCTTCTTAGACCTTTGGAAACATTACAAAGTGTCTCAGGAATTCTATAAGCATTTCTCACAGTGCTGTTCATCAAGGGCATTTAGGGTAAAAACTGATGAGATAAAGTGGGCACGTATCCCAGTTTAACGTAGTCAGAAAAAAAAAATAAAAATAAGGCCGGGCTTCTCAGATGCAAATGTGGTTCAAGTAAATTCTGGTGAATAAAAGAAAGAGTAAGTGAAAAACCTTGAGAAATAGTGGAAGTCTGGCTGCAGGGGAAAAAAATATACACACACACACACATATACATATATACATACATATACATACACATATATACATATATATGTACAAACATAAACACAAATACAAATATATATATATATATATATATATATATATATACACACACACACACACACACACATACAGAGAATTGATGCATTGCGAGGATTATGTAACCTTAGTTGGGGAGATTTGAGGAGTTAGGATTATAGAAGGAACTCTGGGCATGCAAGCACTTGACTGCTAATTTAAAAGTCAATTGTTAGACCCTCAACAGCAACTCCTTTAAAGAAAGATGTGGCAGACCGCTTCCATAAAGATCACAACTGTGGAAACTCATACCATACGATGGTCTGGCTCTGTCCTTTAGATGTACTACGACTCAGGATTGAGTCAGTGGGAGAGTTTGACTTGCTCAGGGATTGATGAATACACATGAATGACTACAGAAAACGAAGACTCATGTAAGCGTGGTGAGAGAACACGAATAAAATCAGAACAAGATTTACAACCGTGGGAGGAGGTAATAGAAGAAAAACAATGTTATCACACAGGGAAAATGGAACAGATGAAAATGATATATAGAATATATATAAGGTTCATGGTGAGAATCCACCAGGTAATTGTATGTATGAGTACAACTTTTAGCAGCACTATGAACAATGAACTTGAAGCCCGACTTATCCTCATCATCTTTGGCACACTCGAGCCCATTGCTCTAGTCATTGTGTCAATCTAACTCATTGTGGGGGGGGCGGGGGGGGGGCTTCCTCTCTTTCACTGACCCATCATTTTTCTGAGCATGATATCCTTTTCCCAAAGAAGAGAATAACCTCTCGTGGCAACATGATCAAAATAAGAAAAATTAAGCTTAGCCATCTTTGCCTACAAGAACAACTCTAGCTACACTTCCCCGCCCCCAGAAGGTAGCTATTTTCCCCCCTTCTAACAGTCCATGTGACATCCAGTACTCTTTTACACCACCACAACTCGAAGGCATCAATTCTTCTACTATCATCCTTATTAGCTCTCATATGCATAGCAAGTAGTTGAAAAGACCATGACCTGATTCAGGCACACATTCATCTTCAAACTGACATACATCCTGCTGACATCCATTCCTGATGAGGAATCTCTTCCTGTGCAATTAACTGCCTCTGAAATCCCACTGGAGTGTCAGCTATGGGTCAGTTTCGACTCAAGGGTACCCAATCACAACCACCCTTCAACTGTGAATAATCTCCTTTAGTAAGTGAAAAAACAAAACAAACAAAAACCCCAGTTATATTATCCTAGAATGTCACAATGCCATACAATCAGGTAGACTTTTGTTGTTGACATTTGAGTCAAGATCTTTAAGTTGGAACCACCTCCAGCAGGTTTTCAGAGGTATGGGTTGTAGGTCACTCAACATCACATAACAGCAGCATTGTTCAATAATTTCCACATTCTTTTAGATCACCCTTCTCATTACCCTCAAATCAGAACTGGTTCATAACTCACCCTCCGCTGGGTTTTCAGATTCTATAACTCAAATGGGAGAATTTTGCCCATCTTTCTTGAATAGAGAAGCTTGTAGATTTGAAGTGCTTGCCTTTGAGCCAGAAGTGCAATTCCTTACCCATTAGGCCACCAGAGTTCAAGTTTTATAAATACAGGAGTGTATTTTTTTATAAATATAGAAATGCATTTACAATTTAATTCTTTTGAGTGACAGGAAGAATCTAGTGTAATTCATGATATAATTTAAGACTAAAGGAAAGAAATAGAATTTCTAAGCTTTTGTCCCTTATGCCCCTGGAAACTCTATAAACTTTCATAAATGTCAGTGGTTGTAGAGGGACTTCAGGCCTTTTATTCACGGGGTTGCTGTGAATTGTGCTATACTCAAAGGCAATCAACAATAACAACAACAACATGGAAAAATAATGATACATACAGTGTTGTTGTTATTATATACCATGGTGTTATTATAGATCATCGAGTTGGAATTCACCCATAATTGATCTTCTGATGGGTTTGTAGAGTCAGTTAATTGCATGGGAGTAGATGGTATATCCACAGCTGGTAGATCCAAATCATCCATCTGCCTTTGAGATTGCAACACATGAATAAATACTTATTTGGAAGATCCTTCAAAGACACAATTGGCTCTATGGACTTTCTTGTTGTTGTTAAATGTCATCAAGTTGAATACAACTCATAGCAATCCTGTGAACCATATACCATGATTTATCATACACCATAGAGGACGTACTGCCACCCTCGTCCGCACCACACAGTGCAGGAAGGTGTCCTAAAAGTCAGTGATTGGGAGTCCTTGCATCACCTAGTTTTCATTACTATCTTAATATCCTAAACAAACAAAAATAAAGTGAAGTCATTTTTCTGTGACATGAATGCTATAGGTATGTTTAAGAGCATTTTTCTTTCTTTTGCTGAGAGGGGGATGATTTGTATATTCGCTATGTTTTGGAATTCTTGTAATGAAGTAAATTAATAAGGAAGCAGTAAACATTTATAGAAATCATTTATTTCAATTTAAAAAGGCAGTGTGACCTGGTTAGATCTAGTATTATTTATAAAGGAAAACCTAGAATGACAACATTTCCATTGCAGCAGCCTAGAAACACCCCCCCATGATTTCCCTAATTACTGTTCTTAAATTTTTGCAGGTGTGTTTCCAATAGATTGATCCCGATGAGGGAAACTGAAATGACAGGAACAATGGTGTTTACTCCATAGGGAATTGTGTTGCTAAGCCAAAAGCTGTGTCTCTCCAGTAGTGGGAATGCGTCAACTGCGGGAGAACGATGGGGTTGGAACCCACTTTGACAGCCACGGGAGAGAACATGAGGAGCTCTGGAGGAGAAGTGGGTTCAGGGTTGTGCTGTAAACCCAAAGGAAGTGACCAAACCTTTTAGCAGCTCTACGGGAGAGGAGGCAGGCAGTTTTCATAAAGACTTGCTCTGTCCTATTGAACAAATCCTCAATGACAGATTGATCCATTGACTACAAGAATGGGCAGACTTTGTGAGGATGGAGCAAGAAAGGACAATATTTCAGTCTAGAGTGTCTACCTGTAAGGCACTTAACAACAACAGAGAATGGAGTTTGAGCTGAGATCAAGAAGACAATAATGGATTTGAATTCTGGGTGTAAATAACAGGAATTTTAGTGTATCACCTTTTCCTTATAGAATAACATGACCTACATTTTTGTATTCTGTTAAGTCTACACAATTGTTCTTTGCCAAAGAACAATTAATTAATTAGAAAGCTTAGCATTAATTAAAGAGGTTTTTAATGTGTCTGGTCACTGAGGAACTAATAATTCTTTTTTATATCCATTTATTTCCCAGTATAAAATAAATACATTAACTGATCATTATAGAGAAGTTTTCCTAAGTCCTTTCCTAAATCAAGTACTTAAGTTTAAGATCTTCTTCTCTGATCATGAGCTATTAACCAATGCCTTTCTGGTCACATTAACCTTCCTTTGTAATTGGAATTGTAGAAATTATAGCTTCCCTTTGAATAGGACCTTAGAGACCAAGAAGTCTCTTGGGGGGGAGGAGGGGGGCGGAGGGAATACATTTGTCCTGTAGAAATTTCTTTATATTATCACTTACTTATAATAATCCAAATAAAACGTCTATCATAATGCTACTTTGGGAAAGGAAAACAAACAAAACAAAATAAAATATTATTTCTATAATGGAAATAATGGAAAATGTGTAAATAACATTTATTAATGTCATAATAATATAAACAGATATAAGAAAATATGAATTTTAAATTTTTGAAATATTATCACTTACAAAAGTACTAAAAATAATATACATATCTTTTTATCGTGATTTGGGTGAAAGTTTGCAAAGCATATTATGCAGTTTATTTGAGGGAAATCAGTAGATATTCATTTGATAAATTATAAAAGGCAAAAGGAAATAAAGATAAGAAAACTATAACCTAGTATTTACTCCTCTTCACTTATGTAAATATTTTAGGAAAATTTTGTTTTTTGGCTTTAATCTAGCTTTAATAGATCTATGTGTGACCCTGAGAAGTCATCATGAACTTAAGAGGTAACTTGGGGGGTGCAAATGGTTAAGTACTTAACAGCAGTGCCACTCCTTACCACTTGGCCACAGAGCTGCCTTCTACCTCAAGATGCAAATCAGAAAAGGAATCACATCCCAGACATCATAAAACTAAGATCTCAGGCTCAGTTTAACAAAGTTTCATATAGTGTTCTTACTACCTTGCCATATTAAAACTTCTCAATAATAAACACTACTTGGAGAAATGACTTTGACATTGGAAACGCTAAGTTTGAAGGTAATTTTTAGAAGGAACAGAAAGGAGAAGAGACTTTTCTATTAGCAAATGATACTCCTCCATTCGTAACTACCTCTTTATCTAATTTCTTGAAAAATAAAAAAATCTCACTCAGTGTTTTTGATAGTCTAGTCTCTTGTGGGGCTATGGCTGGAACTAGGCAGGACATCTTCTATGATGCCCTTGAATGGCATAGCAATGGCCCCACAATCTAGCAGGACAAATAAAAGACTATGGTCTATTGGGTAGACCTTGCTGGGTACACAGCAATGCAGGGAGAACAGGAGGCTGCAGATAAGTGGGGAAGGCCAAGTGAGAGCCTACAAGTGCCAGGGAGGCTGGTGAGCAGAGAGGCAAAGGGTAGAAGGGGAGATAGACTTGCAGGAATGAAGTATACGGAGGATGAGCACACCCAACCACCAACACGACTCCCAGCTCTGTGAACTCTGTAGTGACGGGGGACATGGGGCTGATGGCAGTGAGCAACAGGGCCCTGAGGGTCACCTCTGAACACTGATTTCACACAGTGACCTCGCCTTTGAATCTTAACCATCTCCGTAATCAAGGAGTGAATACACTTGTGTATTTAGACGTGCTCCTTGAGAATGCTTTCTCATCAGCAAGAGCAAGGGAATATTAACGTAAAGAGATAATAAAAAGAGAAATTGCCTAGTAATTCCCGCCCGCCCCCCCTTACAAGATGCTACATGCTTGGAACACAACTAAGTAAAATATAGACTTGGTATTATCCCTCAGCGAGTTTACACACAATAAATAAGATCTATTATTACTTACATCATTTTTAGTGTACTGTTACTCCAAGAACCGTCACCACGAACAAGTGTATAAACACAGAATAAAATGTTGTACAGAAAATGGATGGCTAAAAAGGGCAACATTTCTTCTACAATTGTAACCCTTCCAACTTTTCACGTCGATTTGTATAGTATAAGGCAATTTAACTGACACCAAAAAGCAAGTGATAAGGAGAGACTCTCCTGCAAAGCTTTACAAGTTCGCAGAAATAAACATAATATGCTGTCTTGACTACTGTTGCCAGGGGTATACTGTTCTCATGTTAAATTTCTATGAACATCCATTGCCTTACACCTGGGAATATAGTTGCCAAGTAATATAAGTACTCCAACCCCAAGCATGTGCTGTAGAATAAGAATAGTCCTTATTTCCAGCAGACACAAAGAATTGTAAACAAAATATCCCTGTCATACTATTTGTTGATAGGAAAATGATTCTCGACATAGAAGACTGGGAGTGAAAAAGTGTTCAGCAGTAGATTTGAAAAAGAAAAAAATAAATGCTTCCAATTGGCTTTTTCCCATATAACAAAGCATGTGTATGTGTATATATGTGTGTGTGTGTGTGTGTGTGTATATATATGTATGTATGTATGTATAAATGTGTGTCTTATTTTTTTAAAAAACCAAACACATACACAGTTCCAAAACAACACAGCTGAAAAACTCAAACTTAGTGCTTTTGAGTAGATTCTGACTCACTGTAACTCGCTATTATGTTTCGGTTAAATCTCAATAAGAGGAGACTCTCATCTTTTGTTCTGTGGAGCTCATGTTAGGTGTGATTGCTGACTTTTCAACTCACAGCATAACTCTGTAACACCAGAGCTTCTACAGAGGAGGGAAGTGCCATTTTTAAACACCCCATTCTGTACAGTCATGGCAGGGGTTGATCATTGATTACTACCTTTGACCAATTATCCACTGGAAACCTTAGGGCACTTACTAAGTGGTTACAGAGCCCTGGTGGTGCAGTGGTTGAGTACTGAGCAGATAACACAAAAAAGATCAGTAGTTTGAACCCTTCACCTACTCCGCAGGAGAGAGATGTAAAGATTGGACAGGTGCTACTTTGTCCTATCAGGTTGCTATGGGTCAGAACTAACCTGATGGCAGTGGATTTAACACCACGGGAAAGAATAGATTTGATGCTTAGTCAAACACAAGTTGGAATTCTCGAGTGAATCAGTTAACTCTCTCAGCTTCATTTTCCCGCATTTAAATAGTCACCAAGAATGTTAGGAATCATAAAAGAAACAAAAGAACACTGTGCACGGTATACACTATAAATGATGTATTCATTTAGAAGCAGGAGAGGTATCCACTTCCTAAACAACACGTCTCCAGAAACTATGAAGTTTGATAAATATCGATAGTTATAGAAAGGCTTCAGATCTTTTGTTCATAGGGTCACTATGAGTCATGCTCGACTTGAAGGCAACAACAACAATATTATTAATATTATTAGAGTCAGTTGTTTCTTCTGTCTATGAAAAGCAATGGAAAAGATTTCATACTGGCTTAAATCAGGGCATGAAGAAAGAATCAAAATCTGATCATAAACCTTAACTACATCTTGTCTGGATTCCCAATTCTACCTCATTTGAGCCTCATTTTCCTCAGCTGTAACCTGAAGTAAGTAAGAAAACATCTATCACTGTTATTCTGAGGATTAAAGGAGTTAATATAAGAGTACTTCATTATAAAAAGTTTGGCACATAATAATGGCTACATAATGATCAACTATTATTTTATTGTTCGTGTTGATGGAAGTATTTTGTGTTGACTAATGCATTTTCTCTGTACAATTAACCACTCTCACCACCAACTGATTATAGGGAAAAGAGTTCCTTCTTGAATTGAGAGTCTACTTAAAATTGTTCTTCAGTTTCATAAATTGTATCTTAAACACCATGGAGCACATTACACCATTAGTTGCACATGATTTGATCAATTCAGAATCCACATCATTTGGGTTATAAACATAAGTATCCAATGTCTAGTTATAAAGCTAGAAGGAGAAGAAACACATTAACAACTTCATAAATGTAAAGGAATATAAGGAGATGAAGGCAAAAATAGAAGTTTGATGACCCATATTTTAAAGGAAACCATTTTGAGGTGGTTTTCTCCCTTTCTATTAAATAATTTGGCTTTTAAGCTGACTCTTTAAGACACTGTAAGTCCACATTTAACTTTGGGAACACAATATATTTGCTCCCTTGTACATCTATCTGCTTTTGTGTCCGTCTAGTCAGAGCTGGCTCATAGCTAACTTTCCAGCAGGTTTTCACAGGCAGTACATAGCACAGAAGACAGCCAGTTTTTCTCTTGTGGAGTAGCTGGTGGATTGAACTATGTACCGTTGGGATGGCAATGCAGTTCTTTACAACAAGGCTGCCAGAATTCCCTATGTATCTATCAGGAGTGAAAATATTTGCAGGCTTTCGAAATGCAGAAATGATGAATCCGTAGTTCCTATCCTCAAGAGGTCAGCGCTTTGTCTAAGAGAGCTCTAGTCCATAAGGAGTTGGACTGTTAATCCGAAGGCCAAACCTTTCTAGTGGCTCAAATCCATCAACAGCTCTATAGGAGGCAGATGGACAATCTCCTCTGATGTGATTTACAGCTTTAAGAACTCTGTGCTGCTATGAGTCTCTTCTGACATCAAAGCATTAAGTCTAGAGTACAATGTTTCCCCTTGCCCCATCATGTCTATGGGACCAACCACTGAGACGTTATTATGACTATATGGAGATGCAATGATAGTTCCTTGGTTCTCTTTAAATTTGGAGGCCAGGTAGAAGGATGTGGCTTTAGATAGTTTAGCCAGTTGGACTCACTTCTAATTTTCCAAGAATTAGATAAATGTTACTTCCTCAAGCTGTTCTGGACCAGGGCAATTAGTCTTAGTGCATGGGGTAGGACTACTGCTACTGACATGACTTGGAACCAGTTGCCAAGTTGTTTACGACTCACAGGGACATCTGGGTGATATGAACATCAATATAAGACTCTTTGAAATTTTTGAGGGACTGTTAAAATATGTAAGTAGGCTTCTACACCAAGCTGATGGCATAAAGGTCTTATCTATTGATATCTGTGCAATTGTGACACTCCCCCCGCCTCAAGGATAAAGAGTATAAAGAAATGACAAGTAAGCAGAAGTATCTCAGTACCTTAAAGAAAAATAGTATGGAAGAAAAGAAACATGCCATGTACTCTCACACTGTCATTGAACTTAATTATTTGTTCTGGATACCACACAGTTTCTCTTACCCTCTACTGACCTTAACTGGCCCTTCCTCACCTATCTTCTCAAGCCCAAACAGAACTTTTGAGATTAAAAAAAAAAAAAAGCACACCAAACAACTAAGGACGTCCAGCCAGAGGACAGCTGAGGTTTGGAAAGAGAGGAGTTTAGTTTTAGAGTTACTCCGCTTAGAACTGAAGGCTGCTGGAATGCTGTTCCAATTCAGGCATTAAGCTAAGCATGCTGGGTAGAGAAGAAAGTACTGTGGTTTCTCTGCAAAAGTTCTTTCTGAGTGAAAGCTACCAGCAAGCATTAGCTGCAGCCAGTGGAGGTAGCTACTGTGCAGCCTGCTGGGCCTTGTTCTGAGGGGGATTTTGACTATTTTCTTTCTTTCTCTCTCTCTCTTGCGCGCGCGCACACACACGACTTTTTAATTCTAACATAGCTAGCTTCTTGTTAAAATTAGAAAGGCTTGGAGTTAATGCTTCAGCGTGGACTTCACCACTTTGAAGGGTCAGGAAGGGCAAATTATATCGTCAGCGACGCCTCCATTACATCAGCTGGGGAGCAAATCGAGTGGAGAACCAGCCCAACTCCTAAATAATTATACCTCTGAGCACATCACGTGCCGCCTGTGCTGTGAGAGCGGGGCTCCTTCCCCACTTAGCCGCACAATGAACTTGGGGAAATGTGCACAACAAAAGGGCCTCCTATTCTGAGCAGCTTTTAAACTAAGAATATTTTATACTACTGCACCTACATAGTCTTTAACACGCTGACATTATGTAAATTAAATATGTTAATCCTCAAGTTCTCACAATCTTCTCCTATTTAAACTTTTCCCCCCTTTTGTTACCGAAGTACAGAAACAAAAGAGGAAAAAAGAGAGAGAGACAGAAGGGTAAGAAAAGGCTCCTGCCAGAAATAATAGCTGTGTTCAATGTTTGCCCCGAGTTCTTATTCTTTTAAAAATGTGCTTTTACTGCCAAGGTCCTGTTAAAAGTGCATTACCTCACCATGCTAATAGACTGATTAGAATATGAATAAATAAAGCAAGAAAGAATTCTGGTCAACTTCCCCACCCCCACCTTTTCTCTTGAACTGTTGGTGTTGCAATGGTTAAATCATTCAGCTGTTAGTAAAAAGCTCTGTGTTTCTAACTGAGCAAGTATTTGGCTAAGGGAGAAAGATGACAGTGATGGGAACCCTCTGAGACCAGTTTTAGTCTGGTGGCTTAGTGGTAAGGAGCAGAGCTGCTAACTCAAAGGTATGCGGTTTGAATCTGCCAGTTGCTCTGCAGGAGAAAGGTGGATAACATTCTCCCACGGGCTTTACTGCCTCTGAAAACCTCTGAAAAGGGTCAGGTTTGGGTCAGTTCCAACTAGAGGACACACAACAACAATATAGGGTTGCTATGGGTTCAAAGTGGCAATGAGCTATTGAGCTTCGAGATCTCCTGAACTTTGTATAATCAAGTAGTTGCCTATTTTGTTGCTTGTGGCCAGTAAAATGTTCACTGTTCCTCCATCTTTGCATGAATCTGGATTGTGCTCTGAGAAAAATGAAATAAAAAGGGCATTAATTGTTTTGCAGCTGCTTTAAAAATACCATTAATGTGCAACTTGATTGCACAAATGCATGCATAGTTCACACACACACACACACACACACACACTTACTTTTCTGAGCCAGACTCATGCAGATAAATCCACTTCAACATATGGTGACTGCATGTATTACAAGGTATAGCTATTTTCTAGTGTTTTCTTGGCTATAATCTTTAAGTGATCCCAGACAATCCAATACATAACATTGTTTTTTTTGTTAAGTGCCTTTGAGCTGTAGACGACTCATAGCTACCCTATGAACGGAAGACCTGAACACTTGTATAACTTAAGTCATTTCTCCAAGTTCATAGAGTTTCCGGAGGCAAGCTATTTCGGAAGTGGATGCCACTCCTGCTTCCAACCTTGTTAGTCACAAAATTTCGACAGTTCAAATCCACCAGGCACTCTGTGGGAGACAGATGGACAGTCTTCTCTCTTAATGATTTCTAACCTCAGACACCCATCGGAGGGTCAAGTAAGTCAGGATGACCTTGATGTCAGTGGAGGGCTTTGGAATTCTTACAAAAGCAAATCGTCAGACCTTCGTTGGCTTCTCCTGAGAAGCCAGCCCTTTGCCTCCCTCAGTGACTCTGCTTCTGAGCCATTGTTGTTCTAGTTGTCGGATGTTATCCAGCTGCTTCCCACTCAGAGACCCCTACGTATCTACTGATCAACACCCCGCCCCCACGCAGTTTCATCATTGTCTCCTTACGTATAAAAGAAAGTTAAATAACTTGACCCATTTCAAATGGTGTTCAAATCCAGATAGAGTGGCTTTGAAGAAAACTTTCGTACAGCTCTCTTGGAGTGCAAGGATTATATCTGATTTACCTTTTTATTACTCTTTGTCACTTAGACTAAGTACTGAGCCAAATTGAATGTGAGAAAAAGCTCCTCACAAGGACAGACTTCTGAGCCTTATTGTGTAGTGCAGGTTGAGGGACTCAGGAGACAGGCCTGAAAAAGCTGGGGCACATCTGGACAAATTATAGCAGCAAATTGACAAGGCAGAGAAGAATACGATGGACAATGGAAAGATATCTGTATTGACCCAATATTTCTGACTGAATTTACTAATTCCCGGTGTTCAGTGGAGTACCTTCAACATTGTAGTCTGTTGAATCAATGTTTAAAATAGCACCCTTGAACAGAGCCTATAACAACAACTCAATTTAAAGGAATCAAATGGGAGAAGAGAAGTGGTATTTATTAGTTAGGTTTACAGTGTCAGTCACCATGATAAACCCTTTCATGGGACATTCGGTTTCTCCTAAACTGTGAGGTACAGGTAATACTATTCTGATTTAACAGACAAGGTAAATTGAAGAGCAGTAATCAAGATCCAATCGGAGAACCAAAACCATTTTATTTATAAAATGTGCTGGTTTGTATGTATATGCCTGAATAAATCAGAGTTTTGACACCAAAGCTCAAAGACTGATAAACAGAATGTGGCTATAGTAGATTACTGATATGAAAGCAGAGAAAAGAGACTGTGTAGTGTACCTTAAAATACACTTCTGAGCAGGGAGCTCTGATGGCCGAGTGGTGAGGAGTTGCACTGCCAACCCAAAGGCACATAGTTTGAATCCACTAGCGGCTCCGTGGAAGAAAGGTGAGTAATCTCCTTCCGAGTAATTAACTGCCTCTGAAAACTGGCTGGAGGATCGGCTATGGGTCAGTTCCAACTTGATGGTATGTAATAACAATACCAGCATACCTTTGAATATTTTTGATGTATACGAAGAGGCAAGAAATATAATCACAGAAATCTGGAACATTAAAACCTTCGATAGCTCAAAAGATGGTGGGCCAGGCCTCTAGTAAATGAAGTATCCTGGCTATCAGCTGGGGCAGTGGGATCTCCCTTCTTCCTCACCCTCTAAACGCTCTGATATAGGAACACTCGGAGCTCTGGTGGCCTAGTGGCAAGAAGCAGTGCTGCAATCCTGAAGGCATGTGGTTTGAGGCCACCAGATACTCTGCAGGAGAAGGATGGGCAACCAATCTCTCTCTCTCTACACACATACACACACTGTTTTTGCATACCCATGAGTTAGAATCAACCCATAGCTGACCCTCCAGTGGCTGTTCTGAGGAACTGACTTGCACAGAAGACTGCGCACCCTTCCTCCATGGAGCAGCTAGCAGATTTGAACTGCATGTGCCTTCGGTTTTAGAGAGCAGCTTCTTGCCAATAGACCACCAGAGCTGCCCATCCATCTATCCATCTCTCTCTCCCTCTAGATAGATAAAGATACATAATTATAGGTAGATATATTTATAGGGACATGATTCAATTGGAACAAATAAACAGACAAGCGAAATAAAGAGAAAACTATAAAAGTCATATAGAAGTAAAAAAGTCCATTTCCTTCAGGGGATACTGACCAAAGTCCTGCTACATCTTTCATGACTGAAGGAGGTACCATTGGCATTGAGTGGTAGAGGCCAACTCTGTTTCTAAACAGCCAGGAGTGTTCAGGATAGCACTCCCAGCAAAGAATACTGATCCTAATACAATACAGAAAGAGGAGACAATACGAAAGTGAAAGTAACAGCTGAGTCAGTTTAAACACAAAACAAAGGTGAGAATCTGTTGAACTGACTTGAATTGCTTGGTTTTAATCAAATAATTGCTATCTAGTCAATGGTGACTCCTGGCAACTCCACAAAGGTCAGAGTAGAACTGAATATCACGGTATTTTCAATGATGGTTGTTCTTTTGAGGAAACCGCAGTCTTTCTTAAAGGTGCCTCTCAGTGGACTTCAACTGTTTTAATTAGCAGCAAAACACATTAACTGCTGTATACCATACCAAAAGGTTCAAAACAAACTCACTATCATCAGGTCAATTCTGATCCATAGCAATGTTGTTTATGTATAAACCACAAATACTCAAGGTTGTAGAGTATGATCTTGACCTTCCGTTGGGTTTCCAAAGCTTTAAATCTTTACCCAAAGAGGCTGCTCTTCTTTATTCTGTAGAGAGGTTGGCAGATTTGACTTGCCAACCTTTCAGTTAGCAGCCCAACACCATGTCACCCAGGGTTCTGTCTGTTTTCATACAGATTAGACTGGAGACTAAGGTGCGCCTGATCTAGGCCATAGTCTTTCCAGTGACTTGCTATGCATCAAAAAGCTGGACAGTGACTAGGGATGATAGAAGGAGAATTGATGCCTTAGAGCTGTGGTGCTGGAGAAGAGTATTGAATATACCATGGACTGCTAAGAGAACAAACCAGTTCATCCTGGAGAGGGTGAGAACAGGTTGCTCCTTGGAGTCAAGGATTCTGAAGCTCTGTCTAACATACTTTGGACAAGTTGCAAGGAGGGACCAGTCCTTGGAGAGGAACGTCATGCTTGGGAGGGTGGAGGGACAGCAGAAGAGAGGAAGACCCTTGATGAGATGGATTGATTCAGTGTCTAGGGAAATGGGGGTAGGTGCGTCAGAGACAATAAGTTTGGCACAGGATAGAGCAGGATTTAGGGCTATTGTACATAGGGTTGCTAGGAGTTACAGGCAACTCAATGGCACATAACAACAACAAGAAGACTAGATTTATTATTACTGAGTCAAAGGCATTCAAAGCTAACTCTTCAGTGGTTTTTCAAAGACAATGAGTAACATGGGATGAGACTGTTCATCTTTTTCCTTCAGAGCAGTCGATGGATTCAAAACACCTGCCTTTGTGTTGGCTGTGAGACTCCTTACCCTCTAGGACACCAGAGCCCTCTGAATAGTGGACAGGAAAATGGAGCATGGGACTTCCCCCCCACCAATAACTAGGATTGATTGTTGGGAAATTATCTTAATCTTTGAGATTGTCACTTGAGAAGAATGTTTGCAACAAAACTAAAGAGATAGAGTAAATGCAACCTCAGGTGTTTTGCAGCCTCTTCCAACAAATTCTAAATGACCAAAGTCTCAGTGAAAAGTTGTTTAAAGTAGGACCATAGCAGCGTGTGCCATTGATAAAGACAGAATCAGTGGGGATGGTTCGCTGAATGATTGAAAGGAGGTGTTTTTTTGTGGGCAATTTACTTTCCGTTTCAAACGTGAGGACGGTGATGCTTCCCCACAACCCACTGACAGTGTAATAACTGTAACCCAGTTCACAGCAAGAACTCCCCTCCACTGACAGAAGTGCATCTGGGAATAAACGGCCTTGTGTTGTCAAGTCCAAAAGTGCAGTGTGGGGAAGAGATAAGGAAGAGGAGACAGAGAGAGGGCAGGAAATTAAGACCTGCTGACTGTTCTTCAATTCCTCAAAGCCCGGAATAAGGGAAAATTGACTTGCTGTCTTGGTCATCTATCTATTGCTGCATTAACGAGCAACATCCACTCCTGGTGGCCTTCAGCCATACTTTATGAACGTTACCTCTTGATATTCTGAGGGTTAGCATACTTCATGAAACGTCTGGTCTGTTCCATGATTCCTAAAATCTCCTGAGTCCTGGAGCATCAGAAATGCCTTTATATCCTAATCTTGTCTGTTTCCCTTCTTCCCTTCACCCACACAGCACCTCCGTGTGAGGAACCCGTGCGTTATCACAACCTGGCTGCTTCAGAATAGTCAGTCTTCTTATGTAACGTGATTGTTGTAACAGACGGGAGGAGTAGCAGCAGTAGCATTTTCAGGGTGTACGATTTGGCCTAACTGTAGTGAGTCAGCTACGATTCAAAGAGAAAGGCGTGCCACTGATGATGTATGCTCAGCTTCCAACCAAGAGGTTAATGGCTTGGACCCATTTGGAAGCTTCACTGAAGAAAAAGCCTGATCTGGTTCCCTGACAACCAAAGCCAAATGCACCTTATGCAGCCAAGTTCTAGTCTCTGACACCCGGGGGTCACTATGAGATGGACATGACACAAGATGTTATCTGTTCTTTGGTCAGTGAAAGAAGTGTTAAGCTTCTGTTTGACTTTGTTATTTTTGGGTTTTGTGTGTGTGGTTGTTTTTGTTTTGTTTTTTTTAAATTACCATAATCTCTGCTCAGTGAGATTCTAAAAGTATTCTCATTTGCTGTGTTGACATCTCACCCTTCCCACAAAGTTAGTGAGGGGAACAAGAAAAGAAGCGAAAGGGACCCCAAAAGCTGGGATGGTGAGAAAATGCATATCAAATCAAAGCCCCCCGTGAGAAGTGGCGTCTTTGGAATGACTTCTTTTTCAATTAAAGTCAGTATTGATGGCCTTGTTTGGTGGTCTCTGGCTGAATTAGATTTACCCTCTTATCTATTTTTGCAATATGCTTTAAATATACACATTAAGCCTTACCAGGATGCATTTTCTGTCTTAAAATATGTCTCAGCACAATCTCCACTCTGATACTTGCTAATGATATGAGTCGGCTAAACAATGACTCCCAAGAATGTCCAAACCTAATGCCAGAATCTACAACTAGATTAGTTTATGTGTCAAAAGGGACTTCATTTTTTTCTCTTTTATGATAAAGGCTTTGAGATGGGGAGGCTGTCCTATATTTCTCAGTTGAGTCCGATATACCCACAAATCTTCAAAAATGGAAAAAAGAAACAGGGAAGGAGCTTGAGGTTGTGTGCCGGGATGTGGGAAGACTTGGATTCAGTGTTAGTGACTTTGAAGATGAAGGGAAGAGAAGTCAGAGTCAAGTAATAAGCTCTGCTTCTAGAAGTATGCAAAGGCACGAAGTGCATCCTTCCTGGAGCCTTTCTGTGGCCACACTGACTTTCTTTCACCTTGATTTTAGCACTTTCCAATAACAAACATTACAAAAAAGACTCAAAACTATTACAAAAAAGACTCAAAACTATTATTGTACAAAGTTTGCATTTGAGAGGTTTTTAACACTAGATGTAGAAAACTTAGTTAACTAAATTACACTGAGTTGTAATTTCCTCATTGGAAAAAAAAATGATACTAATTGCAGAATGTCATTACTTACTGGGTAACTTTCAGCCATATTGAAGTTTGGTCTTCTGCAGCAAGTACTTCCAAGTCCTTTTTACTTTTCAGGAAATGAGTTTGTGTTGCCCGCATCATGAAGGTTATTGATGACTCTTCATCTCATCCTGACGTCACATTCCTCTTCAGAGAGTCCAGCAAGTGTTTCAAGTTCTTTTCACTTTCAGAAAGCAAGGTTGCATTATCTGCATAATGAGAACTTTTGGTGGGTCTTCCTCAAGTTTTGATGCCACATTCTTTTTCATAAAGTCCAACTTCTTGAATGATTTGCTCATCATACAAATTGAAATGATATGGAAAAATGATCTAACCTTGAGGCACACCTTTCCTGAATTTTAACCATGCAACGTTTTCTTGTTCAATTCAGAAAAAAAAAAAAACTTTTCTTGGTTTTATTCATAGGCTTTTGTAGGAGTACAAGTAAATATTATGGGATTCCCATTCTTCTCAGCATTATTCACAATTCATTACTATCTGCATTCTTGAATGCCTTTCTCAAATCTACAAAACACACAAGTAGGCACGTTTCTGGTATGCTCTAATATCAGTCAAGATTCATTTGACATCAGCATTGATATCTTCTGTGCCAAGGTCTCTTCTGAACACAGCTTGACTTTCTCGACCTTCCTTTTTTACATACTGTCCCAGTCCATTTGGAATATTCTTCCCCTAGACTTTACTTGCATGTGATATTTATTGTATAGCTCTCTATTTTCCATATTATGTCAGATCACTTTTCTTTGGAATAGAAATAAATACGGGTCCCTTGCAGTCAGTTGGCCAAGTACCTGTCTTTCAAATTACTGGACACAGACTAGAGAACAACTCTAGAGCAGTGATTCTTTCCTCAGACAGCTCAATTTCATCAATTCCAAAGGCCTAATTCTTTGCCAAAGCCTTTAGTGCAACTTGGACTTTTCCTTCATAACCACTGGTTCTTGACATATGCTCCTTCCTTAAACAGTTCAGTGTTGATCAATTCTTTTTGGTTCAGTGATTTTGTGTATTTCTTCCATTTTCTTTTGATGCTTCCTTCATCATTCGAGATTCTGTCCGTAGGTTACTTCAGGATTTCAACTCAAACTTGAATTTATTCGTTTCGCTTGAGGAATGCCAAGACTCTCCTTTCCTTTTGGTTTTCTAACTCTAGCTCTTTTGCACATTTCATTATAATAGTTTTGTTTTCTTGAGCTGCCCTTTAAAATTTCTATTTGAAATCTTCATTTCATGAGCAAGCCTTAAAATCAGAATGAAGCAAGGTGTTGAACTGCTGATAAAATATTGCTTGATATTAGTGGGTTAGCAGATTATAAACCTATTATATTTTAACTTGTGCATATGCTTGTAGCAAAATTCCTTGAAAGCATAGACCATAAAAGAAAGATTTTTGAGATCCCAGCCTAGCTTTGTTCGTTATTATGAATTTAGGCAGATTACAACACCTCTCTAAGGCTTAGTTTCCACATCTGCAAACACATATGTTGTGAAAATCAAATAACATAATTTATTTGAAGAACATGGAAGAATGCCATGCATACTCAATGATCATCTATCAGTCAAAATGAACAGGGATAAGGGTAGGGGAGATAGATGTCTATGATAATAAAGAAAGGTCTTTAAGACTGTGCTGAAAAATAGTAACTGGGAATATACCTCATAGAGACCATAAATGACATCCAAGCAGATATATGCACACCCATGTTTATCACGGCTTTGTTCACAATAGCAAGGAGTTGGAAAGAGCCTAATTGCCCATCAACAAACGAATGGATAGAGAAGCTGCGGTATATTCACACAATGGAATACTATGCTGCATTGAAAAACAAGTAACTCATGAAATATTATTCAAAATGGGTGACTCTGGAGGACATTATACTGAGTGAAGTATCTCAGTCACAAAAGGACAAGTACTGCATGGTGCCACTGTTGTAAAACGGAACTGACCTCGGGGTTGGTTGAGACTGAGAAAGATGGGTTCAATTTTGTATACTGCATTGAAACAAATGAGGGAGAAAATTGTTTAAAGGGGGTATGTGATTAGGTATTTTTGTCATGACAGGAGTCCAGAGTGAAGGCTGCATGGTGGAGTGGACCTGGGGGGAGGGATTGTAAAACAATGAAAGAATCTTTCTTTTACTTTTTCAAGAGGGATGTGTACTAGGAGGGAGGGTTGGAGGGGAGAAAAGTACAACAATGAATGAATGGAAATCCAAAGTCTCTGTAAATTTTCATTGAAATTAATAATAAATTTTTAAAAAATATTAACTTTAATATGTTAGATGACAGAATGTGGTTGAAAGGCTTCAAAAGCAAGAGTTCTAAGATGTGCCTAATCCAAGACATGGTCTTTGCAGTAACTTGCTATCCTTCCGAGTGCCAGACAATGACTAATGATGAAAGAAGAAGAATCAATTCCTTTAAATTGTGGTGCTGAGGAAGAGTCTTGAACATACCATGGACTACCAAGAAAATAAATAGGTCTGTCTTGGAGAGGGTGAAATCAAGTTTCTCCTTGGAGGGTAGGATTTTGAATCTCTGTCTCATATACTTTGGGCACATGGCCAAGAGAGACATTGGAGAAGGACATCATGCTCCGAAGGGTGGCGGGACAGCGCAGAAGAGGAAGACCTTAGATGAGATGGATTGATACAGTAACTGGGGCAATGGGGGTTGGTGTGTCTGAGTTAGTGAGACTCTCTCAGGATGGGGCAGGCTTCAGAGCTGCTGTACATAGGGTTGCTACGGGTTGCAGGCGACTCAACAGAACATAACAACAACTACAACAATAACCATGGTCATGTTTTAAATTTAGCATACTTGATCAACCAACTGCTTACCTGCCTTCTAGAAGTTTCTGTGTAAGGGCGGAACTTCACCTGGAAACACTTCCCCCTGAGCAAGATAGAGCAAGATGCTCTCATAGCCTATGGATGGCACAGCTGAACACCCAGTAATGTTTTCCTTTCGAGTCTATAAAATTTTGTACAACTAATAGTCTTTAAATGCCTATTTTATGATTCATAGACTAAGATGACTTCTCATACTTCGTCATTTTCCAGATGTATCCATATATGTTATGAATTTCAACCCCAGCACGATACATGGATACAACTTCTAACTGCAAGGAATATAAACATACACATAACACATTGCTTTTGATTTTTCTGAACGTTACACAAGGTCTGAGTACTCTTCAGCACAATCAGGAATTCTAGGAAGAAGACAAATCCCCCCATTTTTCTGTGTCGCCTTCGTGTCTTTCAATTTTCTTAGAAAAGGAAAAAAGATCGCAATTTCCAAATCAAAGAGGTATAACTTACGACTTTAGGTTCTACATATTTAAATCCCTTTGATGCCTATATGCCAGTGAGCCCTGAATGGCAACTGCAATACGTGTCCTGATACCTGTCAGACCATAACGTGACAGAGGTTTGATGCTGTCAGAGAAACAGCATCACTTACCCCAGAATAATTCCGCTTGGCGCTTCCCCCAAGTTGCTGCTCTCTGTGAATCCATTCCAAGAATTTGACCTGAGTGACGCCAGTGCCATCTGCGCGCCGGCAACCGGGGAGGAGAGTTGAGTCAGTCAACCTCCACCTACAGAAAGAAATTGCAAATGTAATGAGTCCCAAATAAAAACAGATAATTGTGGCGATGTGTTATCTGTGTAGCTGGGACCTGGGGTGTGGAGTCCATGCATGACTGGACAGGAAACCCGCCTGCTTTCCAGCCGCACGTTACAGGCCTGCCCTGCAAGTGTGATTAAGGCAATTTACACATGCAATTCGATTATGAAGAAGAGGATTCTCCCTCTTCTCATGCGAGTGACGTGAGGGGAATTTGTGAGCGGTCTTAATTAAAAATAACAGGCCGCTGATTGGCAGTTGGGCAGTAGGTTGGAAATGGGCAGCGCGAACAGGAGAGGAGATGGAGAAGTAATGACAAGTGAAAACTGTGTCAGAAGAAAGGGACAGAGGGTGCTGCGTGTCAGTCATCCATCATACACCGCCACGATCGACAATTCTCCTGAGGCCCAGCCTGCGAGACTGGCTTCTGCAATATGGTAATCAATATCACACTTCTCAGACACAGCACCTGAAGTGATGGGGGCTCTGGCAACGGCAGGCAGGGCCAGAGGAGGCAGAATTCTGACTTAGTTCATTACCAAACCATTGCATCTTTGCCACATTTATTATTTCCTTTGATGGTGACATGACGAGAACTGTTATCACCTCACTGCTCTGACAAAAAGGATGATGTCAAAGGAGAATGACTCGTGGAAATTGCCTGAAACCCATTAAAGGGTCTGTAACTCATTAAACACTTCCGTTACTAAGTGTGATCGTGGATGAAATGAGACTAAAAATGAAAAGTGTCTAAACAAAAATAACCCTCACACCTAGTCCATTATTAACAATAAAACTTACTAGTATTAGCAAAGGAAATAGCATTTTCTTCCTTTAATATTTAATATTTCCTTTAGCATTTTCTTTCTTTAATAATACAAACTTTGGGTTTATTTCTGGACTGCATTTGCACTATTTCATTCAAGTTAAAAACAAGAAAGGAGGTGTTAGTAGTCCCCTACTATGGGAAGAGTGGAGAAGGAACTTGAAGAAACACTGGCATTCAAAAAAAATTATGTAACATTTATAACAATTAATTTCTGAATAGAACATGAACTGAGACTTGAAATGCTCAATTCAGAATGATCTTACATTTTATGCAAATGAGAATGGAAGATTAAATTATTTCTCTCTGATATAATGTAGAAAAATGACAAGAGGAAAGTTGGCATAAGGTGAAAGAGAGGATAATTGCTACAATTAGAGCGAGAGTAATAACTGGGCTGAAGAGAAATCAGACAGAGATACCAGGACGTCTTGTCTCCAGTTGTATTATTTCACACTAAAATCCAACCTTTCCCCAATGAGCTAGCCCTTGACCTTTCCATTGTGTAAAACAGGTATTCATGTAAAGAATAGCACAAATACAGAATTTCTATGCTTGTTTGTTTTCTAGAATGTGCTTTCACCTGTTGCCATTGAGGGAATCACTTTCACAGCAACCCTGCATCTCTCTCTCTCACACAGACATCCAAGTTGGAACTAACACACAGATGACCCTCCAGTGGGTTTTCAGGGACTGTGAATTGCACAGGAGGAAGTTGCCCATCTTTCTACCAGGGAATCACTGGTGAATTCCAATTGCCAGACAGGCATGACCTTTGGGCTGGCAGAACTTACTAAGCACTGTGTCACCAGAGCTCCCTCATCATAACCTTTGAAGGAAATAGATATTAGAAGATACAATGGCCGGATAAGTTTTTGGTGATGCTAATTAGAGCAGACAGCTTAGTGGTAACGAGTTGCACTCCCAGCTCAAACTCGAGCAGTTTGAATACAGCTGCTTCAAGAAAAAAGATGGACAATTCCTCTTGTGTGATTAACTGACTCTGAAAACCCACTGAAAGTCAAACTATGAGTCAGTGGTTCTGTCTCAAAAGTACACAATAGCAAAGAGCTGGAAACAACCCAAGTGCCCATCAACAAACAAATGGATAGAGAAGCTGTGGAATATTCACACAATGGAATACTATGCTGCATTGAAAAACGAGGAACTCATGCAATATTGTACAGAATGGGTGACACTGGAGGACATTATACTGAGTGAAATATCTCAGTCACAAAAGGACAACTATGCATAGTGCCACTACTGTAAAACGGGACTGACATCGGGGTTAAGGGGAGACTGGGAAAGATAGGATAAATTATGTCTACTGCATTGAAACAGATGAGGGAGAGAATTGTTTAGAAGGAATATGTGATTAGGTATAATTGTTATGACAGGAGTCCAGAGTGAGGACTGCATAGTGGAGTGGACTTAGGGGGAGAGATTGTATAACAATGAAATTATTTTTATTTTACATTTCAAAAAGTAGAGTGAATTGGGGGGACCAGTGGGTAGGGAGAAAAGTGCAACAATGAACGAATGGAAATACAAAGTCTCCGTAAACTTTCATTAAAATTAATTTAAAAAATTACATATTAATAACAACAGCAGTTGTGGCGAGTAGATGTTTAATATATTTTAGAACTGAATGGTTTAATTAATGCAGCTCCGTTAAAATGTGTCCATGAGTCAGATAAGCATTTTCTAGGCTCTAAGTAAATCTGGGAATGGTGGACAAAGTGATGTGCATGAAAGAATTAGGAAAGATCTAAGGGGAACCTGAAAAGACAGGGCGTAAATCAATGGTGATTAATTTTCTAAAACACAATGTGAATGTAGAATGTCTGAAACACAATGTATAGAAATGATACAAAAAGTATTCAAATTTTGTATACAAACCAATAAAAAAGAAAACAAAATTGGGGAAGGGGAAGCACATAGAATCAGAGAGGCTGAAATAACCATAAATAAGAATGATGTTTCCAACTTGTAAACAAGAAAAGAAAATGAAATTTATACAAAAAATAAGAACGAGAACTAATATGGTAATAAAAACACTTAGAAAGAAGTGTGGAAGAAGGCATCATAAAGATTATGAGCCCTACTGTGTCCTTCAAATTCAGGCAAGGATTAAATGTCCACGCATTAGTCTCAAAGTGTGTACGATGCATGGACAGCCCCGTCCTTTCATTCTTTCCTGCTCCATTTCCCTCCTTTGCTTTTACTTCCTGCCTTATTTCTCTTCTTATTCTTCATCTTTCTCGCCTAAAAGATAAGCCCAGTCTTGTTAGCTTAGCGGAAAAGGAAACAGAGGCCCCATGCTGTTAAACAACTTGCCCAAAATCTCAGCTAAGTGACAGAAGTGAGACTTGTGCTCAGTTTGGTCTATGCCCAAACCACGCATTCTAAAATAGCCCTGCACCTCTCAAGTTCTGCTCCGTTTATCCAATTTTGTCATTTTCCGGATGGAGATATCAAACTCTGCTTACAGAGTTACTGAAGGGTCCAATTTAGTTCTAGCTTGAGAATTGCTGACATCTGAGCCTAAATATTTTACAAAGCCTACTGCCAATGCATCAAAGCGGCCTTTGATAAAATACTATCATATTTTTCTAACATGATTCTTCGGGGATGGAAATTTATGTGAGCCAAATCTACAGGTTTGTCATCTCCTGTCTAATACCATTCCTTTCGGAATTGCCTGGCATAAGAGACATCATCTTACAGAGCAGCTTGAACAAAATACATTTGATGGAGACCAAGTGTAGCAAAGTCACTTGTGGCTCACCCGAGACTGAAGCCACGGAGGAAAAAGCCTGGGTGGCTTGAAAACCACATATTCTCTCATCTCTAACTCTCTCAGGGTATTATTCTGTGTTTCTCTGTCTCTAACCCTCTTGCTCTTCCCTAATCTTTTTCTATAATTTCCTCTTGCTTTCTCTGCTCCTGCCAACACACACCTGGCTTTATCCTCTCACATCTGAAATCAAGTGATATACAAGGACAAAGTCAGAACTCCTGGTAGAACAAGCATGATTGGCATGGCTGAGAAGATGGGCGGATCCTCACACAAGCAGGACTAGGTGAGGTTGTGGCAGATAGATGAGAAGATGGTAAGAGTCTCTTCTAAAAAAGGGAATGAAGAATTGGGGCGTGAACGATGAGGTGATGAGCTCCACCAGCTCAAACGCTGTCGGGTATGACTCCTCCGGTGAGGCACCCACAGGCGCACAGAATGAGAGGGAGGGCAGCATGCCGTACGTGGCAAGGCAAACATCAACGTGAAAACTCACATTCACATTCCTCAGAATTTCTTTTTTAAAGTATAAAAAAAGAATATAATGTTTTCACCACTTCCTCTTGTCCTCTCCAATCCTGCCAGGAGATTTTCTGGAAAATAAGGAGAAAGAAGAAGAATAGAGAAGGGCTGGGTAGATTAGAGGTTAGGAAGAGAAGGAAAACATTTACGGAAAAGTTAAACTCATCCTATATAATGGACCCTAGGGAAGGGAGAGAGGAAATAAAAGTGGAAGACAGACAGAGGGATGGTAAAGGAATGAAGAATTTCAAATAATTGTAGGTACAAAGAGAAGAAACACTAAGTTTTGCCTGTTTTCATCAATTTAATATCTTCCTATTGTTGATTGCCTTCGAGTCAAGCACAACTCATAACGATCCTATGAACAAAAGGCCTGAAGCCCTTCTACAACTATTGACATTTATCAAAGTTCATAGAGTTTCTGGAGGAAAGCGGTTGCCACTCCTGCATCCAAAAATGTAATATATCTTAATAATTGTGAACGCTCTGGTGACATAGTTCACAGGGAGTCCCTTTGCTAATCCAACTGTTTGAAATCACCAGAAGTGCCATGGAAGAAAGATAGTAAATCTCCTCTCTTGCGTTTTACAGTCTCACAAAGCCCGTGGAGGCTCAGATCTGAGTTGATTCTGACTCAGCATTATGAGTGAGGACATGCAGGGCTGGCTTGTTTTCATCAACTGTCCTAAATCGGTACTGACCTTTTTGCTACATGGTTCATGCAATTACATTCCAACCTGAGGAAGTTTTCCAGACTACCTCACGTATGAAGAAGGTTCATTCGTCTTAGGGAAATAGACACTTTAAACTTTTTAAACATTTGACAGGCATTGAAAGAGTGCAGGGGTGCAGACTGTAGAGGGAAAGACTTAGGGAGAGCTTGGAATCTTTTCACACGGCTAGCTGACTAAATGTACTTCCTATACAGTTTACAGGGTTCTCTGGCAGCCTAATGGCAAGAAACTGTGCTGCAATTCAGAAGACATGTGGTTCGAGGTCCCCAGCTGCTCCACAGGACAAGGGAGGGCACTCTCCTCCTGTGCAATTAACTGCCTCTGAAAATCTGCTGGAGGGTCAGCTCTGGGTCAGATCCAACTCTCTGGGACCTCTATGGTACTCAACACTAACAAGAGTTAACCTCATAAATCCCTCTGAAACTTGTAACCCTGTTTTACCCAAAAGCTGGTGCTGAGTAATGTTATACTCCACAAATTCACAAAAGTCCAGGTATTCCCCAAAATCTAATTCCAAATGCAATGTTTTAATTTAAAAGTATGTCCTTCAGACAGAGGTCTACACACACACACACTATCTGTTGTGTCTTATTTTAGGATATAATTCTAATTAGTGAGCAGATGCTCTTCACGGTTTCTGAGTCATATTCACTATCATGGTTGGTTTCTTACAGAACGGTCTGCAGAGTCTCCTTTATATTCCCTGAGATTCTGAGTTTCTTGGTTCATGAATCATTTTGTCATGTAGAATTTGACAATGTCCATCCTTTTTTGGCTATCGCGTTCTATATTTTTTTAAGAATACTTGTTTTTGAGGAAAAAAATAGTGATTATAGGGAATTAAGGGAAGAATATTTGAAAAGACTTCTAGTCAGTTACTAGGGAGTTTATGTGGCCTAGGGATAAGCTGCTGCTGTGCTTCAATCCGTAACGCATGTGGTTCAAATCCACCCACTGCTCAGTGGAGAAAGAAGGGCAATCTCCTCCTGTGCAATTAACAGCCTCTGAAAACCTGCTGGAGGGTCAACTCTGGATTGGCACACACAACAACAACAAATTCAGTTATTAGGGATCTCTAGCACCTTAGTGCTAAGGAGCTGCACTGCCAGGCCAAAGGTTTATGGTCTCCTCATTGCCTCGGAAAACCCTGTGCAGGGTCAGCTATGATTTGGTTCCAACTCAATGGCACATAAAAATATTTTCTTACTAATAATACCGTAACTCAACCTAGATTTGGCAAAACAATTTTGTTGTCAGCACAGATTCATCTTGGAAAGGGTAAAACCGGGCTGCTCCTTGGAGGCAAGGATTCTGAGGCTCTGTCTAACATACTTTGGACATGTTGTAAGGAGGGACTGGTCCTTGGGGAAGGACATCATGCTTGGGAGGGTGGAGGGACAGCGCAGGAGAGGAAGGCCCTCTATGAGGTGGATGGATTCAGTGACTGGGGTAATCGGGATGGGTGTGTCAGAGACAGTGCGATTGGCACAGGACAGAGCAGAGTTTAGGGCTGTTGTACACAGGGTTGCTATGAGTCACAAGCTACTTGACGGCACACAACAACAACAACATACATAAACTCTGATAAAGATTAAAATTAATTACTTTACTACTGTATTTATTTTTACATACTTTGGGCATGTTGCAAGGAGAGGGACATCATGCTTGGGAGGGTGGAGGGACATCACAGGAGATGAAGACCCTGGATGAGGTGAATTGTCTCAGTGACTGGGGTGATGACAGTAGGTGTGTCAGAGACAATGAGGTTGGCTCAGGATTAAGCAGGGTTCAGAGCTGTTGTTTTTACGAGTCACAAACGGACCTGACAGCACATAACAACAGCTATATTTATAATATATTTTTCTATGATTTCGTTTCATTTTATAGTAGATATCACTAGCAGTTCTCCATGGTATGGTATGCAAGGAGGTCCATGGGGAAACGCACTCGAAGAGTTCACATGCTGGGTGATATAATCTCCAGTGGTGTCACTACCATGGCCATTCTATTTTTTTAAAAGGATTCTCAGGAAATTGGGAGCTACTATATGAAACTGAATAGGAGGCAGTCATATAAACAGAACAAGGGAACACTGGATAGTTCAAAATTAAGAAAGGAGTATGTCAGGGACGTGTACTTTCTTCATACCTTTTCAATCTATATACAGAACAGACCATTCTGGAGACTGGACCCTATGAAGAAGAACGTGGCATTAAGACTGGAGGAAGACTCATCAACAACCTGCATTATGTAGATGACACAACCTGGCTTGCCGAAAGGGAGGAGGACTTGAAGCTTTTGCTGCAAAAGGTCAAGGAATGCAGTCTTCAATATAAATTGTATCTCAGCATTAAGAAAGCAAAGATTCTCATGTCTACGACAATTGGCAGCATCATGATAGATGGAGAAGAGATTTAAGGCATTAACAATTTCATTTTCCTCAGATCTACAATCAACACTCTTGACATCAGAAGTCAGGAAACCAAAATAGTGAGTTGCTTTGGGAAAGTCTGTGGTCAGAGACCTCTCTAAAACACTACGAGTAACAATGTCAGTTTAGAGACTAAGGTGTGCCTGATGCAAGCCATAGTCTTTTCAATTTCTTGCTATGAATCTGAGAGCTGGGCAGTGAATAAATATGATGAAAGAAGAATGAGTTGTGCTGAGGAAGACTATTGAACATAACATGCACTACAAAGAGAACAAACAAGTATGTTCTGAGTGAAATCATATTACTCCTTTGAAGCAAGGATTGAGAAGCTCCATCCCACATACCCTGGTTATGTGGCCAGAAGGAACCAGTCCTTGGAAGAGGACATCATGCTTGGAAGGATGAAGGGACAGTGCAAGAGAAGACCCTGGATGAGATGGATTGACACAGTAACTGTGGCAACTGGGAAGGTGTGTCAGAGACAGTGAGGGTGGCCCAAGATAGGGCAGAGTTCAGGGCTATTTATTATAGGGTCCCTGTGAGTCTTAGTTGATTAGATGGCACTTAACATCAACAATACGTGAAGCTGAAATCTGAGGAGGTGGTGCCTAATTTACAAGCTAGCATTGGAAGAGGAAGTTGAGATCGGTGTGCAGAGAAACTGGGTTTAGTAATACATTCACAAAATATTTTATTGGATTTTTAAGGTTTGTGGGATGAAGTAAGAGTTGAAGATGGAAGAGAAGACTGGAAGGAAGAAAGAAAGAAAAGAGGCTACATGTTGAGCCAATGTATTTCCCTGGTGCATCAAGACAGTAGCCTGGATGTAAAAACATAGGATGATTTGTTATTATTGTTTTTGTTTTACCTTTAGCATGACTTATTTGTTTATTTGGGTTTTTTTATTATTAAGTTTAATGAACGTTTACAGAGACTTTGTATTTCTATTCATTCATTGTTGCACTTTACTCCCTGCCCACCCCTTGCCCTCCCCCAGTTCGCTCTTCTCTTTGAAAAGTAAAAGAAAAATTCTTTCATTTTTTATACAATCCCTCTCCCAAAGTCCACTCCACTATGCAGCCTTTGTTCTGGACTCCTGTCGTGACAATTTAAGAAAGTACTAAAAATGTGGTGCTGTTGTTGTTACGTACTATCCAGTTGGAACTGACTCATAGCTGACCCTCCAGTGAGTTTTCAGAGGCAGTAAATCACACAGGAAGAGATTGCTCATTTTGCTCCTGTAGGGTAGCTGATGGGTTTGACCCAACTACCTTTGGATTTACAGAGCAACTCCTTACCACTAAAGCCACTACAGTTCCCATCAAACCTATTGTCGTTGTTGTTGATTACCTTCGAGTTGAGAATGACTCATAGTGACCTTATGAACAAAAGGCCTGAAGCCCCTCTACAACTATCAACATTGATCAAAGTTCATAGAGTTTTCAGAGGCTTGTTATTTAGGAAGTGGGTGCCACTCCTACTTTCAAAACTATGTTATTGTTGTTGTTGTTGTTGTTGTTGTTATGTGCCGTCGAGTCGTTTGTGACTCATAGCGACCCTATGTACAACAGCCCTAAACGTGCTCTATCCTGTGCCAATCGCACTGCCTCTGACACACCCATCCCGATTACCCCAGTCACTGAATCAATCCACCTCATAGAGGGTCTTCCCCTCCTGCGCTGTCCCTCTACTCTACCCAGCATGATGTCCCTCTCTAAAGACCTGTCTCTCCTTACAACATGTCCAAAGTATGTCAGACGAAGCCCCAGAATCCTTGACTATAGTATTGCAAAAAGGCCTAGTGCCAACCAAACTGCTCTTGACTCACAGCAAATCCATGTGTTATGGAATCAAACTGCTCGAGACAGTTGTCTTGACTCTAGTCTTTACAAAAACAGGATGTTTTTATTACAGCATCATTTGATGGATTTCAACTCCAAAGCTTTTAGTTATCAGATGCATCCAAATTGCCTATAACATGCAGAAACCCCTATGTAAGTAAAAATTAATTTAAGAAAAAAAATGACAAAATTATATACAATTCAGTTCTACTACAGTGGTATCCAAATGGGTGACGTTTGGTAAAAATTGAGTTGTTAGGAAAATTACATTTTGACATCACACAGTCTTGGATTTGAGTCCCTCTTTAACCATTTAGTTCCTGCCTGTGAGAGTCTATTCTAGTTACTTCTTCAAGCTTCAAAGTTTTCTTTCATGAAAACATTACATAAAATAAAATGTTATATTTAAACTTTGTCAAACTGTACAAGAGCTGCCTGCCAAGAATGAGATCAGGCATGTGATATACATGCCAGGTTCTGCTTCTCTATCAAAATCTTGCTTCTTATGAATCCCGGATGTAGGCTACCCTGACTAAATCATTTGAAGGCAGTTCTGTGGTACTCAGTCTGCAAACACAGAACTCAAAGACAGAGTTATCCAGAGAGAAGTGTCCAGGGCTGTCCTGAGGCCTCCAGCCCCAGCTGAGATTTAAAGGCAACTTCTACTCTACACAAGCAACAGATCCAGCCACCTACCTACTTGACCCAGCGCTTCTACCCGGCAGACATCATCCATTACCATCCTGACACTGAGAGTATATCTGTGTGGACCTAGAGGACTCACTACCCACTACTGTTGTGTTGTAGTTCCGTGCAGTTGAATCAACTACAACTCATAGCAATCCTGTGAACAACGGCTCTGAAACCTGCCCTCTTCTGAGTCAATCTCACCATCCCTGACACATCTAACCTCATTGCCACAGTCACTGTGTCAATCCATCTCACTCAAGGTCATCCTCTCTTGCGCTGACCTTCTACTCTGCTAAGCACGATGTCCGTCTCCAAAGACTGGCATCTCCCGACAACATGCTCAAAGTATGTGAGATGAACTTACACCATCCTTATTTCCAAGTAGCATCCTGGTTGCACTCTCTCCAGGACAGGCTTATTTTTGTTCTCTCGACAGTCCAGGTATGTTTTTCTTTTTCCTCCAGCATCATATCTCAAAGGCATCAATTCCTCTATCATCCTTAGTCATTGTCCAGCTTTCAGATGCATAGCAAACAGTTGAGACTACCATGGCCTGGATCAGACACACCTTAGTCTTTAGACTGACATGATAGCTTTGTAACACTTTGGAGAAATTCTTAGCAACAGATTTTCCCAATGCAACTTGTCTGCTGGTTTCCTAACTTCTGGTGCCAAGGGTATTGATTGTGGAACCAAATAAGATGAAAATGTTAACAACATCAATCCTTTCTCTATCTTGATGCTGCCTATTGACCACATGGTGAAGATTTTTATTTTCTTGATGTTGAGAAGGAATCTGTATTGAAGGCTATAGTGCTGGTCTTCTGTAGCAAGTGTTTCAAGTCTTCCTCACTTTCAGTGAGTAAGGTTGTGTCATACACATAACACAGGTTGTTGATGAGTCTTCCTTCAGTCCTGAGGCCACATTCTTCTTGATGTGGCCCAGCTTCTTGAATGATCTGTTCAGCATATAGATTGAAAAGGTATAGAGAAAGTCTGTATCCCTGACACATTCCTGTCTTGATTTTGAACCATGCTATGTTCTCTTGCTCTGTTCCAACAACAGTTCCTCGATCTAGATTTAAGTTTTGCATGAGCACAGTCAAGTGTTCTGGAATTCCCATTCTTCTCAATGATATCTATAATTTGTTGTGATTCATAGTTCAATGCCTCTGCATAGTCAATAAAACACAAATAGACATCCCACCAAAATATGTAGATGCTTTCATATCCGCCCTTGAATGAGAAGCAACTCTGGAGTGAAATTCCAAGAGAGGCCCTGCATCTCAACTGTGTTGACCACTTCTTCAACGAATGCTAGAGGAGAATCACACTAACTATTCAAATCTCCCTGGAGTCTGGAATTCAGTCAAATATTTCTTCCTTGCCACATACTCTTCTGTTGTCAATGACTTGGGGAAAATTAAGAATCCTAGTAACTCAATAGTTATGGACTTGGCTACTAACAGAAAGGCAGAAGATTGGAATCCATGGAAGACAAGATCTGACAATATGTTCCCATAAAGATTACAGCCTAGAAAGCCAGAGTCGTGTACTGTCACCTCCTGATGTCATGAGCCAAAATCAACTCGACAACCCCTAACAACAACAATATGGCACGAATGAAAAAGAAAAATATTATCATTATGCCATTTTAAGAAATAAGGATGTATTTATCTAAGTGTTTGACACTTTGTGAAAATGGCATATGATATCTATAATTATGTAAAATAATTATTTTCCCCCTAGTTCACATGCATGCAAATAGAGAATGTGGGCGTTAAATCCAATTATGATCGTTTCAAAAAAATCAGCTTTTCCCACCTTTTGTCACAATGGTGTGACATTGCCATCAGAACTCAGCACCATCAAAAAGAGCCACCATTTGGTCGTGTCATTAAATGGTACAAATGCCAGGAAACGAAGACAGAAAAAGACCTGGTGATCTCACTGATTGACAAGTATGGCTAGAGACGTGTTATTTCTAGTCTTCTGATAACCTCAGTGGGTTTAAAACTGGAAAGAACACAGGCGATATTTGGTACAGAGATCACAGCTCATGCGACGTGCATGGTGTCCAGGAAGCAACTTTTTTAAACTTCTTCCCAGGTGATGTGAGTGGCTGGTTAAATTTGAGAACCTCTAATAAACCCCCCAGAAATCATTCTCAAAACTAACAGCTTTCTCTAAACAGCTGCCTTAGTGTTATTGAATCTGGTAGAAGTGCAGTTCTCTGGTCCTAGCCCAAATTGCTTGAATCAGAAACTCCAAGAGAGGGCCCCTGGAGTGTATACTTTTTTCAAAACCTGCAAGTGATTCTTCAGCCTTTTAAAGTTTGAGAACCGGTGTCTCTGTCTAAGAGCCTAGAGAATGATAAAGAGATGGAGAAATAAACAAAGAAGACTCAATGTTCTAATCTTGAATGAAATGCCTTGCTGACCCCAAAGCAGCAAAAGGCAAACATCTTGTTGCTTCTCCTCTTCCACCACTGTTCTTGCTGTTGTTATAATCTATTGAGTTAGAGCTTATCCTCCAGTAAAATGTTAGAGCCTATAAATCACACTTGAGGAGAAAGCCCATCTTTCTCCCAAGGAACAGTTGGTAGCTTTGAACCATATGACTTTGAGTTGACAATACAACCACTTATCTCTAGGTCACCAGAATTCTTTCTCCTCCTACCAAACACCATAAAAACAGCACTTTGTAATCTGTGTGCCCTGTTTAAAGATCTGCTCTCTCCCTCTCCACATCGTTACTAATTTTTTTCACTGAAAATGCTATTTAGAAAACAAAAATAAATACTAGTAAGTTATACAAACTTTGTATTTTCTCTGTAAAGTCATGGAAGGGGGGGGGAAGGTATTTATAGTATGATCCTAACAAAAGGTCGACCTTAATAGTAATTTCAGTTGAACTTTAGATCCACTACTTGCCCAGCAATCTAACTTAGATAAGGATATTGCCACCTACCTGGTGTGCTTTGCCTGGAAGGGTACTTCCCACTATGCTATGAGAGGGTGATCAAGAAAATCAGCCTTCTATCTCGTCCTCCACTTTAACACCTGTAAGTGTGAAGAAAAATGACAAGGTCAAGTTCAGTGATCACGAAGCTCCTTGCAAACTTTTCAAGCGCTTTCATCATTTTTAATCCCAGTGACAAACATGCATTACCATGCAATAACGGCCCATTAAGAGTTCCTTTACTTCAAATACTTGAAATACACCTAAGTAAGTCCAGTGGAAATGTGGGATTAGGGGTAACATCTGAGAGTTGTAAAGTTAACACATCGAAACTATGGAGAAGGGATGTTGTTTTAGGACTGGAAGAAATCCAGGGGACAGACCTTCATCTCACTTTGTCTAGCTTCTTACATTGTCTCATCTTCTTCCTCGATACATCCCCATTTATGACAATTTTCTATCTCTTCCTCAGAAAAATACCTCATAATGTTAGGAAAGAATAATACAGGTTGTCCATATAGCCTTCAATTAAGTCAAACCTGCCACCTCCAGTGTTGGCGAACTGATCAGGGAGAGACCACCCTGCCCAGGCTCCTGTGATTTTAAATAGAGTGGCTCTGCTTGGAGGGAAGAAGCTATAGAGTCTGCACATCCAGGCAGGTCTCTACCTGTCCACAGCAGAGGGCAGGCCCTTCCAAACATTCTCAGGTAGAAACCTATTTTTTTGGGTCCACAGACAGTACAATGTAGTATCTTTTGTGAAAAGAAAAAAAAACAGTCTATGTTACATGTAATATCAGCTAACAGTGTCACAGATTTTGGTTTTGCTATTTTTCCCCCCCTCAAAAAAAAAAAAAAGACAGTAAAAATCAACTAACGGCAGCAACATATTTTCTTCATTTGCTTGCAGTCTGCTACTAAAATATCTGGTTTTTCAGACATGTATAATATTGATTTTTATATCAGATACATGTTTAGCAAAGTTGATAATGGTATTAATTTTTCCCTTAGGGGTATAGTAGAAAAAGTTCATTAATATTCAAATAAGACAGAAACATAAGAAACGAATAGATTTCATAAGAAATCTAAAGTGTTTCTATGTATTTATCAGCTCCCTGAAAGCTAACAAACATCAGCACCTCTTGGTTATTTATGGTTATCTAATTCTTGTTTATCTACCCTGCCAATTGGTGTTTTTAATACTTCCTAATAATTCTTGTTTAATTTTTTAAAAATTTAATTTAATAAATTTTTAAAGTTTTATTTAATAATTTTTTTTAATTTGCACACATTGTGTTTTATCTACATACATTGGGTTTCACACATTTCTTCATATATTGTTCCATACAGTCATTCCCAATACACTGTTGCTGTTAAGTGTCGTCGAGTCGTAGGCGACTCATAGTGACCCTATGAATGAAAGATCTGGACACTTGTTATATTATAAAATCAATCACCATTAGTCTATCTCCACTATAATGCTGTCTTTTCAGGTTCCCATTGGATCTTTCCTAATTCTTTTACCAAACTCTCTTTGCCCACCAAATTCTGAGATCCGATGATTTCATCACCTCCCAACATCAGCTTCCCTGACCCATCCCATACTTCCTTTGGGTTTATATTTATCTTAATAGTTACCCATCACTTCTTTACAATCAATCTGCAATTGATTGTTGGCATGGGAAAGGACCAAACAATACATGGGGTTTTGCATGAGTTACCAGGAGTGAGAGGTCAACCCAAAAGGCAAATATCAGAAGCAAGAGCCTATTCTTCCTCCAAGTATTGTTCTTCAGCTGTTCTTGTTATGTGCTGTCAAGTAAGAACCGACTGACATCTCACCCTCCACCAGGTTTTCAGAGATTGTAGACTGTATCTAGAGATTACTCATCGTTCTCCCCGAGAGAAGTATATGATTAATGACAGTGTTTACGATCCCCCTTCCTTGGGGTTGTCAGCACAGCTCCTCATCACTAGGTTATCAGCGCTCCCAATGTTTGCTCAGTACCAACTACAACTCTCAGACGGAAGTTATGCCTATTTGCATCTTCACGTGTCTGCTTTGGTAGAAACACATGTTGAATTCAATTTATCCAAAACATGCTAGCTTCTTTTAAATGCATCAGCACTATACATTTTTAAGCTAACTATTGTAAAGAACACAGAGAATTCTACCCTATGTAAAGTTAACTGCTTATTTGCTTAAAAAGCTTGAGTTTCAGCATTGGCTTAGTTCTTATGTTCTCCATTTTTGTTATTTTTTCTTATTTTTTTTAAATTTTATACTGATTTCTTTACAAAGTTCAAATACATTTTTTTTCACAAAAGATTCTTCCCATTTCCTTCAGCAGCACCCCCATCGAATCGTGAACCCTAGGATTATATTCTTCTTCCGAAGATCTTATTCATCCTCAGCTTTGTTCAGGCTTTCTCTCTCATGGCCTCATTAGTTACAATATTTTCTAGAGATCCTATTGGAATTTCTGACCTTTATTTGCTATGCACTTTATCGGCACACTTTGTTACATGTCTGTGATTTTAATTTCTTAAATTCCATAAACTTACATCTCCAAAATCTATAAACCCAGGCTACCTCTTTATCCTGAAATCCAGGAACTGTCCCAAGGCTTAAAATGAAGTAGATGTTTCTGGAAGCATTTGATCAATGAATGAATAAATGAATGAATGAGTAATAAGTGAATATTCATACATAAGAAGTGTTTGGAAATTCAGATCAAAATTTAACATGATGTTTTAAAGCAGCAATGAATAAAAGAAATGAAATGCAAGTCATATAATTTAAAATATGCTTGAAAAAAAATATGTTTGAAAAATTTAAAATCTTCCAACAGCCACATTGGAAAAAAATCAAAAGAAATAGATAAAATAATTATTAGCAACATATTTTCATTAGGTCCACATATCCACAATTTCAATGTGTGACCTATATAAAACTTACTAATGTGACATTTTCTTCCTCGTGTTATGTCTTTGAAATCCAATGTGTAATTTATAGCTCATGTAATTTCAGATGTTAAATGTAATGGCTCAGCCACACCAAGTATATTTGAATCGCTCTGTAGTAACACGAGGCAGGACTACCATCCTGGACATAGTCACAGAAAAAAACCCGGAAGTCGCTGTAGGTCCTACAGCAAGAAAAACATGCAAGGAAATTAAGTTTGAAAAGTAAGATTAAAACACATCCTCTTCTTAATTAATTGCCATCATTAATTATTCCTGTTTGTTTAAGCAGACATTCAGCTATCTTTCGGAAAATAGCAAAAAAAAAACAAACACAAAAAACAAAACACACAGCGACAGCAGGAGAAAAGTGGAACTTATTAAAAAACCTGGGAATTTAAATATTGTTATCGACTCTGTTAATTTGAGGCTGCTGGCTGTCATGAACTTGAACTTGAACATGAACTTGGCCACCTGTACCTTGCATTGTATTACTCTCTGTTTTTGCATATGATTTAGTACATTTGAGCCTGCATTTCTTTTTTACAACAATTCATTCTCTCCTTTCCAGTGAATCCCACTATATTCATTATCTATCACATCCTACAAGATTTTAGATGGGGAATTGAGAACCAGTGTGAATTGATCTGACCCCATGAAGGAAAGGCATATTGTAGGATAGAATAGTAAAATAAAGATTGTGTCCTAGAAAGTCAATGTATTTCTTGTTTGATTTTTCTGCCATATGACATTGATAAAAGCAACATTTCCTTTTGTTACATAGTGCTGGGCTTGAGCCAATGATTCCCTGCTAGCTGAGTCTGTACCTGAGGTTTGAGCCTGCTAGTCAGAGAGACACAAAATGCCTCCAATCTTCAGCTCCCCTCTTGGTTTCTGACCTTGGCTTTGTCCTCACTCCCAAATGCCAGATCAAGAAAACCAAGCAACAGCTTGAGCGAGGCAAGGTGTATAATATAAACACAATGAAATCTCTGCCCGGATAACTCTGATTGATCCTCTGGGGCTTTGAGCCATGCCATATTGGAAAAAAAAAAAATTTAGGTGAGCTGACTGCACACAGACTTCACAGGATTTATATGACGTTTCCAAGCCACCAGGACACCAATTAACAAAGTGCTAATACAGTACAAGACCGAGTGGCCTGAAATAATTAATTCAGTTCTGTGAAGGCCAAAAACCTGAGGAACATCACCTCCCCTAGAAAAAAGCCAGCTGGGCTGGGCTCTTGATGACCCTCTCTGCAAGATGACATAGGAAGTTATGCATTTGGCCTGGCTCTTTTTCTTCTGTCTTGCTGATCCTTCCGTCTCCCTTCAAATAGTGTGCCTGTTTCTAATTGCTTTGAAAGAGAAAAAAAATAAGTGAAAGTGAGCCCCAAGTCTTACCCTATGAATGATAGCGAATGCTTTAGATTAGGAAGCTGCCACTTTTGACTACACTGGACATTTGTTTCCTCTGATTTTTCTGTCATTGAAAGAAAGCAATCCATGGCTCCTTTGACTTAATCACAATCACATGAACCTATACTGCAGCCCTGGAAGCGGTCCTATGTGATATAAGTGTCAAATGCGAGACTATGAACCAGAAAAGTTGTCAAATAGAATCCACCCAGAGATACCCCAGAAGTAAGGCCTGGCAATCTCCGAAAGAACACAGCCTTAAAAACTCCACTGAGTACAGTTCTGTCCTGCAAGACATGGATTTATCTGGAGTCAGAGTAAACTTGAAAGGCACAGCTTTGGCTTTGGTGTTGGTTCCGCTGATGATTCATTCAGAGTTATGATTCTCACCTTGCTTATGGGATTCCCAGGTTCAATTCCTAAACAATGCTCCTTGAGCAGAGAGCCCCTCACCTCTCTGTCAATGGAAAGTCAGCACCTTTGTACTGTCACCCTTGTTGTTGTTATGTGCCGTCGAGTCATTTGAGACTCATAGCAACCCTATGTACAGCAGCCCTAAACCCTGCTCTATCCTGTGCCAATCACATTACGTCTGACACACCCATCCCAATTACCCCAGTCACTGAATCAATCCACTTCATAGAGGGTCTTCCCCTCCTGCGCTGTCCCTCCACCCTCCCAAGCATGATGTCCCTCTCTTGCAAGGACCTGTCCCTCCTTACAACATGCCCAAAGTATGTCAGATGAAGCCCCAGAATCCTTGCCTCCAAGGAGAAGCCTGGTTTAATCCTCTCCAGGATGAATCTGTTTGTTTTCTTGGCAGTCCATGGTACATTAAATACTCTTCTCCAGCACCACAGCTCAAAGGCATCAATTCTCCTTCTATCCTCCCCAGTCATTGTCCAACTCTCTGATGTATAACAAGTGATTGCAAAGACCATGGCCTGTATCAGGCGCACCTTAGTCTCCAGAGAGACGCCGTTGCTCTTGAGTACTTTAGAGATGCTTTTAGGAGATAGTTAAGCATCACATCATAAGGGTAAATGTACAAAAATGTCTCTGTTGCTGTTTAAGTCTGAGATTCTGAGGCTAGATAGATCTCATTATCAGAAAGCCTAAGCCAACATTTTTAGTTGCTGAAGAATCATTACAGAAAGGAGGCCTACTGTTAATTGGATGAGAACCTTTGAACAGCAGCCTCCACTTTGGAAAGGACGTAGAGTGGGCAAAGGAGCAGTATTACAGCAGGCTGGGAGCCTGAGGACATCAGTGTGATGGTTTAAGCCTTGTCTGTACCAGTGACATGATAGAGAAGAAGCATCAGGTGACTCTCAAAAAACTGTCCTGCTTTACTATCGTGCAATAGAGGAGCAAATATGGGATCTATAATGGCAACATAAAAATAGCACTATTGATGGGCCCTGCTTGCAAGTTAAACAGAACAAATTAAGGCTGGCAGGGGGATACACTTCTTTTCTAGAGCCATCAGCATCTGCTCAATCAGATGACCTAATAAAAACAACACACAGATGCATTTTACGGCCTGGGGGTGTTTTCTCAGGAATGGAGTAGACAGAGCTAATGAAGGCCAGACAGTCAGCTTAATGCTCAGGCTGGCCCTGGGTGGCACGCCTGGCCAGGAAAACCTCAATAACTAAATGGCAAAGAGAACAGATGAGTCCTATAATTGGCAAAAGGGAAATGTGTTGGGGGCAGCAACGGGGTTGGCTGAGTTGGGGGTAATACAAATTTCAGTGCGATCTTTTCCAAGAATATCTTTTTTTTTTTTCTCTCCTTTTTCTGTGCTAGGATGCATTAAGATGATTCTAGGCTGCCTTGAAGCAGAATTTCGGAGTTAAGGAACATCTAAATCTAATCCGTACTCTACTGGTGAATTAATTCCTTAGATACCTTTGGCAAATAGCTCAGTCAGTACTCGTTGCTGTACATCAATATTGAATTCTAAATTCTATGACTGTTTATTAAATCTCGGCTATGAACTAGATTAGATTTGACCTAGGAAAGAGAGCTATAATAAGAGTAACTCCCACTTCTTACGTGGCTTATAACAATGAAGAAAGGCAGAAACAAGGCAAAAAAATTGAACAGACTAAAAAATAGTAATAAATCACTTGTCAAGAAAACAATGCTAACAAACATAAAACAAGCAGTCCCCAGCCAAGTAACCTGGGAGTGTCTATCTTTAATTACTGTAATATTTTGTTTCAGTAAAGATGATAAAATATCAATCATAAACTCTTTGTGATAATCTATTTAGTGATGGCAACATGTATTTATTAGACAGAGACTCAAGCAAGACCCACACCTCACTCCATACACAAAAACCAACTCAAGGTGGATCATGGACCTAGAACTAAAACCAAGGACTATAAAATTCATTACAGAAAAGCTAGGAACAACACTAGAAGTCCTAATCCACAACATAAACAGTCTTCCCAGTATC
>NW_006399751.1:9418921-9437194 GCF_000299155.1 Elephantulus edwardii
GGAGGGTAGAGAGAATAGTGCAACAATGAATGAGTGGAAGCCCAAAATCTCTGTAAATGTTTATGAAAATTAATAAAATATAATTATAGGGGAAAAAAAGAAAATAACTTTCATATTCAGTTAATTGTAAAGAACAGTTCATCCAAAGAATATACATTATTTTAGGTGAAAGAAACACATCTTTGTCTTTGGAAAGCTTACAGTCCGCTACTGGAAACCAAAGTCTAAAAATATTTAGTTCTTCAGACATGTATAATATTGATTTTTATATCAGATACATGTTTAGCAAAGTTGATAACAGTATTAATTTTTCCCTTAGGGGTATAGTAGAAAAAGTGCATTAATATGCAAATAAGACAGAATCATAAGAAATCTAAAGTGTTCAAACAAATGTTTAGGGCATTGGAAGATTGCCCAAAGGACACAATTGGTGTGGATACTTGAGGATAATATGGAAGTGTAAGCACAATGAAGATGGAAACAGTTCACACTCTGGAAGTTGTTTTCTCTTGTCTTGATGAGGGTCAGGTGTGGACTGCTTGGTTATTTTTTCTGTTGCTCACAATTGGAGCGAGCTAATTGGATTTGCCAGATTTACCTAACAATGAACTGTGGTCTGGAAGCCACTAGCTTTAGAGTCAACCAGGATCTGGTGGGCATGCCTTGTATTTAAAAGGCAGTTGAAGCCTCAGACATATGGCCCTTGGGCCTGGTGTTAATTGTATTTGGCATGAACATTCTTCCAAGTGGTACAGCACTGGTCTGTCAATTTGCTGTACCGTAGTAAGTTGGGTTTGCAGTGATGCTGAATGCTGTGCCACTGGTGGTTCAAATGCCATAATAGTTACACATCATGGACAGTATTTGGTGGAGCTTCCAGATCGATTCAAATTTGGAAGCAGAAGTGGCATCAACCTTCCTAAACCAGATGCCTCTGGAAACTCTATGAACATAGAGAAACATCAAAAGTTATAAAACAAGGCTCAGGCCTTTTGTTCATAGGGTCACTATGTTTCATGCTCAACTTGACAATATTTAGCAAAAACAACATGTATTTAATAGCAGAGCTTAAAAATATACTAATTAAAAAATAAACAGAATTGGAGAAATAGAAAATACATAATTACTCTTTGAGATTTCAAGACTTTTTTTGCAGTAATCCATTAACTAAGTAGATGAAAAGAGAAGAACGAAAGAGAAGATTTGAAAAAGACTCTCAACCATCTTTACTTAAGCAGCAATTTACAGAGCATGACACACATTCAGCAGAAAACATATTATTAGTTCAAGTACATCTGGAATTGCAACCATGATGGATCATGTACCAGGTCAGAGAAAGTCTCAATAATCAGAAAATTATTAAATTAACACAAGTACGTTTTGCAACTTAAAAAAAACAACCCAAACAAACAAACAAACCAGAGCTCAGTAAAAAGTTACTATCTAGAAAATTCCCAAATGTTTAGAATTCTAAACTATGTATAAATGAAACTTAAGTATTAAGAATAAAAGAAAAAAGGAATAAAATGTAAAAAAATACATATGCAATATGAAGAGTGAAGCCAATGCAATGCTTAGAGGGAAATTGATACATTTAAAGTTCATTTTTAATGAAAAAAACAGGTGTAAAAAAATCAATGAGTGGTGTAATCAGTAATGGATTACTAATCAAAAGATTCACAGGTGGAAGTTACTAGAGAAGATAATGAAGCAACCTCTCCCATAATTATGTAGAGCTGCAGGACTGGGGTGAAGAGTTGTCGTGAATCGGAATCAACTCTGATGGCAATGGATTTTGAATCTTGGTAGCATATGAATCAACATGTCGACATAATTATATTTTTAAAAGTCGGTACAAATGCATTCATATGATAACATATGAATTATACATAATAAATTATTTATGATAGAAACCAGACTAGAAACAACTCAAATGTATGTAGCGAGTTTATGAACAACTAAGGTGTGGTGTATTCATAGAAAGATGTGCCAGCAATCAAAATAAAGCAGTCATTGTTAAGTGTCAAAGAGTAAATCTCCATAAATATTGCCTAGGAAAAGAAACTACAGGCATAAACTAGTAAGACTACCTCTCATAGCCTGATGTCATTTAAAAGACTGTTTTTATAGCTTCAGTTACTTGAGATTAAGAGCTGTGGGAAGACTACCTGGAAAAAAAGACTGAAAGAGCTTTATTAGCCAAAGGAAAGAGTGTCCGATTTTACAGTCACTGTAGTCCATTCTAGAGTGTCATATTCTGAAGAAGAATGTGGCATCAGGATTGGAGAAAGACTCATCAGTGACCTCCTATGCAGATGATATAACCTTGCTTGCTGAAAGAAAGGAGAACTTGAATCACTTACTGCAGGAGATCAAATATTGTAGTCTTCAATATGGAGGATAGTAGTTCAATGTAGAAAATAAAATTTCTTACCACTTGATCAATAAGCAACATCATGAAAGATGAAGAAAAGATTAAAACTGTCAATGTCTTTAGCTTACTTGAATCCACAATCAATACACTTTGTTCCAGCAGTCAGGAGATTAGAAAACACACTGTATTGAGAAAGTATATAGTCGGGGACCTCTCCAAATTACTGAAGAACAATGATGTTAGTTTGAGGACTAAAGTTTACTTGATTTAGGCCATGGTCTTTTCATTCACTGCTATGCTGTTTAAAGATGGGCAATGAATAAGGATAACAGATGAATTGATGCTTTTGAAATTTGTCGGAAAAGAATATTGAATATATCTTGGACTACCAAAAGAACAAACCGGTATGTCTTAGAGAAGGCACAGAGTGCTCCTTGGATGCAAGGATGATAAAGCTTCATCCCACATACTTTGGGCATGTTGCTAGGAAAGGCTATGCCTTGGAGGGGGGAATCATGCTTGGGAAGGGTGAGTGATGACGAAAGAGAGGAAGACCCTCCACCAGATGGACTGATACAGTAACTGGAGCAATGGGCTCAATCGTGTTAAAGAGGTTGGCACAGGATAAGATGGGGTTCAGATCTGTTGTTTATAAGGTCACAATTAGCTGTACTCGACTCCGCCAAGCCTAACAACAGCATATTACGTATGTAACTGCCAAAGGTGGTTGAATAGTCTGAATAGTACATTACACCCCAGTAAAGGAGCAATGGTGTCACAGGGGTGAAGTACTCAGATGTTAACCAAAAGAGGCTCGAACTCAGCAGCTCCTCTCTGAGATAAAGATGTAGCAGTCTGCTTTAGAGAAAGATGAGAGACTTGTAAATCACAAGGAACAATTTAATTAACTCTATTCGATACGATCATTAAGAGTCTTAAGGAACAATGACCTAATAAAATATTAAACAATATGGGAATTGCTGGGGAGTTTTATGCTGAGTGAACGAACTCAGTCTCGTAAGGACAAATGCTGTATAGATCGTTATTGATAATACAGAAAGATAACTAGTAAGATGTGTATAAATGTCCAAAAGGGGAAGGAGAAAAGGAGAAGGGAAATGAATATGGAGGGGGGAGAATCATTAGAATAGCAGAGTATAGTGAGCAAGGGGGTCAGGGAATGTGAGTGAAAGAAAAGAAAAGAAAAGATCCAGTGGGTACCTGAAAAGATAGGCATACATCAATAACAATTGATTTTATAAAAATAATCTATATGAATCATTGTAGGAAACACAATGTGGATGAAAGATTGTGTAACACAATGTATACGGAATAAAGACAACGTAAACAAATTTTGTATGTAAAACAATACTAAAAACAACCAAAAATTATTTTAAAAGTTGGAATCAGCTTGACAGCAACAGGTTTAAAGTTATTTAAAAATATTCCTTTCATCAAAGCAGACTATTTTGGATTTCAAAGACCTGATTTCCTCTTTTTTGCACATACAAATATACTCAACATACTCTGGTACAGAGATACTCAATTTCTTAGGAACTTCAGATTATGACTCATGGCCTTTTCTTAATTTTTTTTTCATTTTTATTGTATTATTTTTACGCGTACCGTCAAATCAGATCTGACTGGTACAGGAGGAGATTGCCCCCTCCTTCTCCAGCTGGTGGATTTGAACCACGTACCTCTGGGAGTGCAGTGCAGCGTCTTGCCACTAGGCCACCAGAGCTCCCTGACTCATGGCTTTTACAAAGGATTTACATTGATGCCTGTTTTTCATAACTGATAGGAATCCAAAGATAATTTGTTTTTCATTTAGAAAGTTGAAAATTCCAACTAGCATTCTGTTTTTGTTTTTCAGAACAACATTAATAAAAGCCACTGTACACTTCTGCACTCCATCAGCCAGAGCCAAACTCCTTCCCCAGGAATGAAACGGCATGTACATGATTTTTTTTTTTTTATATTTGTTTTTTTTTTTATAATTATATTTTATTAATTTTCATAAACATTTACAGAGATTTTGGGCTTCCACTCATTCCTGCCTAGAACATGGAATACAGCCCAAAATGTACATGATTTTTACTTCAAGGTTGAAAACAAACCCACTGCACTGGAACTGCTTCCCATTTTTATTGACCCTCCTTAGATTTCCAAGGCTCTAAATCTTTATGGGAGGAGACTGCACATATTTTTTCCTCGAGTTATTGGTGGATTCCAACCACTGACATTTATATGGACTGTGCAGGTTATATCATCCCTGCTATCCTGTGTTATTTTAGGTTTCATCTGTCATTTGGTATGATTTGGTATGTAGGTTAATTTGGAGGACTGGGAAGGCTCAAATTCATTCCCACATAAGTGAATTCTAATTGCTTCTTTGCTTCCCACCATTCTGTCTCACAGAGGTTCATGGGAAAGCAGACACACTCTACCTTTAAATAACTGGGGGATCTGCGTATGATCTGAGGCCTTGCAGTGAGGAGACTCACTGCCAACTTAAAGGCACATGATTCAAATTCACCAGCTGCTCCACAGGAGAAAGATGGGCAATCTCCGCCTGTGTGCTTTACTTCCTTTGAAAACCCACTAGATGGTCAGCCTGGGTCTGATCAGACTCCATGGGTATATACCAACCAACATATGATCTAAGCAGCGTGACATGGTTCAGATCTCTTGCTCCTGGGGCTGCTATGAGTTATACTTGACTCAAAGGTGGCTAACAACAACAATCTCTATTCTGTGGTGCAATCTGTAGGGAGCTGTTCTGCTAGCCCAAAGGTGGCACCTCTCTGCCAGTTCAAATCCACCAGAGGCTGTGTGGAAGAAAGATGGGGAATTTCCTCCTGTGTGATCTGAAGCCTCATGAAACTCCTTGAGGGTCAGTTACAAATTGGATTTGACTCTACAGCAATGATCGAATGATGTAATTGTGTGACCAGGCCTGATTCAATGCAGAGGAAGGCTCCCTGGACATACAGTATATACTGAAAATAAAACCAACCAAGAAAACCCCTCCACTATCTATATCTTTATCAGGGAATCCTGGTGACTTAGTGGCATGCAGTTTCACTGTCAATTCAAAGATAGGCGGTTTGAATTCACCAGAGGCTCTTTGTGGAGAAAACTGGATCATTTTCTCACAGCCTCTGGAAACCCACTAGCAGGTGAGCTATGAGTCTATTCTGACTGGATGACAGATTAGACAACAACATATTTACATGCACATCATATTTAATCAATCCATTTTCTTCCTTCCTCCTTCCTCCCTCCCTGCCTTCCTTCCTATATACTTACTCTCTGGGAAAGCTAGCTTTTTGTCTGCTCAGGTTCAGGACTTCGGCTTGTCTTTCTAGACTTGAGCCAGATAGCTGTCTTACCTGTCAACATTGGACTGTTCAGTCTTTGAAATTAGCAATCTGTTGCTCTGCCTGATAAGCATAGACTCATCAAGGCCTCTCTTCTGAGGTCTGATCTGTGGACTTTGGACTTGCCAGCCTATAGAGGACTTGCCAGCCTATAGAACTCCATAAGCATGTGAACCATGTCCTTTAGATAAATCTCTAGATGATGGATAGATAGATAATAGATAGGGGAAGAGGGGGAGAAGGGAGGGGGAGAAGGGAGCGGGAGAGAGAAGAAGAAGATGAAGGAGGAGAAGGAGGAGGAAGGGAGGGAGGGAGGAGAGAGAGAGAGACTATAAATGAGAATGTTGTTGTTGTTGTTGTTTAATGCCGTCGAGTCATAGACGACTCATAGCGACCCTATGAACGAACAGCCTGAGCACTGTTCGTACATAGAGTTTCCGGAGGCAAGCCATTTTGGAAGTGGATGCCGCTCCTGCTTCCAGGCTTGATTTAGTCGGGAAGCTCCAGCCAACACTGTCCACCATGGGTGCCCATTACCACAATTGGCACATCACTGTCACAGTGTTCAGCATCACAGCAACCACGAGTTACCTCTGTACAGCAACGCACAGACCAGTGCTATACCACCTAGAAGAATGTTTGACAGGAAGACAATTTGAACCTGGCCGAAGACCACAGATGACAATCACCCACCTTCCGCTTGGTAGCACAGCTTCCTTCCATTAGGCCAACATAGCTCTTTCTTGGTCGTCGTCATTGTTATTGTTGTTTAATGCTGTCGAGTAGTAGACGACTCATAGCGACCCTATGAACGAACAGCCTGAGCACTGTTCGTACATAGAGTTTCCGGAGGCAAGCCATTTTGGTGGATGCCGCTCCTGCTTCCAGGCTTGATTTAGTCGGGAAGCTCCAGCCAACACTGTCCACCATGGGTGCCCATTACCACGACTGGCACATCACTGTCACAGGCTTCAGCATCACAGTGCATTGCTGTACAGAGGTAACTCGTGGTTGCTGTGATGCTGAAGCAGGTATAAATGAGAATAGACATTGATAAATACAGAGATCTCAAGAATCAAACTCAATGTTGAGTTGGAACCAACTCATAACGACCCTAAAGTGGGTTTTCTGATGCTATAAACCACATGCAAGCAGATTGTGCATATTTCCTATCCCTCCAGAGCTGCTGGTGAATTTGAACTGCCAGAGGTACCACAGTTAACAGTACAACTCTTTACAGACGACTTCACTACAGCAGAAACATAGAGGTAAATCTCTATTGATTTGGCTTTTCTGAAGAACTCTAAGATGATGAGTATCCTTGCTGGTATTTGAAATATTGGTGGCATATGTTTCAGACTTTTATAAACACACACGCCACCACAATACAATAAACAGACAGATGATTAGTGGATGCAGCCTAACCCAAAACCCACTGGAGTCAAATGAATGTCAAGTCATTAAGACCAGTAGGAGAGGCTTTTCAAGGTTTCCATAGGTTTTCCAAGGCTATATCAATCTTACAGGAGCAGAGACCAGCATCTTTATTCCACAGAGTGTCTGGCTGATTGAAACCAATAGACTTTTTTTTGGTTACAGCTGAGCCCTTAACCGTTGCCAGCTTTAGTACTCCTCCAGATGCAACCTAACTATCTCATGGTCTATTCACCCACTCCAGCATTTGCTTTCCACAGACCCTGGGGGTAAACTGGCGTCCCTTTCTTTCACAGTGTTTAATGTGAAGTCCTGCATGTACCAACTGTTACAAATGTTTCTCCTTCCCAGCAGTTCATGCACAGGACTGTTTAAACAGCCTTGAATCCACAGCCACCATTAGTGATGACAGGTACCACTGCAAGGAGCCTTGGGCAACTCTTCTGAAAGGTCAGCTATAAACACATCCATCGCTGCACTTTTATTTCCCCCTCGTCCTACCACCAAGCCCAATTACTTCTGTTTTGTATGTCAGTATCTTCATCAGCAAAGCAGAGCAGAAAGCACAATATACTGAGGTGACAATTTTTAGCTGGCGGCAGATCTGATTAATGAGGCAGGGCTGAAATTAACTTTTCCTCGTGTCACGTAGATTTCCAGAGTCATGTAAAATTCTCCTTGTTATGCTACCCATTAACATCTTCACCGTCAATAACCATGTTGCAAAATAATGTACTTTTTACTGAAACAGGCATCCATCCATGTCCTATTATCCTTGTAAATAAAATGTGGCATGATTTGATATTAACACAGATAAATTTGTCCATTTAGAGAGCTCTTTAGTTCAATGCAATATTTCCTGATTGCATGCCTTGTGTTCATATATACAGACAGACATATTATGTTAAAAATAATAATAGTCACATCTTGATGACAAAAATGGAGCACAGAGGAAGGTAGAAACCTCTGACAGGTAATTATGGTGAATGGCAGCAATCCTATATACATTTTAAAATAATCAGCCGTGTAACCAAAGGCAGAATGCTTCTCCTGTTCAAAATTAATTTTCCAAAGGAAGTCTGCTCAGAATGCTGAAATGGTTTTCTGAACTCAGTAATAAAAACGGCAAATGCTCCAATTCCTCTCCTTTGTCTGTCTATATTTTTTAAAAATCCATTTAGCCCAGATCCACAAAGCTTAAAGCCAATGTAGCATATTATCATGTAATTAGAAAGAAATTGTGCTAATAGATGTATTTAGGAGAGCTAGTTGACCACAAAAAGTATGGATTTTTTTTTTAAAAAAAAGGTCAAAAATATAATTACTATTTTCCATAGTGCCATAGAAAAAGAATTTACATTTTCGAAATCATCCTAACTAAAATCTGCTAAGACATATTCAATTTAAAGCCTGGAAACAATTAGATAAATCCACTGAGGAGACCGTGAGTTGGTGGCAATCCAGGGGCAAAAATGATGTCTATTTTGCAGGGTGTTATGAATAATAGATAAGTTTGTATGTGTAAGTCCCCAAGGATAGGGACGGCTCGATGGTTACTGCCCATTATCTATTTGCTATTAATAACCATTATTGGTATTAATATTTCAACTCTCCCTCATGAAGTGATGGTGATAAGCTTTCTCATTTGGGTTTAAATGGCAATGCAATCTGCTTTTAGTTTTAGTGTGAAATAACTATTTTAGCCTTGAGCACGTTAGAAGTTATCCCTAGGTAGTTTTTCCTTGTTTACAAGTTGAACTTACTTTCAGTAAAGATTTTTTTCCTGCTCTGACAGACTATAATATAAAAAAAAAAATCTAAACTCATTGTCGTCCTGTTGGAGTCAAAGGAGCTGATCCTCAAATAAGTTTGCAGGAGGCTGTAAATCACAAGAAAATACATCATCTAGCTTTCTACCTTGGAACCGCTGGTAGACTTGAACCACCAGCGAATGATCCACCTTGTGATTTGCAGCACAATTCCTGATAGACGAAGCCACCAGATCTCCCACAAAGACAACACCTGATGTTTATTAATGCTTCTCAAATTTAAAAAAAAAGTACGTACCTCTGTAGTACCTCTGATACTCTTATAGAAAAATTGGTTTTTACTTATACCTTGGAAAGAGAACTCTGGTTACATAGTGGTAAAGAGTTGTACTGCCAACCCAAATGCACGCAGTTAGAATCTACCAGCTGCCCCACAGGAAAAAAAGGTAGACCGTCTCCTCCTGTGCGATTTCCAGCCTCTAAAAACCCACCAGAAGGTCCGTTACAAGTTGGTGCTGATTTGAAAGCATAGAGCAACAAAAACGACTATACCTTGTATATCATAGAAGAACGTCTTTAATATTTGGAATCCAAGATGCATCGCTTACATCTGCCAAAATCTCATCGTGGTGGGTTCTTAGTCAGCACACTGCCACCCTCCACCTATGTTTTCTCCACCTGTGTTTCCTATGTAAAATGAAAAGTTAGGGCTGCTGCCTCCCAAACATACACTAATGATTATCCCTGTGTGACAGATGTGTAAACTAAAATTCAAATCTACCAGTTGCTCCCCAAGAGGATGAGAAATCTCCTGTGTGATGTAGTGTCTCTGAATGTCCATTGGATGATTAGCTATGAGTTGGTTCTGACTTGACAGCACACAAAAACAACAATGTAAAAAGAGTGGAGGTGGCATGGAAACAGCTGCGTCTGACCTCTTTTCACTTCACAAAGGGGAACAATCTCCACCAACTACATCCACAATACAAAACCAATTCCCATGAGGGGATTTCATCTTACTTGGATCCATAATAAACAGTCTTGATACCAGGAGCCAAAAGTTCAAAAGACAAGTTGCTTTAGGAAAGTCTGCTGTCTGGGACCTCTCTAGAGTGCTAAAGAGCAATGATGTCAGTCTAGAGACTAAGGTGCACTTGATCCAGGCCATAGTCTTTACAGTTGCTTGCTATGCATCTGAGGGCTGAACAATGACTAAGTATGACAGTATTATTAAAAGATAAGGAAAGGTTTATACATAGAATCACTCTCATATTGCTAACAGAGATGAGGAGAGAGAAAAGGGAATGAAATTAAATTCATGAAGAGGAAGACAATGTGTAATAAGGAATTGGTCAGACATTATAATTAGTTGCATGAATCAGATGTATTAATATTATAAAACAAAATGTGTACAAATTATTGAATGATGAAACAGTATTAGCAAACTTTACTCAGATTAAAAACTAACTAAAAAATGGTCAACTGTGACACGTATTTGCAAGTTACATGTGTAGTCAGAATCATATGTCAAAGAATAAAAATAATGTATTAAGTATCGGTACAGATGTGTATTTGTGTGTATGTGACCAAGTATTTTTCATGGATGAGGTACAGAAGAAACAAAAATATCATTTATTGATTCTACATAGCTGCATTCCATGAGTACAACACTGTTTTAAGTGCCATGAACTGAGGTGAATAGAACAAAGCAAAGTTCTTCTGTAGTTTTTAGTTCTAAGTTTTGTTGGGTGTTTTCTTGGATTTTTGTCTGTGTTTTCCTTGACTTCCTTCTTAACCTATTGGAAGGATCTACATGTAAATCTTTCAAATTCAATATTAGATTGTTTCAATAGCCTGACAGCATTACTTTTTCCAAAAGATTTTTCTGGTCCTGTATTTTGGTTAGTTGTTTGATCTCTGTTGTCCTGTTTCTAAGGGGGTGGGGGGAGAGTTTGTGATTTGAAGTAGTATGGTGTCTCTAAGACTCTGTGCTGTTATTGTATGTTAATTGATGGTACAATAGTTTGCTTTATTCTGATATTGTGCTTTATTTACTCTACTTAGGGAAAGTATTCAGTCTCAAGATTCTTACCACCCGGCTAATTGGCAGCATCATTATGGATGGTGAAGAGATTGAGATTGCTAATAGTTTAGGTTTACTTGGATCCACAATCAACGCTCTTGGTACCAGCAGCCAGGGAATCAAGAGACAAATTGCATGTGGAAAGTCAGGTGTCAGGGACCTCTCCAGAGTACTGAAGACCAACCATGTCAGGCTGGAGACTAAGTGCACCTGATCCAGGCTATAGTCTCCGCAGTTGCGAGCTGTGCACCCGAGAGCTGGACAGTGACTAGGGATGATAGGAGGAGAGTTGATGCCTTTGAGCTCTGGTGCTGGAGAAGAATGTTGGATATATCATGGACTGCTAGGAAAACAAATGGGCTTGTCCTGGAGAGGGTGAAACTGGGCTGCTCCTTGGAGTTAAGGATTCTGAAGCTTCGTCTGACATACTTTGGGCAAGTTGCAAGGAGGGACCAGTACTTGGAGAGGGACATCATGTTTGGGAGGGTAGAGGGACAGCAAAGGAGAGGAAGGCCCTCAATGAGGTGGTTCGATTCAGTGATTGGGATGGTGGGAGTAGGTGTGTCGGAGACAGTGATGTTGGCACAGGATAGAGCAGGGTTTAGGGCTCTTGTACACAGGGTCACTATGAGTCACAAGCAGCTCGACAGCACATAACAACAGAGTGGCAACAATGGGCACTCACCACTTGCATCTTCATGGATTTCAGCTGATGGGCATAGGAGTGAAAGTCTCTCACCCACAATCTGCAAAGCCATCAAGGGCAGGGTGGCTGGTGTTAGCTGTTGTCGCATCAATGACCTTCCCAGTATGATGAGAGGCCAACAGACTGAGTTTGATGACGGAAAATGATTACTGAGAGATGGGGTGGAGGGAATATCAAAAAAGCAGAGAGGATGAAAGGGTAAGGGAAGAGTTGACTAACAGAAAAGAGAAAGTAAATGACGGGGGAACTCACAAACACTAAAAGCATCATAATCTTGGTTTAAGCGCTAGATGCCACACAAGGCTGCTGTGCTTGCTCTGTTGGGACACTCACCATCAAATGCTGAGGGTCAGGAGTGAGTACTCCCGAACAGGAAATTCATGGGGAACAGGGACATTTGATCTGTGGGTGTCATGAAAACAAACCAAAATGAAATGGGAAGACGATAAAGAAAAAAGAAAAAAATAAAACAAGGTGAGTGGAAAGAGAAGAACTGAAAAGAAAGGGGGAAAAAAAGCAAAGGGTAAAGTGGTCCAATATTGATACTTGGGGTGTTAGCCCTGAGTAGAGGAAGGTGGTGCTCTGACAGGAACTGGCTCCACTGTGCACAGGGGGAGGGGGTGAGCATAGGCCCTGCAAGACAGTTTTTAAAAGCGAGGTGCAGGAGAGGAGGGAAAAAGAAAACAATGAAAAAGAAATGGAGAGAGGGAAGAACTAAGAAGATGGAAAAAGGATCCAAACACTCAACATGATACTAGTTAAAGCTTTTGCGGCCAAACAAACTTGTAGTAGGAATGCAATGAGCATAGAAAAGCGTGCTGCCTCGTGCCAAGGGGCCTAGGCAGGTGTTAGTAATCCTGAAAGCGGCATGTGCACTCAGGGGCATCAGAAAAGGCAACGGCGACAAGGGAACAAAAAAAGAGGAAAGAATTAAAAAGGAAGACCTTTTATTTTTTAAAAAATACAGTATAACATTTGTAGCTTGGGGCTGGGGTTGTGACCTGTCACTAAGAAAAGGATGAGGAAATATACACACATGCACACATACATATACATAAAAATACATATATATGTATTTTTATATATACACTGGGTTTTTTTATATATACACTGTATTTTTATATATACACTGGGCACTGTTTGTACATACAGTTTCCGGAAGCAAGCCATTTTGGAAGTGGATGCCACTCCTGCTTCCAGGCTTGATTTAGTTGGGAAGCTCCAGCCAACACTGTCCACCATGGGTACCCATATACATTCATATATATATACATATATATATACATATACATACATATACATATATATACACATATATACATACATATACACATACATACATATATACACATACATACATACATATATATACATATATACATACACACATATTATATATATATATATAAAAACTGGGAAATCCTCTAAGGTTGAGGCTTCCTTTTCTGCACTTATCACTAGTGTGGGTTCTGGTGCTGGCAGGGCCTCTGTTCCCATCAGAAAACTGTTTGCAATCATCCCAAATGGCTGTCCTGTGCTGGTTGGCAAATCTCTGCTCCATTTACATTCGCTGAGTCACTCAGTCTCTCTCTCTCTCTTCAGTGTTTGATATACTTCTTTATCCTGTCCTTGGAAACTCCCATAGTTATTGTCCCTAGTTATTTCCCTCACCTTTTCAAAACTTTGGTGGAGAGGCCTTTAATGGTTTTATCCACTTACTCTGCAGTCTTGGACACCATCTGTCTCCTGGGGATTTTCACTCAGTGACTCCACGGTGTCTTTCGAGAGTGAAGACAAATTATTTCACCAGAATACCTGAAAAATTTATAATGCGATGGGAAATTAAGGATACTGTGATCTTAAACATTACCTTTCTCGAGAATTCTATGTCACATCTGAAATAAAGGTAAACATGGTTTTGGGACTGTGTGAAAGAAAAATAAATGGATAATATAAGCACATGCTTTATAGCTCTAAAGTATTTTAAAAGTATTAGATATTTTCAGAGTGGAAATAGTTTGGTGTGCAGAAATTCATGGTTAAACTCCCAGAGATAAGATTTTAGACTTATACCTCCCATACCTTGTTCCATGAACCCAGAGTCATCTGGGAGGGAATAGTAAAATATAAATTTTTTATGTTTTTTTTTAATATTCTACTAGTTTATTCACAAAATTCGAATAGTTTTCAAGAACAAATTCTTTTAATTTCCCTCACCTCCCACCCATCAAATTGTACAACCCCATGATTAATCCTCCCCTCCCCCTGCACATCTGCTTCCACCTTCCCCCACCCCTCTTGGATCCTTATACTCATTCTACAGTAATGGTTTTATACAATATTTACCCTAGTTAGTTCACTCAGCAGAATGCTCTCCAGTCCCTCCCAAGGTAGGTAATAATTTATAAAATCATTGTTCCTGTGTGCTGCATAGTATTCCACTGTGTGAAAGTACCATAATTTCTCAATTCATTCATTTGTGGTTGGACATTTGGGCTGTTTCCATGTTCTTGTGATGGTGAATAATGCTGCTATGAACATTGGCCTACAAGTCTCTGTTTGTGCTTCAGTTCTCACCTTTTCAGGGTATATTCCAAGCAGTGGAATAGCTGGGTCATATGGAATTTCTATGTTCAGCTTTTTGAAGAAGTGCCAAACTGCCTTCCAGAATGGTTGTACTGTTCTACAATCCCACCGACAATGTTTAAGAGTTCCTTTATTTTCCTTTCTTTTTCTCTATCCATTTGATATATGTGGTACATGTTGGCATAGTAAAGGCTTTAAGATTATTGCAATAAAAATTAAATGGGGCATTTTTAACATGAAACGAACATTTCACTCATTAAAGGGATACTGACCATCCTTGTAATTTGTATTTTATAGAGGAAAACTTATTATTTATTTTTATTGTCAAATTGTTGAATGGAAAACTCTAGCTCCAAATCTCCATTTTATCACTACTAGCTTAACACTTCTGTACAGAGTTAACGTTGCTGTACAGAAGTAAACTCGTGGTTGCTGTGAGGCTGAACACTGTGGCAGTGATGTGCCAATCGTGGTAATGGGAACCCATGGTGGACAGTGTTGGCTGGAGCTTCCCAACTAAATCAAGCCTGGAAGCAGGAGCAGCATCCACTTCCGAAATGGTTTGCCTCCGGAAACTCTATGTACGAACAGTGCTCAGGCTGTTCGTTCATAGGGTCGCTATGAGTCATCTACGACTCGACTGCATCAAACAACAACAACAACAACAGATTAACACAGTTCTTTACCTTTAGACATAAACTTTAGACTTAGATATTTGTAAAATATCTTCAAACCGAGCTTTGCTCAGTAGATAATTAAGGAGTCCTGGCAGTGTAGAGCTTAAAGGAACAGGTTGTTAACTGGAAGTTTGGTGGTATGAATCCACTAGGCCCTCGATGGGAGAAAGGCCACATTCTCTTGTAAGCAAGTACAGACTTGGAAATCAGGTGGTGAGTCAACTGAGTGTGGTAGTGCACTAGCTATCTGGACAATCTTATTGCAGAATGGTGACAACTGAAGAACATACATTGCACAGTATGGTACCTTATACAGTGAAGAGCTGGGTGGAGCCACAGCTGCTAGAACGAAGAGGCATAGCGGCTAGCTATTACAAAGAACGTTTTGCACAACTATTGGGCATTTTTCTCCTCTTTTCTCTATGTAATTCATGCATTTCCGAACCAGACAGATAATGATCTTATGGCAAAAGCAGTGTCTATTAGATACATGCACCTTGTGTTAAAAGAGTTTGTATCAATGCCTGGTTTTAGGGGGAAAAGCAAATGTCTTCCCAGGTCTGTAAATAAGTCCATGACCAGACTGTCATGTTCTTCTTTTCACCGAAGCACATTGCCCCATCTTGCTGACCAGGAGTAGCCAGTGGATTCGAAATGTCCACCTTTCCACCTAAAAAACATTTAAACACTGCGCCCCCACTTTCCCCTTCCCCATTGGCTTCCTCTAAACCATTCCTCTCTCCTTCCTTCCCCCTCTCCTCCGTGCTGTTTCTCCGGGGTCTGCATTTGGAACTCGTTCATGTTTGCTGAATAGTTTGGAGTATCTCTTTCATGTATGACAGGACTCACCAATATGAGGAGAAGTGAGGGATGCTCTTTCATTTTGTGTAAACACTTATTTGTCTAAGATATTTAACAACAACAAAACAAAGCAGCATCTTACAGAATGTCTCTCCAGGAATTATTTGCTGGTGTCTGTGCCCCCCCCCCTACAGCCCTCCTGCCTGCATCTGAAATTTCTAGCAGAGAAGGACTAACGGAAGACGTGGGCCATTTTAACTCATCCCAAACCAAGAAGAGTCTGTGATCAACCCAGCTGTCTCTGCTCTCCAGCGAATTCCTGGGCCAAAAATAGCTCTGCTGTTTTTGTTGATAGCCCTCCTGAAATCAGGTTTGGCAAGGTGACCAAGAAACCAGAAGCAGAATCGAGTTAGTAATTTTGCCAAAACAACACCAGCTGCCCTTCAAGATGCTGTTTTTATTTAAGGAGAACATCCCGCAAAGCCCGCAGTCATCCGTATTGTTTCCACCTGGCATTTCCCTCCAAGTATTTACTAGATATTTATCTTCTTTGTACCCGTGTTTGTCATCACATAATTTTAGGATTATATTTAACTACGTAGTTTTGTTTTGTTGTGTTTTAAAAATTATATAAGGCAAAGAATACTTTGTTAGAATGCAGTGGGTTGGTTTTTTATCCTTTCCCATTTTGTTTTTGCCATGTTACTGTTTTTGTATTTGTTGTACTGGTTCCACATGCTGAGAGAGAGGTGGTGGGAAGAATCTGTCCTTTCCTATTGAAGCTCCAGCTTAACATCCTTGTGGTCACTTGATCTTGAATAAGTAGCACACAGTTTTTTACTTAATCAGCCTTTAGCAGAATCTGGGGAAGCAGTGGCTGGAAGATGCTATGGGGGCCAGCCAGGCCAGGCCACGCCACACCACGCCAGGCCATGCCAGACCAGGTCAGGCCACACCAGGCCAGGCCATGCAAGACTTCGCATCATCTTGCAGCAGGTGAAGGTAAGGTTCCCGTAAGAGCAGAACTCACGAGAGGAGTGGGTCTCTTAAAAAAGACATTTTAGAAACACTTTTACATCAGACCAGATTGTATAGGCTCTTTTCTCCCTATTCATCTCCATTGAACATGGCATGATTCCTGGAAATAACTCAGGAAAGAAGCAAAAAGAGAACACTGAAAAACAGAAAGAAGGTGAGCTGGTTTGGAATCCCAGGATTGGATGAACAGCAGAGCAGAGTATCTTAAATGCACACATTCAGAATCACACGTGAATGCAAGTAAAAGTAGGGAAATGAGAAAAGTTCTTTTCAGGTCCTGCTGAGATGACTACTCCTCAAAGCCATGCTACAAGCAATAAATCTCAACACTCACTGCCTCTCAGTAAGAACAAGCTCACAGCTGACCCTCTAGCCTTGACCTCTAGCCACTTTTCAGAAGCTGCACATCCTACAGGAGGAGGCTGCTATCTTTCACCATGAACTGATTGGAACCTCCAGAGAGGTCCCACCTTTGAGACAGCAGTGCAACTCTCCATGAATTATGTTAATATCCTTATTCTAAAATGACAGTGAAGATTTAAACTTCATCACTGGGGAAAATGGACAAGGAAATTCTCAGTTATTATTTCTTTTGCACGCGATGTCAATCTATAATGCCGTCATCTACTCACTCATCACTTTTTAAAAAATTTTATTTTAATACTGATATATTTACAAAGTCCGAGTAAGTTGTTTTTTCACAGCAGATCACTTTTGAATCAGAATAGACGCAGAGCAGATCCTTCATTGGTTTTTTGAGGCTATTAATTGCTATCTTTCGCCCACCAGTGATTTTGTTCCCTCAGAGAGGTGCAGATTTTCAATTAGTGGCACAACTTCCTAAGAACTATGTCACCAGAGCTCCCTAAAGATCTCAGTTGTTGCTGTTGTGTGTCATGCAGGCAGAACTGACTCATAGCTGACTCTCCAATGGGGTTTCAGAGGCAGTAAATCACATGGGAGAAGACTGTCCACCTTTCTCTCAAAGTGCGGCTCCTACTAGGCTGCCAGAGCCCCTTCAATTGAAATCTTAATGAAAAGCTAAAACTTTAAAAAGCAGCATTAGTACAACCACTCTGGAAGGCAGTTTGGAGCTTCCTCCAAAAGCTGAACATAGAAATTCTCTACAACTCAGCTATTCCATTGCTTGGAATATACCCCAAGAAAATGAGAACTGAGGCTCAAATGGAGACTTGAACACCAGTGTTCATAGCAGTATTATTCACCATCACAAGACCATGGAAACAGCCCAGATGTCCAACTACAAATGAATGGACTGAGAAGTTGTGGTACATTTAAATAAAGTAATACTACGCAGTACTAAAGTACTCAAGAGCAACGGTGTCTCTCTGGAGACTAAGGTCCGCCTGATACAGGCCATGGTCTTTGCAATCACTTGTTATACATCAGAGTTGGACAATG
>NW_006399751.1:9437414-9451249 GCF_000299155.1 Elephantulus edwardii
GGAAGACCCTCTATGGGGTGGATGGATTCAGTGACTGGGGTAATCAGGATGGGTGTGTCAGAGGCAGTGCGATTGGCACAGGATAGAGCAGGGTTTAGGGATGTTGTACATAGGGTCGCTATGAGTCACAAACGACTCGACGGCACATAACAACAACAACAACAACAATACTACGCAGCAGCATGCAGAAGAAATGATTTTGTAAACTCACTACCAAACTTGGTAGGGACTGCAGAGTGTTATACTGAGTGAACTAACTCTGCCCTATAAGGACAAATACTGTATAAAAACCATTATTGTAGAATGAATATGAGGATCCAAGGAGGGGGAAGGGTGGAAGCACAGGGGTAAGATAGGTTGGGGGGGAGGTGGTGGTATTAATCATAGGTAGCAGAGTGCGATGGGGGAGGGTGAAGGATCTTGTGTGAAAAACAGTATATTCAAACTTTGTAAGTAAATCAGTATACAATTTTAAAAAATTAAATGTTAAAAAAAGCATTGGTGTATAGTACTGAGAGCTCTGGTGGCCTATTGGGTTAGGGGTTGCAATGCTAACTTATAAAGCAAGGCAATTCGAAGCCACCAGCTGCATTGTGAGACAAAGATGGAAGATCTCCTCCTGTACCATCCACAGCTTCTGAAAACCCTATGGAGGGTCTGCTCTGTGTGGTTTCATATTGATGGCAATGAGACAGAGTATATGGTAGGGAAGACTCAGCAAAACACTCTAAAACATGCTAAGTTTTTGTCTTTATCTGTGAATCTGTATTTACTGAAAATTTGCTTTCCTGTCATTTTTTGCTTCTTCATATGAATATACATAGCAATATATAGGAATATTCATATGAATTTATATAAATGAGCATTTGTTTATTCATTCAGGAAATAATGGCAGGCAGCACACTTTCATGAACAGTCTAATTCTATAGATCTGTAGGAAGGAAAAAAAACCCTCTTGAAATTTAGTCAGAGAAAATTTTCAAATTCTGTAATAAGTCTAAAAAAATCACATTCTGGGCCTCACATAACTTGATTCTTATAAGGAGCTGATAATATACTTTAACTCAAATCAACAACATCTAGAGCAACTTAAGTGGAATTGTTATTATTGAACATTTCGGTGTTTGGCTAAATCTGAACAACTTTAAGAAAAATTATGATTCACTGAGCAACATTTAAATAAAACATTTCAGGAACTTGAGAACTGATTTATGTATTTTCGCTATTTAAGTTCCAAGCAAACCACCAAGTGGAATATCTAATAGAATGAGGTCTATATTTTTATTTTTTAAAATGATACTTTTATTTATGATGGCATTTTATTAGTAAGGGCAGTAAATAAAATATATTCCTTTGAAAATATTGTAACAATAAATATGCCTTATCAATAATGTACTTTTAAAAATCTATTGCTTTGATTTAAATCCCGAAACTCATTTATTATTGACCAGCTTCAAAAAGAAAATCAGATTATCATTTACTTAGTTTCACATAATATTCACTCTGAACCTCTGGATAGTCAAATGACATAATAAGTGCTGGATCAGTGAGGCTTTACTTTTAAAAACAAATCATAATCTTGGATTGTAAGCATAGACTATTTCAGTGATTGTTATCTTTTTGTACTTCCCATTATAAAGGCTAAAACAAATGTTATGCAGTCCTATTTAAGTCTGTGAAAAAAGTTAACAATTTCATTTTAAGAAAATTACTTTGATTTATAGTTTACTATTACTATTGTTAGTTAGAAACTAGCACAGAAATATCTATAATGGGTAATCACATTTAATCCAAAAGTTAAGGCGGAAGTTACATACACTAGTATTTTTATTATTTCTGGTGTACATGGGGCGTGCAACAAAATAATTTATTGCAGCACCTAGAAGTATCTGTAGTTCACTGTCCAAAGTTTTCCACTCTGGAGTAAAACTGTTTGTTTACAATTCTATTATATACCCCTATCTAGTCGATTCCAAATCATAGTGACACTAAATTCGTAACTAGTACAATTACTCATTGCTAACAAGTCAGAACAGCTTACAGATAACTCTCACACAGGTTTTCAGAGGCTGTAAATCAGCAGAGAGGAGACTGACCATCTTTCTCCTGCAAAGTCCCTAGTGGAATTGAACCACCAGAGGTGTCACCTATGAGTTAGTTTTGCAACATTCTATGGTTCTCTCCAAACTCAAAACTAGGAGGCTTGATTCCATAGCTGTTTGCCACCTTTTCAGTCTGCCAGGCTGAGACGGATTTATGTGTTGATGTGACGGTGGGAACTGTGTTAACCAGTTTTTCATATGTGCACTGACACTCAATCTCCTCCCAGCTGATTTACTGGTAACTTGCGGTTGCTGTGATGCTAAACACTGTGACACTGATGTACCAAATGTGATAATGGTTACCCTTAGTGGACAGTGTTCAGTGGAGCTCCCTGATTAAAACAAGCTTGGAAGCAGGAGTGGCATCCACTTTCAAAATAGTTTGCCTCTGGAATCTCTATGAACTTGGAGAGACAATGAAAAGTTATACAAGTGTTTGGGTCTTTTGTTCATAGGGTAGCAATGTGCCATCTACAACTCAATGGCATTTAACAACAACAACAACAAGCTAAAGTACAATGCTATCAGTTATAGGAAAATATCCATCTATCCAATATCCTTCCACTATACATATTAAATCTGTATTCTGAGCAATTATTTCAAGAGTTTGGACTAGTTTAAGGCCTCAAAAACAGAGGAAAAATCATTAACAACCTTCTACAAAGAAGATCAGTTAATCATTATTTTGCTTCAAATTTACAAGCCAACCACGAATGGCAAAAAGGAAGAAATTCAAGATTTTTACTACATTTTAACACCTGAAATTGATCAAACATGAATTAAGTATGCATTGATAATGTCTAGAAATTAGAAGGCAAAAGTTGGAAACAAAGAAGGACTAAACGAACAGACAAAAAATAATACCTTCAAAACAAACTATTGCCATTGAGAGGATTCCAATGTATGATAACCCCACTGAACAAAAGGGAATAGCTTGTTTAACATTTCCCCAAATAAAAGAACTGAAAAAAATACTTTGAGCCTTGACTGACAAAACTAAAGTTCTCTATAAGCAAAATACTGAATGATGTGGAAATATCTAAAGAAGATGGGGAGCGGGGAGATGTAATATGGCAAAAAGGTCAAATAATTGGTCAACTTTGAATAATCTCAGCAATTTAAATATAATCAAAAGACAATAATATTCAATGAAGAAGTCTAAATACTCTAAGTCTTTGGCAAAAATTAAGATTCAAGAATTGGTAGGATACCATTTGATATATTTCATCAAAGAGAGATAACACTGGAAAAATTTCATCTATGAAAATAAAAGTGAAATACAGTTACCTGGCCAATCTACTGGAAGGGATTCATGCTAATGCCCATCCTACAGAAAAGTGATCCAATAGGATTCAGAAATCATGGACCAATGCCATTAATATCACACATAATTAAAATCATGCTAAAGATAATAAAGTGACTACAGCGGGGCATGTGCAGAGGAGTGCCAGCAATTCAAGCTCTGTTCAGATAAGAACTTTAAAATAGAGTACGGATGTCAGATGGATCTCGGCTGAACGCAGAAAAGACAAAAACAAAGTTTACCTATGTTTTGTTGGCTGTGCAATAACACTTGACTGTGAATCATAAAAAATTATAACATTTCAAACAGCAGAGATTTCAGATGCTTATACACATTCAGAACCTGCGCATTCACTAGAAAGCTGGCATTTGAACAGAACAAGAGAATTCTGTATGGTTTCAAGCTTGGCAAGGTGCTTGCCAGGGCTGTATCTTTCTACCATACACATTCATCTGTCTTCTGAGTGATTATTTCAAGACTTTGGGTTATATAAAGAAAACACAGCCTCACGAACAGAGGAAGACTCATTAACAACCTCCAATATTCAGATGCCTTAACAACCCCCGATATGTAGATGATCCACTTTGCTTGCTGAAAATGATGAATTCTTGAACCACTTTCTGATAGAGATCAAAGGCTACAGCCTCAAGCATGGAGAAGACTTCAATTGAAAGACATACATAATATTTTAATAATCTTCAAAACCCAGTAGGTAGTAACATCATAAACATAGGAAAGCTTGAGTTTGTTGAGGATTTTAATAGAATTATTGTCCACGGAAGCAGCAGTCAAGAAATCAAACTATGGATTCTACTGGACAAATTGGCTGAATAACACTTCTTGAAAGTGTTGAAAAGTACAGATATCACTTTGAAGACTTAGGTGCAATTGACTCAGAGCACGGCATTTTTTCAATTGATTCATGTGCATGTGAAAACTAGACAGTGAATAAGAAAGATTGAACAATTTTAACTCTTAATTGTGGTGTTAACAAAAAATGCTGGTCCCCTTGCTGTGATTAGATGCTGTGGAGTTGAGTAAGGCTCGTAGCAACTGGAACAGCAGACCAGACCCCTCATCTATCTTGTGCCATCCTCATCAGCGTTGACACACTTGAGCCAATTGCTGCATTCTCTGTGTCAGTCTATCTTTCTAAGCATGATGTCCCTTTTCAAGGAAAACAGACTGGCAGAAATACAGTCAGAATGTTCCTAAAAGTTGAAAATACTTTAAAACCAGTACCTGGGGTGGAGCAGTGGGTAATAAAGTGAACATTAAGGAAAATGTTCAATGGGATAGACACAGTGGCTTCATTAATGGACTCAGGACGGCAGGCACAAGATCCAGAAGGGCTTCATTCTGTTGTTTATAAGGGTTGCTGTTGTTGGGTGCCATCGAGTTACCTGGGACTCATAGCAACCCTAAGCACAATAGCTTTGAACCCTTCTTTATCCTGATCCAATCTATATAGGGGTAGTAGGAGTATAAACTAGATAACACTGAACAACTATTCTATCAAATCCAATCTTATGTCTCAGCTGCTTCTTTTTCAAAATTGGTATAATGGTGCCTATTTAAATGGCTTCTGAAAAGTATGGTCAATCCAGTGATTGATCTGTAGATAGATAGATAGATAGATAGATAGATAGATAGATAAAATAAAACCAGTTGCCATCAAGTCAGGTTTGACTCAAGGCAATCTCTTATGGTGTGTCACCACACAGATGTGCTCTGTAGGATTTTCACGGAATGATTTTTCGAAAGTAAATTGTCAACCTTTTCTTCTGAGGCCTCTCTGGATGAATTTGAACCTTCCACCTTGTGGTTAGCAATTGATACATTAACTCAGAGCTATGAACATAGTCATGTATACAGTACTCAATATATAAATAGATATAGATATCTATCTATATAAAATAATAATTCTATATTCTAATTCTATATTAAATTCTACATTATATATATTATCTTATTTCTGTCTCTGTACTTACCTTTTGCTCTCTTCATGGATTTATATCCTTGGTGTCGTCCCACAACTCATCAGATCATCAGTCTTATATTCAGTGCATTAAACATATTCTCGAGATGCCTTGAAATTCAATTGCTATGAACTCAATATTGTATTTTGATTCTTATGAACTGGCTTTCATCTTCTCTGGCTTTAATTTGAATGTGCATGTGAATAATCGATGATCTGCCTCTTCCATAATCAGCCCCTGGCTTTGTTTTGCCTCCTGATCTTGAGCTTCTCTATCAACTCTTTGAACAAAAGTAGTCAATTTGATTCCCATGCAGTTTCAGTAGGTGAGTTCCATATATATATGATTTTGTATTTGTTTTTTTTTAAAGGCGTTTACAATGACTAAATCATTAATTGTACAAATTCCGTCATTGGCTCTCTAGCCTCACTTCTGTTACCAAAGTCACATTGTCCAATCACCTGTTCATCTTTGTCCCCTCTTCTGCATTCCAATCACCAACTATTATATTGAAAAAGATTGAAGTTGTCTACATTTTCATTTTGCTTAGATCCACACTCAACACTTGTGGCAAGAGGAGTCTGCTACCATGGGAAATGTTGCCATCAAGGACCTCTCCAAAAAGCAGAGAGGTCAGTTTAAGGACTAAGTTGCTTCCAATAAATTTGAAAGTTGGACAATGGATAAAGATAGCAAAAGAAGATTCAATGTCTTTGAATTGTGGTGTTGGTGAAAAGTATTGAATATGCAATGAATTAGAAAAAGAAAAACAAATTTATCTTAGGAGAGGTATTACCAGGGTATTCCTTAGAAGCAAAAATGGTGAAATTTTGTCTTACGTATTTTGGGCATGCACCCAGGAAGAGTCAGTCTTTGGAAAAAAAGACATCAGGCCGAGAAAGGAAGATAGTCATCAAAATAAGGACAATCCTTAGCTAAGTAGATGGAAACAGTGACTAACAATAAGCTCAAGGAGAGGAAGCTGGAGTTGCTGTGAATCACAGTCAAGTCAATGGCATTTTGCAACAACAGCAACAATATTATCTTACTGAATGACTGTGAGGTCCCTCTAAAGTATTAAGTACTACTTTCAAACTATTAAAGACAATTTTGAGGATGAGTTATCTCCCCAAGATCAAACGGAATGTAGCAAAGCCAGACCTCAAGACTAAGTGTGTTGAGTTCTGAATCTTTCTTTGTTTGCTGCTCTTGGCTTTTCTAGAATGTATTAATGTGAAAAAGACACTTCATTTCACATTTCCTATTTTTCACTGTCTTGGTGTGGTGTCAATTTTTTTTCCATAGCTCAATATAAACTCTAAATTAAAAGATATAATTGTTTATCTTTAAAAAATGCTTTGGGTACTTTTATTATTATGGGACATTTTAAATCCACGGGATTTTTAAAAGCTTGATCATTTTGCATGATCATTTTAAGGGGAATATTTTAAATAGAATGGAATATTTTACAATCATTGGCAACCACAATTATTCAGAGAAATGTTCTTGTAACGAAGATGAGAAATGGATTGATTATTCTTCATCATCACCGAAGCCTGAAAATACCTCTACCTGGGCTCAGAGAGGATTCCTCTATTTCTCAAAATTAAAAGGCATAAAGAAAAATGGATATTTGAGAAATATGCTGATTATGCATGATAAATTTCACATTTCTCATCACTGCAAAGATTCTGCTTCTAGTTCTTCATGGAATCTTTCTCTCAATCCTACAGCACCTTTACACACAGTCACAGCCTCTCTTCAGATTATTATCTGTGACATGAATAGAGTGTCCAGTGAACCCACTATAGGCTAGTGACAAAGTGCACGTAAACTAGAGCCTTACCTTGCTTATTGGATAGTCCGTCCAAGCTAATCCCCAAGTTTTAAAAGACATAACCTCAAACTTATTAACGTGCAGTTGGAAATTGCTCATAGTTGACCCTCCAGTGGGTTTTTAGACGTAAATCACATGAGAAGAGATTGCCCATCTTTCTCCCAAGGAACCCCTGGTGGATTCTAACTGCCTGCTGCAGGGCTGGTGGTGCTACTCCTTACACAGGAGAGCGTCAGAGCGCCCCCAAAACTCAAACTCATTGCACGGAGTCTGAACTGACTCAGAACTAGAATTTTTCAGAGGCTGTAAAATCATGTGACAAGAGATTGCCCGTCTTTCTGTTTTGGATTCAAACTGTCTGCCTTTGGGTTGTGAGCTAAACTCCCTACTCACTAGGCCAGTGCTCCCCTTCCCAAGATTAAGTTACTGCTTTTATCTAAGGAAAGATAATTGGAACCTTTAATGTTCCTGGACACCTCACGCTTTATGGCTGATGGTGGTCTGGAGACCAAAAATTGTGTCAACACTGATTCCATGTTGTCTCTGAATAATGCTGGGTGTAGAAGGACTATTTCAGATAGCCCAACTCCAGAATACAAAGCATCTTGTTTCCCTGGTTCTTTGCTATTTATTGACATTGCTATTTATCAATTTTATTGATCTTTTCAAAGAACAAACATTTGGTTTCATTGATTTTCATTATTAATATTATTAATACTCTCCTCTCAATTCCATGGGTTTCTGCTCGAATTTGTGTTATTCCCCACACACCCCGTTTACTTTGGACTGGATTTATCATTCTCTTTCTAGTTTCCCAAGGTGAAAACTTAGATTATTGATTTTATTGCTGTCTTCTTTTCCAATACGTGCCTTCGATGCTATAAATTTCCCTCTAAACACTACTTTGTCTGCATCTTACCCATTTGGGTAAGTTGTATATTCGCAGTCATTAAGTTCAAAACGATTTTTTTCCCCATTTCTCTTGTAACATTGTGCTTGATCCATGGGTGAGCCCATGGCAACTTTAGAGCAATTAACTTGTAATTCTCTGCCATCAAGTTGATTCAGACTCACAGTGACCCTGTAGGACAGAGTGAAATGGTCCTAAATCTTCACCGAGCATCTTCCTTCTGCTGAGTAAGCAGCTTGTGGGTTAGAACCACCGAAGTTTTTTGGTTCATAGTCAAGATACTTTAAACTGTATCGTCAGTGCTCTTTAATTAGTCTGCACAGTGAACACATTTCCTCATCCCTTTAACGGTGATGTGAACAACTCTCGAAGCTGTATGCTGTTGAATATCAATATTATATAGTTCAATGTGGTGCTTCAGGCTTTGTGAATTGGATTAATACTTTATAGTTAATCTTTTTGTCTGCTGCAGAGAAAATCTATGTCAGATAAACCCTGTGAAGATTATTTTCTGTAATTAAAACTGCTGAATCTTTTTCTATTATTTTAGGTAATATTGAGTCCCTTTTCAACTCATAGAAACAATTTGTTGTTGTTGTTATGTGTTATCGAGTCGCTTGTATCTCATAGTGACCCTATGTACAACAGGTCTGAAACCTGCTTTATCCTGAGCCAACTTTATTGTCTCTGACACACCCGCCCCCATTACCCCAGTCACTGAGCCAATCCATCTTACCCAGAGTCTTCCATTCCTGCACTAATTCCTCTGCCTTTCCAAGCAAGATGTCCTTCTCTAAGAACTAGGTCTCCTTGCAACATGCCCAAAGTATGTCAGACAGAGCTTCAGAATCCTTGCCTCCAAAGAGCAGCCTGGTTTCACCCTCTCCAGAACAAACCTGTTTGTTCTCCTAGCAGTCCACGCAATAGTATAAAACTGTCTGAAAGGGTTTCCTAATGTGCAAACATTATAGGAATAGATTTCCAGGTCTTTTGTTCATAAAACCATTAAGTGAACTTGAACTTCCCACATTCTGGTTAGCAATCAAAGACTTAAACGTTGCACCACCAGGGAAGCTTGGGTGCCCTAATAGTCATGGATGGCACTGCCATTATAAAGGCAGAAGAGTCACATCTGTCACCTGGTGTCAGGAAAAAAAGAAAGGTCATCTTCCCTCATGGGATTTACAGCCTCGGAAAATCCACTGGATGGTCACCGATGAATTATTTCTGACTCAACGGCACAAACAACAATCTGTATTGACTCCCAGTGCCATCAGGCAGACCTAGAGTGAAAGTCTGAGGCAGAGATTCTTGTGAAGGTGACTCATTGAGGGAACGATCTCAACAGAAACTTGCAGGAGAAGATGAGAGAAAAGGATGGGAAAACCTGGGCACGGAAGTAGTCTCAGCCTCATGTCACAGGAAGCACAATTATGACAGACACATTGCATTATAAAGGTTCCTTCGAGGGAATAGAGCAGGATTGTTCTCTTAAATAGCAGCTCCTTTCAGTCGATAAGCTGCCTGTGGACGTAACATGTACAAATGTGCCTGTTATATTGTAGGTTTGGTTCCCAACTACCTCAGACAACACTGCAGTGAAGAAATCACATTATTAGCTTCCATTTTGCTTGTTTCCCAGAGCATATAAAGGTTACTCATATTCTACAGTAGTCTCCTATAGGATTTCTGGGTGTCCAGTGGATTAAGCAGAAGGCTGCTACTAGGAAGATCAGATCACAAGTTGCTCTGTGGAAGAAGGACAATGCTGTCTGCGTGCGTAAAGATTTAGAGCCTCGGAAATCCTCCGAGGCAGCTCTGTGTTTGTATGGAGAGGCTGGCAAAGAATACTGAATATACCATGGATTACCACAAGAATGAGCAGGTCTTGAAAGAAGCACAATGAAGGTGATTTTTAGAGACAATCCTCTCATATACTTTGGTCATGTTGTCAGGAGTGGTGGGGAAAATATTAGAAGGTAAATGGTCTGACTTCACCAGCTGCTTTGCAGGAAAATGAATGAGTACCGCCTCTCTAGTTTTGAAGTCGGCCATTTTTTAAAAGGTTTTTCTTTTTTCCCCTCAACCCTGAGCTTAAGTTTATGACAGTATAGGTCAGTTCTACTGGAATATTCTGAAGATGAATATGTTCTCGAAGGCCATGAAAAAAAGCCATGTATTAAGAAGAACAAGTTTTTTTTCACTGAAAAAGCATTTGACTCAAAAGTCATATCACATCCTGTTCATGTCTAAAAAAATTGCATCATGAATGTATCCAAGCGGGGTTTTCCAGTTTGATATTTTTCCATTTCTATGTATCAACTTTTATTTCAGTTGTAGTAAAATAAACATGACTGCGCACCAATATTTGGGCCTCATCAACTTCTGAGTGCCTTGAGGAGTTCCATTCTTCAGTCCTCAAAGCCATGAAAGGCAAGCACTTGAGATGTCAGTTGCAAGGTGAAACATCTAATTACTGGTGTTCTGTTCTCCAAACCACCTTCCTCTGTGGAAGCGTGAATTCAAGTAGAAATCAAGAGCATTGCTGTGACTGCACATACAGGGAGGAGGCTCTTCTGGACAATCGCAAGCACCGTCCGTGACCCCAGAGAGAGCGAAGCATCCGTTATGACGTGGCTGGGAGGCTCTCAGGTTGCTTTTTGTCAGTTTAGTTCCATCAAGGCAGTTGTAAAGGACTTTTGATGACTCAGTGGTGATCTGATTAGTTACCAATTAGTTGCGAATATCAACCTCATCAATGGCGATTTTAAAGAACTTAAAAACTCCACGTGCCAGTTCCATTCTCCTATAAATAGTGTCATCATGAGTTAGAATCACTTTGACCACAAACAACAGTAAAATTGATAGAAGCATATTGCCAAATCTGTTGTTCACGGAGCAACTGAATGGATCCGACCCACCAACAAGTGGGCTAACAGCTAAGCAGTTGACCACCAGAACTCCTTTAACCCAGTACAGCCTAGACTTTCTGACTGATCTAGAAGAAATGGAATCATTGCATTTCCCTGTAGGCGCATCCTAGCTGTTCACAGACACACACTAGTATTCATATACCACCAGCCGCCTAATATTGTAAAAATGGAAGGGGAATTGTAGAGACTTACAAGACTTCACCCAAAGCACATAGAATGAGGGGAGGTTTGAAACTTAATCTCTGAGTTCAGTGTAGTTTTCTGTTACCCTGTTAAGAAATCATAAAGGACTGAAACAATGGGCTTTTGCAAGTGATATTTAGATAATTATCTGTTCTGAAGGCCACCACTGAAGATATACAACTATAACATATTCCTTTTTTTTTCCACTATGAGGTCAGTGAGATTTTTTTCCACAAGGTATAAAAAGCATATCATTGTTCATAATTCTATAGTTTTATCTGTTCTGCTTGCTTGCTTTCTTTTTCTTCTCTCTCTCTCTCTCACACACACACACACATTGTTATCAAGTTAGAAGTGATTCATAACTGACTCAGGGTTTTCTGTAATGCTTTAGATGGTTACTATCATTATGCCAATTTGGGAAATGAGGAAACTGAGTTGTATGGTGTTAAAGGGATGCTACACAGTTGTTTTTCAGTGGCATCCAGTCAGTTTAGATTAGCAATGCCCATATATACAAGAAAACAATACTGCTGAATCCTGTGCAATCCAGAGCCCACTGCTGAAGCACTGAGAGCCCACCTCCAGTAGATTTTCAGAGACTGGGAGGAGATTGCCCATCTTTACTCCTTGGAGCTGGAGGATTCAAACCACGAGCCTTTGGGCTGGTAACACAACTTCTCATTCATAGGCAACTGTTGTTATATCACTGAGTCTGAACTGACCCATAGCTGACCCTCCAGTGGCCTTTCAGAGGCCGTTAATCACACAGGAGACGCCCCCCCCCCCAATCCTTCTCCCACAGAGCAGCTTCTGGACACAAACTGCTGCCTTTGGGATCGCAGCACAGATTCTTACCACTTGAAAGCACTAAAATAGAAATCATATTCTACATCTAGAGGAGTAGTAAAATAAAAAAAGCACAATCCATTCTTGAGCTGCTCCTACTAATTTCACTATCATTACCATTGCCATGTGAAGCGTTTTTTTTTTTAATTAGCTATTTACAATGAAAAGAAATCTTTATCACACTATAATGATTCAGATAGTACCATTCCAAAGTTTTCATCCAAGAAGACTGAAAGTCAGAAAATGAAGATCTTTCCCAGGTCAGTTTTTATGTGGAATACTTTTAACTGGATCTAAATTCCATGAAGAAATACCTGTTTCCTATGTGTCCTGAGATCATGTGGTTCCATGCAGATTATTGAACTAATGCTTTAAAAACAAAATGAAATATGAAAAACTGTGTTGGAGTAAATGAGTAGATTTCACTCTGACTGCAAAAGAGCACACTTCTGCTACCTATTGCAGTGATTAGCCACCAAGGTTAAAATTACCATATTTTATATTCCTAATAACAGTGATGACTGAGAATCTATTTGCGTTTCCAGCTGACAGAATTAATTTGTAGCTATTTTTTTTTTCAGTACTACTTCTATAAAAGTACAGTTTAAATTTAAGGCTGGATTACTCAGTTATTATTGCTATTAGAAAATAATTCATATCATCATGTTTACTTTTGTTCTTTGTTATTTTCTTTCCTGTATTGTTTTGAAACAGTAAAGTTCCTATAATACTTAAAGCTGTGATTTTTGACATAAAAAGCACAGCTATTGGCCAAAGTGAAGGAATTTTTTTTTCTTCCTCAGTTTTTATGGAGAGTATGAAAGGGTAACACTCTGACAAACTGTATTAAGGACTCTACACAGAGAGTTCTTTATTTAACACAAAGGCAGACAGTTTGCTTACAAAACAGAGAACAGCTAGAATGCTATTATTTTTACTTTTCAGAGTTAATTCTCTGTGTGTCTACTAAGGGATTTAGCCATAATTGTGCATAGAAAAGTAATTAATCATGCTCTATAAAAAATGAAGGGGAAACATAACATATGGAAAATTATGTTCCTAATACCTTCTTGAATAGTTTAAGCTGACAAAGATATTTAAGTCTGTTTTCTTTGTGGTCTTACCCGTGTATTATTTTTATATTAATCTATATTATTATTCTCTTTCTCATTTTAGATAATTATTGATATACTACTGGCTTTATGACCCTGTAGCAACTTAAAGGAAAAAGGCCACATTGATCTAGGGTGACCTAAACACTCCCTGAAGCACAAGGCAAGGGAGTAAGTGTACCCTTTCCCTTTCAGGAATTGATTGGCAGTTGATTCCTGAGAAACAGTGGGTCGTCCCCCCCCCCCCCCCCCCCCGTGAAAGGTGCTGTTCCAAAATCTTCAAATTTTTCCCTCTCGCAGGAAACAGTGTAAATTTTAATTGAAAACAAAGCTAAAAACTTCATGAAACATCTCTTCTCCCTGAGCTGCAGTGAGTGTAGTTCACTTGTCACCTCAGTGCTTTATGGTTTGAAGTGGCCACTTCTCTGATGGGTCCCACAAGCCTTAGGCTTTACAGGGTCTTATCATTTGACTTAAAATGAAGAATTGACTTTTGTTACATCTATAAAAAGCAAAATAACACACTCCAGAACTTGCAGTTGTAGCATTAGTTTTACAGTTTTGGGTGTTCATGCCACCCATGGGATGCCTGCTTCTCACTACAACCTGTTGTCTGGACACATGCTT
>NW_006399751.1:9451349-9463677 GCF_000299155.1 Elephantulus edwardii
AAAAAAAAAAAACAAATACAACTTTAGAATGAGAAGAGTTTAATGAAAGGGTTTGACTTGTATCATCATTTGACCACTCACTTGAGAGCTGGTTTTAAGCAAAGCATTTAACTATTTCTTTACTCAATTTTCTTATATGTTACTGGAAAGAGGAATTTCCCCATAGATTTGTTGTTATTTGAAAAGACAAGACACATATGAAATATTTAAATATTATAAAGAGTTGCACGATGCAATACAGTTCTTATTACTCACACAAACAATTATATCACTACTATGGAGGTTTTTATCAGCCTTTCTAAGATTTACCATGCTTTTTTTTTTAATGATTGCACATGCTCTTTCTTTCAGAAGAGCAGTGATTTTTTTAAAAGCTATCTTGCATGTAATTATATACTGGGCAAGTATAAGTGGTGAATTAACTCTGTTGATAGTTCTTCTCTGTAGTATGTCCGTAACAAATAGCTACATAGCTCACTGGAGCAGTCAAAATTAAAAATGTATATGGAAGGCTTAAGTACTCAAAAATAGCTTACAGTTAAACATCACACTGCTTAAAATTTTAAAAGATGCTATTATCTTTTTTTAATCCTTGAATATTCTATGCATTGTTGCTAGATATAAAATGGTTTAAAACTGTTTTCTCTTTTTTTTATAAAACAGATTCTGCTAAATAGAAATATCGTTGCATATATAGTTTTCCTCTTTTATGATCATTTCTCATGTCATGAGGAAGACCCTCAACCAGATGTTCTGGAGGGAATTTAAGAAGGGTGTCAGAATAGGAGTTCTGGGGCTAGTGTTTTAAACTAGATGTTATGTCATTCAGGGCTCTTGGAAGAATCAAATGGCACACTCATATTTGGATCTTCAAAAAGAATTTTCAAAGGATACTGACAATACTACTATTATACTGAAGAATAATTATAGAGGCATTGTTTACACATATGGGAGCTCTGGTGGCCTAGTGGCAAGAAGCTGAGCTGCAATTTCAAAGGCACACAGTTTGAACCCACCAACTGTTCTGTCAGAGAAGGATGGGTAATCTCCTTCTACGTGATTATCTGCTTCTGAAAACTTGCCAGCGTGTCAGCTATGGGTCGGTTCTGACTTGATGGTACATAACCACCACGGCTACCACCACATTTACAAATGCAAGGAGCTCTGGTGGCCTCCTGTGTAGGGAATTGTACTGCAACAGATAGATAGCATCTCTGTCACAATGCAAATCTACCAGCAACTTTGAAGAAGAAATATAAGCAATCTTCTTCCCTGTGATTTACGGTCTGGAAAGAAGAAACAAAAAGGTAACTTAATGGAAATGAGTTTGAGTTTTTGAGTTTTATTTACAAATATATAGAATGGCACCAGACATCTCCAGAAATACTTTGATAATTGAGATGGTTGCAAAAACTGTATCCCAGAAGGGGTAAAAAAAAAAAAAACAATCTGAGACAGTTTATGAAAAAGACCATATTAAGAGAACTGTAGCTCTTCAGTGATAGCTCTCACAAAATTATCAGAGGAATAAAAAACGTTCAGTCTCCTGCTGGTACTTCACAGTGGTCAAACTTTATTAGAACACAAAGGCAAGGAATCTAATCTCACTGATACAGTAGATACTAGCCAGATTTAGGGACACCAATCAGGAAAGAGATGGGCAAAGTGTATCTAGGATGGGGGGGGTGGGGACAGAGAAGCAGAGATGGTTAGAGAAGCCCACCTTGAGCAATGTACTTTTAAGCAAAGCTCTAAATTACTTTAAAAGAGAGCCTACTGCTTTTTTCTTTTTAACTAACTTAATGTCTTTGCTGAATAGTATATTGCCCAAGGTGGGTTTCTCTAACCATCTCTGGTGTTTAAAAGGAATATATGTAGGCACTAACACGTATGACAAGAGCACAGAATAAGAGGTACACTGCAAGGAGGACTGGGGAGAAAGGAAGGAGGGAGTTAAGGGAATTGTCCAAGAATGAATAAATAAATATTTTTTTTTAAAGTGAACTTGGGGAGGGGGAAGGGGAAGGGAAGAAGGTGGGAGAGAAAGTGTTGCAACAATGAATGAATGAATGAATATCCAACTTTCCTGTAAACTTTCGTGAAAATCACAATTAAAATATTTGATAAAGAAAATAGCCTATTCTACATTGGTAGTTGAAATAGACTCATTACCCATTGACTAAATTGACTGATGAACTTGGAAAAAAATGGTAAAGAGAAGGTTTTCATGTAGAAACAGGTATGGGGAGATTGACAGGGATGTGAAGGGTGAGAAGAGGGGAGCAGAGATCAGCTAATAAATGTCTTGGGAGACGGGAAAGGCAAAGTGCGGTGAGGATTTGATGAGATGCTGTAGTAAGTGGCATCGAGCAATTACAACTGACATTATAAAAAACTCACTATCTCTATCTCTATATCTGTATCTATATATCCTCTCTCTCTCTCTCTCTCTCTCCTCTCTCATCTCTATATCCAGTGGCATCCACTTCCTAAATAGCATGCCTCTGGAAACCTAATGAACTTTGATAAATGTCAATAGTTATTGAGGGGCTTTAGGCCTTTTGTTCATAGGGTCGCTATGAGTCATGCTCAACTCAAAGGCAATCAACAATAACAACAATATATATATAGTATTGATTGAAAACCAATGTTAAAGAATAGAAAACCTGGTTGTTACCTAATGGAGAAGTTACTTTATGAAATAGATGTTTCAAGGCCAATAAAGAGATCATTGTGCAAATCATAAAAACTCTGCATTTCCTCATTTATACTCCCCAGTCTCATGTACCCTGGCCTCTTCTAATTTTATCTCATACATTCTTCAAGCTAAGATTCCTCCAGAATCTTATAAATCCTGGCCTACTGAGATTAAGGCTTGGCCCTCATTTCTCTGGCCTCTCTCATGCCCTTGACTCTTACTTTCCTCTTGAAACCATTGCTTACAGTATTTGCATCATTATGCTTCTTTCTGGTTCTCTTTTGGCCTCTCTTCTATTTTGCTGGTTTTATTCCCTACTATCCAACCCATGGACTCTCTTTTTCTCAGTATTCTCCTTCATTTCTTTGCATTGTCATCCATGTCCTCTACTGCTTTTATTGCCTATTCTAGGTCAGGAACACATACCTTGAGTGTTGGAGTCTCACAAAAGTCAAGACCATGCTTCAAGATGGCTTGTTTGATCTTTCCCCTTCGAAATCTCTACACTGTAATCAATAATCTTCCTCTTTATGTCTGTTCCCAGTGGCTTGTTAATCAGTATGCAATATAAGCCTTGCTTTAACCTAACATTGCTAAAAATCTCTATCACTTTCAGATCTTCCCTGTGAAACCACAATGGCCTTTCAATCTACCTTCTCTTCTGAGTTTCCAATTCCAGTAAATGAAAACCATGTTATGCTACCTAGAGCTTCTTGCAATCTCTGCATCTTCAGATTTTGTTCAGTCTACACTTTAGAAATTTAAAAAAAAAAAAGAGTTTAGGGAAACCAGGTAAGTGATAATGACAGATGCAAAAGTCTTGGACCATTTCCCCATGACTCGTCCTCCCTTCCCAACTGTTAGGAGATGTGATTGGTTATTTTTATCCCATCAAGTCAATGATGATGATGTTGATGACAATGTTGAACTTGACTCTATGGTGTTGACAGTGGTAGACATCTGATATTGGGCATAATCTTCCACTGAAGGCAGAAATTATGCCTTTAATGTTTGTGACTTTATCCTTAGCATCTAGCCAAATGCCAGTCACGGCACTGATGCCCAAGAGATGTTTGGTGAATGAACAGAAGCATGAATGAAAGATCATGGTAATGAGTAGACGTTTTTCAATTTCATTGAGTCGATGATAGTATATTGTAGACCTCAGAACTGAAGACTGTCAATTTTTGTCTGCCTCAAATGCTTTGAAGGCAGTGAACCATTCTAGCAATATGCATCTCAAACAATTCATTTTCACCTTATTCTGTGGAGCATTATCACCTAGTATTTAGCACATTGTTAATTATCACTCTGTAACCATTTGTAAAGTGTGAAAAAGCCTGCTGCACAGATCCCACTCTGCCTATAACGGTGCTCCTCTCCAAGTCGGAGAAGTGACAAGCAAAAAGGGTATCATTTACAGTAACAGACCTCAAATAACCTGATTACAACTTTTCTTCTAAAAATGGAAAGTGTCGTAATGCCAGTAATTCCTCTCTGTGCACTGAGAAAAGACAAAAAGATAATTATGAAGAATATTGAATGTGCTATTGAAAAATCAATAATGATGTACTAGGAATCAAAAGAAGAGAGCAAGATGGACTTAAAGATGAACTTGACGGTGCCTGTAGCGAATTCAATACAATTGAGTTATAGTGCTTTACATTTTTTTTAATAATTTCATTTTTTAATGGGGCGGAATTTTTAGTGTTAAAGACATAGTCTCTATGCGGTTAAAGAGGTAGTAATACGCTGTCATTTCAACTGAACTTCCATCTATGATATTTTGCTCTTCTATGCCTACCATCTGATACAAAGCTAAATGAAGTATGGAATATTGGTATCTATAGTGGTAAGAAACAGCATTGCCAATCCCTAAGGTATGCGGTTCAAATCTACCAGCTGCTTTGCAGGAGAAGGATGGGCTATCTCCTCCTATGTCTCTGAAAACCTGCTGGGCGGTCAGCTATGGGTCGGTTCTGACTTACAGGTGCACTACAACAATACTGAAACAGCAAGAAAAAGAAAAGCCTTGATTTTAATGATATGAGCTTGAAATCCTAACTACATATCTGAGTGGCACTTAACAAATTGGAAAACTATCGGATTCTTATATAACATTCGCGTTAATTATGACTAAATTACACACGAAATAAAACAGACGCAAACTGATACCAGCTGCACAACCCTTTCTATAGCCAATACAATGTAATATGAAAATGACTATTAATTGACAGATGTTGCTAAAGCTTATGGGTTTTAGTATTCAAATAAGCTTTTCATTTCCCCTCTGTTATAGATGCTGTGAGTGTATGCTAAAAACAGACTTGTTTGTGGTGGTAAGGTGGGTTTTGCTTTCAGATTATATTCTACTTCCTATCCATCGGAGAGCTGGACAATGAATAAAAATAAGTGAAGAATTAATGTCTTTGAGCAGTCATGCTGGAGAAGAGTGCATGGACTGCCCAAAGCAAAGTAATGAAGACAATACAATTCATGGTTTACTTCTTTGAGGACTGTCTTAGTCAGACCTTGTGAATTGTGTGGCATGGTAAGAGCTTATGGATCTTAGCTAAAAAAGAATTCTCTCTAAAAACCCAATTCATTGTTGTCAAAGGAGAAGCAACTGGTCTGGAAATCACAAAGAAGACAATTGCCTATATTTCTTCCTTTGAGCTGCAGGTGAATTTGAACCACTGCCTTTTAGTTAGAACTGTGATTTACAGAATCTAAAGCTAGAGCTCCTGTACATTAAACAATGTAGACAAAATTCTAATTCATAAATATCAGATTTGAGAGAAAACATATGATCAAACAAATTTATTCTGCATACCACATGTCAGTCATTATTTCTATAGGTAGGAAAAGAAAAATACCAGAATGGGGAGATAAAGTACAATTAAGTATGAAGATGGCTTTAAGAAATGGTTGATCCGAGAACTAGATTTTGGAAGGAGGAAAAATGATGGCCCTCAAAATAAGTTTGTGTATTTGTAAAGAAAAGAGACTTTGGTTTGTTTTCAGATTGACCCTTACATATTTCTCAGCCAACCTTTCCAAGCTCTAGAAATAGTGTAAGAGGAACTACAATTTGATGTCTAGGCAGTCAGCCACCATTCTCCTTCATAAAGTTGACATGCACAAAGTAAGAAGCAGTAGGTTTCTTTGTGTGTTCTTAAAGTGAGCTGCACAGTCAGAAGACATGGTGAAGCCATGCTACCAACATTGGAAAGAAGCACTTGTGCTCAGGGAGGGTTAATGACCAGAGATCAGTAAGAATATGAATGTCCCAGTACATACCCTCAAGGGAATACAAGAACCAAGAACAATGACGTTCTTTCCCCATTTCAAGACTTGCCAATAATGTAATTTCTGAGAATCTAGATAAATCTCCAGAGAAAGGGACACACAGCGCTAACTTAAATTGAATGAATGCAATTACAAATCAGGATATAGTCGGATGGAAGATAATGCATAGAATCAGTTGAAGAAGTTTGAATTTTCATGTTTAGAAAGATCAACTACTTACAAATACAAATTTAAAAATTTAAACAATAGACATCTGATTTCAATTGACATACACAAACTTGGAAAGTTGTCACACTGTACTTAGAAGAAGAAAAATATGTCAGGTTGAAAATCAGTCTTTTCTTGGACCACCAGTAAATCCTGCACTAGGTCTTCTCATCAGCTCTAATGAGGCCACTGAGGCGTGGTGATGCAGCGATTAAAACTCACAGAAAGATGAACAATTAGAAACTTGCAAGCAGTTCCACCAGATAAAGAGGTCTGTATTTGTAAAGGTTTATAACCTTGGATACTCTATGGGGAAGTTATCTGTCCTCGATGGTACTGGAGTTTGGAGACACACACACACACACACACACACATGCGCGCACGTGTGTGTGTGTCGTTTCTGTGTGCTGGCAAGTTAGAACTGACTCACAGTGACCCACTCATAGGTTTCCAGCAGAAGGAAATTGTGCAGGAGGAGATATTTATATGTGTGGAGAGGGAGAGACAGCCTGAGAGAGAAGGGAATGTTATTACATGTACACTCTTGTTATGTGTGTGAGATTTTCCCTCGTTACAACCCCATGTGACAGAGTAGCACTGCCTTACGCTCTTCTCAACTGCAGTCATTATGGGAGTAGATGGTCAGGCCCAGGACTTTCCACAAAGCCTCTGGGAGGATTTGAACCAGCAACCTTTCAGTTATCGGTTAAGCAGAGTTATGCTTCCAGGGCTTCTAGATCAGCGCTGTAGTGAACATATATTTTTTTTAAACTCTAGCTTCTAATTTTATTTTCAAGATGTTCTTAATGAAGAGTTTATTATTATTATTATTATTATTACTTTTTTAAATAAAGAAGATACTTCTTTTTTTTTTCTTTTATTTTTTTGTGTGTACCATCAAATCAGATCTGACTGGTTACAGGAGGAGATTACCCCTCCAACTCCAGCAGGGCACCTGGTGGATATGAAATGCTCACCTCTAGGATCGCAGTGTGGCTTTTTGCCACTAGGCCACTAGAGCTCACCTATTATTATAACTTTTAAATCCAGGTTGTAGCATTCGGTGCTATCAAGTTAGTTTCCACTCCTAATGATGCTTAGGTAGAACAGAATGAACCCCTACTCTGTTCTATGCTACCCTCACAAGTCTATGTGGTCCAATAAACAGGAGATACTTTTGGTCATTATTACAGCCCATGTGGTCATGCATAGGAACCTCTGAGTTGGCACCAGTTTATCGCAACCCAATACTCAGCAGGACGAAACCCTGCCTGACCCAGAGCCGTCCATGTTCACAGTCTCTGCTCCCTTCAAGTGCATTGCTGTATTTCCTGCTTCTGGCCACCACACTGATGCTCTGCCTCTTATTTTGCTCCATTTCAAGCTCCTTTTCCCAGGAGTCTTGGTAACATGACTACTCAAAGGAAGTCTGACCATAATTGGTGCTAAGGAACACTTGGAGCTAAAGATCTGTTTGAATTTATACAGAAAAGAAAGATGACAGTATCCTTTACTCACCCTGTAGTTGTGGGACCCTAAATGGGCCACCTATCTTCTCTGTTCTTTACAGACTTCATTGTGAAACCATGCAGTTAAAGTTATTTATCTCTAGGTTTAATTCAGATCTAGTCTATATTATAGCTGAACTGGCCATTTTTATTTTATTATGGAAATCCAATTTCTTGGATGATTACTCATTATTTGAACTCCTTATGTGATCATAAAGTTTATATCATATACTATTACAAAAACAGATTCTAATTAAACCTTAGAACTCAGAAACATTGCATTACGTGCAACAAGAAAGGATGGTTATTTTTCCAGTAGCATAAAAAATGTACTTTTACATTGATAGTATCCCTTGATCTCTACTCCTTGACTTCATCCTGTACTTCCAGATGGAGTTCCATTATCCCAATGCTTGTTGTTATGTGCCATGGAGTTGCCTGTGACTCATAGCGACCCTATGTACAAGAGCCCTAAACCCTGCTCTACCCTGTGCCAACCTCACCGTCTCCTACACACTTACTCCCACCACCCCAATCACAAAATCAGTCCTTCTCATCAAGGGTCTTCCTCTCCTATATTGTCCCTTTACTCTCCCAACCATGACGTCCCTCTCTAAGGACCAGTCCCTCCTTGCAACATCCCCAAAGTATGTAAGACAAAGCTTCAGAATCCTTGATTCCAAGGAGCAGCCCAGCTTCACCTTCTCCAGGACAAACCTCTTTATTCTCCTAGCAGTCCATTGTATATTCAACACTCTTCCCCAGTGCCACAACTCAAAAGTATCAATCTCCTTCTATAATCCCTACTCACTCTCCAACTCTCCGATGCATAGCATACAATTGCGAAGACTCTAAAGTGAATCAGGTGTACCTTAGTCTCCAACCTGACATCGTTGCTCTTCAGTACTCTGGAGAGGTCCCTGACAGCTGACTTTCCCAATACAATTCATCTCTTGATTTCCTGGCTGCCCATAGAGCCTAATTTTTTTCCCAGTTATGGAATTAAGAGACTCACTCTGATCTCTCCGGACTCCTTTTCCCTTTTAAGTTGATACAGCAAATAATTTTATTAATTTTAAGATAGAGGTACAAATTTGTCTAGTTGGAGAACTCAACATACTTAAGTAGGAGAACTTGAATTTCAACTTGGCTGGACAACTAGAAAAACAGATATTTTTTTTTTCCTTCCATGACAGATCTGCCCAGCTAGTTTCATAATTACTTGCTATGCATCAGAGATGGTAAGGACAATGACTAAGGATGAGAGAAGAACTGATGCCTTTGAGTTGTAGTGCTGGAGAAGAGTATTAAATATATAGTAGATTGCCAAGAGAACAAACAGGTCTGTCCTGTAAAGGGTGAAGCTACGTTGCTCCTTGGAGGCAAGAATTATGAAGGTCTCTCTCACATTTTGGGCCTGTTTCCAGGAGGGACCGATTCATGGAGATCATCATGCATTGAAGGATAGAGGAACAGCACAGAAAAGGAAGACCCTAGATGAGATGGATTGACACATTAACTTGGGTAAAGGGGGTAGATGTGTCAGAGACAGTGAACTGTGAGACTGACAGTGAGGATAGGGCAGCATTCAGAGCTATTGTATATATGGTCACTATGAGTTTTAGGTGACTTGATGGCACATAACAACAGCGATAAATAATAGCATGTTGTTCGTTGTTGGGCACTGTCGAGTTGGAACTGACTCTTAATTGACCCTCCGGCAGATTTTCAGAGGCAGTTAATCACACTGGAGGAGATTGCCCATCACCCTGCAAAGCAGCTGGTGCATTTGAACCTTGTGCCTTCAGGATTGCAGCCCAGCTTCTTGGCACTAGGCCACAAGTGATCCCTCAAGATAACAAACAGTATTTAAAACAAACAAATTTATTAGCAGTTATGTAATGTTGTTATGTTACTATATGCTTTGAACCTGTGTACCTTTGTCAATCTTTATAATTGCAATATTGCCTAATTCATGGTTTAGAATGACATTAAGGAGTTGAATTAAACCCAATGCAGGGCACAGAAAAAAAATAGTAATTAAACATTAAAGTCATCATTCATTACCCAATCAGTAGAAATATTCTTTCTCGTGTGTGTGCAAATGTTTATTCTATGAGTGTGAGGATGCTTCAAAATATTGTTGATACTTAGTGCTAGGACCCTGTAAAAGCATACAGATCCTTTGATTAATACTCAATGGATGGTAGTTTGCTCTTTGAAAGCAGAATGTTTACCTCAAATTTATATTTGCCACTAACCTTAACACAAGCCCCAAGAACATCATATACATTGTCTTTAATCTATTTATGATATCAACTTGCCATTCATTGCCTTATGAATAAGGGAACATACAATCTTTCTTTTAAATTTGAGTTACAGTGGCAAGCTTCAATAAATTTCATAATCCTCAACTTTAAATCTTGATATAATGTTAGTTCTCATGTATTCCCACATGGAACATATGTGTCAGATTTATTAATAACATCTTTATTTTTTTCTACAGAGCTTTCACGAAGCCTCAGAAACATTTTCAACAAAAGGTTCCAGAGAGGATTACAGAAGAGTGAAACTAGATCCAATTCACTTATTGATTTTATGGTGAAAGTAAATGCAGGAAATTTACAAGACTTTTCTGTGCAAACTAAGATTTCCAACTTCCAACGTTCAGAGTTATAAAATTCTGAAACTGTTGGAAATGAAATTTCAAAGGAAAAGGAAATAGCATTTATTGATTATGTATCTTTTGTCAATACATTGAGTGTGTTCTCAATAAATTCACCTTCTCTTTACTCTAATTACAAAGGCACCTTCTTTTCTCTGTAAAGTTAAGGTAACAGAGGGATTTGTGCTTCAAGTCTTCAAAAATCTGTTTTCTTTAAAAACATCATCCCTCAATCTTTCTGCTAAATTCTCTCATTTAATAAATGAATACCTAGTTATTGAAGCCCTGGGATTAAGCAGTTTGTTCAGGTGACATATCAAGTTAATGGAAGAGTCACGTTAAATAGTCAACAGCCATTGAATCTTGGTCTTGATGCTTATTTACATAGAAGAGTAACATATCATTGGTATTGACTGAAAATTATAAATATTTTAAATCAAATTCATTTTGCATTGTTGAAGGACTTTAGAGATGTGTTCTCTTTGTAATAAATTTTCAAACTACCATTGATCACTGGTGCTTCTTTGGATACCTTTGGAAACATTCGATAGGAACTACACCAATTCTTTTTTTTTTTTTTGTCCTTTTCTTGACACAGATTTACCTGAGAAAAACCTCTTTAATAAGATAATTACAATACCTCTTCATAAGGACAAATCCTAGCAGACACATTACTTCACAAACTGAAAGCAATGTACTTGCTCTTGTACACGCTCGCGCGCGCTCTCTCTCTCTCTCTCTCTCTCTCTCACACACACACACACATTGTTATCAAGTTAGAAGTGATTCATAACTGACTCAGGGTTTTCTGTAATGCTTTAGATGGTTACTATCATTATGCCAATTTGGGAAATGAGGAAACTGAGTTGTATGGTGTTAAAGGGATGCTACACAGTTGTTTTTCAGTGGCATCCAGTCAGTTTAGATTAGCAATGCCCATATATACAAGAAAACAATACTGCTGAATCCTGTGCAATCCAGAGCCCACTGCTGAAGCACTGAGAGCCCACCTCCAGTAGATTTTCAGAGACTGGGAGGAGATTGCCCATCTTTACTCCTTGGAGCTGGAGGATTCAAACCACGAGCCTTTGGGCTGGTAACACAACTTCTCATTCATAGGCAACTGTTGTTATATCACTGAGTCTGAACTGACCCATAGCTGACCCTCCAGTGGCCTTTCAGAGGCCGTTAATCACACAGGAGACGCCCCCCCCCCCAATCCTTCTCCCACAGAGCAGCTTCTGGACACAAACTGCTGCCTTTGGGATCGCAGCACAGATTCTTACCACTTGAAAGCACTAAAATAGAAATCATATTCTACATCTAGAGGAGTAGTAAAATAAAAAAAGCACAATCCATTCTTGAGCTGCTCCTACTAATTTCACTATCATTACCATTGCCATGTGAAGCGTTTTTTTTTTTAATTAGCTATTTACAATGAAAAGAAATCTTTATCACACTATAATGATTCAGATAGTACCATTCCAAAGTTTTCATCCAAGAAGACTGAAAGTCAGAAAATGAAGATCTTTCCCAGGTCAGTTTTTATGTGGAATACTTTTAACTGGATCTAAATTCCATGAAGAAATACCTGTTTCCTATGTGTCCTGAGATCATGTGGTTCCATGCAGATTATTGAACTAATGCTTTAAAAACAAAATGAAATATGAAAAACTGTGTTGGAGTAAATGAGTAGATTTCACTCTGACTGCAAAAGAGCACACTTCTGCTACCTATTGCAGTGATTAGCCACCAAGGTTAAAATTACCATATTTTATATTCCTAATAACAGTGATGACTGAGAATCTATTTGCGTTTCCAGCTGACAGAATTAATTTGTAGCTATTTTTTTTTTCAGTACTACTTCTATAAAAGTACAGTTTAAATTTAAGGCTGGATTACTCAGTTATTATTGCTATTAGAAAATAATTCATATCATCA
>NW_006399751.1:9463777-9501569 GCF_000299155.1 Elephantulus edwardii
CACACACACACACACACACATATCTGCATTTCACTTTGGAAAGTCTGGTTGATTTTTGTTCTTTTCAGCACAGCTTTCAAAATTTAATTCATCTACCACCAAAGGGACACACTTTAAGGATAATAAACATCAATAGAGACCTCTTTTGCAAAACATTTAGTCCAGTGGATGGTAAATTACTTTGAGCTCGAGTGATTCCACCTTTATAGCCCCCAAAGGAAACAAACACAGTTGAGGATAGATCAGGGTCCCTATAGATCAGGTAATATATCTGCCTTATATTTCTATTTTCTTGCAGGGACTTGAGCACTGAGAGATGTAATCTGTATCTGAACAACCTTTCTATACTTTTTATCCTGTTTGAATTGTAGTGCTGGAGAAAAACTATACCATGTTCTTGAACATACCATGGACTGCCAAGAAAATACATAGGTCTGTCTTGGAGAGAGTCAAACCAAGTTTCTTCCTGGATGCTAGGATTTTGAGGCTCCATCTCACATACTTTGGGCACGTGGTCAGGAGGGACCAGTCCTTGGAGAAGGACATCATGCTCAGAAGGATGGTAGGACAGAGTGCAGGAGTGGAAGATCCCGGATGAGATGGATTAGTACAGTAACTGGGGCAATGGGGATTGGTGTGTCAGAATTAGTGACACTGTCTCAGGACAGGGCAGGCTTCAGAGCTGCTCTACATAGGGTCACTGTGGGTCACAGGTGACTTGACTGCACATAACAGCAACAATAACATTTGGTACTGTGGTGGGCAATTGCTAAAATAACCCCTCAAGGTGAGTAAAGCAAATATGGCATCAACAGACATCTTTCCCAACGGGAAATCATAGATATTTCAGAATCATTCTAAGTCAATTTTAAACAGATTGGTTATCAATTCAGTTCTGAGTCATGGTGATCCTACTGCACTGAGAACAATGGCCCCATAGGATTTCCAAGACTGTGCATATTTAAAGAAGCAGATCGCAACCTCTTTCCCCAGTGGAGTCCCAAACTTCCCATTAGTGTCTAAGTACCTGGACAGCCAGGACTCCTCTGAGGTCATTTTCCTAATATAGACATTTTATACTAATAATCCTTAATCTTGGAAAAAAGGAAGAAGACCCTCACCAAGTTTGGACTAACATTGTGATTGAAAAAAAAAATGGGTTCAAGTAAGTCAGAAATGATGAGGATGGCACAGGATCGGACAGGGTTCAGATCTGTTATTCATAGAGTCACTTGAACTATTCTTGACTCGAGGGCACCTAAAAAATTCATTAGTCCTTAGGTTGCTATGTTGGGAAAGAAAATCTTACCAACTTCTCTCCCTTCACACTGAAATTTGAAACAATAAAAACTCCTAAGCCAATTGAATTGGAAGCAGGAATGACGTCCACTTCCTAAACAACATGTCTCTGAGAAACTCTATGAACTTTGATAAATGTTGATAGTTGTAGAAGGGCTTCAGGCCTTTTGGTCATAGTTAAGGTCCCTATGAGTCCTCCTAGGCTTGAAGGCAATCAACAACAACAACAAGCCAATTGAGATCTTGATAGATAATTATGTAAAGCATTAGACATAGTGTTGAACAATGAAGACTTGAATATGTTTCCTAATCTCATGGCCAGACGTGATCTCTAAGTTTCAAAACAACTCTGTTAGGGATGGGGGGGGGGGATCACTGTCCCCATTTTATAGATTAAAAAAGAAAACAAAAAACTGCTGTATTTGCCTGAACTATTAAGCGGACAATCTGATTTAAACTATAATCTCTGCAGCTCCAAAGTCCATGTGTTTTCCACCCCACCAAGCATGACATTATTGTAACAGGCAAGTAGTGGCTCTAGGAGGTAAATGAACCTGTTAGCAAAGCGCCATTAAGAACAACAGCTCAATTTCAGTACTGCCAAGACCCTGACCATTGTGTTTGGCAGACACGCTTCAGCTTTCCAGATGGATGTTGTTGAGCCAAGACACTAATCGGGTCAGTAGGTCAACCCAGAGGACGTGTTTTGCAGCTAATGCAACCTGGATGCTCTATCAAACTGTGGTCATGCCCAGTAGCTAGTACTCTGCAGGGGCCATTTCAAGGGGCATTCACGACAGAGGCAAACGATTGGAAATGCCTGTCTTCCTATCTTCCCAAACCAAAAAAGTCACCTTGCTCCTGTTTCCTGGAACAGAACTGCTAGCATCGACCATCTGTGTGTGCGAAGTCCTTGACGAGATGCAGCCCTGCCCTCTAGGGGACGTTTTGGAGGAGAGATGTTTCTGCTACCTTCTGGACAAAGCACACATCTCAGTGTTTCTACTTTGAAGACTAAGAATGTAAAAGGTGGTCCTTGCTGAAAAGCAGGACGACGAGAGAAAATTGTCATGAAGTTGTGGGTCAGTTGTGTCAGTCTGGGTCTTATTTTTGGCTCTTGTCATCAACAACCTCGTAATCTTGTAAATGTTGCTTAACTTTCCTGATTCTCACTTGTGTCTCCTGCAACACTGTCATCATGTAGGTACAGTAGAAAGTGGTTGTGAGTGAGAAGCAGGAAGGACTGTAAAATAAGTTCATAGTAACTGACATGCAGTACTGATTCTGGTACATAGTACTATGTACTACTATCTTTATTCATTTGCCTTTTCATCTCCATCTAGCATTTACATGTCTTCAAAATCCTGTGACATCCTCAAAAGTCCTGCAGGATCAGTGCACAGAGTGTACTGGAATTAATTTACTGAAACTTCATTGCCTGAGTCTACAAAAGAACCCAGAAATTAATCAATCTGATTATATACTAATGGCAGTGGAGATTGAATAGTTTAACTATTTCACTATCTTGTTCATTGTGGTCACTTTAATTTATTACTTCTCAATTCTTCAAAACTATTTCAAAACCTCTCCAGTCTCCTCGAAATTCTGCTGTTTGATCCTCAACCCCTATCTCCATTCACCCAAGACCCCAAAGATGAAGCCAAGTAGATGCCTGACATGTATGTAATAAATTAAGAAATGCAACGAGTTGAGTGCTTTGAAACTACTTGTTGTTATGTGTCGTTGAGTTGCTTGCAACTCATAGCGACCCTCTATACAACAGTCCTAAACGCTGCTCTGTCCTGTGCCAATCGCACTGTCTCCGATACACCCATCCTGATTACCCCAGTCACTGAATCAATCCACCTCATAGAGGGTACTCCCCTCCTGCGCTGTCCCTCCACCCTACCAAGCATGATATCCCTCTCCAAGGATCGGTCCCTCATTGCAACATGTCCAAAGTATGTTAGACGGAGCCTCAGAATCCTTGCCTCCAAGGAGCCACCCAGTTTAACCCTTTCTAGGATGAAACTGTTTGTTTTCCTAGCAGTCCATGGTACCCTCAATACTATTCTCCAGCACCACAGCTCAAAAGCATCAATTCTCCTATCCTCCGTGGTCATTGTCCAGCTCTCTGATGCATAGCAAGTGATAGCAAAGACCATGGCCTGTATCAGACACACCTTAGTCTCCAGAGAGACACCACTGCTCTTCAGTACTTTGGAGAGGTCCCTAACAGCAGACTTTTCCATGACAGCATGTCTTTTCATTTCCTCGCTATTTGAAATAACTAGACCTTTTAAAAATTAGATTTAACCTAATATCTCCTCATAAACTTACTAGGCTTTATACAACCTGAAACATTTTCTTTTCATGACAGTTTAAAATTACTCTGTGATATAAGCAGGTCAGAGATTAAGACTCCAGGTAAATGCAGGCTCAGAGGTCAGAAATCGCTTGCCATAGGGCAATAAACAGTTGGGATTACAATGTGAATCTTTCATCCAGTTTTATAAAGGTATTTTTAAAGTCTTTCTCCATTCATCTTTTTAAGATTTACTATGTGACATTACAAATGCTTATCATGACTAGCAATTCCTATATTCAGCAAATCTCAGAGTTGTCTAAAATTGAAGGAAAGCTTATTTATATTCTTCATGTGGCAAAGATCTGCACAATGAACATTATATTCTGAATTTATCCAATCCAGCAGTCATCCCAGAAATGCTCAGCTTGAAAACTCCAAGGCTTAGGGACATAGAAATAAGTTCCCCTGGGTCAAGTGTCATTCTATTAGGCTCTGAAAATGTTTACTATCTCTGGTATTCTATTCATCTCACAAACATTAGACTGAAAGTAAGCAAGTAGACATAAACAAGTACACTAGAAACATAGCTCCAGGAAGGAGCTTAAGAGACCCTGTTTCTTCTTGATTATGTTTCTGAGAAAGCTGTGTGATTTCAAGCTCTGTGGACCCTCTGCTTAAGTCAAGAGACTGCATCCTCATACTCCTCACACCTACTCCTATGTAAGCTTCAATGTCAGATACTGGGATGTTTTTGATTCTTCCTACAACCTACCAACCCATTTTCTCTCACCATAGTCTACATGTTCACCAAAAGCCATAGTTAACTGTGGCATCTAACAACACCCTCTTTTCCCACTACTTCCCCATGACCTCAGCACCATTTGTATTTTTCTCTTCCCCCCCCCCCACCTTTTTTTTTTTATAATGGCAATCCTTGATCACATTCTGAGAACCGTCACTTCAGGGATGGGAGGTCTATTTTCAATCTCTTATACTAAACCCTACCATTACCATTCTCCGAACTATAACCTCACTTAGTTTAATACTTGCATTGTTCTAGAGCTTATCACATTCTTCTTTGAGTTTTAGTTAAATTATCTTTATTTTTTACAAGCAATTTACTGAAGTAGTAATAATATTAAATGAATGTTACAATTGTCACCCTAATGGAGGGGGGGAGCTAAAAAAACAGATCATAAAACACGAGGATATATGAAATAAAATGTGGACTATACTGTGTAGAATACTGATTAGTTTATGTTCATTGGTAGCAAAACTATCAGAGTATGTTTCTGTGAGTACGTGTTTGTGTGTGTATATGTGAGAGATTTTATGTTCGTGTGTGCTTTTGTTTGTGCATGTGTGTGAGTAAACAAGGAGAATAAAGAGTTGCTAATTCACACAGCTATACTTTTCTCTTTCATTAGTAATAACAGAAGTTTGGAACATTAATTCCTCTTTCTGTGTACACAGAAGCTAAAGCACCTTATGTCTTTTCTTAAAGATCTTTCTCAGTAAATTTAAGGTTCAGTTCCAAATAAACATCTCAAAACAAAGAAGCTTATCAACGTAATTAATCTGATTATAAATTTATTTTCTTTTGAATTTCATATAAAATGTTGAGAAGCTTCCTATTGTATTCCTTGGTTCCATGTAATAGTTTACATTGCTTAACTTCTTTACTTTTACTCTTCTCTGCTTTAGTTTCACATATTAAGCAAAGTTTAATCTGTCATCATTAAGGTGGTTTTGACTTTACATACTCGGAAAGTGGTCGCAAGGCTGTTAAATGCAATCTACCCAAGAAGAGAGGATGTGATGGACACAGCAGAACAATGCTGAAACATGACTGAGTTGGGGATGACGCTTAGAAAGGACATGCTTTATGAAAGAAGAGATAGTTTAAGTATTTCTTAATAAATATGTCAGTGTTCATACTTTCTAAATTGTGGACAGAACTTCAGAAACAGAAATCAGAACCTTGCAAAATTATACACGAATTTTTAAAAATGAAAATCACAACATAGAAAAGAAACATATTCCTGTAACTTGGCCTTATGGATAGTAGTTTGGTAGTAAAGGTGTAGTAGTGGGCCATGATTTATTATATTTTTATGCAAATAACAAATGAATTCTGTGTTTTCTTGCCAAGCATGACAACTCCAAGGACTTATTTTCAAAACTTTCAGTGGCTTATCAGAGAAAGGAAAATGTCAGCTTGTTTGTTTTGTGTGTTGCTGTTCTTTGTTTTTTTTTAAAAAAGTTGATTTTATATTTATTTCACGGGAAGGAGGGCCGGGCAGGACTGACAAAACCCCACAAAACAGAAAGCACAAGCACATCTTATCTGCATAAAATGCAGGAATTAATGTCACATAAAGGAGCTTGTGTTTTATTTTGTTCCTTTTTTTATTGTGTTTTGAATGATAATTCACAAACCGCTTTTGCAGTCTGGAATTGATACACTTTTATGTACAATGAATAAGTCATTAATCTTGGCAAGCCGTGTGGCCCTTGTTGGCATTTCTATCACCAAGTTCGTATTTTGCAATAATTGATTTTTCTTCTTCACTCCTTCTTGAGTGTGTGTGTAAAATCTGAATAAAATTTAATCAATCAAACTGGTTTTTTTCTTCAACAATTCATACAATTTTTTTATGACATTGATTTCCGTATTTACAATGGCATGGTGATACAGTGTGTGATATAGTAGTCTTCTAATTAGAAAAGTCAGCAGTTCAAATCTACCAGTTACTCCATGGGAGAAAGATGGGTTGCTATGACTGGCAGTCAAGGGGATAGCAGTGGATTTTTCAATGTGACCACACTCTTTCTGCTTTATCTCTGTGGTACTTGTTTCCATCAGTACTTCTTTCGTGCCTTCTGAGTTTTATCCCTGGACAAATACTATTCTTTTGCTATTGTACAGTTGTTTTGCTATTGTATGTTCTAAGTACATGCCTCCCTTCTATTACTGTTCACCTTACAGCACAGGAATAAGCCTAGTTCCACATTCAAAGAATGACTAATTGTCTCTAGCAGATCAAGAAGACCGACCATTGTTATGTTTTGTTCCACTTCTCCCCTGCCCCATACACACCCTCTGTTGAGAACCTTCTACTATGATCCTTTCAAAGGTACTCAGCAAGTGGGCAGTGAAGTATATCACACTGCTTTTGTGGTCTCTGGGTTGTTGAGGTGGAGAGACTCAAGGTTCCTTTGAAACAATTGTTTTTATGTATCTTTGCTCTATTTCCCCCTTCTTTGTTCCAGACAGAGAAGTATCAATAACTGCATCCTGCATGGTTGCTTCCAACTTTGAAGATGCTAATTGCTACTTTCAAAAGTAATATGCAAAGCACGGTGGTCTTTAGTAGTGTTATGCCAATTGACCTTGATGTCCCCCAAGCCTGTGGTCCTGAGGTTCTAGGACCAGCAGCTCATTTTCTCCAGTGCATTTAATTATAATTAAGACATTTACATACCTTTACTTCTTTGATTGTATTTTGTGGACATAGGAAACAACATATACAATTATTAAATGTGGTTTATAACTAGTTTGTTTTTTTTTTAAGTGAGTATGCTTTGTTATGGAGCTCCGATGGCCTAGTGGCAAGAAGCTGCACTGCAGTCTCGAAGGCACGCAGTTCGAGGCCACCATCCACTCTGCAGGATAAGGATGGGGCAATCTCGTCCAGTGCAATTAACTGCCTCTGAAAACCAACCAGAAGGTCAGCTATGGATACATTCAGATTCTATGGTACACAACAACAACAACAGCATGCTTTGTTATCATGTAGAGATTGCTTCCTTTAGTATTTGTCATTCATGTTTTAAAAGAATAAGCATCTCCTGCCTTGAAATACTTTCTTACCAAAAAACCTTGTACATTCTGAGCACTGGAACATGTATGTTTCTTTGATAAATAGAACATATTAACTCATACTGGTTCTTAAAAGTTCCTTCACTTTTCTTACCTGTCAAAAATAGAATGATTATACATCTCAGTAGTTAGTGTGAAAAATTTGCTTGGTGCGTGAAAGCATCCTGGTCACATTTTGTGTTTTTATGTTGATGTAGTTGGCCATCTTCTTGGATTCTTATATGATTCCTCTTGTAGGATATATCTTCCAAACTAACCGAATGAAGCGCTATTAGATTTAGCTCACCATAAAAATGAAACCACCAACTACTACTGAAAGGGATTTATTTTGAACTTTATTAGTATAATATGTCAGCAACAGGAAAGAGAGTTTTTAGTGCCACCAGTTTATATTCTGATCAGTGAATAAGAAGAGGCCAGAGGAAGAAGCAGAGCCTGGAGATGGATTTTAGGTACATTTGAACTGACCCTGAGCAAAAACCAAATTCTGTTCTGCAAAATATGGCCAAATGCAATATCCCTGAGCTGCCAAAAAATATGTGTGGATGGATAGAACTAGATGACTTCTTCAAATGGTTCTTTTAGCATCACCTTTCATGAGAGATTCAAGACATTTCAAACGAAATGAAAAACTTTCCGTGACTTATCCGAGAAGAGAAAATGAGTAGAGGATGCTAATGCTTTGACGAGATGTATTCCCCAAATGGATTAAAATTTCAAATTGGATTAATGGGAAAGACTGAGAAACCAAAACCCGAAACTGCCAACAAACTTTACAACCTGACCTGGGGAGACAAAAGAGATGGAGGTCTTCCAAAGGGTTGAATTTCACATTGGGTCCAGGGTCCATCTCATCCCATATCATTACTCCTGGGGAAGCCATAGACAAAATTTTTTTAACACACAGCTCTGGCTAAATCCAAATTTACTAACCCCTGGGGCCTACTTCTTCTGGTTTGCCAGTCCAAATGATGCTTTCTCAACACTTGCATTAGCTGAATTATTTACAATTGTTTAAATGATATTTTGAAGTTTCTTTCTTCCTTTTTTTTAATTAGCTCACTATGCCTGGGGGCCAGATGGCAACAAATACTGCCGCTGCTAATTTAAATAAATAAAAAGAAGAGGTCAGGCGGCTTTCCAAGTTCCCTGTGTGAAGTGAAGCACAACAGGCTTCCCTGCATTTTTTTTCCTCTTTGTCATTTAAAATGTTCAATTTCACTGGAAAACCCAGTCAGTGCATCTCCAAATCATTTGCGTTTAATATATCAGAATGCTATTTAAAGTGCTAGTGGATGCCAAAGAGATACTGCAAAGATTTCTACAGGTAGTTCCTAGCCTGTGCTTTTGAAAAGTTGACATTTGCATTGAATGTCTAATGGCTCTGGAAAAGTTGATTTCTTGAATGCTACACTTGACTCGCACAAATTATAAGTGTATCCCATTTCAAGAAAATGCACTTCTCCCTAAGCATATATATATGACAATGTTTATGTAATGAGCTCTGTACTTACAGACTTGTTTCTTACTTCCAAGGGAGATAGACAAGCCATTAAATAAAGAAGGAAGGAAGGATAAAAGGAAGAAGATAAATCAATCAATAAAGTAATAGCAGATAATTAAATATAAGTTGATTTCAGAAAATAAAATACTATGTATAACTTTAGTCACTTACATTTCTTCTTATTCATCTTTTCATCTTGTAAACAGAGAGTACACTAAGAGGCTATTGTTGTTGTGTGTCATCAAGTCAGAACTGACACATAGCTGACCCGCCAGGGGTTTTCAGAGGCAGTTAATTACACAGGAGTAGACAGCCCATCCTTCTGCCCATTAGCACCAGGTGGATTTGAACCATGTGCTTTTGGGATTGCAGCACAGCTCCTCACTTCCAGGCTACCAGGCTTCCCTAATAGACTATTAGAATGAGTAAATAAAGTGATGAAACACCGTAGATGTAGTGTGGCTGAGGAGTTAGCCCTCCTCCAAGCTCACAAAGCAGAGAGAGAATCAAGATGAACAAGTGACTGTCCCTTCATCTCAGCAGCCATCAGACAGAACTCCTTTCTTCAACCCTTTTACTGTCTCTTCCTTGATACTTTCCATTTTTTTCTTCTGAGCTAGATACTTTGCTGCAATGGTTACATACAGTGCATAGGCAATAATCACAGTTCTAGACTTGATGAGGGAAGAAATAGATTCAGGAATACTTAGGATTCAGTTCTTTGGTCAGGGAAGCCTGTTACTGCTGTGTCCATGGGCAGACTTCTCCATCCTCGGCCTCTTTACCCTTTTAGACCTCTGTGTCACTGCCCTCCTCACACAAGTGTTACAACACTCTTTAACTCTGCCAATAACTAACTGGAGATATTCCACTCCACCAGTAAGAGTCTACAGAAAGATATGCAACTTTCTAACTATAATTTTTTAATAGTTACAACTCAACTTTCTAACTATATGATAATTTCCAAACTTTGTCAGAATACTTCTTTTTGGGACAGAAATAAATATGGATCTCTTCCAGCCGGTTAGCCAGGTAGTTGTCCTCCTGATTTCTTGACACAACTTGGTGAGAACATAAAGGGCGGCACCTGTTTGCTGAATTATGTCAATTGGTATTCCATCAATTCCCGGGACCTTGCTTTTGCCAATTCCTCCAGAGCAGCTTGAACATCGTCCTTTATCAGAGAGCTGGAAAGTGACAAAGAATGAAAGAGGAAGAATTGATGCCCTTGAGCTGTGGTGCTGGAGAAGAGTATTGAACATACCATGGATTGCCAAGAGAACAAATAGGTCTGTCCTGGAGAGGGTGAAACCAAGCTGCTCCTTGGAGGCAAGGATTTTGAAGCTCTTTCTCACATACTTTAAGCATATGACCAGGAGAGACCAGTCCTTGAAAATGATCATCATGCTTGAAAAGGTGGAGGAGAGCTCAGGAGAGGAAGACCCTGGAAGAGATGGATTGACATAAAAACTGGGGCAACAGGGGAAGATGTATTGGAGACAGTGATAGTGGCTCAGTCATGACTCATGGCAACCCTATGAACAAAAGGCCTGAAAGCCCCTCTACAACTATCAACATTTATCAAAGTTCATAGAGTTTCCAGAGGCATGTTGTTTAGGAAGTGGATGACTCTTAGTGATAATGAATTCTTTCTATAATTGAATGTAAAATAAATATATTTAGAAAAGTAAATGGGGTGACAGAACTGAAAATTGGCTTTTCTAGACATTGTCTAAGCCCCCATGGAGTGGGGGACATGGTCTCCAGTTACATTAACTGTAACTGTAGTTTTGCATATCACCAAAAGCTGTGAGACCAATATAAAATAATGCTTTCCACACTGCGAGACAGGGGGTGATAATGGTGGTGGAAAGACACTGGAGAGACTGTGGCAAGGAACCCAGGAGATAAAGGCCACAGTTAAAGGTTTTGCTTGCTGAATGATTGAAGGTAAAGCAGACTCATAGTTGCTTTGAGATGAAGTTTTCTGAATGATTGAGGAAAACAGAGGCTTCTTGCATTTATGCTGTTGAACTAAACCTAGATTTTCATTAACTGAGGAACTATGCCTTGTTAATCTGGCTTGGGACTTCTGGACTAAACCTGGACTTGCACTGTGAGATATTCTTTGCCTCCCCTACTCTCCACCCTATTTCCCTAATAAATCTCACAACTCTAAGTAAAATACGTGAGTCTTGCAATGAACACCGGACCCAATGATTGATAGAAAAAGATGCAGGAACATGGGACATGCCATGTCTGACCATGAAATAATTTTGGTGGTTGTTGTTGTGTATTGTTGGGTCAGAACTGACTATAGCTGACCCTCCAGTGGGTGGGAAGAGGTTTCTCATCCTTCCTCCATGGAGCAGCTGGTGGATTCGAACCACATGCCTTCAGGACTGTAACACAGCTTGTTACAACTAGGCCGTCACTGATGGAGACAGTTTCCCTTTATGAAGCAGGTAGAAATCAGACTTGGCCACCCTCACATTGCTTTGGCTTTTTCTGTAATAGAAGAAAAGATCTGATTTGAAGAGTGATAGCATATAACTCAGGGAGAAGGGGAGAGAAATCCTTTCCCTTCTCTTTCTTAAACTCATCTCCCTCCAGGAGCTCAGACCACTGAATATAATGAGTTTACATCCAAATTTAAAGTCAGAACCAACTCATAGCTGATCCTCCTTTGATTTTGAGAGATTTTAAATCTCAGGTGAGGAGACTGCCCTTTTTTATCTCACAGGACAGTTAGTGGATTCAAATTGCTTACATTTTGATTGGCAGTGCAACTCCTTAATCACTAAGTTACCAGGTAAAAAGGGAGGGGGGGGCGGAGAGAATATACAGAATTGTCTCTTTTTTTTTTTTTTTTTTTTTTTTTTTTTTTTTTTTTACAGAATTGTCCTTTTCAAGTTTTCATTTCTGTGATCTCCCATTTTCCTTGATATTATGTGTTTAGAACAACTGAATTACGGCTTTGGCTCTCAGTCAGATCCTGTTCAGTCGCAGAAGATAAATTGACGAACAATGCTAATGTTAAGGCTCATAATTCAGTTGTCCGAAGTACATCTTGCAAAAGCAGTTTTTATAAGCAATAAAAAATAAGGGAAGTTTGCCAGGAATTTCCCTTCTTCCATTTTCTTTTGGTTCTTGGAGAATGTTTCACTCAGCAAATACATTTTTTTTTTTTGCCTTCTTTGAATTTATTGCTGTTTGAGGCAAATTTGATTATTTATTATCTATACCAAAATTCTTGTCACTTAAAAAGAAATAGAGGATGCTTTCATGCAATAGAATGACATTTCTGACCCAGAAACTGTACAGTGAGCTCTAAATTATCCCTAATATAATCTCATGTACCCCCCAAAATCATACACTTATTTAATTCTGTATATAGTTTACATGAGGATGAAATTACCTGTTTAATGTATATTTTATTGGCTACACTATAAATTCTCTGAGACAGCATTTACCTCTTCTGTGATTATTCTTATATCATAATGGCAAGCATTTGACAGGACCTAAAGAGAAGACCAATGCCCGATAAATATTTGAGTACCAACTGATTGCAATCTCGGTGTGATGAAATAGTCCGATGTTCTTCCCCCCTTCTTGCAAATGGCTTTCCTAACAACTGCTTTGTTTTGCACCAAATGGCTGAATGAGACTATGCTAGTGAGGTGAATGAGCTGAGTGACACCATTTGATTGCTGTTGTTAAGCACTTTCAAGTGACTTGTGACTCATAGTGGCCCTATGCATGACAGCTCTGAATCTTGCATTATACTGAACCGATCTCATGGAATCAAACAAACCCAGCTCCATTACCCCAGTCACTGTGTCAATCCATCTCACCCAGTGACTTCCTCTCCTCTTCTGTCCCTCGACCCTTCCAAACATAATGTCCTTCACCAAGGACTGGTTCCTCTTAGCAACATGCCCATATATGTGCGACTGCATTTCAAAGTCCTTGCCTCCAAGGAACAACTTGCTTTCACCTTTTGATTGGGAACATGTAATTCAGGTATGTAGACTACCAATGAGGAGAAGGGTCAGTCTTATCATCCCACCAGGTTTAAACTGAGCAGGTTCAACAACATAATATGGAAATCTCTACCCTCGCAAGAAGAACTGGAGAATACTGTACATCCAACTGAATGAGAAATTTCTATGCAGCTCAGACCAGGATCTCGATGGCGGGAGCCAAAGTGGCTCAGAGATAAATGGGAGACAGAACTGACTTTGAACTTCAGCCCCTTGGTTCCAGGGCCAGAGCTGAAGCCAGAGTCAGAAGTCTTTGTCAAAGCTTGCTAGAGGCCTTGGGAGGTAGGGGGAGATGCTATAATTGGCAGAACTAAAAGTGTTAATAACACTGATCTAGCTCCAGGAGGTTGAAGGACAAAGAGCCTGGAGCACATGTGAGAAACTGCCCTCCCTGATTGAAGAGCTGTATGTTATATCTGAACCTGAATTCTAACCTGTTAACTTCTCTAATAAATCCCATGCGCATGACCTGTGAGTTCTGTATGGCTGCTGTAATGGGTTAGTGGACCCATTAAAAGAACATGGAGAGTCTTGGGAGGGATCGTTGGTGTTACAATTAGTAGGAGTGGGTACAGGGAGTCTGAGGAATTGTCTGGCCTTATGGGAAACAGTCTGTATGATTAATATTGTGGAGTCAGTGAAGGTCAGATAAAGGTGTTCTAAAATCATGATACTACCTTTTATAGTCATTAAAAATGTTTGTTTACACTTCTTTCATAAATAAGGTCATGTCTTTTCAAATTGATTTGCTTAAATTGGTATAGAAACAAGATCTACATATTTTAAAAAATGTTTGTTTAACATCTACTATTTATCAGGCAGAATAGTTGGTTTAAAACAATGACAGTAAAACCACCATCAGAACCATGACAAAAACAAAAACTTTTATAGACTAATTAGTATTTGCAAAAAAAATTCCATGTGCATTATAATAATGTTCCCATTTACATTTTAATATGAGTTTAAAAAATTATAACCATTGTTTTCTATATTTTATAGAATGAAGATGTTGATATTCAGACAGGTTAAATAGTTTTTTAAAAAAAAATCATAGAGCAAAAAATTAGAATTATAATCTTTGGCAAAAATATATGTATATCATCCCCGTGAACCATGTCAGGGAATACATAAGATAGGTAGTATTAAACATTTTTTTCTGATGATAAAACTAAGACTTCTGGAGTTTAAAAAAAAAAAAAAAAAGCTGGAGGAGAGCTCTGGTGGCCTAGAGACAAGAAGCTGCACTGCAATCCCAGAGATACATGGTTGAAATCCACCAGATGTTCTGCTGGAGAAGGAGGGACAATCTCCTCCTGTACCAGTCAGATCTGATTTGATGGCGCGCGCGCACACACACACACACACACACACACACACACACTCTCTCTCTCTCTCTCTCTCTCTTTCTCTCTCTCTTTAAAAAAAAAGGCTGGAATAAGTTTATAAAATTAAAGAGGCAGAAAAAAAATATTGAAACTTGTTCTGAATGCCTCTCATTTTCATGTAATTCCCTAAGAGGGAGAGACATTGGAAATTCTTACGGAGAATGTAAGGAGTGTATAAGAAGAACTGCTTTTCTTTATTGTAAATGGCTTCTGTGGTGCTGAATTAAAACTTTGTTATGGATTGAGTCTTAGCTTGAACTTAGCATTACAGAAGGCATTTAAAAAGTACTGAAACCGCTGTATCCATCAAGTTTATTCTGATTCATAGTGAACCTAAAAGACATGATGGAACCGTCCACGAGTATTTCCAAAGCTATTATCTTTGGAGAAGTAGACTGCCTCATCTCTCTCGTAGAGACAACTGGTGGATACAAATCATTGATTTTTCTGTGTATTATCAGTTAAATGCTAAGGGACTTCTCTTAGGATAAACACAATGTTCACAAATATGGCACAGAACAAGAAGGACAAAGTCATGAAGTCTAATAATAAAATCCTATCAGAGGTATAAGCAAGGAGGGAAATTGGTAAGGAAACACACCAAAGTGGTAGCATTCAGAACTGTCTGGAAGCAGACGTGGCTCTGAGTATGAACAAAGATAAATAGCAGTGAACCAGAGACACAAAAACAGTTGTGCTGGAACATAGAATTTGAAAAGGGGGGGGGGGGAAGAAGAGAGAGGATTCTACAGAGAAATGGTTCTTGGTAGCATAAACCTCAGATCCTCTAAGTTTTTCTAAGTAATTTTACCAAAATAATCTTTCTTTAATCATATCTCTTTTGTAAATACTAACACAAAAATATGAAAGAAACAAGCAAAGTAAATATCAAGTGAACATCTATTATGTAGATGGTACAATAGTAGGAACTGGGGAGAAAGGGCAAATTAGGAGAAAGGCAGATCAAGTGGCTGACTTCGAGAGGACTAATGAAGCTATGACCAGTTGTTGATTGAGCTTTTGTCAGAACAAAATAAAAAAGCCAAGTGGCCAATACAAGGACTGAATTTACAGCTGACCTCATTAGTGCCATGTTCTAGCTAATTGAGCCGTATGTTAATACACTGGGCAGACAACGATGTTGGAAGAGAAATGAAAAAGCATACCAGCCTCCAACTTGCTCTGTCATGAATATATAGGATACCAGATGGTGGCACGTTAAAAATGGAATGAGCCATTCCAGAGGCACATCAGAAGTATCAATAAATACAGAGTTCGCATAAACACAAGTATATCTACAAATGCCTTCTCTAAACAGAGGTGGAGAATGGGCCCAGTAGGGGTTCCAGACAGAGCAGTGGGCTGCAAATGGGAAGCTGAGTATTCAACACTGCTACGCATCCGCATCCACTTCTTATCTCTGGAATTCAATACTCTAGCATTGTGCAAGATAGACTCCTTTCTATCTTTTAATTCTCTCTCTCTCTCTCCCTCCCTCCCTTTCTCTCTCCCTCTCTCTCAGGTGTCATTATTTGGACAGTTGTCTGTGACTTAATATAAATCTTTCCTCATACTTCCAATCTCATCAGTGTGCTCGAATCTTCCTAATCAGTCAAAATTGAATGGATTTACTGGTTTCTTGCTCCTTATTCATCACATTCTATAAAATTCGTGCTTCGTGTACGTAGGAGTCTTTCAATCTTGTTAACCACAATATACACAAATACCTGTGTTGTATTTCAGCAAAGGCATAGGACCCCAAATGCGAATCCATTACTTGAGATTTGGAACCAACTCCATACTGACACTGCAATGGGTTTTCCTGGGATTCTAAATCACACTAGAGAAGAAGGCCAAGCTTTCTCCCTCTGAGCCACTCGTGATTGGACCTTTGGGTTAACAGGGCAACTCTCTACAAGCTATGCCCCTTGAGATCCCTGGGAGCAAAGAAGGTCCTCACCGAATATTTTTGAAAGCTAAAACATGACTTTATCACTTATTACTGGTCTGGCTGCAAACAAAGCTTAACTGATTATTTGTTGTTCGGTTGTGTGTTCCTCTTTTGTTGGCGTTGTTAGGTGCCTTCAAGTCAGTTAAAACTCACAGAGTCTTTATGAACAATAGATCAGAACCTTGCCCTCTTCTTCATCATACGGAGGACCTCCAACCTGTTCAAGTCCATTGTTACAGTCCCTGGGGCAAGCCATCTTGTTGAACATTTTTCTCTCTTTAACTGACACTCTAACTTTCCAGAACGAAGTATTTTTTTCCCAAGGAATGGGCCCTCCTGACAGCATGCCCTACATATGTAAAACAGAGTTTCTCTATACTTGCATCTAAAGGGCATCCTGATTTTTCCCCTTCCAAACCAAACTTGTTTGTTCTTTTCAAAATCTATGTTGTTGAGTACCATCAAGTTAAAACCAACCCATAGCTGACCCTCCAGTGGGTTTTCAGAGGCAGTTTAATCTCATGGGAAGAGATTGCCCATCTTTCTCCTACAGAACAGCTGGTGGATTCAAACCACATTCCTTTAAGATTGCAGCACAGCTTCTTACCACAAGGCCACAAATGCTCCCTTGGCAACCTACGATAAATAATCTTCACCCACACCATACTTTAAAGGCATTTCTTTGTTTTTCTTGATTAATTGTCTAATTTTCAGATTCACATGAAGCAATTAAAAATGTGTTGGCTTGGATCGGGTGCAGCTTAGTCTTTAAACTGATATACCTGCTCTTCAGCTCTTAGGAGAGGTCCTTGATGTCAGATTTCCCAAATGCAACATGTCTTTTAATTTCTTGACTGCTGCCTCTGTGGGTGCTGAGTGTGAAAGCAAGTGAAGTAAAATCACTGACAACTTCACTCTTGTCTCAATTTATCATGATGTCGCTTACTGGGACAGTGGTGATGAGTTTTGTTTTCTTGATGTTGGGAAATTATCCGCGTTGAAAGCTGTAGTCATTGTTCTCCTTCAGTAAGCATTTCAAGTCATCTTCATTTTCTGCAAGCAAAGTCGTGTCATTTCAATAACACAAGTTGTTGACTCTTCCTCCAATGTTGATGCCACATTCTGCTTCATATAGTCCAGCTTCTCAAGTGATTTACTCAGCATATTTTGTTCATTCTTCTAGAGGTCCCTGGTATCTACATATTCTCTGTCCACACCATTATCCAAGTGCATAAATTATTCTTTGTTATTCCTTGTTCATTGTCCAACTTTCATTTGATAAAAATACACAAATATATCACGCTTAGTAGATTGTAGATAGTCAGTGCAAAAGAAGATGATTCTAAGTGAAACATATTGACACAGTAGCGACAATGCATGGCATAGGACTGGGAAGTGTTTTGTTCTGTTTTACTAAATCCATAGAAATCAGAACCAACTTATTCACACTAATAACAATAACAACCCAAGAAAGGTAATCATATAAGAAATAATTGTTTGAAGTAATAGTAAGCATTGTCTCTTGTATAATAAATCTTATTTTACATATATGCCAAGAACAGCATTTTTCAATAAAACCTTGATGCCCAAGGATTTTATGGAATTGTAGTAAATTTGAAAAGACTGAAAAACATTCTCCTTGGCTAGCCTGTGGGGAGGCCTGTTTAAAATGGGAGGCACAAGCCAAGTTCAGAGAAAAGTCCTTTCTACCCAGTGAATTTCCTAGTCAAGAGAGTCTACAGAGAACATTTCCTCTTAGTTAAGTATGTCTCATATTTCAAAAATCTTTCAAAGAATTTTTCCTGAAGCAAATATGTTTGTTAATTATGAAAGTTTATACACTCAAACGGCTATTTTAACAAAAAGTTCAAGTTGTAATGATGCCAGTTTAGCTTTGGAAAATGGGTTATGCTAAGAATAATAACTTAAGAATAACTTAAAAATAAAAGAATATGAGTTACAAAGCAATCACTTAAGAAGATTTTGAATATAGTTTGCTATTACAATTAATAACGTTTCAGTTTGCTTAGTCTTTTTAGATTTTTATGCTGCATTTTTTATGTTTATAGGTGTCTATTTTATACATTTATCTTTTGTTCTACTTATGCACCAGTCATGGTGTTAGATGCCAATGATTTTAAGATGCATGTGAGAATCTGAAGATTCTAACAAATGGACCAATAAAAATATGATAAATGCAGAAAAACTGAAGTTGTCAACAATTTCATTCAACTTGAATTAACAGTCAGTGTCTATAAAAGCAGCTGTTGAAATAAAAAATGGTGTATTACAGTGAGTAAATGTGCTGCAAAAGAGCTCTTTAGAGTTCTATAAAAGTAAAGATGTAACTTGGATGACTTATAGTCACTTGACCCAAGCCATGATCTTTTCAATTGCCGCATATGTATGTGAAAGCTGTGCAAGGAAAAAAGAAGACAGCATTGATGCATTCCGAATCCTGGTGTTAGACAAGAATATTGACTATACCACGTACTTTCAGAAGGACAAACGAGTCAATCACAGAAGAAATAGAACAGAAACATCCTCTAGAAAAAAACTATGGAAAGATATGGGCTTACTAGCTTTAGACCAACTACAACTCCTATCAACTTTATGAACAGATTGGAAACTTGTCCTGCCCTGCACCAGCGTCACCGTGTCTGCCATGTACACGTCCTCGTTGCAGTCACTGGAAACTTAGGAAATATTAATTGTTAGAAAGAACATTCTATTTGGCATAGTAGAAGGTCAACAGTACTCTTAAGGAGATGGATTGCACAAGATTCTCAACCATTCATTCAAACACATACAGACCATGGAGAGAATGCAAAACCCAGGTAACTTTTTATTCTGTTATTCATAAGGTCACAATGATTCAAAGTCAACTTAGCAATAGCTAATGACAGTTCTTCAGATTCTATAATCCAGTAAGTACGAAGGAAATCAATACATATTTTCAATTTAACATCTATAGTGACTTTATCCAAAGGTTGGTAACTTTTGCTTGACTCTTTTGCAAAAGATACCATTAGGCAAACTGGACTTGACCAAAATAAGTATTGCAAATGTCCTGGCCACCACCAAGACAAGGAGGGAAAGGACATGAGTGGAAAGAGGGTATCACGTGGTTGAACTTGGATGGATCTGCTGTGATTTTACAAGAGAGAGTTGAGAAGTTATTCATCTTTCAGTGTTGAGGAACAAAGACCACTATGCCAAGGAATGTAAGCCACCACCTCAGATGTAATTGGACACCCCAAAAACACTCCCTCTTAGAAAGAGCCTAAATTATTAGAATTGACATAAAAGTTCTTGGGAAATGTTCCTGAAGTAAATGTAATTTTGAGCTTGATATTTCAATCAAGAGATAATAACATAACAAAGTTAAGCAGTATTTGATTTGATAAAAAACATTAACAATGATTATATATCAGTCTGAATTTTTTAGTCTTATGAGACAGCAGGTACAGATAAACCTGATTTTTATCACTGATAGCATTTTCAAGAAATGGATTATGAGTTCTTGAAGTTTTGAACTTCCATCAGTGCTTGTAGTTGTGGGGTTATGGGCTTGCAGATAACTCCTGCTTATTAAGACTGGGGGCTCAAGGTGTCGGTCTCTTGTGTGTATTTGAGTTGATTCCCATTCATAAGCATTGCGTGTGACAGAGTAAGACTGCCTTCTAGGATTTCCTAGGCTCTCACCCTTGTGGAAGTAATTTACCAGATCTTTTCTACCACAGCATGACTCACTCACTCACTCACTCACTCACTCACTCTTTCATTTCCATTTAGTTAGAACTATCTCAGAGCTAATTGTCCAGGACAGAAATCATATATAAGGTGGCCAATCTTTCCTCCACAGAGGTACCAATGGATTCAACAAACAGACGCATCCCTGAACGTACTCACTAACCTATGTCAAGAAATTTTGGAGACAGCTACTTGGTCAACTAACTGGAAGAGATCTATATTTATTCCCATTTCAAAAACAAAACAAAACTATGAACCAAATGAGTATGGAAATCATCGACAAATCGCATAAATATCTCATGCAAGTGAAGCCTTTCTGATGATTATATAAAAATTATTAGAACAGTACTTTTACAGACTTCCAGAAATTTAAGCTGATTCAGAGGAGTCCCTGGACCAAGGGACATCATTGCTGATATTAGATGGATCTTGGCTGAAAGCAGAGAATACAAGAAAGATGTTTCCTTGTGTTTAATTAACTACACAAAACATGAGACTGTATGGATCATAAAAAATTGTGGGTAACATTGACAATGTCAATCCCAGAACACTTAACTGTTCTCATGTGAAACTATACATAGACCAAGAAGTAGTTTCCAAACAGAGCAAGGAGAAACTGCATGTTTCAGTGACAAGGCGCCAGCATAGGGGAGGTTGTGAGAATGATGCTTGATAGAGTAAGGTCCTGATCTGTTGTTCATAGCATCATTATGAGTCGAAGTAGACTTGAAGGCATGGTACAACAACACATAAAATGATGATAAGAACAGATAAATGAATTACCTACTTCCCAGTCTCTTCTGTTAGGAGGTAATAAACTTGTCCTGATTTTCTTAGAATTTAGTATTACCAGTCAAGTCTGCATCTCAAAAATAAGGAAAATTGTCAGTGTGAGACCATCAATACAACCAGACACACCACAATATCTAGGAGCGTGTTACATTATCATTATTGGGCAGTTCTTTCAAATAAAATGAGGGAGAGATGAGAAGAGTTTCCCAGGTTAAGACTGGACCATATTTACTCAGATTATCTTCCAGCCTACCAGTAATCAGACATTACTTTTTATTTCTTTCTTTCCTTTTATCATTACGCTTTTAATGGAAGGCTACAGAGTAAATTTGTTTTCTATTTAACAACCCTTACATGTTTTGTTTTATGATATTAATTACAAAATCCATAACGTAACCACACTTGTTTCTCATTTATTTTTGTGAGAGCTGAAAAAGTCTGTGTAAATAAAGTTTTCCAGATATAAAAAAATAATTTAGGTCCAGGGGAAGTAGAAAATTTGTGAGACTGCATGAATTGTTGGGTTACTACTCTTTTTTAAATTTTATTTTTTATGTGAAAGTTCACAAAGAGATTCCTTATGTCCAGAGTCCTCCCTCAGTTCCATTTTGGAATGCTTGTCCTGTTCCAGGCTATTGATTGTCACAGGGAGTGATTACTCTTACTTGCGTGACTCCCAGAGGAGAAAATATTTCCAATAGTGGAGCTAGAAGCACCATCCACACACGTGGAGACATGGAGGGACTTGGTAACGTCAACAGGGAGGAAGAGGAAGGTAAGGAAAAGTTACTTGGAACAAAGGATAAAATGGGAAGAAAAAAGGTCTTAATTTGTTCTGCTTATTTATATTCTGATTAGTAAAATCAGTGATGCATTCATTGCTTCCGAGTCAGAACCACTTTACAGTTGACTCTCCAGCGCCTTTTCAGAGGCTGTAAATCACACAGAAAGGGATTGTCCATCATTCTCCCTCAAATAGAAAGTCAAACCTGAAAATGAAACCCATTTTTCTGACTCATGGAGACCCTCCATCAGGTTCCAAGGCTGAGCTGTACATCTGTCTCCCAAGGAATCACTGGTGGGTTTGACTCGGCAGAGACTCACGGCCCTGTTGTTAGCAAAACATTGTGAACTCTGCCCCTCTGAATGTGTCAGTAAAACAATAGGCATACTTGAAAGTATACTTATCCAGCAATCTTTAAGGGAGCTCTCATCATTCAATTAGAAAGGAGTTTAGCTGCTAAATCAATGGCCACCTCTGTATGGAAATTCAAATCTATCAGCAGCTCCTCCGAAGAAAATCGGCAATTTACTCCCATGCAATCTACAAACTCAGAAATGCAATGGAGGATCAGCTGCAATTTGGTTCCCACTCAAGTCAATGAGTTGAGGCAAACAATCTTTGAGAATAATCATTGTAACTGGTGCATTTACCAATCGATTTCAGAGAAGTCATTAATAAATTTGGGTTACAGAGTTCAAGGGCATCTGCATGTTGACCAAGACCTTGTAATAGACATTTTGCATAATTTCCAGTCTAAGTCTTTAAAAATATGGAGGGGGAAAAAAAATCATTGTGTCGTCCCTTTTCATAGATCAAGACCAAGTGTAAAAGACTTCAACTGATTTGCTGAAAAGGCACTCAACAACACAAATATTCAATAAACAAGTATTTCATCTCCCTCATGTTGTAAAGTCAATTCTGACTTCTAGCAATTCCAAATTCTGATCCTGTACAGCTTAAATAAAGATTTCTCATCTTTTTTTTTTTTTTTTCAGAATCAGGGTAAATTTGATCTGTCATGTACATAAGGTCTTTTGCTTAGCACGCCTACATGATACATATTACTCTACTCTTTCCATATACAAACTAGGATAGTAAAAACGTTATGGAAAATTATGCTAGGGTATGTGTGAACCAAATATTTACAGTCTTGGAAATTCAATTGAGGGTCCCTAGGAGTTGGAACCGACTCTAAGACTGTGAGTGGAGCAAGAAAGCGGATCTCCATCCAAGATGGTGTGAGCAGAGAGTGAGAGAAGCGGAGCCACAGGCTCTGCACTCTTTGAAGCAGACTCTTCACCTGCAATGTCTGCAAGGACCCAGCAGGTAGAAATCCTGTGAGCAGCAGTTCAGTTCAAAGGCAGCATGGAGAAGAAGCGTGTGTCTGCTACTGTCCATGGACTAACTTGATGTTTTTTTTAATTGTGATGTTATTGTAGTTTGCATTTCTTCCATGCACAACAGCACACATAGTCTGTCTGGTACCAGATTGAGCCAGGACTTCCTGGCTCCTTGTTGCCTTTCTGTGACTGCGTTCAGAAGCAGTGTAATCGAGATAGCTTTCATCTTCAATTTCCAAGTTGATGCAAACATTTCATAACAAAGAAGTTTTCTATTTCTCTTTCCCACTCCATAATACCTAGTGTGTTTTAACAGGGAATGGGGCTATAAAGGAGTGCTTGTTGTTTTTAAAGCTGTGCAATACTAACAATTAAACCTGAAAAGGAGCAGAGAAGTTCGAATTCTCTCCCTTTGAAAATGTTCTTGTCTTGAGTTTGATCTGAGGAACTAAGAAGCTACTACCTTGCCCACTGTCACCCCAAATGGAAGTCGAATCTTCAAAGCACACCCAATATTTAAACTCTGACAGAAACAGTAAGCTAATTATCTTTGGAAGCTAGATTGTGCATGTTTATTTTGTGATTTAATAAAAAGCTGACATAGCGGCCATGAGCTTCCCAGAGTGTGCTCTGTTTAATATGCGAAGCACACAGAAATTAACATAGTAATTATGTTAGAACTAACAGGATACAAACATTTTAAATGGATTTAACACATTAAATAATTCCATGTCTTATGTGGCCCTGGTGTCTTTCACAGATGGTCACAACATTTGCTAATTTGTTCTACAGGTAGTGCAAATTAATGCCATTTCTTTTAACTTTTATTCTTTTCTAATGTGGACAGATAACATTATTTTTGCTTTAAAAACGTAGCTGTTCAGCATAATGTGACTCTAGTGCTTTTAATAAAGAAGATCTATTTCCTTTCCAAAATGGTGGCACATTTGCATCCAAGTTACAATGTTGTGGAGGGGACAAAAAAAAAAGAGTTGCATGAAAATTTTCATGAAGCTAGTGGAAATGTATCCAGTTCACGTCTTATGTTTTTAAAAAAATGAAAATAAGATTTCCCAGATGTTACTGTCAGTATTACTGCTTAATTGGAATTCAGGTCTTCCTTCATGTAGCCACCATTGTTGACAAGTCAACCACTCATCACACCCTACACTCTACTAGGCCCTGAGGATACGATAATGAATAACATGTATTGCGTTGAAAATACTTTCATATACTGAATATTGTGACTGCTAAAATAAGATCTGTTAAAATATATTTTGATTTGTTTTTCATTTTTAAACATCTCGGGTAATCAGGATAGGTAATGTTCTGTAGGAGTTTAAGAAGCAGGAGTGGCTTCCACTTCCTAAACAACATGCCTCCAGAAACTCTATGAACTTTGATAAATGCCTATAGTGGTAGAGGGGCTTCAGCCCTTTTGTTATGAGTCGTTATGGGTTATGTTATGGGTAGCTAAGAGTTGTACTCAACTCAATGGCAGTCAACAACAACAACATATAATTATTACTAATCAAACAGTAATTCTTTTGCATTGTCACGAGGTCAAAACTGACTCATAATTGTCCCTCCAACTGGGTTTCTGTAGGTGCAAATTTCATAGGAAGAAATTGCCTATCTTCTTTCTAGGGAGTCACTGGTGTATTTGAACCACCAGAAACTTGTAGTATTTAAAGACAATTTCCTATGGAATAGACAACCAGAACTCTCTAAAGAGCAATCACTATTACAGAAGGAAAGAGATTCATTTTATTGGAGAAACACCTGAGTTAAAACTGAGGCAAGAAATAGGAAAGGTAAGGCTGGAGAGCATATAAAACAGCAAACACCAAAAGGGGTAGAGTATATCGTGATTCCATCCTGACCAAACAGCTGAGATGTTGACCAACAACTTGTAATTCTCTTTCACAGAGAGTGTCCTGTGAGATGTTTATTGCCCACCAACAATTTTAGACAGCCAAGTTACTTGGGAACCAGCTATCCCAGTTGTAGTATATACTTCCACATGGTGAGGACCTGTTTAAGGGCATGAATTTGAAGAAATCAATACTACTAGTCCCACCGCAGAATCCCCTTGGCACAGAGTCACTCCACGTAATGATTTCCAGGCTGATATTATATAACAAAAATGGGTTTGACTTGATTTCATAAGGTTTTCCATTACTGAACATGTATGATAACAAAAAGTTAAAAGCAAAACCAATTTGACCATTAAACACCTACTCCAACTACTTTCTTTATAAAACTATATGTTGTTAATTAAATTGTGTCAAACTAAATTGTACTCTAAAACTAAAAGTAGGAGAATAGTCAATTTATGTAGCGATTACATATAGAGATTAGTAAGTAATAGACATAATCAATGTTATGAAAATATTCTCTACAAGAAAAAAATCAAGAGACACCTACACTAATAAATAGACAGATTCGAACTTATGACCACTGTAAGTGCAGAAAAATACATCTCTCTTCTTTAAAGCTACTCCCTTGTTGTATGTGCATTAAAATGGCACTGGGAAACTAAGACTATTTTGATAATGTATATATCTAACTGCCAGAGGCTACTAGATATCAAATACTGATAGTCATTTCTATACAATATTTAATTACAATTACTTATTAAAAAGAATAAATTAATAATCAGAAAGTAAAATGCACAAATTATGAATTCAGGAAAGTTGACAGCTTAAAAATAGAATGCAACATATATATGCTTTATGTGTGTGTGTATGTGTGTGTGTGTGTGTGTGTGTGTGTTCTAGACATTAGTGAGCTGATATAAACTGATACTGTTTATTTTGAACTGAACAAAAAGAACATTTCAAAATCTATCTACCATATAATATGTTGTCAGTGACAAGAGGATAATTTCATGGAAGACCTGTTAATAAGGCTAAAATTCAATTTTATTCACCAACTACTAAAGCCAAAATGAGAAAATGGGATTTTTCTAATTTTTCTACTCAGAAACTGATCAAATATGTAATAAAAATGCATTAATAACTTGAATTTAGAAACCATTTCATAAATAGATTTGATACATAAACATTAAATAATCAGAGACGAGATGAGTTATGGAATGACACTAACACTTAATGTATGAAGAAAGCAAAAGGTAATTTGAGTTAATGGAAGAAAGAAAAAAACCAAAGCAGTTGTCAGAAGCAACTCTGAAACTTGCTCTAGAAAATAAAAAAGTTGAAGAGAGATTGCTAGGATATTTCAAAGGGAACCTCAAGAAGACAAATTTTTATAAAGACTTTTGTCCATGGAAATAGCAAATAATCATTTAAAAAATCTAATGGAGGAAAAAATGTAATAAAAAGGCAAAATAATCTAATAAAATAAAATGTCTTTGGTAAATCCACTTCAAATGAATTTTACTTTAAAGAGAAATGATGTGACTCTAAGATAAAAAAAATGAACCTGAATAATCTGTAGTATTTTCAATAGTTATATATCCATTTGAAAGTTGGATAACTAATAAGGTAGATAGAAGAGTGAATTTCTTTGTTGTTTATTGTTTTCATTTGTATACATTTATTATAAAAATTTATACTTGCAGAAAATTTGTAAGAGAGGGTGACTAGTTATATGCCTATGTCGATAAAATTCTTGCCATATTTTATATAACTATTTTTTTTGTTGTTGACCCCTAAGAAAATACACAGCAAAACATATATCAATTTGACAGTTTCTACATTTTCTGTTTAGAGGCACTGATGGCACTCTGACTCAAATCACAAGTTAAAAAATAAAGGAAAAAAATAATAGTTTAGTTTAATTCCTAAAAAATAAAATAATAAATATATGCCTTGATCATTATGCATTTTTAAAGAATGGATTTCTTTGAATGGTGGTGTTGGTGAAGCATCTAAAATGTTCTTTGGAATGTCAAAAGAACAAACAAATAGTTTTGGAAGAAGTGCATCCAGAGGCATCTGTAGGAGCGTGGGCAGTAGACTTCATCTCACATACTTATATCACGTAATCAGTAGACGACAATTCCTGAGGAAAGACATCGTGCTTAGCAAAGTAAAGAACCAGCAGAACAGGAGAATACCCTCTGAAAGATGGACTGGCACAATGACGTGTAACAAGGAACTTGAGCAGACAGAATGGCAGTTGTCAAGATGCGGCAGGACTGGGTACGGGGCTTTGTTCTGTTGTCTGTAGGGTCATAATGTGTTGGAGCTGACTCAGTGACACTTAAGGACGGCTCAGCAGAGACTGAAGATGAGAAGGGCAGGGAAGGGGCAAAAAGAAGTGAAGGAGGAGAAGTGTAGTCATGGGAGAAGAGAAAGATGATCTAAAAATAAACAAGGCAAGGGACTTGTCACCTGATCATGGATGTGGATTCCTAAAACTACATTGTAATAGAATACAGAGTAGTATATAATATCAATAAGGCTACTGATAACTTATTAATACACAACCCTGCTTACTGAAACTGAGGAGGACCTGAAGCACTTGCTGCAGAAGGTAACAGACTGCAGCCTTCAATATGGATTGAAGCTCAACATCAAGACAACAAAGATTCATTCCACAAGGCCAACTGGCAGCATCATTATGGATGGTGAAGAGATTGAGATAGTTAACAGTTTTAGTTTACTTGGCTCCATAGTCAACACTCTTGATAAAAACAGCCAGGAAATCAAGAGACAAATTGCATTGGGAAACTCAGCTGCCAGGGACCACTCCAGCATACTGAAGAGCAACAACGTCAGTCTGGAGACTAAAATGTGCCTGATCCAGGCCATAGTCTTCACAATTGCATGCTATGTGTCAGAGAGCTGGACAGTGACTAGGGATGACAGAAAGAGAATTGATGCCTTTGAGCTGTGTTGCTGGAGAAGAGTGTTGAATATACCATGGACTGTTAGGAGAACAAACAAGTTTGTCCTGGAGAGGATGAAACCGGGCTGCTCCTTTGAGGCAAATATAATGAAGCTTTGTCTGACATCCCTTGGGCATGTTACAAGGAGGAGGGACCAGTCCTTGGAGAGGGACGTCATGTTTGGAATGGTGGAGGGACAGTGCAAGAGAGAGTCCTCGATGAGATGGATCAATTCATTGATTGGGGTGATGGGAATAGGTGTGTCAGAGTCAGTGAGGTTGGCACAGGATAGAGTAAGATTTAGGGGTTTTGTACATAGGGTCATTATGAGTTGCAAGTGACTCAACAGTACATAACAACAATAACTGATAACTTTGGAAATTGTATGTAAATGTTTGACAATATTAACCAAAAATTCTTTTATACAGTACAATTACATTGGCAATGTAAAAAAAAAGTTTGTGTATTTTAGAGATGACATATTGCTGTTGTTATTTGCCATTGAGTGAGAACCAACTCATGGTTGACCTCCAACTCAGGTTTTCAAAGCTTGTAAATCATACAGGTAAAGAGTGCCCATTTCTATCCTCCATAGTACCTGGTGGATTTGAACTCCCTGACTAGGGGTTGGCAGTGAAACACCTTACCACTAAACGATAATGATAAAAGAACATGTCTGGAATTTGCCTCAAAACTGTTCAAAGATGTGTGATGTGTGGCAAATGAGAACATAGGTGAAACAAAATAGTTTCTGGGTCCATAATTGCTAAAAGTAGATAAGGATTATCTTGGCGTTCCTAAGCTATGCAAATCTTATGTTTTAAATTTGTAGAACAGTATTTGAGAGGAGTGGTGTCTACTTCCTAAGCAGCGTGCCTCTGGAAACTCTGTGAACGTTAATAAACGGCAATGGTTGTGGAAGGGCTTCAGGCCTTTTGTTCATGGAGTCGCTATGAGTCATGCTCAACTCAATCAACAACAATAACAAATAACAGTTAAAATAAACCATAATTGCTACCATTTGCAAAGTAGTGCAAAGCACATCAAATAATTAATGCATCCTAATATCTACATTAATTGTTCAGTTGTTAATTTTGCATTATTTACTAGATGTTAAACACTTAGTTTTGAGTCAGGCACTTTTCTATTTGGCCTCCACCAAATGACAATTAATAACTGTTGACATTAATGAAGTTGCCAGAAGGCAGGAACTTGGTGGTGGGAGTGCAGGAATCTTGGCAAGCTTTTGGAGTCGACTGCTTTTCCAGGAATGTGTTTGACGTGCAGGTTTGCTCTGTCCCTGGAGTGAGGCTAGCCAGCTGTCAAACATTCTTCTAGGTTGTATAGCACTGGTCTGTGTGTTGCTGTACAGAGGTAACTCGTGGTTGCTAAGATGCTGAAGCCTGTGACAGTGATGTGCCAATCGTGGTAATGGGCACCCATGGTGGACAGTGTTGGCTGGAGCTTCCCGACTAAATCAAGCCTGGAAGCAGGAGCGGCATCCACTTCCGAAATGGCTTGCCTCTGGAAACTCTATGTACGAACAGTGCTCAGGCTGTTCGTTCACAGGGTTGCTATGAGTCATCTACGACTCGACGGCATTAAACAACAACAAACAACCCCTCTTCTACCATTCTTCATTTTCTTTTCAAGCATGCGGATTTGTATTATCTAAACTTAATTGGAGCTTATGAGATACCTTCTCTCTGTAGGAATTGCACTGTAAACCCAATGTACGTGGTTCGAATCTGCCAGCTGCTCAGGGAGGGAAAGATGGGCAGTCAACTCCAGTGTGATGTGTTGTCTCTGAAAAGCTGTTGGAGGTCAGCTATAAGTTGGTCCAGACTCTATGCTACACAACATCATCATATGTAAAAAAAAAAAAAAAAATTCCAAATGCCATTATAAACATCAAGCATGAAAAAAATGTAGATATTATCATCATCTCTAAGAAACCCTGATGGCTGAGTGATTAAAAGTTTGACTGCTAATCAAAAGTGAATCAAACCCACCAGCTGCACCAGAGGGGGAAAAACAAAACAAAAAATTGAGACAGTTTGTTTCAGTAAAGGTGACAGCACTGGAAGCTGTCAAGCACTTCTACTAGGTTGAGGAGGGCCACCACCAGCTGAATTCAAGTTAATGGCATTGCATTTTACTGTCATCATTACAGGCATATTACATGGCATGGGTCATGCACATCTCAGTCTTTAAGCTGATATCTCTGCTCTTTAGTACTTTAAAGAAATCCTTCATGGCAGATTTGCAAGGATGTCTGCTTAAGGACTAAAGTGTGTCTAACGCAAACCACTGTGCTTTCAATTGTTTGTTGCGCGTGTTAAGGTTAAGACAATGAATAAGGAAGAACAGAAAAAGAATGTATGCCTTTGAAAGGTGGTGTGGGTAAGAAGTATTGACCGTGGGTTGACGAAAGAACAAACAAATCTGTTTTGGAGGAATTGCAACCAGGACACTCTTAAACGGGAAAGGCTGGTGAAATAATTTCTCCTATTTTGAATGTGTGGCAAGAAAGACCAGTCCTCAGAAAAACATACCACAATGAAGAGTGAGCCACAGTGAGATCTACCACAGTGACTGCAACAATGAAACTGAACACGTCAGACACTATGAAGACGGCACAGGTAGGGAAAGGTTCCAATCTGTTTTACACACACTCACTATGAATCTTAGTCAGCTCTACAGCACCCAACAAAAACAGGCATAGCTCAAGAGAAATAACTCAAAATACAAATTATAAGGCAATGGCTTAAACTCATTCTTTGAAATTGATCACTTCCCATCAACAAATTTTTCTTTAAGAAAGTCTATTTTGGATTGACAAAACCCTATAACGACAGTGACTTCATCATGAATGAGCAAGAAAACAGGACAGTTCTTTTAGCTCTACAGAGCCAGCCTGCTTTCCCAAGTCTGGGTTCCCTTTGTAATTTATTCTGTGATTTGGTTTGACTTGAGAAAGCTGACTGTTTATGACTTGTGTTGACCTTAAAATCCCTCAACTGTCTTCAGAGTGACTAATTATTGATTTTGTGTAAGGACTATTTAATTAAATAGATACCAGGAAGAGATATCATTTCTGCATAGAGAGAAATGGCTGAAGGTGATTATTAAATCTGTTTTCCTTGTGGAACCTTGATAAAGTCTTAGTTAATTTATATTTCTCTTCCTTAGGACATGCCTGTCTCTCTGTGTGTCTTTTTTTTAACACGTTGTCACACCATAGGGATAACGCCTGTTTATTTGAGATGGCTGACATTTCTCAAAGACTTGGCTTGACACAAGAGCACTAATAAAGCTTAATTATTGAAGGATTAATAAGTCTTCAGGAAAGGTCATTGATGAGTGAATGACTTATGCTCTGATATTTGAAACTAACTTAGGTGAATAGAAAACATTTTCCTGACCTGCATCTGTCAATTTAAGTCCCCTTGCTGAACTTGTACATTAGTCAATACTGAAAATATTCCTTACAGGACTGTTTTCCAAGGTTCTTAGGGTAAATTTGATCTACTAACCAGTCAGCTTGTACTCAAATCCTTAAACATTTGCCTCACCCAGGAACTCCCTATTTCTTTTTACAAATTAAATGTTTTCATTTTCTTCCAGGTATCAACACTGGTATAAGATCCTGGCTGAAAACAGGAATACCAGAAAGATGTTTACTGGAGGTGTTTGTTTGTTTGTTTATTTGTTTGCTTGTTTTGACTATGCAAGGCCACTTGATGTGTGCATAATAAAAAATCACTAATAGAAAAGTGAATCCCAGAACACTTGATTATGCTCATGTGATACCTATACATAGAACAGAACAATACTGCATGGTTTAAAATCAGGGGAGATAAATACTGCATGGTTTAAGATCAAAGGAGATAGATGTCAGTGCTATAACCTTTTTCCGTATCTGTTCAATATTTATACTAGGAAAATTATTCAAGAAACCACATTATACAAAAAGGATATGGTATCAAGATTGAAGGAAAACTCCTTACAGCTTGCATCATGCAAAGGACTCCAGCTTGCTTGTAGAAAGTTACAGGAGCATGAAGCTTGCTGCAGAACACCTAAGACTTACATACATTTGCTCAAAAGGGATAGTAATCTTACTCACAGTACCACAACTAGAAAACAGAAAACAGAACGCTCCAAATACAAAGCCCAGCATTGCTGCTGCAAAGTCTCTTTCACAAAACTATACCAACAACCAATGGATGTTGCATGGGGCCCAAAATTCATAAGGGAGGAAAATGTGCTACAATGAATGAATGGAAAAAATCCAATTTTTTTTTATGAACTTTCATTAAAATCACAGTAAAAAAATTTAAAACACCAAAATTCTTCATTTTAACAGATTGATATCAGAGGCCTGGCATTGTCTTCAACTCAGCTTGACCCTCTTTATGACCTCTTGTTCATTTGGTACTTCCCAGAGTTTTTCAGTGTCAATCAATTCTTTTTGATACAGTGACTCTGGGTATTCTTTCCATCTTCTTTGGATGCTTCCTTGATCATTCAAGGTCTTGTCCATAGCATCTCTCAATATTGCAACTCGAGGCTTGAGTTTTGTTTTCAGTTCTTCAGCTTGAGAAATGCTTAGCGAGTTCTTCCCTTTTTATTCTGTCTCTAGCTCATTGTACATTTTTTAGAGGTTTGTATTTTGATTTATTCATTGTTGCACATTTTCTCCTCACTTCTCTCCCCTCCCTTAGCCCATCTAACAATACACTCCCCTTGGTTCAGATCATTCTCATACATATAATATGCATAATCAGATACTCCATTCGAACAGTCCTCTGTCTCATCTGTTATGTTGGGGAAAGACTGGATAGATAACGAACACTTTTTTGCGCTTTTCATTATCATCTTTGGTTTTGTCTTCTCGAGCTGCCCTTTGAAATCTGCTGTTCAGCTCTTTTACTTCAGCATCTCTTCACTTTGTTTTGGCTTCTTGCTGATCTAATGTAATTTGTATAGTGTCTTCTGACATTCATGTGTGTCTTTTTAAAATTTTCTTTCTCCTCTGTCTTTGGTATGACTATTTTTGTAAATATCAGAATCCAGGACACGATTCCTAGGGCTTGTTCTTGCTCCTGCCTGTTCCTCTGAAGAGGTTGAACTGTCAAGTATCTGAGCTCTGAGACTGTATTGACACTGAAACTTCTTTTGTCACCCTTACTCACTATCCAGCTTTCAGATGCATAGGGAACAGTTAAAAAATACTCTGATTTATATCAGGTATACCTTATTCTTTAAACTAATGTTAACAACTTCATATGCATGGAAAGGTGAATAATGTCACATATGTTGAGCATGTTATTAGGAGAAGCCAGTTCTTGGGAAAAAAAGCCATCATGCTTGAGAAGGTGGAGGGTTAGTGAGAGAGACTCTTAACAAGATGGGTTAGAGCAGTGACTATAACAATGGGTTCTAGTCTGTGGAGACGATGAGGATGTCAAATACGTTGTTCACACATTCTCTCTGAGTCATAGTTGACCCAATGGCACCCAACTACAACAGCAGTTCTCTGCACTCATCTTGCACTACATTCTCCCATATGTTATTTTTGTTGTTGGGTGCTGTCAAGCTGTAGACGACCCATAGCGACCCTATGAACGAAATCCTTGACATCTGTATAACTTTCATCACTTCTCCAAGTTCATAGGGTTTCTGGAGGCAAGCTATTTTGGAAGTGGATGCCACTCCTGCTTCCAAGCTTATTTTATCGGCAAGCTCCATCAAACACTGTCCACCATAGGTAACCATTATCACATTCAACATATCAGTGTATCAGTGTTCAGCGTCACAGCAACCTCTGTACAGCAAATGGACAGAGCAGTGCTTTACCACTTAGAAGAATGTTTGACCAAAACGCAATTAAAACCAGGCCTGAGGGCCGCAGATTAAAATCACTCACCTCTGGCTTGGTAGCATCATTTTCTATCCACTAGGCCAACAGAGCTCTCTCTATGTTATTCTCCCATATGGGCAATCCTATTCCGTTCTTGCTTCCAGATTCTTGCTTTAGCTGTCCATTCCATTGAAAGTTTCATTTAAAACATTTCCATTGAGAGCTCCTCACTCAGATTCTAAAGTTTTAAAGAATCACCTGCAATATGACTCCTCAGTGTCTTCCACTAATATTAAGTGTTGCCTTAACACTCTACAAAACATACACCAGAATCATCATTCTCAAACTTGTGGATGTAATTCTTTGGGCCTAGGGTGCTCTTTGTTACATTAATTAAGATGATCAGGGTAGTACGTGACTTAATTCTAACCATTTCTTTGAAAAGCACAATAGAAATAAAAAGAAGCTCACAGATAGAGGAAGGAAAGATGTCAAGATCTTCACAAGACAATGCATTGTGGATGGTTGGTTAAGGGTCTTCTCTAGAGCCATCAGGGAGAATGCCTTCCCCTCAAACTGATAACCTCGCTTTGAATTCTTTCCTCCTGAGCTGTGAGAAAACAAATTGCTGATCTTATCATCTCCCATTGGTGACATTTTTGTATCGACAGCACTAGAATAGGGAGGTACCCTCCAGGTGACTAGGTCCGTTGAGGGGATGCCTGATTCCACTCGTCCTTTGGCAGAGAACTGTGCAAACTGAACCTGAGAGATACTTTTCTGCCTTTAGAATCAAGCATTCCTCTAGAACTACCAAGAAAACAACTATTTATGAATAGATGTTTCTATTCTGCTGAAATACATCCTATCTAAGTAACAGAAGGTAATTAGCAAAGAATCTAATCAGTAGCATTGCTTTAGTGCCCATCATTAAAAAGCTTAACTGTTGCACCATTTTTCTTCTGTGCTTTATGAAGAACTCATTTATGTACCATTTCAATGCTATTGTAATTGTGAGTGAGTTTTATGGGGGGATTAAATGACTGGCCTCAATTTTACAACACAAACATTACCTGCAGCCTCTATAACCCAGTCACAGGAGAAAATAGAAAGAGGAGGGGAAAAAGGGGAAAAATTATCATAAAAATACTGAAGCTGAAACTGAACTTTGATGCTCATTGGTTTGATTGATCTGAAGCATCTCATTAAGATTCCAAGCCATGTGTTAGAGGATCTTCCTTTTGTTCTATGATTTTATTTTTTCTTCCCCCCTCCTCCTTGCAGCCAATTCTTAATAGCTACACACTAGGGAGAGCTCATGCACCTAGGAACACTGAAAACTTGAAAGATATAAATGTCAATTCGTAAATATTGTAATATTGGAGCATCTGGTTGACATCTCATTTCAGAAATAGTGTTGCCAAAAGTGCTCTCACAAATATACCAAAAAAAAAATATCCATTTGATTCTTATAACTGGAGGCAACTGGAGTTATCTTTGTTAAGAAAGGTCAGTCTCTTAAGATGAACAAAATTCTCAGAGCCAATCACTCATGAGTCCTATTTTTCGTTGTGGTTTTTGTTATATGCCATCAAGTCACTTGATTTTTCTTATAACCATGTTAAATATATGTGCAAATGACATATATTGGGTGTCTTTCTAGAATAAGAAAGTAGCCGGTCTTTCACGGAAAAGCGCTTTCCATTAAAACCCAACCCCAAACCATACTTGTCGTAAAACCAAACACTTCCATTGAATTAATTCTCACTCATACACCTTGAATTTCTAAGACTGTAAATGTGTGTGTGTGTGTGTGTGTGTAGGTCTGGTGGCCTAGTGCATAAGAAGCGGTGCTGCTAATCTAGAGGTACATGGTTCAAATCTGCTAGCTGTCCCACAAGAAAAAGATGGACAATCTCCTCCCATTCAATTTACAATCTCTGAAAATCTCCTGGAGGGTCAGTTGTGAGTCACTTCTGACTTAATAAAAGGCACATAACAGTTATATGTATTTCCCCAATCTGGTGGCACTGTGGGTTAAGTTTGGGCTGCCAATCAAATGGATGAGAGGTGGAATCTATTACTTCTGCCCCCCACCCCCCACCCGCCAGAGAAAGCTCTAAAAGTCTGTTTCTGTCTCTATTCCATCGGGTCACTAAGCGTTATAAGACTATATGGCAACAAATGTGGCTCTTACATAGATCAAAGCACTTTAGTGATGCAAGGATTAAATGTTCAGCTACTCACCAAAAGCTCAGCAAAGTCAAACCAGACAAGCAGGCCCACTGAAGAAAAGACCTATTCATTGGTCCTAAAGAGATTGCAAGGGGAGCTCTGGTGGCCTAGTGGCAAGGAACTGCAACTACAATCCCAGAGGCGCACGGTTCGAATCCACCAGATGCTCTGCTGGGGAAGGAGGGATAATCTCCTCCTGTACCAGTCAGATCTGATTTGACGGTACACGCACACAAAAATTAAAAAAAAATTTAAAAAAAAAAGAGATTGCAGTTTAGAAAATTGCAGCGTCGTTGTTGTATCCCCACGAGGGCTAACTGCCTGCTAACTGACTCTCCCAGGGTTTTCAGAGGCAGCCGGCCACCTACGAGGGGCCTGCCCACCTCCCTGTGGAGCAGCTGGTACCTTCAAGCCACAAGCCTTTGAGTTGGCAGCACAAGACTTTGCTGGTAAAGTCCTACAGAGCAATCCCCTTTCGCCGTTTGAGTCACTGTGACTTACAGCTGACTTGATGAGGCTCAGCAACTTACAAACCCGGTATCATTGAACTGGCTTAATTCCATTACAATCTGGTGTGTGTGGGTTTTCAGGCGATGCTTTCGCATTACTTTTGAATACAAACAGTGCTCCTCTTTTCAAATCCGTGTGCTGAGACTATGCACTCAAGTGCCCACCAAAATGTTGGTAGACTCTTCTTATTCAAAGGTTATATGACAAACACAGATCTAGAATTGTTACTAGTCTATGTAGGTTAGAGAGCTCTGGGGACCTAATGGCAAGAAGCTGCACTGCAATCCCCAAGGCATGCAGTTCGAGGCCACCAGCTGCTCTATAGAAGAAGGATGGGCAATTTCCTCCTGTGTGATTAACTGCCTCTGAAAACCTGCTGGAGGATCAGCTATGGGTCAATTCCGACTTGACAGCACACAACAACAACAACAACATGTAATTTAGGGAGCAAAATAAAAATGTCAATACACAAGAACCCTAATCCACTCCAGAGAACCAGAATATGAGGGAGGGTGGAGAGAGAAGTGGAGAGGAAAGTTTGGTTTGAGAAACCATGTTTGACTGTAGCAAATCTTACCTCCCAGAGATGCTTGAAGGAGTCAAAAAGATCCAGAACTCTCTATAACACTTCAAAAGTTTTACAATAGGGTGAGGCATTTCTCATTACTGAGGAAAGGAAGATTAAAGCAATTTCATAGTACAATTAAAGTGTTACATTACTAAAATGCTAATGAACTTAGCCACTAAGTAATTCAGTATATAGTCCGAAACATAAGATGCCTAATGTTTAATCTTTCTTAAAAAGACACAGCTCCTTTCAATTGTGTTTGTGCATCTATACCTACACACATAAAGAAACATAAATATTTTAATACCTCCTCTCTTAACAAAGATATAATTGCATACAGAAGTTAATAAATGGGAAGAAAAGGATGATTGAGACAAAGCAGTTATCAAGTAAAAGGGACGAGCAAATTGTTAATACATTCGAAGGTTGATATTAACTCAGGAAGAGAAGAGCAACGATAATTTATTCTGTTAATCTACAAACAAATACCAAAATTTAACTTTAACAGAAGAAAATGTTACTTCAAAATATCTTTCATTTGTATGAGAAATAAAAATCTAATTGATGAGACTAGAATGTCTTTCAAAATGCAGTAGTTGTCTTCTTTTTGCTTCCTATTCACAAGTTTAGCAAGATGTATTGCATTGGGAAAGTCTGCTGTCAGAGACCTCTCCAAGGTACTGAAGAGCAATGATGTCAGTCTGGGGACTAAGGTG
>NW_006399751.1:9502310-9605183 GCF_000299155.1 Elephantulus edwardii
CATCCATCCACCATCTATCCATCTATCTCTCTACTCACTTCTTTAAGCACTCACCAATTGATTCATCCATCCACCATCTATCCAGCAATCTATCTATCTGCATCCACTCACCTAGGAACAAAGTCATTCATTCAGCCAAGCATCCATTTATATTCTACTGCATTAAGTGCTTTATTTCAGAAAATCTGTCATTTTCCTTTGAACTAGGAAGCAAATGGTGAAAAGAACAAGTATGATCCTAATTTCAGTGAAAAGACAATACTTTTCAGAGAAACTAATCATTAGCTAGACAGTTGTAAATACCAGAGTAAAACTTCAAATTTTGTACATTATTTTTAATTTATTTGTTCAATAAATGTTTTTAGTCAGATAGAGACTGAGGTTGTATGGTTCCTAATCTTTTGCTGTATGTTATATACAGGAATTTTCTTCTTGGTACTAAAATATATTATTCCAGTCTATTCCATGTTTTTAAAATACAGTCAAGAGCCATGTTGAGCACCCATTCTGCACACACCACTTCCCATATTTCATTTCATGTAATATTTACAGCATTTTCTTTAGTGTATCTCCTTTGTGATATATACTATTTTTAAGATAAAAAAGGCATATTTGCAAATAATATTATTGCATGTACTAAAGCAAGAGCATGTGGGGCCAAAGGAATTTCACACTAAGAGCTTACTAAAAAATGCAAAATAAAGGCTTTTATTTTTTTACAACACAGACTTTTAAACATATCCCAACAACTGACTCCATGTCAAATTTCTGCCACACAAAAAAAGCTTCAGGTTTTCTCTTTATATAAAATGTAGATATTGTAGGATGATAGGAAATAGCTTTCATTGAGGAAGCCAGAAAACCCAAACTTATTTAAACACATATTGACATGCTCCTGATTAGAAAGTTACGTATCACATATGTGCCTCAGAGAATGAGTTTGGATGGGAAATTATACACAGACTCTTATTTAGGAAAGAAAAGCGGGGGGGGGGGGTGGAGTTTCAGCATAATTTTCTTTTTTTAGAGAAAAATCCATCAGGTTAACCCAGATTTCATTTCCTCAGCCTACATCTAGAGAGTCCCCAAAGGAATCCACAGTAGCTCCAGGACTCAGTATCTTGAAATTAATTAGTTCGATTACATTTGCAAATGAATAGTTGTAATAGTAATACTAATATTTCACAGTTAAACCATAAACATACATGAAAGACTCAACTATTTTACATTGTGGACAGTTGCAGGATACTTTTGTCATTTTTTGAACAGATTTATTTAGCAATGCTTAGAAATAATTGTAAGAAAAGGAAGGAAGATAAGAAGAAGATAACTCTGGAAGTAAAAGTAGAATATACCTCAGTGGGCTTTTTTGCACTGTTTCTCCATCATTTTTCTTGTACTCTTTATATGCAAAAAAACCAGAAGTGAAACCATCTTTCACACCCAAATACAAAATCAGCTAGTCACTTCCAACTTGCAGTAAGTAAGAAAGGGACCGCTTGTTGTTGTTGATTGCTTTCGAGTCGAGCACAACTAACAGTAACCCTATAACCAAAAGGCCTGAAGCCCCTCTATGACTATCAACATTTATCAAAGTTCATAGAATTTCTTAAGGCATGTTATTTAGGAAGTGGATACCACTCCTGTTTCCAAACTGGTCATAGTATGTTATTGTTGTTATGTGCCGTTGAGTCGATGTATAACAACCCTACGTAGAGGCACTCTGAATCCTTCCCTGTCATGAGCCAGTCTCACTAATTCTGACACACCAATTCCCATTGCCCCAGTTACTGTATCAATCCATCTCATCCAGGGTCTCCTTCTTCCCTTTTAAGTGTCATTGTTATTCAAAATCAGTGAAGATTGGATCTGTGACCGCTAGTAAGGCAGTAAATGCATGCAATTTGGAGGAAGAATAAAGGTAAGAGTGGCTCTGCCTTAAAGTCACAATTTAGCAAAAAAATCAGAGAAATGAAACATATTTCTCTAAATGCTTCAATAAGAAATAAACTCAAATATCTCATGCCACTGAGTTGGAATAAGCTCACAGTCGACCCTGTGTTGGGCTTCGAAGGCTGTAAATCACACAGGAGGAGACTGTCTCTTACTTGCATAACCACTGATGAATTTGGACCACTAGAGAGAATCAATCTTCCGGTTAGCAGTGCTCACGGTTGGCTCTGTCACTGAAATTCCCTTTCTTCAACAAGGAGCAAAGATTATTTTTTTAAAAAAGAGAAGGGGATTTCGAAAAGGGGAATGAGAGTTTAATTTGCACTAGCTAGATGGGAAACTAAGAAAACAAATAGGCTCATCTTAGAGAGGTTGAAACCAGGATGCTCCTTGGAGGCAAGGATTCTGAAGCTTTGTCTGACATACTTTGGACATATTGCAAGGAGGGACCAGTCCTTGGAGAAGGACGTCATGCTTGGAAGGGTGGAGGGACAGCAGGACAGGAAGACCCTCAATGAGGTGCATTGATTCTGTAACTGGGCCAGTGGGCATGGGTGTGTCAGAGACAGTGAGATTGACATGGGACAGGGCAGGGTTTAGGGCTGTTGTGCATACGGTTGCTATGAGTCTCAACACAACTCGACGACACATAACAACAACAGATGGGAGACTTGGCAGGGTTGATGAACTGAGCTCTGAAAAGTGATATGACTACAGAGCCTCCCAATAACAATTCATTGGAAAAGTGAATGGGGAATCAAAGAACTCGAGAAGTGTCCCAACAATACAAGATTAAGATGATGTTAGGTTGAGGAAATAATTCTTGGAATGATGAACAATATTGACTACTGATTTATGAGTTGGGAAATGAGTCCATAAGAAGAGGATACAGTCTTCTGCCTCTTGGCAGGTGTGTACTGAGTCCTTGCTCCTATTTCAGACCTCATGGGATGATGGATGACGTACTTCAGAGCGGGGTTAAACAAAATGCCTTAGGACACCTTTAGAATGGAGAAGTTCTGTGCATCTGTTAAAGAGTTACACTCTGAAATCTCTGTGAGATTGCTGTAAGGACATCTCCTGCTCAGGCTGTACTCAGGAATGTGCATATCCTAGTGTGCCCTGTGGAGGACACCCCCGTGTTCACACCCTTGAAATCTGCAGATTTTAGAGTGGAATGGTCTTCATGACTTCCCCTTACTTCTCTTTATCTCCCTTCCTTTTCTTATTGATATCTTTCAAGTAAGACTCCAATTCTCATGGATATTCATTCTCTCATTCTCTCTCTGTCTGTCTGTCTCTCTCTCTCTCTCTCTCTCTCTCTCTCTCTCTCTCTCTCCTCTTCCCTCTCCCTTCTCTCCTCTCCCCTCCCCTCTCTCCCTCTCCTAGACCATTACAATCTCACAATCATAAATTAGTTGTAGCATATGTATGGTGAAATGGAATATAATTTTAAATACATTGCATCTTGTCTTTTCCACTAGAATTTGCATGTTTTAGGTCAGAGACCTTTCTACATGTACACATATTATGGGGCGGGGGAGAGAGAAGAAGAGATGGAAAGGGAAAGGCAGGGGCAGAAGCAGAGTGGGAGGGGGAGAGAGGGTAAGAGGGAGAGGGAGGGGGAGAGGAAGAGGGAGAGGGAGAGGGAAGCATGAGTGCGAGCAAGAGCAAGAGTGAGGGAGAGCTCATTTACTGAAAGATATGGTGTGTATGTAAGCCATCCAGGAGAAAATGACCCATACATGGCCTTCCAGCAGGTTTTCAGAGGCTATAAATCACATGGGAGGAAACTGCCTACCTTTTTCCTGTGGAGCAGCTTGTCAATTCAGATTGCACTGGCTGCACAACTGCGTATCCACTGGCCGCCAGAGTCTAGACAATGTCAAAAAGCAGAAACAGAAGAGAATAGTGGAAATGAAAAAAGCTTTTAATCAGAGGCGAGGTGATTTGCAAATTGGAGATTACAAAGCCCAGAAGATTCTGAACTAAGAGATCCTCCCAGGAGGAGATAGTTTTCGAAAGAAAATACAAGGAACTTCGGTAAAAAAAAAATCGGTGATTGGTGGACATTTAGGAAATGGTTACAAAAATGAATGAGGGTACACCTGTTTTGTAGGAGATTAATTGTGTTTTGTCTATTTTATAGGAGGCAGAATCATTATTAAATTTGCTATATCTCACTGGAAATAATCCTGAGACCTACCTCGCCTTCCCTCACGGTGGATTCATGTCATCTTAAAGTTGGTCTTGAAAAAGCAACTGTTTTGAGAATATGTTTTGGATCTTCTTTTCTGACTAAGGTGCATTCTTAAGCAAGCAAAACTCTTAAGCAAATGAAATTACATTCTTCTCTGAAAATATTGCTGGAGTTACTTCTTTAAGTTAAAAGGGAGAATTAGAGAAATGTCGAGCTGCCTATGTGATACAGAAGTAACTTTTGATTCAAAGTATAGTTTTGGCCTCAGACCTTGGCATATTTACTATCTCATGTCATGAACTCTAAATGAATTAACCAAGAGAAACAAACAAGCAGAAAACCCAATCTACTATTGTTGAGTCTATCAGACTCATAGATTCGTGACTCCATCAGATTTGTTAGGATGTAAATCTTACTCTGCAATTATTTTGTTTAGATTTGTTTTTCATTTAATCACTGAAGTGAAAATAAATAGACACAAATGAAGACTTTGATGTAGGATTATTGTGCCACTTGAAGCAAACATTATAAACCTGGAAAATAAAAGAACATTCAATAAAATAAGTAACTAAGCTATAATTGCTTTCTTTTCAGGTGGAAGAGAGTCTGAAAAGAGATGCTATTAGTGACTGACTGTAAAGTATATATCATGGGCTCTCACTGATTCTCTTTGTTATAAATCACTTAAGTTTCACCTTTAAAGATATTCTAAGTATACCTACTTACTGTTTTTTGTTTAAAAGGTGAGGGGAGAAATTAAATGAGACATCTGTCTATTTACTGAATCATTTCTAATTCATTCATTCATTTATTATATATGGATTCGATTCCAGTGCTGTAAGCAATAGTTTTAGGAGGGAAGGACAGAGGAGAAAGTATTTTAAAAGTCATAGAACAAACTCACTCCTCATTTTGACAGCTAATGAAATAAATTTTGTTGAGTTGGAGATACAGATAACCAAATCTAAAGCAGTGTCTGAGGAAATGGGTAGTTGGAGACTTCCTTAACTAGGTAGTTTTTGTGCTGAGATCAGAAAAAAAAAAGTAATTTTACTCAGATTTGGGAGGGAAAGAGGATGACTCTTCACATAGCAAAAGCATCACGCAAGAGGTTATGGAAAAGATAAAAATGTAGCCTATAAGGCAGAAGCATTGAGAGGGTACCCTTTGGGAACCTATATGATTTACTTGAGATTGTTAAATCCAGTTGTCTTTTTTCCAAAGCAACTTCCCTTTGTAGTATTTTCTTCTCCAAGTGTGTACATACTGGACCAATCTCATGTTCATCCAGTTATAAGCAAAACTCATTGTGTAAAGGTCTTCATCTACTCTGCCAAGGCCTTCTTGTTTGCTTCTTCGTTTTGGCTTCTGGATTGGAAACACATATATCTAATGCTTGAGCAACTTGAGAGATTTTTGAAAAACAAATTTAAAGTGGTGATTCTCAACCTTAGCTGTATCTGAAACACCCGGGGGTGTGCAGAGGCGACACTATCCTTTCCAGAGAGGAGAAAGAGGTCAAAATACAAAACTCCAAACACAAAAATAGACTAACTATACAATCTATTCCACCACACACCTTCACAAAGTTTCCTCGATTGTAAATCTTTGGGCAGTGGGGAGGGAGGGATGGTGCACGTATCTCTCCTTTGGAATCACTGGTGGATTCGAACCACAGTAGACACTTGACCCTTCGCGTAACAGCAGAACATGCTATGGATGAGGACACTAGAACTCCCCCAAGATGATGGTGGTTGCTTGGTACCAGAGAGTTAAGTATGACTAGTAGCAACCATATGAACAGCAGCTCTAAATCTTGTTCTATCCTGTGCCATGCTCACTAACTCTAATATACTGGAGCTTATTTCTGCAGTCACTATGTTGACTCAGCTCATTGGGAGGGGAGGGTGTCTTCCTTTCTTTCCCTGACCCTCTTCACTCTTCCAAGCATGATATCCCTTTTCAAGGAGGAGTCTCTCCTAGTAACGTGGCCAAAGTGTGAAGTATGAAGCTTCACCATCTTTACCTGGCTGCATCTTCTCCAAGACATATGTTTGTCTTTTTAGCAGTCCAGGTATTCAGAACTATTCTTTAACATCACAGCTCAAAGGCATCACTTCTTCTGTCATCCTTATCCCAGTTCTCAAATGCACAGGAAGTAATAGAAAAGTGCATAGACACTAAATTCCCCAGGTGATTCCAGTGCACAGTCAAGATTTTGAATACTTTTGTCCCTTAATACATAAGGTGAAATTATAATATCAGCTGTAGTCATGAGTAAACAGTCTAAGAACCTTAAATCTTGCTGCAACCACATCTCTTTGACAGTTCAAATCTACTAAGAACTTTGAAGGAAAAACACAAACAGGATTTAGAGCTTAAGAAACATCATGGATATCCACTTCAAGGCAGTGAGGAATGTGAACCATAGGACCCTTTGTTTTCTCACACTTAAATTAGACTATATACTTTCCAGGTTTATAGAGAAGATTCAACGTCATGTCTTTATTTCATTGCCTAACACATAATAAAACATATTGTGAAGTGGATTCTGAATCATGATAATACCATATGTTGCTGAGTAGAAATAATCCATTGGGGTTTTTGGTGGGGTTTTCTCGCCCCCCACCCCCGCCCATGGAAAGAGATTAGCAGGCCTTTCTGCCACAATGCTGCTGCATGGCTTTGAACTACCAAATTTTGGGTTGTTAGCTGAATGTAGACCCCAAAATGCAAATGCAACATATAGTTCCCACTGCCAACGAGCTGCTTCTAACTCCTGTAAGACACAGGAGGAATCCAAGGTTGTAAATTTTTTTTGAAATGTGTTCCCTCATCTCTCTCCTATGGAACAGCTAGTAGGTTAACCTACCAACCCTTTTTGACTAGCATCTGTACTCTTTAAGCTCTGCACCTCTGTGGTTAAGTACCATCGAGTTGAAACCCACCCATAGCTCACCCTCCAGTGGGTCTTCAAAGGGAATGCTTTACACTGGAGGAGACTGTCTATCCTTCCCCTGTGGAGTGGTGGGTGCATTGGAACCTCATACTTTTGGGATTGCAGCACAGCTGTGGATCTGTCTCAACTCAACAATATACAACAGGCCACCAAGGTACTCAATAAATGTCCAAGCTTCACCATTATTTGTGATTTGAGGCGATGTCTACTAAAAAGGTCCAAGGCAAAGAAAATACTGATTGAAAACATTCATTCCACTCCCCGCATGGCTCTTGTTTGAGAACACTACAGAGGGGTGAGAAAAGCTAAGAACAGGAAGCTCCACATCAAACAGAGACAAGGACAATTTGGGAAGCTTATCATAGCAAGGACTAAGCTGTAACTGCATGGCAATTCTATTGGAAAAATGATAATTATATGTCAAGTTGCATTAATGTTATTTCATGCTCTCCAGAGTATTTGATAATTAAGTTGTCACTATCATGTCTATAGAGAAAATCACTTACATTGAAGACATTTTACCAAGGGGAAAAAAATGTCCTACTTGAAGTTCTAATTGTTCTTTCTAAAGAGTGATAAACTGTTAGCATGGCTGGACCTTTACTTCTGTGGCACCAAATCAGGCATCTTGTAAAGAACAGAGAAAACTCTTAATATTAGGCATCAGTGTGTGTTAGAACCATTTTAAACCAAGTGCCTTTGGCAGACATCATCAGTTCTCCAGTAGTCATGCCCACATTAACCTAATTTCTTCATAATAAATGGTAAATTGTGGATTAAATAGTGGCCAGGAGAACATTGTTTAAAGGAAAGACAAGGGGCTTATGGTCAATGTGATATGACCCTAAGGCTGCTGCCTGAAGCCTCATATTAAAGAAACTAAATTATAAACTGAAAGGCCACCTGGAAGTTGGGCAACATTCCACACTGATGGACCTCTTGGGAGAAGCCTGGTGTAAGATGACTACACCCAATCAGAAGAGAGCACAACCACTGGCTATATCCTACTTAACATCTGCTATGGCACAACCCACCTGAGGGTCCTGAGTGGCTCCATACATGGGAACGGGCAGAGGGCATCCAATTAGTGTTTTCCACAGAGAGCTGACCACCAAATAATAGATCAACTTACCTCCCATTACCTCCCCCCACCACATACACACACATAAAACCCACACGTGGCTTTTCATCCCACTGCCTCCCTCCAGCCTGGAGCTGCTGAACCTTATCTGAGAGTTGGTAATAAATTACTTTGTTTTACTTTATTTGGTTCTCTACGGCCTTTTATTACCTCACAAGTCTTTATGAAACTAGAGAATTATCATTATCTGAAAGCTGGACAATGACTAAAGATGACAGAAGAATTGATGCCTTTGAGTTGTGGTGCTAGAGAAAAGTATTGATTATACCATGGACTGCTAGGAGAACAAACAGGTCCATCTTTGAGAGGGTGAAACCAGGCTGCTCCTTGGAGGCAAGGATTTTTACTCTTTTGGGACATACTTTGGGCACACTGCAAAAAGAGACCAATCCTTGAAGAGGGACATCATGCTTGGAAGAGTGGACAGCTCAAGAGAAAAAGAGATGGATTGACTCAGTGACTGGGGTAACAGAGGTAGGCGTGTCAGAGACGATGAGATTGGCTCAGGATAGAGCAGGGTTCAGAACTGTTGTACACAGGATTGCTATAAGTTGGAGTCGACTTAACGGCACATACCAACAACAATAACATGGTAAACCATTGCAAAAACCAAACTACAACCTTTAAGCGGATCACAAGGCATATAGCAACCCGTAAGACAGACTAGGACGGCCCCAAAGGGCTTTCACGGCTGCCATCTTTACAAAAGCGGGCTGCCTCATCCATCTGTAGTAGAGGAACTGGAGAATGTGAACTAGCGACTTTTAAGGATGCTTTCCAGAGCCCCATTTTCGGGAAGGTTTATTGTGAATAACAAATTCAAGGTTTATTGTCTGAGAGTTCCCAAAACAGGTGTATTTTTACTGCATGTATAAAGGCACACACACAAAAAAATACATCTCAGGCTATATAAGTAACATAATAACATATAGTAATGAAAAGACATATATGAAGGGATTTAAATTTAAAAGAGTCTTAATAATTCTATGCTAAATAAATAAACATTCCCCCACCCCAAACCCCAAGGAAGTCTGCAATACTTTTCAGACATCATAATCTTCTGAAAATGACTGTGATATTTCCAAAGGTGGGCTAGAAGAAGTGGCATCACTGTCATTACAAAATGTTTGGTTAGAGAAAGTAGTTTCTTAGATCACTTTTAGTGACCATTGGATTAGAAATGCATGTTGGCAAATGCTCATGTAAAACAGACTTCCAAAGACTGGACAAAGGACAGTTTTTCTCAGTCTTACCCAAACCCTGATGTCAGTCCCATCCTACAACAGTGGCACTATGCAGTATTTGTCCCTTTGTGACTCAGATATTTCACTCAGCATAATGTCCTCCAGGGTCACCCATTTTGAATAATATCGCATGAGTTCCTTGTTTTTCAATTCACCGTAGTGTTCCATTGTGTGAATATACCACAGCTCCTCTGTTCATTTTGTCAAGCTAGATGTAGACAGAAATCAGAACCAACTTAAGAGCACCTTACAGCAAAAACTCCCTCAGGATATCATTGTCAGGTATCATCGAGATGATTATAACAACCCTATGAACAATGGATCTGATCTTGCCCTAACATTATACTTTCCTTATGATCTCCCATATGCTCAACACCATTGTTACAATCACTGTGCCAATCCATCTTTTTGAGAGCTTTCTCTCTTTGACCCTCCCAGTGTCTAAGCATGTGTCTTTCTAAGGACTAAGTCCATTCTGACACTTGACAACATGCCCCAAGTATGTGAGACAATATGCCAACATCCTTGCCTCTCAGGAGCACAATACTTATGTTTATTCCAAGACAGAATTGTTTGTTCTTTTGGTGGTTCATGATAAATTCAATACTCTTTTCCAATGCTGCTATTCAAAGGCATCTTCTGCCATCTTCATTCATTGTCCAACCTTCAGAAGCATAGGAAGCAATTGAAAATACCATAGCTTGGAGAACTCTGGTGGCCTAATGGCAAGGAGCTGCAACTACTATCCCAGAGGCGCACGGTTCGAATCCACCAGATGCTCTGCCGGGGAAGGAGGGGCAGTCTCCTCCTGTACCAGTCAGATCTGATTTGACGGTACACTCACACAAAAATAATAAAATAAAAAAAATACCATAGCTTGAATCAGGAGCTTCCTAGTCTTTAAAGTAACATCGTTACTCTGTAGTACTTTGTAGTTTGTTGACAAGATACCAGTTTTAAATTTAGAGATTCCTATCCTTCTCAAGTTTTTCATCCTCCTTTTCCTCCTCCAGTTTAATAACTTTTGGAACAACTCACAGAATCCACCAAAAGTACTATAATGATGATTATAGATTTATTATAGAAAACAAAAAGTGGCATGGCACAGCAAAAATTGAGAGGTACACAGGACAAGCTCTGTGAGTGTTCCCAATGAGCTTATTTTGTGGTGGGAAAAGAGACCTCTTACACTTGCCCATGCATTGATACCTTTCACCAAGCTGAAGCCCATGAAGCTTCCATATCCATTAATTTGTGGGGGACCTCAGGTTCTGATATACTGTTCATAGGACCAGTCTTCTTTATAGAGGACACCGTGTTACCTGAGATCATGAACTCATGATCAAATGAGTCTTGCCTGACCAGCCCTTCCTGAGCCATTTCTCTGAAATAGATTGTCGTGTTTAGTCTAAAAGCAACTTAGTGACTTAGAAAACTCTGATTGTGTGGAGTTATCTCTCTGAACCTTCACACAAATACCAAATGCCTTGTTGTTATTAGATGCCGTCAAGTTGAGGACAGCTCATTAAGGACCCTATAAACAGCCAACCTGAAATTGACCCTATCTTGTGGCATCTTCTCCATCTCTGAGAATGAAATGAATAAAAGATATAACTTAAGATATAAGTGATTTATTTATATAACCCTATACTTTTACTAAGAAGTTGGTATTTTTTATTTGTATCTCTCTGATTGCTTGTGATTTTGAGCATTTCTTCGAGTGTTTTGTTTTTTAGCTGTTCGAATGAGCTCCTCTGCAAAGAGTCTTGTCCTGTCTTATGCTGATTTTCTGATTGGGTTATCAGTCCTTTTCTTCTGGAGGCCCTGTTGTTATTGTTGCTAGATTCTGTTGAGCATGACTCAGAGTTAACCCTGTGAAGAACAGAGCTGAATCCCATCATCCTCTATGTCATCCTCACACCCTCTGATACATGTGAGCTCATTGCTGCTGTCACCGTGTCCGTCTCTTTTGATAGCAGTCTTCCTCTCTTTTGTTGACCATCCATCATTCCAAACATGATATCCTTTTCCAAGGAATAGCCTTTCCTAGTAACACGTCCACAAAGTATGAGCGATGGATTTTCATCATCTTTGGATACAAGGAACATTGCAGCTGCACCTTTTCCAACACACATCTGTCATTCTTTTGGCACTCCGTGGGATAGTCAGTATACCACAACTCAAAAGCATTAATTCTTCTTCTGTTATCATTGTTCATTGTCCAGCTCTCAGATACGATTGAAAAAACTGTCCCAAGTCAGGCACACCTTAGTCCTGAAACCGACAACACTGCCCTTCAGCATCATTACTCCACTATTTGCAGAGGTCCCTGGCAATGGAATTGCCCGAAACAATAGGTATTTTTATCTCCTGACTCCTGGTACCAAGGATATTTATTGTGGATCCAAGCAAAAAAAAATCATTAAGTTTCAATCCTTTCTCCATCTGTCATGATGTTGCCCAGTGTTTCAGTGGTAATGACCTTTGTCTTCTTGATATTAAGATGTAATTCACATTGAAGGCTGTAATCTCTGATCTTCTGCAACAATGGCTACAGGCCCCCTCACTTTCAACAAGCAGGGTTGTGTCATAGTGCTGTGTGTTGATGAATCTTCTCCAATCTCGATGCCATACACTTCTTCCTAAAACCCAGCTATCTGAATGGGTTTCCCAACATACCTATTGAATATATACATGGAGAAATGATACACCCCTGATGCACTCCTTTCCCTATTTTAAACCAGATAGTGTTACCTTGTTCTGTTCAGACAACAGCTTCTTGGTTTAGGTAAAGATTTCATATGAGTATAATTAAATGTTCTTAAATTCCCATTCTTCTAAGTTTTAGCCATAGTTTGTGGTAACCCATACATTCAAATGTCTGCATAGAGACGAAAATACAGACAGACATTCTTCCGGTATTCTTTGGTTTTGGCCAGGATCTATTTGACATCAGCAATACTATCCCTGGTGCCACAGCCTCTACTCAATCCAGCTTGAACTTCTGGCGCTCTCTCAAGTTTTGACAGTTCCAGTCATTTTTGGATGCTCTCAGCAATTCAGTGATCTGTAAACTTTAGCTATTAGACCCTTGTCTGAAATATTATTGCCAATTTTTTTCACCCTCAGATTTTGAGCTTTTTCCCCCACCATATTGGATAAGGTTTCTGATGAACACAAGGATTTTATTTTAAGAATGTCCCATTCATCAATTTTATCCTCTCCTGGTTGCACATTTTTGGCTATGTTTGCAAGCCTATTTATGCTGTAAACTAGGGCTTCAAAATTTGTTCCCATTTTGTCTTTTATGATTGCTGAGAGAAAGAACTCAGTCACATAAGGACAAATACTGCAATAAGAATACTGTGAAAATAGGAGGAAGACTGAATAAAATATGCAGAAATGCTAAAAAAGATAAGGGAGAAAGAATATGGGGGCATAGAAAGGGAAAGAGGTGAAATTATCAGGATAACAGAGGTTAATGAATTAGTGGAAGGTGAAGGAATAGAGAAGATTTAATGGGAATTTGAAAAGATATGGTGATAATAGGCACAGAGCAATACTAATTCATTATATAAAACACAATGTATATGAATGTATGACTCATCGGGACTTGACAACAACCTATGAATGATTGTATAAAACACAATGCACATGGATGAAACCCAATGTATATGAATGATTGTGTGCAACTAATTTTCAATAAAAAGAAAAAATAATTATATTGGAATGAAAGAAGAGTCATTTAAAAGGTGCTTGTGTATATCTGAAGTAACCCTAGTGGTGCAGTGCTTAACATATCAGCCTAATCCAAATGTTCAAAGCTTGAATACACCGACCATTGTTCAGATGAAGGGTGGACAGCTATCTCTCATAAACATTTATACCCTTGGAGGCCTGATGGAGGGCTACTGGGAGTTGGAACTGAGTCAACAGCAGTGGATTTCATTTTTGATTTGGTATATATTTAAATGAAAACTGAGAGAAACCCATCAATAATTTCATTAAAGCTGCTCTGTTTGTAACAAGAGGAAATTTATAGAAAGTATTCAAATGTGAGCATTGCTAACGGTCTGAGAATATCAGCATTCTGGAGCATGTGTGGGGCTGCCTGATCAACTGTGTGTGATTCAGAAATGCATTCTTAATTTTTTTTCATTATTTTCACCTCTTTATTTAGTGATTTGATACAGTGGGACAGAGACATTAACATATTTTTTGAAATCATCAGTAAATGGGGAATGATGTTTGCCCAAGGATTCTAAATTTCTCTCTTTAGGCAAAAGATTCATTTACATCATCCTAGCTCTTCAGACCCTGAGACACAGCTGCCTCCATTCCTCTCTGAAATTATGTCACCTAGAGATGGACAGAAGCTTCAGAATTTTTGCCTCCAAAGAGCAGCCTGGTTTAACCCTCTCTAGGATGAATCTGCTCATTCTCTTAGCAGTCCATGGTATATCCAATACTCTTCTCCAACACCATGTTGCAACAGTCCTTGGAGAGGGACATCATGTTTGGGAGGGTGAGGGATAGTGCAAGAGAGGAAGACCCATGATGTGACGAATCGATTCCGTGACTGGGGTAATGAGAGTAGGTGCGTCAGAGACAGTGAAGTTGGCACAGGATAGAGCAGCATTTTAGGGCTGTTGGACATAAGGAAAATATGAGTGGCAGGCAACTCGATGGCATATAACAACAATAGAGCTGGACAATGACTAGAGATGACAGAAAGAGAGTTAATGCTTTTGAGCTGTGGTGTTAGAGAAGAGTGTTGAATATACCATGGACTGCTAGGAGAACAAACAAGTTAGTCCTGGAGAGGCGTAAACTGGCTGCTCCTTGGAGGCAAGGATTCTGAAGCTTCTTCTGACATACTTTGAACATACTGAAAGGAGGGGCCAGTCTTTGGAGAGGGACATCATGCTTGGGAGGGTGGAAGGACAGTGCAGGAGAGGAGGACCCTCGATGAGATGGATCGATTCAGTGACTGGGGTAGTGGGAGTTGGTGTGTCAGAGACAATGAGGTTGGCACAGGATTGAGCGGGGTTTAGGGCTCTTGTGCATAGGGTTGCTTTGAGTCATGAGTGACTCGACAGCACATAACAGCTCTCTCTCTAGTGATAACCAGCCCTCAAATGCCAGCTGTGACAAAGAACTGAATTTCCAGTCATCCTTTCTATTGGCATTTAAAGTCTTAGACTTTGTGGGAGGCTGACATAGAGAAGCCCTAATTCCTCTTTTATTATTGATATTGGCTGACATAGGGAAGTCCTAATTCCACTTCTATTATTGATATTGGCTCAAGTATCACTGAAGTACTTTCTGACCAGTAAGCTAGTTGTATGGTTTTACTCTCATGAAGAGAGAACAACTGAGAGAGAATTACAACTGCCAGGTAAGCCTTGGAGGGGCAATTCACTCACAGGGTTGCATCCACTAGATGACAACAAGGTTAAATTTAAGACTATTTCACATATGTGTGTGTGTGGGGGGGCACATAGATTCTTAGGGGCAATTCACCATCAGAGAGCATCTGAGAACTTGCCTGTGTTGTCCTTACTGGTTTCCAGGAGCAATCCCTCTCTCTCATTAATGTTGAGTTCCTTGACCCAGTGATCATCCTCCATTCGTTTCTGGGGGCTGTAGATGACAATGTGAGGAGATTGCTCATCTTTCTTCCACAGCATCATGGGTGGATTTGAACCACCAGGGAGGAGAGGCCTGTGAATTAATTAGCAAACACAACTCCCTACTGACCATGCCACCAGAGCTCACACCTACCAGCAGGACCTCTAGAACCAATCCCGTCAACTTTCCATTAACAGTTGTGTAAGTCTCTCCATCTCTACTTTTGTAATCTTTTTGTCACTTTTGTAATCTTGCTTATAGAGTGATGGATTGTAATGGCCACCAATTCTCATCTGGTGATGATTTCCAAATCTTAATAAATGAAAGGCATGGCTATGAATCTGTTGGACCCTCTTAGAGGTTTTTCTCATTTTAGTGTAATGTGTCTGTTCTGTTTATGTTCCAAAAGAGACCTTACAGAACATATGCGATCATATAGAATTATCTCTAAGTAATCTGATGCTGTAGTCCATCTTGCTTTGTACTGCTAACCCAAAGCCTGTATGTCCTGGGTGATCTGAACCCACCAGCAGTTCTGAGGGAGAAAAATGGGCAGGGCCTCTGAGGTACACATCTCCTCCTGTTACGACTTACTGAAAACTCAGTGGAAGACTGCTCTCAGTCAGGATCAAGTCACTAACAATAAATTGTTGTTCTTCTTTGCTTGGTTTGTAGAATATAGTTGGATGTAAGGTGTCTTTTTTCCTTTAGAACATTTCTCTTGACTGTCTCTGAAGCCAAATGTTAGAATTCTCTTTCCCTGAACTGTTTTCTTGTTGATCATCACAAGAAGCCCTACTTGTGCAATCTTTTGAGGAAGGACCCTCAAGCCTGGCGTGCTTTAGTGAATTACTCACTGGAGCAAGGACTGGCAAGGTCGAAGTTCAATTGGTAGAGTTTCAGTACAAACGAAGAGGACCCTCGATGAAAAGTCACTGACTGACTTGCACTGCGTGGGTGAGTAGAACTACACCAATCAATGTAGAGGGTCTGTGCCGCACCAAGGAAACTGCATAACTTGCTAGCAAATGAAATAAGGTAAAAAACACTTTTAAGGTGGTAATGTAAGGTGTATAGAATACAAACAAAGATTTTCATCAGTTTTGCTAGCCCCTCAGACGTAAATTGAATGTATTCCGAGGCAGAAAAAGGGATTATTTTATTACCTCAATAAAGCAGCAGTATCGCTCTTGTGCAACAGAGGCAGCTTCATTCAATGAACCAAAACTACCAGCATCAGCGGGAGAGGTGGCTGATCTCAGACCCTGACATCAGACAGAGAGCTTCCCCATGGAGTCAGAGCTGAGAGCGAGCCTTCTCCAAGGCTGACCGGTAGTGGGCTGGGAGAGTAGGTACCATAAGTGGCACGGTCAAAGAGCTGTGTAATCCTGGCACAGAGCAGTAGCAGCCTGTGGAGGCTGGCATTTATTTGGTGGTTGTTTATTTGTTTTTTCAAGGATGGACATTGCCCATCCTTCTCCAGAAGAGCACGTGGTGGGCTTGAACCGTGTGCCTGTGACACTGTAGCACAGCACAGCTCCTTACCACAAGACCACCAGAGCTCCCTAGCAAGCTAATGGGTATATATTTGTAACACAAAGCAGGAGATTTTCATTGTTTGCAAATTATATATGTTTCACCTGGGAAAGGCAAGTAAAACAGCTGGAGAACAAAAGCGGGCAAAAATTGTCAGAGAACCTATAAATGAAGTTGGCAAAAAAATTAGCCTAAAATCAGTAAGTTGTCTGCAAATGAAAGATTAAGTTGTAATAGCAATAAACTAATACCACAAAATATCTGAGCTAGAATCTTGAACATTTCCCAATGGCCATACTATGTGAATCTTAAATATTTGAAAATATGAAGGAGGGAGATTAAAGAAGAGGGGAGAAGGAAAGAGAGACAGAGAGAAAGGCAGGAAGAGATAGATAGATAGATAGATAGAGAGAGAGAATGAGAATATAAATGAGAATAAAAGCATCTTCCAGAATTAAGGTTGCATAGAGAAGTGTACTCAGGGTGGGGGGGGGAAGGGATGGGGGAATTGTATACTAATAAGGAATTTTTTTTTCTTCTTTTTCTTTTCGGAGAGGGGAGCGAACTGGTGGGGAGGGGTGGGCAGGGAGAAAAGTGCGGCAATGAATGAATGGAAATCCAAAACCTCTGTAAATGCCTATTAAAATTAATAATAATTTTAAAAAGGCAAAAGAAAAATTAAAAAACAAAAAAGCATCTTCCAGAGACTAGAGCAGCAACTAGAAAATGAGAAGGAAATGGTTTTCACCCAATAAAGGCATCTCTCTATAGGATTGTCTCTATGCGACTATGGCTCTTGGAATTGAGAAACTCCATATACACATTGTATATTCTCAGAACCTAACGGCTAATGTGATACCAAGCCATTGCTGTCAAGTTGAGTCTGACTTCCGGTATTCCCAGCTGTTCTCTTTGTGAGAGATCACCAAGTATTTCTTCTTCAGGACCAGCTGGTGGTTTTGAATTGCCTGTTTTGGGGATTGGTTGGTAGCTGAGTGTGAGCCATTTGTACCACTCAGGAAGTGTAATATATGATGGTTGCTCGATTTCTGTTTGATGAATAAGCGTATTAGTAAATCAGTGAATGAAGAAATGAATGGCAGTGGCTGACACAACAAATATGAATGCATGAAATTATCTTTTATCTGAACTCTTGAGACTGCAGCTTCATAAACAGCTTTCCGGAATGTACAGATGTGCCCTGCAAATGCCTGGTCTACTGTGTTCACATGTCAATTCTTATCAAGAAACAGAAATGAAGAAATCCTAAAAAGGTAACATGTCGTCTTCATATTTCATGAGACTTGGAGCAAATTCATTCAAGTCCTGCGCTCCTTCCTGGTTTCCTCCCAGGTTCCCTCGGGGAGACCAGATGCAGCTGGAAGCCACGGTAAATGTCGGAGCAAGACAGGGTGGCTTCAACGGAATGCTGCTAAAAATAAAGTCAATGGCAGTTCCACAGGAAGGATTAGCCATGAAGGACTCAGGCTTTCCTCCGAATTACAGTGCTCTCTGAAAAGCTGTTTGAAATGATACTGTAAGCAGGAAGGAATTCTGACAATACATCATAGGAGAATTTCATAGAGAGATTAACTCTATTGGTTCATGTCATATCCAGTAAGCACGGAAAAGGTCAAAGTAGGTTATTAGGGTTTTTAGTGTTTTGTTTTGTTTTCTTAAAAAAAAAGAAAAACTGAAAAGAAAACTTTTTGTTAAGAAATCACATCTAATTTGGGAGAAATCAAGACATTTATTAAACCATATTTATTTTTTAGAAAATCATTTTTCAGGGAGAGTTTTCATATATTAAAAACCCTGAAACTCATGGCTTTCTACTTGATTCTAGCTCATAATTTATTACTTTTTAGGACAGAGTAGACTTGCCCTAAAGGGTTTTTAAGGCTGTAAATCTTAATGGGGACAGATTGCCTCTTTTTCTTCTTCAGAGGAAAGGCTGTGGTTATAATCTTTCAATTACCAGACAACAATGAGCTCAAGCTACCACCAGGGTTTAATATACTCAATATTAAAGACTATTGGTTTTGGTAACAAAAGACTAGATACAAAGTCTCGGCCAGCACCAAGGTGGCATGTGACTGCCAATGTTGTCTGTAATTATTCCACGTTAGACTTTTCTCATTCAAATGATGAGTATAATAATACACACTACGATTATGCTAGGGAAGATCCCTTGAACAATTGTAAAGTAATAGCCAGATTGCAAATGTCATCATTTGGAAAGCTGGTTTGAATTCCATCACATCTAGCCAATAGCTCTCCATACTGGGAAGAGTGTCCTTTCGACCAGCTCACCCTCACTAGATTTTCCCCCCTCCTTAACTTGTTTTTCTTTCATTCTTTAATACATTGATTGTCCTTCATATATTGATTCAGAAGTTGCTCTTGTGTGAAACTCAAACAAAACTCACTGCCTTCCAGTGGATTCTGTCTGAGTGACCCTCCATCTGTTTGCCAAGGCTTTAAATCACTACAGGAAGGAGCTAAGCACTCTTGTCCCATGAAGAAAATGGTGCATTCGAAATTTATGGCCTTTTAGTTATGACTGTAACAAGCTACACACTACATTACCGGAACTCCTTTTTTACTATTCTATACTATTCCTTTTGTTCTGGTACTGTACTGTTTTTGTCAAGTGCTGTCAAGTCAACTGCAAATCATAGTGACTTCATGGACATCAGATTGGAACCTTGTTCTATCTTGCACCATCCTCACTACCTCTGCCACAACCCAGCATGTTGTTATAATCACTGTGTCAGTTAATCTTGTTGAAAGCCACAATTCTGGAACAGGGTGAAACCTGTCTGCTCATTGGAGGCAAGGATTCTGAAGCTCCATCCGACATACTGTGGGCATGTTGTAAGCAGGGACCAGTCCTTGGAGAGGGACATTATACTTGGAAGGGTGGAAGGACAGCACAAAAGAGGAAGACCCTGGTTGAGATGGATTGACTCAGTGACTGGGGTAATGTGGGTAAGTGTGTCGGAGACAATGAGGTTGGCACCAGATAGAGCAGGGTTCAGACATGTTGTACATGGGGTCGCTATGAGTCGCAAACAACTCTACTGACTTGATGGCAGTTAACAAAAATAAGATAGAGCAATAGAACAATTGGTAGATTGCTAGATCAATAGAACAATTGGTAGATTGATAGATCAATAGAACAATTGGTACATTTATAGATCAATCTTTTGATAGATAGACACATACACACACAAACATGAGAACTCAGAAAACCTTGGGGGTTAGGAGCTATACTGCCAACCCAAAGGCCGGTGGTTTGAATTCACAAGCTGCTTTATAGGAGAAAGATGGACATTCTCTTCCCTTGTGATTTACTGCCTCTGAAAACCCACTTCAGGGTCAGCTGAGTCAGTTTCAACTCACCAGCACACAATAACCATAACATAAAGATACATTAAGGGTGTGTGTGTGTGTGTGTGTGTGTGTATTTAAAATAAGTGAGTTTGTGGAGTCTGAAAAAAAAGGAGAGGGAAAGTTAGCAGACAGCTTCATTATTTAAAATTTTCCAGCATGCATCTATTTATTTCTAAGTATCTTTTTAAATGCTAGGTATACAGATAAAAAAAAAAATTCAATGTGATAAACAAGGAAAGATGACATTGCAGGGTTATATTCTGGGAACAAACAAGAAAATCAAGCACATATAATTAAGACTCTTAACCAATTCCTAAATTGTATTTGCATTTTAATGTTGTCTTTGTACAACGGGAAAACAGAAAGATTGTGATTAAAAGGAAAATCAAGCATGAATCAGCAAAATAGAGGATACCATTTTGGAAGAAAATGTCTCTAGCCATCTTTTCTGTTTTTTAGAATACTTCATTTTATTTAATGAACAGCTTTAAAGAAGAACTGAGATTATGTAGTAATGTTTTCACTTCCCTAGGAAGATCATTAGCAATATTAAATCCATATAAAGCCTTTCAGAGGAAATGACTGGAAATGGCAGAGTGGTTGCCAGAATGAATGTAGATGTAGAATAAAATTGCATAATGTGCCCTAAAGCATTACCTGTTCCCCCCAAAATGCTGACTTTTTCGAGTCCATTAGCTGGATTTTTAAAAATTCTCTCAGGAGAAATTCTGATTTTCAATATATGTCTTCAATCTGATAATTTGAATGGGGCCATTTGAGAGTTTTTAAATAATGAAGAGTAATTAACTATTTACAGCCTGGATCACAATTACTATCTTAAATGTAGCTTTTAATTCCACTATTCATGTATAAATAAAAACATAATTTTTTTTTCTCCTTCCAGGGCCTTGCCTCAGATCAAATGAGTAAACATATTTATTTATCCACCACTCCAGTTTCATTTTTGCAGTGAATAAAAAAAGGAATATTTAAAATAACATATATTAATAAAATTATTAATTTGGCACTACTAGTTGACTAAATTTGTGGATACAGTCAGTGCTTAGAGTGTAAATAATCTATATTCCTCTATCTTTATGTATATTTTGCATGTAAACTGAAACAGTTATAAACAGTATTTACAAGTCAGTCAAATGTTTGACTTCGTATATAGTACATAATCCACCTTTCAATGCGTAAAAGCATTGATGGAACATTTGCAGATATATTAAAATCTTTTTTACAGAATCATTTATTCATAAGTGGTAACCTCTAATGGGAACTCCATCGAGTCTCTGAGGCTATAAATGGCCCAAGAGATTGCTCATCTTTCTTCTGAGGAACTCCTGGTGATCTGAAAGGCTAGAGAGATTTGACCTTTGACCAGCACACAGCTCCATAAGGACCACTTTCCCTGACCATACCCTTTAACATGCTGGTGAATGCCCTCAAGTCAGAACTCACTCCGAGCTGACCCTCCAGTGTGTTTTCACAGTTAATCGCACGGGAGGAGACCACCCACCTTTTTTTTTTTTACTTAATGGATACTGGTGGAAGAGTGGCAGAGATAGTTTTCAGAAAGTGTTCTTTTTTAGTTAATTACACATTTCCAATTTTGTTATATTTGACATGTATCATTATAATGGTGGGAAGAACTCAGGCATAATTGACTAAAGTTTAGGATGATAGTAAACACTTCCCTAAATTTAAGATGATAATAAAATTGCCTATGGACTTTATTTATGGACACATCAGTCAATCAAACTGACTATTTGTTGTTGTTGTTGTTAAGTGCCATCAAGTCACAGGCAATTCACAGCGACCCTATGAAGGAGACTCCTCAACACTATGTCTTTCGTCCTCTCTCCAGGATCATAGGGTTTCTGCAGGCAAGCTGTTACGGAAGTGGATGCCACTCCTCCTTCCAAGCTTGTTTTAATCGGGGAGCTCCAGCCCACACTGTCCACATTGGGTGACCAACCATTAACACATTTGACACATCAGTGTCACAGTGTTCAACCTCACAGCAAACACTGATTATTTAGTTGTTGTTATTCCAAGAACGGAGCATTAGGGATCAAGCCACCCTCACATTAAAAAAAATTATAAATTACTTAAAAAATGTACCTTCAGCAAGGAAATCTGGTAATTATCTACCTGGAATATCAAACACAGGAAGTCTGACAACAATCACAGGAAGAAACATCATGGTACAAAGAACCCTCTTAGAACCTGGACCCTTCCCTCCAGGAACCCTCTCACCTTCCTTTCCTCTTACCCAATTCCTTTGACCACTTCCTTTAAAAGCCTGACTTGTTTCTGAAACGCCAGGAAACACTCTTTAATGCGTTCACCCTGTTGTTCTCTCTCAGATTACCAGGATCTGAATAAAGTGTTTTTAAAAGATTCAGGCTTTGTCTCTACTTAATTGGCTCCTAGTGACAGACAGTTGAACGGTGTCTTTTTCTAGTTACAATTGCATAAAAATCATGTTATCATATGAATTTCTGACCGCAGAATTCCTTACTGAAAGATAAGACAAGCTGATTAATGTCTGACTAAGATGTCCAGGGTTATCTCATGAGGATAATAATTGTTAAATCACCTTATTGTCTGAAATTCATGTTTTGCTAAGATCTACTCTTCACATTACTTACAATAATTATTTTTTAAAAAATGTCCCCTGGAATAAAAGTAATAATTTAGATAGAAAGAGGGTTATTTCTACTGCTATTTTCATAAATTAATTGAGACCCTCAGGTAATGATTTATATAGAAATGCCTCATACAAATATCATTCCAGTGATGTGCTATGAGGCAACAGCATAGAATATATTACTTGAAATTATTTTAAGAATAAAATAGCTATCAGGAAATCATTCTGAATATCTATATTTTTTACTTTTGTTTAGAATGATGTTACAACTTAATGCTCACCTTGTTGTTGCCATTAATTACTGTCGAGTGCAGCATGACTCATAGGGACCCTAAGAACAAAAGGCCTAAAGCTTTTCCATAACGATCATTATTTAGCAAAGCTCATAGAGTTTCCAGAGGCATATTGTTTAGGAAGCGGATGACACTCCTGCTTCCAAATGCTCACTGTGGTGTTGAAAATATAAACTAACACTCCAGCAACCTGTCATTGTAGTTATGTGTCAAGTTGACAGTGACGCACGGTGACCCTACGAATAGAGATCTGAATCTCGTGCCATCCTCATTATCTCCAACTAACTTGAGTTCATCGTCATAGTCACCGTGTCAATCCATCTTGTGGGTCTTCCTTTCTTATGCTGACCCTCCAACTTTTCAATCATGATGTCCTTCTCGAAGAACTGGTCCCTCCTTACAACATGTCAAAGTATATGAGAAGAAAGATGTTACACATCTTTGCCTCCAAGGAACAACCTGGTTTCACTTTCTCCAAGACATATCTGATTGTTCTCTTGGCAGTCCATAAGATATTAGGACTCTTCTCCATCACCACATGTCAAAGGCACCCTATCTTCTCCTGTCATCCTTAGTCATTGTCCAACTTTTTGATACATAGTAAGCAATAAAGAAGATCATGGCTTGGAGCAGATGTACATTAGTCTTTAAACTGATATCATCACTCGTTAGTACTCTGGAGAGTACCTGAAAGCAGGTTTTCCCAATGCAATTTGTCTCTTGATTTCTTAACTGCAGGTAAAAAGAATGTTGATTGTATATCGAAGTAAAATGAAGTCAACCTTGAAGGAAGAATATAGCAGTTGCCCCACAAGCCCCAAGCTTGATGACTTCCTGAGAAACTTGATAACACCTGAGCTGGTCACATCAAAGACCAGACCAGACAAGGGAGCCTGAGAAGAGTCTGAGCTTGAAAAAAAAACCAAAAAAACAACTAAAACCTAACTTAATGAACACGCCAAATTCTGAGAAACACCATCTTAGAGGTCCTCCCCAGGGCCCCTATAAAAAGGAAACCCCCCAGACTGCCTGGGCGCCATTTTGATCCTGTCCGCATGCCATGCGGCTCTCAGACTGCGCAATAAAGGCCTGTTTGTTTTTTGGGACCAATTCCTTTCTTTCTTTCTCTCCCTCATGTCCTCACACTCTTTTTTATATCTGACACACCTCTCTCCATCTATCATGATCATGCTCTGGTGGTGTGGGTTTTCTTTCTTTCTTAATGTTGGAATATAATCCATAATTAAAGGCTATAGCACATTTTTCAAGCCATCTTCACTTTCAATAAGAAAAACTATGCCATCGGCATATCACAGACTGGGAATTAGTCTTTCTCCTATCCTGATGCTACATTCTTCTTCATAAAATCTGACATCTGTAGTTATTCATTCAGCAAACATGGAATATATATGGAGAATAAAACACAAAAGGGTACACAGACCTCACTTGATGGAGTACACACAAATGAGATTGATCATTGTGGAAAGAATTGTTGCAGAATCTTAATATCAACAATTTACACCAAGCTAGGTGTTGACTGTTAAACAGATCAACTTCCCATGTGAAAGTTCAAAGTGAAGCTGAGGAAAATGGGGGGAGGGAAGAAGCAGTCCCCACAGGAACCCAATTGTGACATTGGTCCAGCTCATCTGAATTTAAAAACCATCTCAAAAAGAAGTTTGAGATATTGAACACTAGTGATCAGGACCTCGATGAGCTATGAGATGATATCAAAGATATCATCCATGAACAAAGCAGAAGAAAATAAAAGATGAAAATGTCAGGAGTGAGTCAGAAAATTCCACTAGAAGTGCTAATTACATAGACAGAAGAGCAGTAACAACAAAAAACCACCGTCAAGATCAAGTTCTAACTATAATAAGTAATGATGTTAAGTCTAAGAACTTGGATGAGCTATTGCCATAAGCCAACTAGGTGGAGCAGATCAAGAACTCATATTCTGTCTATCTTGATGCCATTGTTTTCCAAACAGATTTTCAGTTTGTTTTGATTTTCTCTTGAGAGAGAAGCACTTAATAATGAAAACAATGTCCCTTGAATATTGATTTATTACAAAAGGCTGCTAAAATACGCACTCTTCTTCTGTGATCTTTTCACCTTTCAATGTCTCATGAGCACCCAAAGAATCAGTGGAAACAGAATGCTACTTTGAGTCGTGGTATATTAGCAATAATAAAACTGGAGTTTTCAGAGCTCAACTTTAAATTTTATCCAGGAGAAAAAAGAAATAAAAGTATGTATGGAGGGCCACATAAAGGAAAAGAGGAACTTTGGAAGAAAAGAAGAAAGGAAAATTACTTTTCTATTTGTTCTTAGAACTGGGGCCAGAGATTATAAGTAACAAATAAAAGGGTCTCTGCGGAACCTAGCAGCCTTAATGGTATATTAGCTTAAGTGTTGGACTGCTAAATAAAAGACTGGCAATTTCAGTTGGTCTGATGGAGAAAAATGAAGTGGTCTGTTCCTATAAAGATTAACAATCTTGGAAACCCTACGGGGAAGTGCCACCGAGTCATTTAGCTTGGCTATGAGTTGGAATCGGCTCAGTGCAGTAAGCTCAGTTTTGTTCAGTCTATCTCCTCATAGTACAGACACTGCTTTAGCTAACCCATAAGTGTTGAAATATGGCTATTGAATACTTTATGAGAGATGAGTGCTAAGATGATGGCAGTAACAGGGAGAGTTAACAAGGTTTTTTTGGTTTTGTTTTTAATGGGAAATACTCAACTTCAGGGGCACTATCAAGCCTGAAAAATCAAAACCACTGCCAGGTCTTACTCATGGTAACCCACCACTGATTTCCAAGGCTGTAAAGATGAATTACACGCTACGAAATCATGAAGATGTTTCTACTGAATCTAATAGTGCCTGCAAAATGCAAAAACATGAACAAAATCAATGGGTATTAAAACATCACTTTCTCTCTTAAAATCCCAAACAAAGGCAGTTAACATGGAACCAATTGCAGCTGATGGTGATGCCACATGTCAGAGGAAGACTATGCTCCTCGGAACTCTCAGTGACTGATTTTTCAGAAGGGGATTCTCAGGCCTTATAAGGGTAACTCTGTAAGAGTGTGAATTCCCACCTTTCCAGTTAGCAGCACAAGCATTAATCACTCCTCTTTAATCCCTGGAATATCAGTCTTCTGATACCCTACCTTCAGGCTCCTTCGTTTCCCAGGTCCTGATGTAGGAAGAAAATGTGCCTCACAAAAGGACTAGCCATTGAACAAACTCACCTCAGACATAGACCTACTCAGATAAAATTATATTAGAATATAAAGTCTTAAAATATTGAATAACTGAAGGGAGGGTCTAAGTTCCTCTCTAATAAAGCAAACCACTATTTCAAAATGTGTTGTGAGTAAATGTCATCAGTAAGTGTTCATTGATTTCATATATGTAATTGGAAGAAAGCTATAATATATTTAAGATCATTAAATATTATTAAACATTAAATTATTATTATTATTAAATAATTAAACACAATTATACTATAATTGTTAAATGGGATAATGGTTACCCATGGTGGACAGTGTTTGGTGGAGCTCCCCAATTAAAACAAGCTTGGAAGCAGGAGTGGCATCCACTCCCCAAGTAGCTTGCCTCCAGAAACCCTATGAACGTTCGGAGAAATGACGAAAGTTATACAAGTGTTCAGGTCTTTTGTTTATAGAGTTGCTATAAGTTGACTGGCCATGGTCTTTGTAATCACTTGTTATATGTCGAGTTGGACAATGACTAGGGAGGATAGAAGGAAAATTGATGCCTTTGAGCTTTGGTGTTGGAGAAGAGTATTGAGTGTACCATGGACTGCTAAGAAAACAAACAGATTCATCCTGGAGAGGGTTAAACCGGGCTGCTCCTTGGAGGCAAGGATTCTGGGGCTTCATCTGACATACTTTGGTCATGTTGTGAGGAGAGACCGGTCCTTGGAGAAGGACATCATGCTTGGGAGGGTGGAGGGACAGCGCAGGAAGGGAAGGCCCTCTATGAGGTAGACTGATTTAGTGACTGGAGTAATCAGGATGAGTGTGTCGGAGACAATGAGATTGGCACAGGACAGAATAGAGTTTAGAGCTGTTGTACATAGGGTCGCTATGAGTCCCAAGCGATTCGACGGCATATAATAACAAACAACTTGAGTCATCTACAACTCTACAGCACTTAACAGCAGCAACAACATTATTAAATATAAGATAATGTGTCATAAACCCAAGGGAAACCCATTACTGTCAAATCTATCGTGACTATAGAGACATTATTAACTATGAGTAAATAGGTAATTTGTAATATTTTCTCAGCACCTGTCCTTCAAATGCTATCTGTTGAAAATATGAACGTTTATTTTACTCATTCACATATACAACACATCTACTTCACATCTCTATCACATTAGCTCTGAAATGAGAGTGTCCCTGGTCACAGGAAATGACTTACAGAAATTTGCTTAAGGGAAGTCATTGCTCCTCTGTTGATAGATGTGCATCTCAGTCTGTACATAAAACTTTATTTCTGTGCAGTGTCTGATTAAACTATGTTCTGCCTTGCATATGGAAATTTTAACACACACACACACACATATGCACATACAAACATCCCAAGAGAACGTTCTACTTGACTTAATCTCTCGTCTCTTAAGGAGACCATCAAATCTGCCTATTATATTCCTCACTTTATAGTGCAAAACATATTTGTAGAGATACTTCAAGTTGCCTGTAAAAATGTTAGAACTTTTAAGATGAACTGGTGGATATGCTTGAACATGTTTGAATATGTGCATTAGCTGGTTAAGAATGCTGAGAGTTTTTAAATAATTCTATTTGAGAGAGCCATTTCCTTTTTCAGGCTTCATTTTAGTTGCCTTTTTTTACAGAGAAGGAGCAATCAATAAAATCTGCAAGAAGAAAGTCCCCAGTTAAGAAGTATTTCTCAACTTATTTAGAGCCATTTTCATGGTTAAAACTAATATCCTATTTAAATGGTCAGCCTCCTGTTTAGAAAAAAATAATTTGCAAATTAATGTTATAGACTCTCTGTGTTAAATCATACACTGCAAACTATTCTTAGGCAATGCTGAGAGTGCATGAAATTGCTTTCCTGAGAAGTTGCAACCATCTCTGTGCTAAATACGTTCTTCTTTTGTAGCACGTGAATTCGATATAAAGTATGGATTTAGACACTGCCCGTATTAACAAGTACTATTAACATTTTAGATATCCAGAAATATAGGAGTCACATTTTCTTAAAGGCTTCAATAGCGCGCGCGCGCGCGTGTGTGTGTGTGTGTGTGTGTGTGTGTGTACAGGGGGAGCATTATTTAGATATATCTGTACATTTTTATTGTTAGAATTAAGAACTCCAGTGTGTGCTCGAGTGTGAGGACAGTCAGAGGTCTTGGTGCAGTTGCCTGTTTTCCTGATAAATAGAATGTAGTCTTTGGAGAATTTCTTTTAGCTTATTCTTTTGATTTAGTTTTCCTCCTATAGGAAACATAGATAATATGTCCTACCTCATGGGCTTTTGCATAAAGATTAAATGAAATGGCATCTGTAAAATACTTGGCAGAGGAAGTGGCGCGTTATAGGAACTTAACCACTGTTAGCTTACCTCACCATGAGTTATGGGGAAATCAATAGCATATAGAGGGCCTAGCTTCTTGCTCATGGAAATTAACTATCTCCTCCTAGAAGAAAAGTCAAGGGAAAATCTTGGGGGAAAGAAAAGTATCATGCCAAGTGACCTTTGAAAAACAAATTGCATTTCATTGTCAACTGAATAGTGGAACCTCCTCCTTTATTGAAAAAACTAAAAGGAATAGTTCATAATCAAGGTGTTTAGGGAGGGTCTTTGGAGGAAGAGTAAATACTGAATAGAATTTAAGTCACTAAAAATTAATAACAACTAAATTCACACAGGAAAAAAATGCTTTTCAGTAGCCATTATATTCCAGTAATTCATAATCTGCTAAGGAAAAAGTGGCAGTTGTTTGGATTTTGTTGTTTTGGGTATTTTTTTTTTAATATCAGTGTGATATACATATACATGGGAAAGTCTGCTGTTAGGGACCTCTCCAAACTGCTGAAAAGCAGTGGTGTCTCTCTGGAGACTAAGGTGCGTCTGATACAGGCCATGGTCTTTGCCGTCACCTGTTATGCATCAGAGAGTTGAACAATGACCAAGGAGGATAGAAAGAGAATTGATGCCTTTGAGCTGTGGTGCTGGAGAAGGGTATTGAGGGTACCATAGACTGCTAAGAAAACAAACATTCATTCTGGAAAGGGTTAAACCGGGCGGCTCCTTGAAGGCAAGGATTCTGAGGCTTCATCTGACATACTTTGGACATGTTGTAAGGAGAGACTGGTCTTTGGAGGGGGACATCCTGCTTGGGAGGGTGGAGAGACGGTGTAGGAGAGCAAGACCCTCTATGAGGTGGATGGATTCAGTGACTGGGGTATTCGTGATGGGTGTGTCAGAGACAGTGCAATTGGCACAGGACAGAGCAGAGTTTAGGGCTGTTGTACATAGGATCGCTATGAGTCGCAAGCGACTCGACGGCACATAACAACAACAACAAACATCACTGTGATATAAACTTTAAACTAAATATTCCCCAGAAAGTCTTCTCTAAGGCAGGCAACTGCTTGCCATAGGTAGTGAGGACTGTGTGCAGTGGAACTGAACTCTTCTGAGGAGCGGTCTTTATCAGATCACATTGACAACAGTCACTGGGCTGAAGGGTTCGGTGAAGGAGAGTGAGATTGTATTTGTAACTCACAGTCAATGTTAATGAGTTGTACATAGAGAAATGGCTGACTCGGTACCTATTCTGCTGCTTTATCTTTTCAACAATGAAGAATAAAGAGATCACTGGAAAAATGTGTATTAAAAATACACCACAAAAATAAGAGTCTGAATAAGCACAAAAATAATAAGAGTCTGAATAAGCTTGTCTTTTGAATATTACTATTTTAGATGCTGTTGGTAAAAAACTATATTCATGGCCATGATCACTTAAACAAGAAGAGGCCAGGTAGGGAAAAGCCAGTGAAGGATGCTATCATCCTCCAGAGAAAATGAACTTAAGTTTTAGGGGCTACTCAAAGGCTGTCTTCAAACTCCCCTACTTAGTAAAACTTAAACTTTGTAACTGTCTTGCCAACACAGCAAACCATAAAAAAATGGTAAAATTCCCTCCATGAGCAAAATTTATCGAACTAAGGTGTCAGGGGCAACAAGGCTATTTTGTATTTGTCATTAGACAAAACTTGTATTCCAAATCATTATGCTTTCTTCTTTATCAACACACGCTGCTGTTGATTCTAGGTGCCGTCGAGTATGACATAGCAACCCTACGAACAACAATATCTGAACTCTGTCCTGTCCTGTGCCATCCTTACCACCTCTGACACACTTAAGTCCATTGCTGCAGCCATTGTGTGAAAAATCCTGGTTGAGAGTCTTCCTCTCTTTTGTGTTTTTCAACTTTCCAAGCATGCTGTCCTTCATGAAGGCATTGCCTCTCCTAGCCCAATGTATGTGAGGTAAAGTTCTGTCATATTTGTCTCCAAGGAGCATTTTGGTTGCATCTTCTCCAAGACACGTCCGTTTGTTCTTCTGGCTCTCCATGGGACATTCAGTACTTTCCTACAACATTACATTTCAAAGGCTGATGCCTTTCTTCTTCTGTCATCCTTATTCATTGCCTAGCTCTCAACAGCATAGAAAGTGATTGTAAAGACCATGATCTGAATCAGGTACACTTCAGTCCTCAGATACAGATGCTGTTATATACCATCAAGTTGCTTGTGACTCATAACAACCTTACGTACAACAGCTGTGAACCTGCCCTGTCCTGAGCTAGTCTCACTGTTTCTAACACACTTGCCCTCATTCTTACTCTGTTAATCCATCTCATCCAAGGTCTGTCTGTCTTGCACTGTCCCTCCACCTTTCCTTTTCAAAGGATTGGTCCCTTCTTGCCAAATACCCAAAGTATGTGAGACAGAGCTTAACAATTCTTGCTTCAAATGAGCAGCTTGGTTTCACCCTCTCCAGAAAAGACCTGCAAGATCTGCTGGCAATTCATATTATGTCCAGTACACTTCCCCAGCACCACAGCTCAAAGGTATCAAGTCTTCCTCTGTTCTCTTGGTCACTGTGCAGCTCTCTGGTGCATAGCAAGTAACTGCAAAGACTATGGTCTGAATCAAGTGCATCTTAGTCCCTAGACTAATATCATTGCTCTTTAGCACTCTGCAGAGGTCCCTAACAGCAGATTTTCCTAATGCAATTAATCTTTTGGTTTCCTGACTGCTGGTGTCAAGAATATTAATAGTGAAATTGAGCAAGCTGAGATTGATAAAAACCTCAATCTCTTCTCTGTCTACCATGGTGTTGTCAATTGGCCCAGTGGTGAGAATCATTGTCTTCTTGATAATGAGTTTCAATCCGTATTGAAGACTATAGTCCCAGACCTTTTGCAGCAAACGTTTCAGATCTTTCTCAATTTCAGCAAACAAGGTTGTGTCATTTGCATAATGTAGGTTGTTGATGAGTCTTCCTCCAATCCTGATGCCACATTCTTTTTCATAAAGTCCAGCCTCCTGTTCTGCATATAGATAGAAAAGGTATAGAGACAGGATGTATCCCTGAAACACTCCTTTCTTCATTTTGAACCATGCAGTGTTTCCTTTGCTCTGTTCTAACAACTGCTTCCTGATCCAAGTATAGGTTTGAAATGAGCACAGTCAAGTAGTCTAAGATTCCCATTCTCAAGGTTAGCCACAGTTTGTTGTGATCTACACAGTTAAATGCTTCTGCATTGCCAATGAAACACAGATAAACATTCCTCTGGTACTCTGTGCTTTCAGCCAAAATCCATCTGACATTAGCAATATGTCTCTCGTGCTAGGGCCTCTTCTAAACTCAGCTTGTATTTCTGACAGCTCTCTGTCGATGTACTGTTCTAGTTGTTTTGGGGTAATCTTCAGCAAGATTTTGCTTGCGTGTGTTATTAGTGATATTGTTCTATAATTTTCACTCTGTTGCATCACCTTTTTAACTAGGAATATATATGGACACATATTTTTATATTAAGACAAAGACCTTGTCCAATATCTAGTTTCTTTTGTTTAGATAAGAGTCTAGTTAGTCCTTCATTTTGTTGTAAAGTCTGTAGCATGTATAAAGGAAATTGAGACGCCTTTTTTCCTGTGTTTGGCTCCTTAATGAAAATGTTACCCAATTTGCAAATGGCATCCTACATTAACTCCAATAAATTTCTATACTTGACTTAATATATGGGTTTGTTTTTTTTTTTTAACACAGGCATCTCTGTATTTTTCAGAACTTCTAAAGTGAAATAATGGTGCGGCCTTGTTTGAAAAGAGTGAAAGGTTTTCCTGTTCCACATCAAGTTCAATATTATTCAAGAATTTGTGTTTTCCTAGGCCTCAGAAAAGAACTCTGATTGCTTAGAAGGTTACTTATTGAGCTGCTAAGACAAGTGGTTTGAATTCATCAACAATTCTCTAGGAGAACAATGAGACTGCCTTATAAAACTCAACGGAGGCTTACCCTAAGTCAGAATTAACTTGATGGAAGCAGACTCAGAGTTTAAGTGACAACAGAGAGAAGCATCTATCATCAAACATGTGCTTTTCTGTCCTAGACTACTGAGCACCAGGAGATCCTGTTAACAAAGATCCAAGAAGATGGCAGCAGAGAGGTCATTTTAGGACAGTAGCATGCCCTGCACTTTTTGAACTCCTGTAGTGAGTCTTATTGATGTAGTAAATGAGGCACATGTTCCCAGAACAAAACAAAAATCAACTAAAGTATTCCATTGTGTGATCCAGTCATTTGTTAATGGACACATAGACTGTTTCTATGTTCTTACTGAATGCAGCACTAGGGAGCAATGATGTTGAAAAATATTACATTATATGGGAGAGGCTAGAAAGCATTCTGCTGAGTGAAATAACTCTGTCATTTAAGGACAAATACTGCCTAAATCCATTATTGTAAAAAGAAAAGGATAACTAGTAGCATGTGTATAAATGTTCAAAGAAGGAAGAGGTGGGAAGGGTAGTCCGCCATGTAACATGTCTAAAGTATGTCAGATGAAGCTTCAGAATCCCTGCCTCCAAGGAGCAGCTTGGTCTCACCCTCTCTAGGATGAACTTAACAGACCTAGTTCGTTCTCCTAGCAGTCCCTGGTATATTCAAAACTTTTTTCCAGTACCACAGCTCAAAGGCATCATACATACACACACACACAGAGGAAGGGTTTGCTTTTTAGTAAGCTAATCACATCAATTAATGGTAATTATTGTCAATAAATGTGTGAAGAAAACAAATGAGATATTTTTAAACTTTCCCTGAAAATCCAATTTAAAACGAAAAATAGAAATAAAGCGTCTATAACTTTCAGAAAAAAATCAATTTAGTATAAATTTGGTTGGCTATGAAAGTTCAAGCTAATAACTGTATATGAGGCATTTAAAATGCCTTTGGGAACAAATCTTCATTCTAACTCAAGGCGTGTGATCCACAGTGCAGGAGTTCCGATTCACTTATGCAAAGCTTTTCAGTGCACCCTCTAATTATTTTTTATAAAGTTGGTCATGAAATGCTGGCCTCTCATAAAAGTTGCTTTTTGCCTCCTAGCTGGAGTTGTGTTTGCTAATAACTCATACAAAGGCTTTAAAAACAAAACAACAACCAACAACAACAAAAAAACCAGGGACGGTTTCTCCACTTTAAAAATCTCCCCAGAACGTGGACATGCGTACACAAGGCCCCAGTGTTCCATGGGGAAGATTTGTGATTTGTGTTTGCAACAGTTCAAATTCAACACAAGGTCTTAATATTCCCTTGAGGCCTCTTAGGCCCCTGCGGCGACTCTTAAAAAGGCTTTTATTTCTTCAACACATGTACACTGAAAAGGGGTAAGTCAATTTGATTTAAAGCTAACATTTCCTTAAGAGCTCAGAGGAGACAATGGCTTTATTAAATGAAATAATAGTAGAGGAAATTGAAGTTCCAATGTCTTAATGTAATAGAATAATTAGGATGGAAAAATAATATTTAGTGAAATTAAAAGTTCAGGCTCAGACTGTACATTACTCTTAATCTCCATCTCTTCCTCCTATTTATCTAACGTGCTGCCTTCATTTCAAGGAAATTCTCAGACATTAACCATTGGATAAAGAGAAATCCGTCAGCAATTCTTTTGAGGGTCACATTGTGATTTATGTGACACCTTATGTGTTAATCAGACTTAGACGAAAAGATGTCCTCAAAGGACAATTTTTCAGACTAAATACATATACCTGTATCAGGGCTTTCTCATATTATTTCACATAGTAGAATCATTTGTACTGTTACCCCACACTTTTGTAACTTTCCATTTCTTCAAATAGAAGAATCACTTTCCTTTATAATGACACAAGGGAAAATGTATACAGAGAACCCAGCTGTGTATCACTCTCATTTGAAAAAGTCATTGCATTTAACATTCAAGGAGAAACGACATTCTAGTATTGTATTGACGTATCACCTGCACTTAGCTGTTGCTGCTGCCACCAGTTTGTTTTGTTATGGATTTTTAACAATTATGAATACTACACTCAAATGAGAGAAAGAAAGGATATTCTGAAAGGAATGAACGGTTAGACACCACATGTAAGACAATTAATAATCTTACATGGAGAATTGGGGTAGAGATTGGGAGGGAAATGTGAATGAACGAACAAATAATTTAAGAACATTTGTCCCACTTGAGTAACATCTGACATACTTTGGACTTGTTGCAAAGAGGGATCAGTCCTTGGAGAGGGACATCACGCTTGGGAGGGTGGAGGGACAGCGCAGGAGGGGAAGACCCTCTATGAGATGGATTGATTCAGTGATTGGGGTAATCGGGATGGGTGTGTCAGAGGCAATGCGATTGGCACAGGACAGAGCAGGATTTAGGGCTGTTGTTCATAGGGTTGTTACGAGTAGCAGGCAACTCAACGGCACATAACGATAACAACAAACATGAGTAACATCCTTTTGTGTTACTGTATGTTTATCATAGAGTAATACCAATAATTTTTTTCTCATGGTGGGTGGGGGGAGAAATGAAAAATTAGAATCTGCTTATGTAGACTTGTCCTCCTGACATAAAGGAGTTAAAAATAAATGACATTATTCCCAGGATGACAGAGAGAGGGCCTTCAACAGAATCTTCAGCAATGTGTCTAGAACACTGGTAAATTTCTGAAGGGGTAGCAGCATGCCTAGGGTTTAGTCAGGGGACTTTAAATGGTAATCCTTAAATGGTAATCCACATGTAGGCAGGATGAAAATGCCTAGCTGATTCCAGTCCAAATTTGTTAATTTGGTGTTTGTTTGTTTGTTTGTTTGTTTGTTTTCAATCAATACTTCCGATGTCAGAATGAAGCACAGAAAACAATATAAACCCCACCAGATAAAGATCCTGTTGTTCCCAAGCTTATAATCTGAAGGAATGTATTTAATGTTTATGTTTGTCTGTACACAGAGCGTCAAAAGACAGGAAGAATCTGTGACTATTAAGTATGTATGCAAAAAGGCCAGAGGAAGTCAGGGAAGTTTGCTTTCAGGTGAGCAGGGCCTTTTTAATATGTGTCCATCAAGACTGGCTTACCCATTTCCTTTGAGTTGGAAGCCACTCATAGCTGAGTCTCCACTGAGGTTTTAAAACTCTAATATCCATGCTAGATCATGGCCCATCTTTCTCCCTCAGAGTAGCTGGTCGATTCAAACCACCTGAGAGTTGTGGCACACGGGTAAGCAGTGAAAATTCCTGAGGGCTTCTTGAGAACGAGGTCGCTAGAGCTTCCTAATCATTAAGAGATGTATTTAAAATCTAGTGCTGAGATCTGTCAGGCCTTAACCACCACTGTATGCACTGGGTAAGTGCACATGCCCTAACAAGAGTTCACTGCTACAGAACCCTAAAATCAGGGCATCAAAAACTTTAGGGAGACAATGTTTTATTAGAACCAACAAAAAATAGGAGAATTAATTACTATTTCAAATACTATGAATCCTCTCTCAAGAGGATTCTCTGTGTCAAATTTTAGCTACCTTGACATTGAACCATATAATTGGTACTATGCCACTTTTTTAGTCTTTTTTTTCTGTAACTCACTGTTACCTAAAACCTCTGCCTGTTTTCAAGATCATTGACTCGGGCCCCCTGTGAAACCTTGTGGGGAAACAGTGAAATGGTGTTAAGAGGCATGAATATTTTTTCTTTTATTAATGTGAACATTAGGTTTTCTTGGAAAATACTTAGTCAAATGTTACTGCATATCAGAGAGTTTTCAGAACAACCATTTGCTACTATTAAATAAATTGACACACTGAACCTACAATTCCCAAGCTATGCCTGCGAAATATTAACTATTAACTTGCAAGTGCAACAGACAGGACTTAGGGACACATTCTTCAGCGAAACCGTACAGTTTGAACACCACTTTCAATGATAGATGTCATTGCTGTTGAGAAGGTAGGCCTACAGAGCTTTATGTAAAGTGAACACATGCATTCTAAGAAGTTAAAATCACTTGGATATTCTTTTTAAAAGAGATTGTAAATGTTTAAAATCCATTTTCATGTGTTTTATTGATAAGTAAGAAAATGTGTTATTGCTTTGTGCAGTCAAGTCTCCCAGGACTCATAGTCAAGGACTCATGATGACCCTATAAACAACAGAACGTTGCCCTGTCTCGTACCATGCTCCCCATCTCTCATATGCCCCAACCCACTGGTCCAGGCACTGTTTCAATCTAGCCTCTTGATGGTCCTCCTGTCTTCTTTCTCTCACCCTCTACCTCTCGCAGCATCACGTCTTTTCCAAGAGCCGATCCCTCCTGACAACACGCCCGAAGCTTATAAGACAAAGTTTCCCCACCCTTGATTGTACAGAGCATCCTGGTTGCATTTCCTCCAAGACACACTTGTTTGTTCTTTTTGCCGTCGGTGGATTATTCCGTTCAAAGGCACCAATTCCTCTTCTATCATCCTTAATCATTGTCCAACTTTCAGATGCACAGGCAGCGAATGAAAAATACCATGGCTTGGATGAAGTACACTTTAGTTTCAAATTGACATTCTGTCCCTTTAGCATTTTGGAGTTATATCTATCATAAAACAGATGTAGTGAAAATTATCTTTTCTTTAAAAATATATTTGAAAGCTATAATGCATTTTTAATTGTTAGTTCATTTAGAATGGACTGTATTTTTAGAGAGGATTTATTTTAAAGTCCAACACTTTCATTTTCTTTATAATCAATTGATTTAGTTAAATTTATGGGCCTCTCCCAGGATTATTTAGCTGTTATCAGCAAACTCAGGAGGATAATTGGGGTCTTCTTATTGTCAGTCTGGTACTATTTCCAATAAACAGCACCTGCTCCCTCGCTGGCCCATAATTCCACAGGAATAACAATGAAAAAGCAATGGGAGGGCTGGGTGATTGAGAAATCCATGAAGTCTCAACACTGCAAGTAACATAGTAGTGACTTCTACCAGGGGCACAGAATAAACAGTTACATTATAAAATATTACAACAATAATAAAAAAAAAATTACACACTAGATATTTGGTTTCTCTTTTCAAGGATTAACTCAAATGTTCAAAAACACGGAAAATATTCTGACCTTCTTAGTTTGTCAAACTTGACAGGAAATTCAGACAATTTAGATAAATACCATTGTTGTAGACAATTGAAAATCTGCATTTTGAGCATTTTCACAACGGGAGGTTCAAGGCTGCTTAGAATAACAGGTAATGGGATGCATATGCTTACAATGACAAAGCAGCCTTGTCTTCTTTATCAAAACGAGAGGGATAGGAGTTAGACTAACACCGCTTTCAGGTAAAAGGTAGACCCAAACAGACCTCACTCAGTTTGACCATATTTTGTATGATTTAAACAAATCAAATTTGCTAAGTGATCAGGGCTCTCTCTCTCCCCTTGACTCCACACTACTTATTATTTACAGGTTTTCCTTTCACAGTTTAACAACTTTATACTGACTTCTAGCTTTCATTTCCATATTTTTTTTAAATATCTCCATCTTTAAACACAAGCATATATTTACAATATTGTCCTTTTCAGAAGACATCACTCAAAGGAAAGTTAAACTAGTGGCTCGTGGGGGGCCTATCTCTGAAAGCTATTATTGTTGAGTGACAGGAGTCTGAATGCAATAAAAATCTAAAGAGTCTACAGTAAGCAGATTCAACGGCAACAGAATAAATTTACTCACTGATGAAATATACATTTTAAAGGTTTATAAACGAAAAGAGTCGCTGCTATAGAGTGAATTCTGACTCTTAACAACTCTATATGTTGTTGTTGTTGTTGTTATGTGTTGTCAACTCATAATGACCCTATGTACAAGAGCCCTAAACTCTGTTCTGGCCTGTGCCAACCTCACCGTCTCCGACACATCTACTCCCTCTACCCCAATCACTGAATCGATAGAGCACACTTAGACTAGCACTTAGACTCGCAGACATGGCAATTGAGGCTGAGATCTCAGATATGGAAACACAAAGAAGGAGGAACAGCTGTAAGCAGACACTAGTGATTGGAACATGGATTGTGAGAAGCATGAATGTAGGAAAATTGAAAGTTGTTAAGAAAGAAATAGAACTCATAAATATTGAGACACTAGGCATTGGTGAAGTGAGATGGCTTGGCACAGGACATTTTGAATCATATGATCATGCCAGGGATGAAAAGATGAGGAAAAAAAAATGGGATTGGTTTCATAATTAAAAAGTCACATCTAGATCTATCATGAAATACAACGTGGTGACAGGATAATATCCATATGTGTACAAGGAAGTCCAGTGAATACCACTATCATTCAAATATAGACACCGACAATTAGAGCCAAAGAGGAGGAAATGGAAGATTTCTACCAACTTTTGCAATCAGAAATTGATCGAACAACTCTATATAGGAAATTAAAAAACCAAACCAAACAAAAACAAACCACAACCAACCAAAAAAGGGGTCCTCAAAGACACTGAGGGGGCCAATCTCACGGGTATTCTTCAGACATCCTCAATAACCTGTTAATTAAACCATACCTCAATGACTTTTCTGCTCACTTTATCTCAGTTCCCCTATTTTTCAGAGTCTTTCCTGAGATCATCTCCCAAATAAAGTCCTTGCAACTTAAGACCACCACCACAAATAAATAAAAATCAACCCAAGCTAAAACCAAATCCTTTGTCATCAATTTGGTTGACTAGGACTCACAGTGGAAATCTTAAGAATCTACAGTTTACTTACTGAGACTGTTGATATTTATAGGTGGAGACTGTCCGCCTTTATCCCATTCAGCAGCTGCGGGACTCTAACCACTTACTTTTTGGCTTGCAGTATAACATGTAACTAAGCCAACAGGGTAAAACTGCTCTGTTAGATTTCCAACTCTGGAATCGTTGTGGAATCCGACTTCTATATCTTTCCTGCAGAGTAGCTGGTGAATTCAACCTCTCTACCCTTTAGCTGACCATCATTGACAGTTTCCATCTTTTCTCTACCAGGACGTTGTCTATCTTTCCAGCGGTGGGAACTTCTTGTTTTCAACCAGATATATTGACACAGTGACTCAATCAGATGAATTGACATATAGTGACTATTGCAAGAGGCATACATATGTCAGAAATAACGAGAAGGGCACAGGATAGGACTGGATTCAGACATGTTCTAACAGGGCCACTATGAATCATACTTGACTTGACAGAACCTCACTAAGGCTCTATATTAAGACTAGTAATGTTATCATTTCAAGGCACGGGAGAGGAAATTACAGCAATGAGAGAAGAACCAGAATGGAATTGCTATTAAATTCAGTTTCTAATTAATTCTGTAAAGATTTGAGATTAGTATACTCTTTTCTTTATTTTCTTTTTAGTTCTTAACAAAATTTTATTCATATTAATAGTAAAATACTAGAGGACTGGTCTACTTGATCATAAACTTACTTTCACAATTTTTTAAAATTATCATCCTCCATTTTAAAGTAGTATTATTATTGCTTATATCATTAATGTGTCTTTATCATATGTTAGTATGTGCTGTTGAGTCAACTATAATTCACAGAGATTCTATGAACAATGGTTCTGAACCCTGCCCTATCCTGAGTCAGCCTCACTGTCTCAGATGTACCTGGTCGTATTGTCGGAGTTACTATGTCAATGCATCTTATCCAGGGTCTTCCTCTCTTATGCTGACTTTCTATTCTTTCAAGCATTTCTTTCTTTCTCTAAGGATGGACACCTTCTCACAACATGCCCAAAGGATCTGAGACAGATCTTCAAAATCTTCGCCTCCAAGGAGTAACCTGGTTTCATCTTGTCCAGGACAGACCTATTGTATTCTTGAAAGTCTATTGTATGTCCACTACTTTTCTCCAGCACCACCACTCAAAGACACTGAGTCATCTTCTGTCATTCTTAATCATTGTCCAGCTCCCAGATGCATAGCAAGCAATTGAGAAAATCATGGCTTCATAAGGTGCAGCTTTATATTTACACTAATACTGTAGTGCTTTAGCACTCTGGAGAGGTCTTTGACAGTAGGTTTTTTCCAATGCAACTTGCCTTTTGATTTCTCATCTGCTGGAACCAAGGCAGTTGATTGTGGAACTAAGCAAGATGAATGATTAACAACTTCATTAATTTCTCCATCATCATTTTGCTTCTTGGCCCAGTGGTGAGAATCTTTATTTTCTCAATGTTGAGATGCAATACATACTGAAATTTGCAGCCCTTGATTTTCTGCAGCAAATCTCAGTTTCAGCGAGACAGGTGGTGTCATCTAAATAGCAGAGATTGTCGATGAGTCTTCCTTCAACCCAGATGCCACACTCTTCATAAAGTCCAGCCTCATAAATGATCTGTTCAGCATATTGATTGAAAAGTTAGGAATAAAGTACATTTCTTTTTTTAAATTTTTTATTTTTTATTATTTTTGTGTGAGTGTACTGTCAAATCAGATCTGACTGGTACAGGAGGAGACTGCCCCTCCTTCCCCAGCAGAGCATCTGGTGGATTCAAACTATGCACCTCTGGGATTATAGTTGCAGCTCCTTGCCACTAGGCCACCAGAGCTCCCCTTAAAATACATTTCTGATGCAATGTTCCTTTGTTCTGTTTGGACACCTCTCTATTTTTAGCCATCTGACATCAGCTTTCTTATCTCTACTGCCACAACCTCTTCTAAATCCAGCTTTTATTTTTGGCAGTTCTCTGCTGATGCACTGTTCTAATGTTTTTTGATAATCGGAAGCAGCATTCACACATAGCATGGAAGAACCTGGAAAGCATTAGGCTGAGTGAACTAACTTAGTCTTATAAGGACAAAAACTGTACAAGATCATTATTGTGGAAATAGAAGGATAACAAGGTATTCTTGTTGCGTCCAGTGTTTATAGGAATTGTCATCATAGTTTCCTTGAAAAAAAAAATAAAGTTAAATTCCTATCAGTGGTTATATCACTATATATACACTGGTCAGAATATTGTGTATATATTAACATGGTAATTACATGTTTCAATCAACTAGGAATTGCCTATCATGTAATTTTTATATTTCACATTTCCCATGGATTCAATACTTTATGTTCCTTGTGTTTAAATTTTAAGGTATTTTTAATATATAATACTATGGATTCTTTAAGAGACAAGCAGACACAAATATAGACAAAAAAAATACCTAGTGTCATTTACTTTGTAAGATGTTTATGTACCTGGCTTTTATTTATTTTTATAAATACATATTCTTCCATTTCTTTTCAGAACATATAAATTATACATTTGTATAGTATAGACTATGCAGAGATTTTTACCGGCTCTGTACACGATGCTGATAGAGCAGACTCCATCTAAGAATTGATATGACGAAAACTCAGAGAGAAATACAGCATCTCTCTCTAGGTCCTCAGCAGAGCTCAGCCTTTTGTCTGACAGGCACTTAAAGACACGTCAATCCACACTGTTCAAATCACAGTTTCCCATAAAGCGCTGCAATGCAAACCTTTCTCCATCTGTGGCAGAAAACATGAGTTTTGTAGAAGATAAGCCTTGCAGATCATGAAAGGAAACAATTAATCCATGCATTGATTTGCATTCCAAGGCATTAGATGTTCTTCCTCTGAAGATGCCTTACACAGTGTTGGAATGTAGAGAGTTCAAGTGTTTATTAATAATGATGGACTGAATAATCCTTTACATTAATGCTGTGCTTTGCAGATTACAAGGCATTCTGACATCTTTGATTTCATTTAATTCTCTCAGATACCTTGTAAAGGAGCTGGGATGAATTTGATTATTCCTTTTTTATCTGGGAAAAAATTGAGCTTCAACAAGGCCAAGCTATTGCCAAAACTTTCACAGTAGCTGAAGCAATTAGACAAAACCAAGGACTCTAAGTTGAAGAACTCCTTTTATTACAATAATAAACTATACACCTCCTTCAAAGCCAAAAAAATCATTAAGATCAATCATAGTCAATCAAGAATAATCACATAGATACAAACTGATTCAACTCAGTTTATATAATATCATACACTTCAAAATTAGCAGTAGATGCTAAAATAGTATAAAATGCAAATGTGTCCAGTATAATTAAAATTTAAGTAATAATAACAAGATAATGTTTCATTAAAATTAAGTTGCTGCTCAAAATATGAAAATAACACCAACTGCTAAAAGTAAGGTTCTTTTGAGTTTGCAAGGCTTACATTTCTTCTGTAAGCTACACTCATGGCTTCTTAATTTTATTTTTAAAATAATGAGAAAAAAAATCCTCTGGCTCCACTCACCATTCTCTGATTGTAACCATACTCAATATGATTTTATCACATGCACATTGACTATAGCTCTGCTTTTAAGAATTAGATCCTAGGCCCAAATAGAAATGTGGGCACTGAAATCTGCAAACAGCATTTATTTGTAAAGTTCCTTTGTTTAATGTGATTTATTCCTTTGAACTCTGTAAAGTCCTTGGATGGTACAAAGGAGTTAGTGCTCAAATGGAGCCAGAAAGTGAGAGATGGAAATCACCCTGAGGTGTCTTGGAAGTCAGACAGCATGATCTGCTTTGGACAGGTCAGTCTTGGTAATCCTTCATTCAGGACAATCCTACTGTACAAGATGATCCAACTTTGCAATCCACAGAGTTGCCTTGAGTGTGGGAATCAAGCTGACAACAGCTAACAACTGCATCAACAACATGTGTGCATTATTGTCTGATTATCCCTAAAGCCAGGAATGCAAATAAAAACGAAACAGGTAGCAAACATGTGTGCCTCGGAAAACATCTGTGGTTAAGCATCTGTGCTTGATTAGTGGACTTTTAAAGGAAACTTGGACTCTGTGTATTTCCTTAGGGTAGAACAAATATTCCGAGTGTAGTGGCTCTTAACAGACTTCATAAATTTTGCCTTCATCTTCACCACATCTCAGTGATAACTCTTCTAAAAGATACGGTAAGAATAAAGACATCATCTGCTACAGGTCATTGAAAGAAAAAAACCAAACAAACCCCAAACTTTGGAACTGGACTGTTGACCCAGGTCATGGTACAACATAAATTCTGTTTTCCTTCATCCACACCTGCACTAAGTCTAGGGAATAGTCCCTCTTTCACTGACCAAGAAGGATTGTGATTTGAGTCAACATCCAACAAAACAATCCTGCCACACAGGAAAGGGAAAAAAACATATCAAATATCAATTACTTCCCAGGGTCGTGCCACTTCAGTAAATTACAGACATTTATGTAGACCTCGAGGCAACTAGAGCGTGATACAAGTTTCACAAAGTCAAGATCAGTATTTATTAATGTTTGAAGGGGATGTGATTTGCAGTACTTAAATAATGTCTTGGTTTTGCTTGCCAAAGTGTTTGTTTCTGTAGCGAAGGAGAATGTGATGGTCTGAACACTTTGAAAAATTCTGTTTTATAGGCTTGTGAGAAATCTATATATTCTAACATAAAACTTTGCAATGCAACTTAATAAATTTCCCAACATACTTATACACATGAATAGATAAATAGAAAAAAAAAACCCAGATAGAGCAACCTGGAAACATTCTCTTAGGACTTACGTTTTTATTAAAGCATCAATAAGGGAAGTTAGAGAGTTGAAGGGATAGAAAGGAAGCAAGAAGTGTTGCATGAATAATGTAGATGACCTGGAAAGAATTAATCTTATGTTGGACCCAAAGAAAGTCTGTCTGGGTTAGTTTAATTTGTTTTTGTCACCTTATGTTGATTTATAATCTAAATACTAGTTTTTATAAACAATATTATTTTTTCAAATAAATTTTGTACACTTTAATATTAAATACCATAATATGTCATACTGTAGAGTGTAGCATCTATTCTAGTGAATTATATTTAATGTCTAATAAATATTACTTTGTGTTAACTAAAAGCCCATATCCAGTGAGTCAGGTGGGTGTGTTTTTGGTTTTTTGTTAGTTTATGTTGAAGGGAAGAGGAAAAAAGGAATTGATTTCCAGGGCTTTCTGAAATATATACATCCATCAGGGATTCTAGATCACAGATTCTTGGCATTGCAGTATGTAAAATGTTGGTGGGCTAACCTAAAAGTCTAAGGTTCAAATCCACTGGAGAAAGATAGTCAGGGAGCCTAATCCCATTAAGACTTGCAATTTTGTAAACCTAATGGATAGTTGCAATGAGATAGAATACTTTTAATGGCAATAAGGGGACAACTGTGGATCAGAATTGACTCTATGATGGTGGGTTTGATTTTCAGTTTAGGGAGATATTGAAATCAGATAATCTAGCATAGGATTGTTAGAGGGTGTGTTGTTGTTGTTGTTATTGTTATGTGCCATCAAGTGACTTGTGACTCATAGCAACCCTATGTACAACAGCTCTGAACCCTGTACTATCTTAAGCCAAACTCATTGTCTGTGATACACCTATCCCCATTACCCCAGTCACTAAGACAATCCCTCTCATGAATGATATTTCCCTCCTGCGCTGTCCCTCCACCCTTCTAAGCATGACGTCCCTCTCCAAGGACTGATCCCTCCTTGCAACATGTCCAAAGTATGTCAGACAAAGCTTCAGAACCCTTGTCTACAAGAGAACATGAATGAAGATGGAAAGAAAAAAGGAAAACGGCAAGGAATATTAGTTTCAAGTTGAAGTGGGTGTCATAAGGACAAGGAAGCAATCAAAGAAGACTTCCACATCTTTGTGTTGAATAACTTCTGCATGGTGGTCCTATGCCCTGGGAGGAGAAATAACAAGTATGGAGGAAGTACTAATAGTAGTAGTTGTTTTTGTTATGTGCCATCAAGGTTTATTGCCAGTTATAACATATGTGGTTGTGTGATTTTGGTGGAAGATGAGTAAAACTGACATAATAATAGTATTATGTTAATAATACTTGTATTAAATTAATATATTAATGTTTATTGCCAGTGAGGATTTGGCATAGGCTGGAAATAAACAATATAGCACTTTAGGACTAACTGGAAGAAAAAAGATGGGACAGTTTACAAGTCAGGTTTTGAGGCTGGGATTGGAGTTGATTTTGGGCAGTTGGACATGTCATCATAATTGACATTCCAAGAAGCAGAATTTTAAATGGAGATAATAATAATAATAATCCAACTCTTTGAGGCCTGCTCTCAGAATCGACATTACTGGAATAGAAAATAAAGTCAAACTGAGCAGAGGAAGGGATTAAAGCAGAACACATCAATGCGAGAGGTTCCTGCCATTTTTTTTCTTTCTCTTTTAAAAAATTTTATGTCCCTTTGCATACAAAATTCATACACACGGTGTTTCATTCATGTACATTGCATTTCACACAAGCCATATCTCACATTGTGTTTCATTTTTTTTTATTGTATTATTTTTTACATGTACCATTAAATCAGATCTGACTGGTCCAGGAGGAGATTGCCCCCTCCTTCTCCAGCAGAGCATCTGGTGGATTTGAACCGCGTACCTCTGGGATTGCAGTGCAGCGTCTTGCCACTAGGCCACCAGAGCTCCCTTTGCATTTCATTTTTATAGAGTGCTCTGGATCCGGAAAGACTTTTTAGAGACATCCTGAACACCATTAACTCAATGAATGGCATCTGCAAGAAGAAGCCTGACCTCAATCAAGGCAATTGATTAATCATCCCAGAAACAGAAAAAGGTACTATTTGTCAGCCATCCAAACTATCAAGGGTCTCAGTTATCTTAGTCTTGGGGGAGAATATCTGGGTCGAGGAGCAGGGAGTGGGCTGGATGATGCAATTCTTTTTTTTTTTTTTTGCATTTCTAATTTTAGTTTTCTTTTTTTTTCTTAAATTTTATTAGTTTTAATGAACATTTACAGAGATTTTGGGTTTTCATTCATTCATTGCTGCACCATTCTCTCTACCCTCCTCCCCAGTTTGTTCTTCTTCCCCCCGAATGTCTGTTTTAATTGTCCAATTGCCACAGTGCTTGTCAAAGCCAGTTCTGATTAATCTCCTTTGTCAGTGTGTCACTTGCCATTCCCTATCACTCCTCCCTGAGAGAGACTTCACCCTGATTCATAAGGAAAAGGGGATGGCGTATTCTCTTAGCTGTGGGTTTCAGGGTGCGTGTCTTCTCTCACTACTCTAAAGGGCCCCTTTGGCAGTAGGAAACACATAAACTATTATGGAGATTGATTTTGGAATTTAGATGCACTGTTTGGATGATGCAATTCAACAGACATTCTTTTGAGGATATCATGGAGGTTACTGCAAATAAGAAGCAAAGTTGCATAATAAGTCTACAAGGTTTTTTGCTTATTTTAAAAATAAACAGAACACATAGATATTATAATGCTTCATTGTCCTTAAGATAGAAAATAGAACGAAAAATGAAAGAACTGTCCAAGAGTATAAATCTGAGATGGGAGCAAACTGATCATCTTTCTGCAGAGTAGCTGGTGAATTCAATTGGCTTATCTTTCCATTAACAGCCTAACCATTAACCCAACTACACCACGAGATCTTCTCTTTTGCACTAAGGTCTTTTCCATGTCCTTTGAGTGACTTGCTACCAGCAGATTTCCTTGCCAGGAGAGTGAATTATTTGGAGAAAATGGGAATCTCTGGACATTTTTTTTCCACCTCACTCTCACCACACAGTTAAGCACAAGCTTCTACATGTGATTTTCTGGCGTGTCTGAGGAATCAGGCTCAGCATGTTCTCTTAATGAACTTTTCTCTTCAGTTCCTCATTTCTATTGCTGACACAGACTGCTATTCCTCCCTTCCACTCTCTCTTTAGGATAATAAATCTCTCTTTCTCTTTGAGAAAAAAATTATTAATATTTAATTGGAAAACTCTTAAAATGTTAGGAAAATATTAAACCAAGCACTGAATAATGCCCGGGAGAGTAGGCAGTTTGATTTGTGCTGAGAAGTTTCGTTGCTCATTTGCATTTTCTTCTAATAACAGTGACCTACTAAGTGGATCTTTTTCATGTTCCTTTTTAGAAGTAAAGTTCTTCTGAGTAAGAAAATAAGTCACAAAAGAGGATGTCAGTTTACATTTCTGTTCCGAAGGGCTCTTTTGAAACAGTGCTTATTTGAACACATTAAATTTGTTCCAAAAGTATTCAGGTCATGCATAATTAAATACGTAGCTTTTAGCAATTTTAGTTCTTTCAAGAGGCATTGTATACTATGAACTTTAGAGTCAGAATTACTGCTTCCTGCTTCCAGATGCTGCTGCAATTGGCTAGTCAAAGTTTAATAGTATGCAAGTATTGAAAATCAAGTGTTTGTGGAATTTTAAGTGATAAAATATGCATTTCAACATATACTATTGAGAAAAAAGTTTGGCAGAAATATACTCAGATAAAGTTTCAAGATGAAGAATTAAAGACTAGCATGACATTGAAGGTATTACTATTATTAATTTTTATTATTATTTTCAATTCTTTCTAAGTTGTATGTGAGAGGAAAGAACCTATGTTCTAAAGGTTAATAAATGTTTATGAACAGAAGGGGGTTTTCTTTGCTGCCATGCAAATATTTCTGCTACAGTTAATAAAAAAAAATTTGGTGTGTGGTAATGAAAATTCTTGAATAGGGAAAAGCAATTAAAAAAGCACACAACTCCTTATGTTGATCGCATTAACAACAACAAATTCTGTGACACCTAACCATTTGCATTGTGTTTCAGCAGTATTTATAGTACATTCACATATTTGTATTCATTTCATTATTACAAACACACACAAAAACTGATTTTTCACATTACCATCATATTGAAGATAAGCAAACTGTGGTATTGAGAGGTTCATGTTATCAGAGGTTTTACGGGTAATAAGGTTGTAATGGTTTGAGTTCAGGGATAAAGACTTCAAAAACAGGGACCATAAAATGCAAAATGAATTGCTCCTTAAAATACACACTTGTACATTTCATGAGGGAGCTCTGGTAATGTAGTCCATGGGGAGCTGTGTTGCTAACTCAAAGATCAAATCCACCAGCTGCTCCAGTACGACTTCCTGAAACCCCACTGAAAGCCACTGAAACCCCACTGAAGTGACAATAATGAGTAGATTCCCCATGTGGAATATACACATATATCAGGCTTAGAAGCAGGAGTGGCATCCACTTGTCTAAATATGATGCTTCCAGAAACTCTATGAACGTAGAGAAACAATGATAGTCATATAACAGGGTTCAGGTCTTTTGTTCATAGGGTCACTATGAGTCACGCTCAACTAGATGGTACTTAACAACAACAACAACATTCAATTATAAATAAGATCTGTGAATTTTACATTTTTAAAGAAATTACCCTAAGGACAGAAAGTGAAAAGGAATTGAAAATCAAACACTACACAGCCTTCACAATGGATTACATGTTAGTATCAAGGAAACAAAAATCCTCACCACTGAACTAATAGACAACATCATGACATATAGCAAAGAGATTAAAGTTGTCAAGGATTTCATTTCACTTGGATCTACAAGCAACCTTTGTAGTAGCAGCAGTCAATAAATCAAAAGATATGTTGCATTAGGGAAATATGCTGTCAAGGATTTCTCCAAAGTTCTAAAGAACAAGGATGTCAGTTTAAAGACGCGTATGATCCAAGCTATAGTATTTTCAATTCTTCCTGGGTATCTGAAAGTTGGATAATGAAGAAGACCAAATCCATGCCTCTGAATTGTGATGATGAAGAAGGAAACCAAATATCCCACAGACTGCCAAAGAAAAAATGTATATTGAAGTAAAAAGCAGCCAGAGTGCTCCTTAGAGGCAAGGATGGTGAAACTTTGTCTCATTTATCTTGAACGTATTTTTAGGATGAACCGATCCTTGGAGCAAGACGCTGTGTTGGGGAAAATGGAGGGCCAGCAAAAGAGAGAAAGATCCTCGGCGAGATGGATTGACACAGTGACGACCACAATGGATCTTAGCAGGACAGATGTCATGAGGATAGTAGAGAACAGTGCAAGGTTCAAATCTGTCATTCATAGTCACACCTTGCAAGTTTCTCCACAGCAGTGGCAAGTCTCACCATCACTATCACCAGGATCTTGCTCTCACTAGGGTCTTGCTCTAGTCTCCTGCAAGTCTTGCCACCACAAGACTTGCTCACCTCAAGTCTTGCCACTCAATGTTGGAAAGCACTCTTTCTCTTATCTTAGTCCCATAGCTGTTGAAGTTTTGCGATATCATATGTCTCCAATTAAGGTAGCTGGAGAACAGAGGGAACTAACTGTAATGGCTAAAAAGAGCCAATATTTAGGCTAACATCAGAGTCCTCTATTTCTGTGTGTATGTGTCAAAGCATATGCTGTGGTAATAAATATTATATGGACACAAAATAGGTAGGGTATTAAAAAAAAAAGAAAATCAACTCATAATAGTTTTCCATAATGTCATCCAAAACTTTTTTTGTTATTACACTGTTGTTTTCTTAAGAAAGTACAGTATGTATAATTTCCAAAGAGAATTATCAGTCGTCACAGTTTTGCTCATGTCTCCATTTGTGAAGAGTTATACATGGCACAAGAATGATATGAGGCACACTTAAGAAAATGAGCTTTAGTACTATTTAACTCAAACTCAGAAGACTGTCATCAAGTTAGTTCTGATACATAGTGACCCTTCATAGGGCTCTGAGGCTGTATATCAAAATAAGAGGAGACTGAGTATATCAAAACGAAAGGAGACTTAATCTTTCTTTAGTAGAGCTTGAGAAGAGATTGCCCATCTGATAATCTGACAAGAAGCAACTGGTGGATTCGAAGCATCTATCTTTGTGTTAGCAGTGCAGCTCCTTACCTGATAGGCCGCCAGAGCACCCTAAAAACTAAATAGTAAACTTAAAAGGTTTTATGTGTACACATATATCCATAAACATACACACATACACACAAAAACAATTGCAAATAATGTACCACTTGGATATTGTTGTTATTATTGGTTGCCATCAAGTTGAGCTTGACTCATAGCGACCCTATGAACAAAAGACCTGTTATTTCTCAAAGCTCATAGACTTTCCAGAGCCATGTTTTTAGGAAGTGGATGCCACTAACAACCTCAATATCTCACGAAATCATTTTGTGAATTCCTTAGCATTTCTTAGTCCTTCTTTCACTCATGCATCCATGCATTTGTGTGTTTAAAGAGAAATGCTTACTCAGAGATTCCCAAACATTTTTAATAGGAAATGTCATCCTCTATATTATAAGGAAGTCGTAAGTTTGAACTATTTAAATTCAGATTGCTTCTTCTTATTATTAGTTAAGGTTTATATACAAGCACATCTCTCTCTCTACCCATTCCTCTTACTGCATTTAATTGGGAAATCCTTAATTGGTAGACATTCTCAACACCAAATGTAGAAATTATAGACCTATTTTTCTTCCACTGTATAGTAAACAGAACATCAATGCTCAGGAAGGAATGTAAATCACTAAGTTCACAAAATACAGTTCTCTAATTTCCAATTGAACTTTCAATTAAAATAAAAATTCAGGCTAATATGGTAACATAAAAACAGCTGCTTATGTGATTAAGCTTTCACTTCCTACTTTGCAATTACTTATAGACTAGAAAATGTCCACTAGGATTTTAAATTTTCACTTCTCAAATAACTTGTTAATTTTGAATAAATAAATATAGGCTAAATGAAGAAGAAAATGTCTCCTTTCCCTGTGTTGTAGCTGTTAAGTAGGGTTTCTGATGATTTAACTAAAATGGCTGGCCAGTTCATCAGTGGACTTAATAATAATATTTTCAAGTACATTATACCTTAGTAGCTTATTTTATAATAATAATAACCTTCGTATGTGTTCTCCACTCAAGAGCTGTTCCTGTAAGAGGACAATAATCTCACATATACCCATCGTAGACACATTCAGCTCTGAATATCATGGAAGTACCACCTAATATGTAGACAGAATGACTGATATCATAGAAGTACCACCTTTTCAAGTATTTACAATTTTACTAAATCGGTTATTTAAGATGAACAACGGCTTGCAACTTCAGGCACAGTGTTGAGAAGTAGGAATTTATTCATTAATTTGTAGGTTCTGAAAACATACTGCATAAGCAATCCATTTCTGCCTCCACGGCCAGGCGATAGCGGTCTTATCTATTGCTGGACTAGCTTACGTGGTGCCAATCACCTTGGATAAAGCAGCTTTCAGGTCCTTCTATTTATCCCCTTTAACCATTGGTGTATTATCTTTGAGATGTGAAATGAATGGGCATAAGACACGGAAAGAGCTTATTTTCATTACTGTCTAAATAATTTTCTTACCCTTTTTACGCATTGTTGTTGTTGTTATGTGCCGTCGAGTCGTTTGCGACTCACAGCGACCCTATGTACAGCAGCCCTAAACTCCGCTCTGTGCTGTGCCAATCGCACTGTCTCTGACACTCCCATCCCAATTATCCCAGTCACTGAATCAATCCACCTCATAGAGGGCCTTCCTCTCCTGCACTGTCCCTCCAACCTCCCAAGCATAATGTCCTTCTCCAAGGACCGGACTCTCCTCACAACATGTCCAAAATATGTTAGACGGAGCCTCAGAATCCTTGCCTCCAAGGAGCCACCCGGTTTAACATTTTCTAGGACAAATCTGTTTGCTTTCCTAGCATTAGGAAAAAAACAACAACAACAAAAAACCTCAATAGAACATATAAGTTTGTTATGTTTTCCCAGTATAGCAAGCTCAATAGATCGTTTTACGATATGTTTTAAGAAGTATGCTTTAAGGGAGCTCTGATGACCCAGTGGGTAAAGAATTGTGTTGCCACCTCCAAGATTTGAATCTACCAGCTGCTACATGAAGGAAACGTGGGCACTGTTCTCCCAAGCAATTTACAGTTTCTGAAAACCCACTCTCTAATCAGCTATGGTTTGGTTTTGACTTGATGACAGTGATCTTTTTTATAAAAAAAAAAAACAAAACAACAAACCTTAAGAAATAGAATATCATTCCCTAAATTGCTCTCATAACTTTCACTCTACTGCCAATTTATATGTTAGAGGTACAAACCCACCCAGTAACAACACCTTGACAGAAAAATCCCTGGTAACTTAGTCCCATTAAGATTACTAAAATAATAAGCAAACTCAACCCACTGATATGTGATTGCCCAGATTATAAATATTTAAGGGAGGAGACTGGCCATCTTTATCTCATAAAATACCATGAGAGAAAATTTTGGACCAGCAACCTTTTGTTTAGGTTTTGAGCCACACAGTTTCCTTGCTCTGTTCTAACGAATGCCTTCTGGTCCAAATATAGGTTTTTCGCATTAGCATGATCAAGTGTTCTGGGATTTCCATTCTCACAGCAAAATTCTGCTTATCTAAAAATGACTGGAATCTTGCTTTCATGTGATATTAATGATATTGTTCGATAACTTCCATACTCCGTCAGATCACCTTTCCTTGGAATGGGAACATATATCGATCTCTTTAGTTGGCCAAGTGGGTGTCCTCCAGATTTCTTGGCACAACTTGGTGAGCACATCTAGGGCAGCATCTGTTAGTTGAAATATGTCAATTGGTATATCATTATTTCCTGGGATCTTATTTTTTGCCAATTCTTTCAAACTCTGCAGCACACAAAAACCACCACCACCACCGTATTACAGAGTAGAACTGTTCCACAGGATTTTCTGACAAATGAGTGATGCTCTGTTAATCAAAAATTCCTATGCACATTTTGTTGAAGAAAGATGGGCAGTCTCATTCCATTACTGTTTTCAGCCACAGAAATCCAGTGAAGGGCTGTTACAAGGTATAATCACCTGGAAGTCCTTGAGTTTGCTTTAGTCTTAAAGGAAAGGAGACTAGCGAGCATAATGTTTAATATGGAGGAATGTCTATCTGTGTTTCATTGACTAAGCAAAGGCATTTGACTGTGTGGATCACAATAAACTGTGGCTGACTCTGAGAAGATATATAGGTGTTAATTAGAAGCCACCAGCTTCTTTGATCATTCATGGTTCAGACTGACCAATCCTTTTTGGTACAGTGACTGAGAATTTCTTCCTCCTTCTTTTGCTTCTGTGTCATTCAATATTTTTCTATAGAATTCATAATACGAGGCTTCAATCTTTTCTTCAGTTCTGCAAGAATGAGAAATGTCACATGTGTTCTTCCCTTTTGACTTGCTTTCTTCTCATATTTTTATAGCTTAGCATATCATCACTCATACACACTGTGTTTGATGCTTGTACATTGTCATTTTCTTGCATATTTTTATTGATTTGCACATAATCATTCATATACAGTATGTTTATGCATGTACAAAATGTTCGCTATAATCTTTTCATTTACATTTATTTCATTCATGTATATTGTGGTTTTGCCCCTTACAATTAACTAATATCTACATTTATGGACTCAAGTAAGCTAGCCAGCAATGCTGTAACTCATTCCTTAATATTCTGATTTTAGATAGTCAATTTCTGATTTGCCCATCCCTCTCAAACTGGTATTCTGAGGGGAAAAACATCCCTTTTGCTGAAGAAGCTTCTGTTAAATTTGCTTATGCATGCAGATGCACAGTTTCCTTTTGGCTTTTTTAAGTCTAGATCTTTGCATATTTCATTACACTGCTTTGTTTCTCAAGTAGTCTTTTGAAATTTACTCAACTCATTGACTTGACTGCTTCTTCCTTTTACTTTAGCTTTTCTGGGTTCAGTAACAAATTTCAGAATCTCTTTTGCTCTTCAATTTGGTCTTTCTTTCTTCCCTGCCTTTTTTAAAATTGTGATTTCAGACACAAAGATTGGGTTTCATTCATTCATCGATACACAGTTTCTACCATTCCCTTCTCTCAATTCACTTTGTAATGCACATTTATATGACCATTTTCTTTTTATGGTCTTCATTTCTCAACCTTTGTGATCTTCAGTCATTAGTGTTCAATGCATCATATTTGTTCTTGAGATGGTCTTTAAATTTAGGTAGGAAATTGACAAGATCCTATTTTGGCTATTAGTGCAGTTGTTGTTTTTCATATTCAGCTTCAACCTGAGTTTGCATATGAGCAATTGATCTGTTACACAGCTGACCTCTGAACTTATTCTGTTGAATGGTCCTGAGTTCCTCTACTTTGTTTTCCCCCCCATAGATGTCATCAATTTAATTTCCATATATTCTATTTGGAGAAGTTCTCGTGTCTCTCTCATATTGTCATCAAGTCAGACCTGGTTCATGAGTGACGGTCCATGTAGTATCTGAGGTGACAGATCTCATGGGAGGAGTTGCTCATCTTACACCCAGTCACTGTGGTGTGAAACCACCAGAGGCAGGAATTTTAGATTAGCAATTAAACTCTCAATGTATTCTATCAGTCATGCTCCATACATATACTTGCTATTAATGTGGTTTTTATTTTATAAAATGTATTTGCAATGAATAAATTATTGGTAGCACAAAATTCTATGACATAATCTCCAGTCTCATTTTCATGACCAAAATAAAATTTTCCAACTACCAGTTCTTTTTTCTTTAATTTTTGCATTTCAGGCATCAGATATTATTAATAAATCTTGATTACATGTCCAACCAATTTCATTCTGCAGAATTTAATAGGAGTCTTCATGGGCCCATTTACTTCAGCTTCCATTTTGCTAGGTGGTGCATAAATCTGAGAAATGATAATTTTAAAATTCTTCCTTGTCTGTTGATTGATACTATCAGAATACTGACAGCATTCACTGGGCTCCTGGATAAACTCTGAAATTGTGTTACTTCCAGTCTCTGTTTGAGGCTAGAAGTAACGTCATTCTCCTTCAATGTGTCATTCTGGCCATGTTTTTGGTTTTGGTTTTTTTGTGTTTCAAGTTAATTGCTACTCACAGCAACCCTGTGAGCACTAAATCAGAACCTTATGCTATCTTGTGCCATCCTCAAAGTCTCTATGTGTTCAAACACATTGTAACAGCCACTATGCGGATCCATCTGTATGAGCGACTGCCTCTCTCTTAGGGACCCTCTCACTTTCCCAGCATGATGTCTTTTTTCAAGACAAATCCTTTCTGACAACCTGCCCAAAGTATGTGAAGTGAAATTTCCCCAGCCTTGCTACTAAGGCATACCTCAAATTAGTTATTATTATTTTAACAGTTATAAGTATTATTTTATACATCGGCTTCCCTGTCACTTGATTCTATTTATTAATTGGAGGTGGTAGAAGTATACAGACATGTATAGAGGTGGGAGATGTAGACATGTATTCTTCCAAACACCTTCAACTCTGCAAATTGAGCCGATTTTAAGTATTCTTTAGAGGAGGGACTAAAAAGGGTTGGCATGTAGTTCCAATATTCACTTGTCACCTTCTTGCTGCCAGTTAACAAGTAATAATTTCTAGACCAAATTCTTTACTTTTTGGGGGGAGAAAAACCCACCTACCAAAATAAACAAATCTAAATTTAAAAAAGGGGAAAAGAATGCTGGTCTTTCTAGTAATTCCAAATGTGAATTTTCTCATATGAAAAATGACTTGAGAATGTCTTAAGTAGGCTGTCATTTTTTTCATAAAATACATTTTATGTCTTTATCCTTAAGGAATATGAATGTTAAATATGATTTGAGATCCCATTTGATAAATGTATTGAGGGCATTAGTGAACATTACTATATATACTTAATTCTGTTATATGTGTGAGCTCGCTCACATGTATGTGTGTTGGACAGTTCAGTCTCTTCACATTGAACATCTACCAAATAATTATCATCTTTTTTCTCATATATCCCCCAAATATCTTTTTTAATGCACATAAACATTTATGTAAATATATTTCAAATATATAATATTTTGTCCTTCCTATTTCTGGAACAGAACTATAATTGCTCTTCCACAATAATGTCAAAGTGTTTGCATTACTGGAAAATACAACTTTTCTTTACTAACACAGCATCTTATTTTTCAGTAAGAATCCTGCATTTTTAGTATTTTTCAATGTCACCAAATTGTGGTCATACTACTTTTCATTTTAATACATTCTCTGAAGACAATTTTGAATTTGAAATAAACGGCCACATACTGAAATTAAAACACTTGACAGAATAGGAGGAAACGTGAGTATGACAATTGGAATGCAATTAGTGTATATATAAATATGTATATATATTAATATACCCACAATAGTCTATGATTTATATTAGGGAGTTGATTTATTTTTCTTATTATTTCCTACTCTTTAGAAATAAGAAGAGACTTTTTCTTCAGTTTCCCACTTCACAAATCCCTGATGAGGTCAGTGCTTTCTAAAGTAGAAAGCAATTTTATCCACTCTAAATGAACAATTAGCATAAATTCATCTTTCTTGCATAGGATGAGTTCTCCATTTAAAGCACCATGGCTTATTTTAACATCTTCTATACACTTCAATAGTTCGAAGAATTCTGCATGCTATTATCCCAAAATGATTCTTGGCTTTCAAATTGCTGATCTTAATAAGATGGGCTTTCTTCATCTACTCCTATTACTATATCACACCTAATAAAATCTGGTTCAACCAATCAAATTCCTGGATGACTGACCTTTATTAACTGGTAATTCAGAAACATAATTTCTAAGAGCTCCGTTTTATAATGAAAAAATAAAAAGCAAGTAAGATTGTTTCTCATTGGCCAAGAAAATAAGTGTTCCCAGGAGACCAGTCAAAATTAAGTTTCAAAATGTGATAGGACAATAGAGATACAGTGTTTACTCTTGCAGGATATGATATTAATTCAGCTACTTTAGTTATGTGGCTTTATGTCTATTGTGGCTACTTGGGCAAAGCTGATATATACTAGAAAATGTTATATATTATCTATTTATTTTTACTTTATTAACTATTTTACAAGGAAACATATTTTCCTCTAAAGATGTTATTTCAATAAACAATGCATCATTCAATCTTTTCTCCATCAAACATTAAAATTTATTACATTCAAGGTACTATGTGAAAGTATAGGAAATGTGTTCAAGACCTTTTATCCTTTCTTTGTGAGGATCTAATCTAGGTACTCTAGCAAGGCCTTGTGGTAAGAAATTACAATAAAATCCCAGTGCCATGCTGTTTAAATCTACCAGCTTCTCTGGGGCAGAAGGATGAGGAATCTCCTCCTGGGTTATTTACTGCTTCTGAAAACCTGCTGGAGGGTCAGCTATGAGTCACTTCCAACTTGATGGCAAACAACAGTATCAGCCTAGTCAAATTGATGGCGAACCACCACCACCTTGGCACTAAGTGTCTCTGGATAGTATAAATTGTTAAGTGCTGAATGATTTGGGGCTCAAGTTCTCATAAAGGAGCCTTGAAAGAAAGGCTCTGGTACCTGTACCCAAGAGGCCATAGCCTTGAAAACCACACAGAGCACAGTTCTACTCTGTAAACCAGGGTCACCAGGAGGCAGCATCCACTTGACAGCAATTAGTATTGGTAACTGAGGCAAGTTCTGAAGATGAAGACTCCGTATGTTGAGCTTCAAGAATACAAAGTTCAGGCTGAGAACTATATTGCCATACTATGTTTTATGATGGGACAGAGGTCTTGCAATGGGAAGAAAGGCTTGGTCTCAAAGAGCTTCTAGTATCTCCTTTTCCTGGCTGCCATCATGACACTATCACAAACCATCAGCTGGTTTTTTCACATGGTGAATAAGGTGGATAGTGGGTTGGCCTTTTTTTTTTTATATATATATACTTTCAAAGCTTCCTTAGTAGTTGATTTTTTTTTTAAAGAAACTGGTCATATTGGTTTCATAAATCATTAAAGAGATAAACAGAAAAGACAATTGAACAACAAATACAAGGAAATATAAACTTTGGTGACTTTTAAATTATTTAGGATCTTAGATGTTTATCAAAGAGTAGGAAGATTAATGTGGCATTTACCCTAACCTAAAAGTCAGTGTGTAAGAGAGATAAAACATGGCTGTAAATACCTAAGTTGTGTCAGTCTGTATTCCAGCAGATAGCAGTTGATTTCATTCTGATCAGATAACTGGAATAAGTTTATTAAAAGATTATTTGTACAGATGCAGGGAGGACTTCTGCTTCTAGGAAGATTCTAAGTAGTACAATGAACAACTCTGAACATTTTAAATATATAACAGAAAAAGAAGTAAGAATAAATAAGAATCTGACAGGGGAAGAGGAGGAAGAACTATTAGAGACTATGGGGTCCAAGTACCAACATGGTAAGAGTGAGTTGGTTTAGTTTGGGCTCATATGAACCTCACTTGCAAAGGATAGATGAAACTAGAATGTCAGAAATGTAAGTACATGTCAACAAAAAAAAGCTGCTCTGAAAGTCTGTTCTCTCTAACCAAATAACCAAAAAGGGGCAGTAAAGCAAGACAGAAATGTTGGAGTACAGTTATCGTTTGTTCTGACTTTAAAGCAATAAGTGAGTGAATTCTATCCTAGCCAAATGCCACAAGGAGGACCTGTGGCCCAAGGTAATCTCCACTTAGCACAGATCCAGGGAGAAAACTAGACTTTCACTCTTCTCTGACTGTGATGAATCAGGCCAACTGTACTTGCAGAGAAGTTTTAGAAGATCCTAGTAGACAGAGCTTTTACTCCTAGTTGTTAGTTAGGAAGCTGATAAACTATAGAGATGGAGTAAGAGGAAACCAAGAGGTGAGTCAGAACTTTCTAGTGAGCTCTAGTGGCCTAGCGGTAAGAAGCTGTACTGCAATACCAAAGGCACACAGTTCAAATTCACTAGCTGCTTCAGAAGGTTGGGCAACCTGCTCCCATACAATTTACTGCCTCTTTTAAAGCAATTTTAACCCTTTCAAACTTGTCATTGTAGGCTCAGTGAGTAGTAGCATCAAGGCATGTCCCACACTACAGCAATAGTGACCTTCTCAGATGTCACCAGAGACTGAGTAGGGCATCAGGGATTGTGTATGAGAACTGATGCCTGTGAGCTGTGGTGCTGGAGAACAATACTGAATATACCATGGACTGCTAGAAGATCAAACAAGCTCATACTGGAGAGGGTGAAGCCAGGCTGCTCCTTGGAGGCAAGGATTCTGAAGCTTGGTCTGACATACTTTGGACATGTTACAAGGTGGGAACAGTCCTTAGAGAGGGACGTCATGCTTGGGAGGATAGAGGACAGTGCAAGAGAGGAAGACCCTTGATGAAATGGATTGATTCAGTTACTGGGGCAATAGGGATAGGTGTGTCAGAGACAATAAGATTGGAATGGGATAGAGCAGGGTTTAGGGCTATTGTACATAGGGTCGCTATAAATCCCAGGCAACTCAATAGCACATAACAACAACAACATATAATGAAGGCACAACCCTTCTTCCTTAACCAAATTGGTTTCCAAAGAGGCTAGCTAAATTACAAAGTATAAATGAAAACTAAGAGATTTTTTGGGGTTTTATTTTTTGTTCATCGTTTGTTTTGTTTCTTTTTAAAGCAGGAGTGGCATCCACTTCCTAAATAGCATGCCTCTGGAAACTCTATGAACTTTGATAAATGTCAATAGTTATAGAGGGGCTTCAGGCCTTTTGTTTATAGGGTCGCTATGAAAAGACTCAAAATGTTTAGGCTTTAATTGAAAAGAACTAAAAATATGAACACCTAGAAAAACAAGGTTATGGATTAAATTATACTCTCCTTGAAGTTCCATCTTCTATGCCTGTGCTTATGACCCTGGCTAGAAATTGAGTTTTCTTTCTTATGCTGAATAAATCATACTTCACCTGGACGAGTCTTAAATCCTTCTGAAATAAAATACATTCAAACAAAGAGAGATTTATGTAGAAATATAATAAATTCAAGACTTGTTTACTGAAATTATAAAAAGTGAAGGGAAATTATAGATTAAATAAATGGAACAATATATCTTGTTCACGGACTAAGAGACCTAATCTAGTAAAAGTATTGTTTAAAAATGTATACTAATTTTCACATATGTATTCATTATATTTGGTTGCTATTGTGTACCTTAGAGTCAGAACCAACCCATAGCTGGCCTTCCAGTGCGTTTTTAGAGGCTGTTAGTTGCACGGGATGATTATATATGCACATATATTTACTAAATCTTTAGCAATTCTTACCAAAATATAATCACTTTATTCTTATTGTTGGTAAGGATAAAATTATAAAGACAAAATTCTAAAGTTTACACAGAAAAATCAAAGAAGTTGGTTAAAACATAAAGAAAAAGAGGAATAAAGCAGGTGGATTGGTCTTCTCACCTTCAGATTAATTCTGTAGTTGGAGCAATGGAGACTTTGTGAATTGATGGGGGAAAGACAAGATACACTGAAAGAATATAGGAACAGAATACAAAGCCTTAAAGTGGATTAAAACAAAAATGACCACATGATTATTTTATAAATGACCATATTTCTTTTTACAAATTTAAATAATAATTAAATGAATGAACAATGGTCTTCTGTGATAAATGTTCTTGAAGTAATTTTATATCACAGACCAAAACAAACAAACAAAAAACAAAATACAGCCAAAACCCACAACACAACAAACCACAAAACAATCCCAAAACATATTCAATCTAATCTTAAAAATCTTTAACAAGTATTACTTCAAAATTAATCACAGTCAATGAACTTTTAAAAGCCTATCTTCCTACATTTATGAGAACAAAACAGAAGACAATGTTTGAGAATTTGGGGTAGACAGACTTTGTAGAATTCACACAAAAACATAATATATGGAAGAAAAAAATAAAAACCAATTGTATTTGAAGTTAAAATCCCTATTAATTACTATACAATATTTGCAAAAATCATGTACCCTCCAAGGATTTAGTATTAAGAATGCTGTTTTTAGATGTCTAACTCATATCTGACCTTCCAGGTAGGTTATCAAAGAGCAACAGTTCCCAATGAAAGAAAAATTACCCATCTTTTTTCCAGTGGATCAGTTGGTATATTTGAACCATGTGTCTTAAGGTTGGTCGCACAAAGTCTCAGTGCTATCAAAAAATATACAAAAGCTCAACAGCTGAAAGAAAAATCAATTAGAAAGCAATGAGGAATAAATATGAAAAGTCATTTTACTGAAGTGGATCCGAAGATGGCAAATAAACTCAGGAAACGATGTTCAACATAATCAGTCATTCCATAAAGGTTGCCCAGTGGTAAGAACCTGTGCTGCAATCTCAAGGCACGAGGTTTGAATCCAATGGCTGCTCTGCAGAAGAAAGACAGGCAATCTTCTCCTGTGCAAGTACATGCCTCTGAAAACCCACTGGAGGGTCAGCTATGAGTGCATTCCGACTCAATGGTACTCAACAACAACAAATGCTAATTAAATGGCAATGAGCTATCACTGCCTATCAAAATGCTTATTATAGTAATGAGAAGAAAGGCCACAATGTTGTATAGAGATTACAACACACTTGGCTTAGCAGTTTGTGCAGCGAATTTGAATATATTTTGAGTATGATTGGAAGCTGGTGGAAGTTTCCGAGCAGGTGAGGGACATTATTGAATTTCTCATTAAAGAGGTCACTCTAGCAGCTAAATGGATTATGGATGATGGCGAGGCAAGAATGGTCACAGCAGGACGACCAATTAGACTACTTAGTAGTCCAAACAAGAGACGAAGGTGGAGTGAAAAACCAGTGTATTCGAATTTTGTAAATAAATCAGTATTTTTTTTTTTAAAAAAAGGGAAGATGGTAGAGTTTTAAACATTAATTTAAAAACTGATTGAATAATTAGATGGTGGAGTTAGGAAATTAGAGGTGTCTCATTTAAATTTTTGTCCTGAGCAGTTACAAGAAGGTATAAATATTTAGGAACTCTCACCAATCTCACTTTTTTTTGGGGGGGTAACACTTTGGGTTTGGAGTTCTGGAGAAGACTATTGAAAATTAAAATCAGGATGGAACTGTGAAAAATGCAATGTGCATGCTTGGATTTTTCACATTGTACATAAAGGTAATAATCTATACATTATTAAAAAGAAAGGTGGTTTTGAATTTTTATTCACTTCTTGAAATTTGGTTTATGCTTAAAAGCAGACACTTAATCGGTCCTATTTTAGATTCCTAACAGTGCAAAAGTTCACAGTAGTATTTTAAGATCTTAAAAAAAAATGAAAAAGGAGTTCCAAAATCTATTATCTTTTTAAATTGCCTAATAATTATGACTATGACTCACACAAATCAACCTTTCAAGTATCTTGTCATAAAATAAAGGACAAGTCACAGAGTGCTTTAACAAGAAGTTAGTAAAGAGAATAAATGCATAATCTTGACGCTTTCATTTGGCTTAGGTTTAAAACCTTCCAAACTTATCATTAAAGTTAATTTCTGATAACATGTCCTCAAACGACTTTTTCCAATTAATTCTCACCTTATAGTTCCTATTAAATTCTGAAAATCCTTTTATTATGTGTATAAAAATGGTTATGGATCTACAGTAATTCTATCCCTGGTTTTCATTCAAAAATCAGAGTGCTAAGATGCAGTGATTTCCATATGGCCATATAATTATACTGGCAGAGAGAATCAGAACAGGCAGATCCCAAATCAGTGCAAAATGACAAAGAAACTGAAAGCGATGACACACTGTGTAGCTTTAATAATTACTTCATCATCAATTAGTGTCATGAATAAATTACTCTCCTAAGTGAGAAATTACAGATAATCATAGATAGCTGACCAAATCTAGTACTTAGGCAATTGTATAAATACAGAACCATAAAAAAAAAGATAAGTATAAATGCAATCCATCTGACATTCATCAAGTCACACCTATTCAGACACTTGATGTTAGCCCCTAAGAGATAGCCAGTCATCTTACTTGGGTCTACAATCAACAATATGGTAGTAGTAGGAAATCAAAAGATTCCTTGTAATGGGGAAAATCTGCTATCAAGCATTTTAGCATTGTCTGTTTAAAGAGTAAGATGGGCTTGACCCAAGTCATGGGATTTGTCATTGCTTCCTACACGTTGGAGAATGAATAAGAAAAGTCAGAGAATAACTGACGTCTCTGAATTTTTATGTTGGTGGGGAGTACTGAATACACCATAGGTTGTCAAAAGAACAAATCACTCTGTCTTGGAAGAACAGCAACCAGGGAGCTCCTGGAAGGCAAGGATGGTGAAACATTATCTCACATACTAGGCACATGCTGTCAGAAGGGAGCAGGCTTTGGAAAAAGACATCATGCTTGGAAAAGAAGAGTCAGGGGAACAGAGAAAGGTCCTGAAGCAGACCGACTGACATGGTTGACTACAACAGTTGGCTTGAGTGATTGGCTACATTCATCAACTTTCCTGAACTTTGTTTCCTTCTTTTCTCAAACGTGTTAGTTAGGTGCCTTCTAGTTATGTGCAACTCATAGTGAACCTAGAACAGCTGACCTGAACTTTGCTCTATCTTGTATCATCCTCGTCATCTCTGACACACGAGAGCCCATTGCTAAAGTCACCTGTGTCAATTCATCTCATTAGAGGTCAGTCTTCATGTCCCTAACTGACTCTACGTATTTCCAAGCGTGATATTCTGTTTTAAGGAATAGCCTTGCTTAGCTACATGCTCAAAGTTTGAAAGACAAAGCATTGACAGCTTTGCCTCTGAGGACTAGTTTGCCGGAAATGGTTGAGCAGGTGGATGAATGACTAGAAGACACAGAACCCCTTTTCGATCTCCAGGATATGTTAGTGGCCCAATTTGATTGAAGAGCAGTTTTATCACTTGTAAATTGGGAATAACCATAGATTGCATTTGCGATTTTGTTGTGAAGCATGAATGAATTGATGGAGACTGTCATTAGTTTCCAACACCCTCATGTATCAATGAGAACTAACAACAACAATATGTATAAGAGTGAAACTGCTCCATTGAGATCTCAACAGCTGGTATCTGGAAGCATATCAACATAACTTTTTCTGAGGCATCTCTGTCGTTGTTAGGTGCCGTCCCATTGACTCCAGCCCATAGTGAACCTCTGTGCAAAAGAACAAAAGCTTGTTCAATCCTGTACCATCCTCACAACTACTGTTGGGTTTAATTAGGATTGTGTTGTTGTTAGTATATAAAGTCACATCCAGTATCGTTGTTAAGTACCTTCTAGCAGAGTTATGACTCTATGAACAACGAGACATGTGAACCCCATCCCATCCTGTGCTACCCTCCTCATCTCTGATATAACTGAGCCCACTGCTGCAGTCACTGTGTCAATCCACCTTGTATAGGGTCTTCCTCACCTTCTCTGAAGTTCTACCCTTTCTAGTCTGATGTCCTTTTCTCAGACCTCTAAAATTTCAGTTGACAAGCACATTAACCGTTTCACCATCTGAAACCATTAGAAATTTACCTTCATTGTATCTTTGTGGTATATTGATAAACATCAACACGTCTAAATTGGTTACAAGAAAATCCACCAAGAAAAGAAACAGGTCTGTCTTGGAGAGGGTGAAACCTAGTTTCTCCTTGGAGGCTAGGATTTTGAAGCTCCATGTCACATACTTTGGGCACGTGGCCAGGAGAGATCGGTCCTTAGAAAAAGGAGATCATGCTTGGAAGGGTGGAGGGACAGCACAGGAGAGGGAGATCTGGATGAGAAGGATTGATACAGTAACTGGGGCAATGGGGGTTGATGTGTTAGAGTCAGTGACACTGGCTCAGGACATGGCAAGCTTCAGAACATGTGTACATAGGGTCGCTGTGGGTCTCAGGTGACTCAATGACACATAACAACAAATCAGCTACAAGGTATGTAACTTAGCACAATTGTAGGCTGAATACTTTCCATAGTCTTTTTTACTAAATTCACACAAAAGACTATTGAGACTAGTTCAAGGCTTAATGACTGCTCTTCCTCTGATCTAGCACTTCCTCTATAAGCTATAGCATCTTCTACTATGGTTGAAGGACTCTCAGTAGTCATACTGAATCCTCCCCTCTGGTACTTTTCTTTCTACTATGATGTGTTTGCAAGTTATCTCTGGTTTTTACTTGAGTACATTTAAGGGAAGAGGAATAGTTTCCAAAGGGTCATGGTCTAAAGAAAGCACAGATTGAGGACTCAAATGAAAAGTAGGTTTTTGAAATAACATGAGTCCTATCAAAGATTTTTTTTAAATTCCAGTGAGCTTATTTTCATAAAATATGTTTGTCTGTAAAAATGACTTCAAAGTATTCTTTAAGCCCAAAAAGCCTGTAATTTTGAAGTATGCCATTTTATTTGTTGTTTTTGTTGTCCATTATTTTCACTACATACATATTCAATAGCAGGAAAATGACTTATTTTGGTAAATCACTTGATAGACTATTGTAGACATCAAAATGATAAGAATAAAGCCACCTGAAAGTATCTGAATGGAAGGTTAAATAAGACATTCAGCTATGTATAGCACGGTACAATAATTTTAAAAACAGACCTGCATACAGATACCATCTGAGGACATGATAAGCATGCATATTTGAGTGGAAAATTATGGGCATCATTTTACCACATTTTAAATAATCATTCTATAATGTATAGAGCACTCTAATAGTATAAGAAAACAGACATATATATCTACTGAGGCAAATTAAGATCTCTTTTTCAGTTTTCGCTTACTCCCTCTCCTTACCCATTCATGCTATGAAGCGATGATTTTTTTTTCCAGCTCAGCCTTTATATAATTTGAAATTTCAAGTTGGCTCATGTCTTTTCATCTAAGTCAAAGAACCTGAATTTTTTTGGCTATCTCTCCTAGTATATTTTTTCTTCTTTTTTTTTTTTACAGTTTTTTTAAATTGTGATTTTAAACAAAAGTTTACAGAAAAGTTGAACTTTTATTCATTCATTGTTGCACAGTTTCTTCCATGCCCCCTAGTTCACTTTAAAAAAAACAATACCCATTCATTTGTTTAAACCCAAATTATTTCCTTTTGTTTGAGATCCTTTTAAAAGTTAAAACATAAAAGGGCTATCAGCATTCCAATGGTAGTTTGACAAAGAATGAGAATGATCCCTGTTCTGAAGAGGGTACACATTCTATTTCTCTTGCTGAAGATTAGTTTCTTAAATAACCATATCATATGGTTGATGCCACCGGATTTACTGTAATCTGATAAGGACTTTAAAAGTTATGCGTCTTTTACCAGCATTGTTTCTCATCTTTCATATTTTCCTTTTATCCAAATAATGATTTTGTTTATGTAATTTGGGAACTACACATATATTCATACTACTCCTTTGCAACAGGATCAACAATTTTTCTTACTTTATATCTGTCAGAAATGCAATCCAACTGGAAAAGGAAATGTTTGCATGACTTACAGAGACTATCAAGGTTTGGAAACAGCATCAAGCCAGTGACATTTTAAAAATACTCCTTTTGGACTCTAAACATTTTGGGGTCATGCAGGCTATATAAATCCCTGACACTATTGCCCTTGAGTGTATCACACCTTAATTAAAAAATCATCGTAAGAATAGGCTTGTCTAATTGAACACCAATCATTTAAAACCCCATGAGTTGTAAGGTGATGTCAAAGATGTAATACAGGAAGAGAGCAAAGGTCATTACAAAGACACAGTAGAAAGAAAAAAAAAAACAAAGAAAAAAACCAAAGCCAAAAACCACATTGGATGTCAGAAGAGACTGAAAATTGCAGTACAGCATCGAAATGCCAAAACAAAGGGAAGAGATGCTGAAGTAAAAGAGCTGAACAGCACATTTCAGTGGGCATCTCAAGAAGACAAATCAAAGTTTTATAATGAAGTGTGCAGAACGTTGGAATAAGAGAATAAACATGGAAGAACTCACTCAGCATTTCTCAAACTGAAAGAATGGAAAAACAAAGTAAAGCCTTGAGTTGCAATACTAAGAGATGCTATGAGTAAATTCTTGAAGGATCCAGAAAGCATCAAAAGAAGAGGTGGGGGGATAGAGTTCCTGTGCCAAAAAGAACTGATCAACACTGAAATATATCAGGAAGTATCATATGATCAAGACCCAATTGTAATGAAGAAAGAAGGTCAGGCTGCACTGAAGGCAACGAATCAGGCTCCAGGAATCAATGAGATACTAACTGACATGTTTCAACTATTAGATGCCGCCCTGGAGGTAATCACCAGTTTATGTCAGGAAATGCGAGGCCAGCCGCTTGCATGACTTAGTAAAAGAGACCCATATTTGTTCTCATTCCCAAGGAAGGTGATCCAACAGAACCTAGAAATTATTAAATAATATCATACGCAAGGAAAACACTACTGAAGATCATCCAAAAATAGCTAGAGAACCACCAGATTTACACTAGCTTTAGAAAAGTCTGTGGCACCGGAGATATCATTTCTGGTATCAGTTGCATTCTATCTGAGAACAGAAAATACCAGAAGAATATTTTTATATGAATTTTATTTGAATATTCAAAGGCATTTGAATGTGTGAAGAATAACAAATTATGGCTAAAATGGAGAATAGAAATTCCAAAACACTTAATTGTGCTTATGAAAACTTATGCTAAGGAGAAGCTATTGTCCAAATAAGCAAAGGGACACTGACTGCATGGCTGAAACGTAAGAAAAATGTGTGTCAGAGTTGGATTCTTTCACCATACCTATTCAATCTATATGTTGAGGTAATCATTTGAGAAGCTACACTCTGTGAAGAAGAATATGATATCTGAATTATACAAGTGTTAACAACCTTATTTGTTGAAAGTAAAGAGGGCGTGGAGCACTTGCTGCAGAAGTTCAAAGACTACAGTCTTCAATATGGATTCCACCACAGTATTAGGAAAACAAAAATTCTTACCTCTGGACCAATAGGCATCATCATGATAGATGGAGTAAAGATTGAAATACTAATGATTTCATCTTACATGGACCTACAATCAAACAGGAGTTTGTAAATCGGGAGATGTATTGCATTAGGAAATTCTACAGTCAGACACTTCTTCAAATGATGAGAAAAGATATCTTAAATTGAAAACGAAGGTGCACCTTCTTTAGGCCATGGTCTTCTCATTCACTTGCTATGCATCTGGGAGCTGCACAATGAAACTGATGACAGAAGAAACTATGCTTTTGAGCTGTGGTGTTGAAGATTAGTACTGAATATACCATAGATTGTTTTAAAAAAAATCCCACAAAACCAACCAAAAATATGTCTTAGAGAAAATGCCTTAATGTTCCTAAAAGGTAAAGATGACCAAGATTCATCTCGCATACTTTGGGGCTGTTGTTAGGAAAGGTTATTTTTTTGAAAATGACATCATGCTTGGAAAGGTGAATGGCTGATAAAAGAGAGGAAGACCCTCAATGAGATATATTGACACAGGGATGCAGTGATAGACTCAAGTATGCCAGAGATGATAAGAATATCACAAGACAAGACGAAGTTCAGATCTATCACTTAAAGAGTCACTATGAGCTTTATTCCACTTGATAGCATCCAACAACAACAAAAAGGCTTTTGTTGGGAGCTCTGGTGGCCTAGTGGCAAGAAGGTGCACTGCAATCCCAGAGACGTGTGGTTCGAGTCCACCAGATGCTCTGCCGGAGAAGGAGGGGCAATGACCTCCTCCTGTACTAGTCAGATCTGATTTGACGACACACACACACAAAATAATAAAATTTTAAAAAAATTTAAAAAAAGGCTTTTGTTATCTCTACAACTGTGTTGACCTACTGGTATGTTCTTCCATTCGCCTTTGTTCTAATTTTTCTAGAAAATATTTATAAAATGGTTTTTATATGCTATGCACAGCTGGGTTCTATAAAGAGGAATGTAGCATCAGGATCAGAGGAAGCCTCAGCAACATTCTGTGCCTTGCAGATGGCACACTTTGCTTGCCGCAAGTGAAGAGGACATGAAATGTTTGCTGCAGAAGATCAAGGACTAGAACCTTCAACGTGGATTTTATCTCAACATCAAGAAGACAGAAATTTTCATCAGTGGGCCAATAGGCAATAACCATGATAGATTGAGAAAAGATTGAAGTTGTCAATTATTTCATCTTCCTTGTATCAACATCATCACCCTTGGTACCAACAATCAGGAGGTCAGGAGACATATTTCATTGAGTAAGTCTGCTGTCTGGGACCTCTCCAAAACATTGAAGAGCAATGATGTCAGTCTGAAGACTAAAGCACTCCTGATTCAGGCCATGGTCTTTTTAATCACATGTTTTGTATATGAAAGCTAGACAATGAGTGAAGAAGATCGAAGAAGTATTGTGGTGGTGGTGTGGTGTTGGAAATTACCACTGAATAGCCTATGAGCTGCCAAAAGAATAAATAAGTATGTCTCAGAGAAGGTGCAACCAGGATGCTCCTCAGAGGCAAAGATGGTAAAGCTTCATCTCTCATACTTTGGACACTGTTGCTCGGCGAAGTTATTCTTTGAAAGGGGACATCATGCTTGGAGAGTTTAAGAGTGAGCCAAAGAGAGGAAGACCCTCAAAGAGATGGATAGACACAGTAACTGTGCTAAGAGTGTCAGAGATGATGAGGATGGCCCAAGAGAAGACAGGGTTCAGGTCAGGTTTTCATAGGGTCGCTGTGAGTTGTACTCAACTTGATGACACCTAACAAATGCTAGATGAGAACACATGATTGCATTTTCTCATTAATAAACAAATACAAAAACAAAACTCTTTGGGGGCTATTCTTGGACTTTTGTATATCAAGGAAATAGCAGAATCTACTCTCCTTGTTCTTTTGATTTAGCTACAACTTTTTGGCCTGGTTCTAGTCCATCTTCATCTATGCATTTCTGGCTCCTATCTTTGCTATAATCTCATATATTTGATTCTGCTCCTTCAGGATTCTGCCTACCATGTTGTAAGGTCCTTGATGTATGCTAACAACTACCTATTTAGCCATGCTGTTTGTTCCTGGTTATCACCACTATACAGAGAAGAAAGCTTGGGCCAAGAGGGGTAGAGCTTTCCATTGAAGAAATAGAAGTGTTTGGAAGAATGGGGTATCTGGCTCCCAGAGCACTCTGTTTCCAGTTCTCTGGCTGCTTTTCAAATTGCATTATACCTTGCGTATTTTCACTATGATGCCTAAAGATAGGTTCTGGGCAACACTAAGCAGCTTAATTCCAGGATTTGTTCTAAGTGTGTACGGCTCTGCTCAGTGTTGCCCTTTGAGATCTAAAGGATAAGTGGTAGGTGATAAGAATCCTGGGACTTCAAAATGGACTAGATAGAAGTAACTTAAGCATATCCTATCCCAGAAGGATCTAATCCTTACCTTACACTGAAACCTAGCCCTACATTCTGAGTATCTTCTAGTTACACTAGTTTGTCTTCTGTCCCCCCAAATAGACCACATTATTTCTCAGTTGAATACTTCCGAGTTCACATTCTTCTCTGCCTGGGAATCTCTGGATCCAGTCTATCAAATGCTTTTTCTTGTCATTCACATCTCCATTTAAATATTACCTTCTCAATGGACTCTTCTCTGGCTACTTTATCTAAATTACACCTCTCCTCCAGTTTTCTGGTATTGATTCTCTCTTCTTTATCTTCTCCACTGCACTTTTAAATATCTGAACTAATCTTATCTATGTGCTTATTATCTATCTGCTTCACTAGAACATAATTAATAGCCTATTCAGGAACACTGTTTTATATATTTGCTGGTGTGAGTGTAGACTAAATATAAACTTGATATGCAGTCATCACTCAAAAAAATGTACCATTTTAATAATTAAGATTTTAGAGGGGAAATAGCCATGTTTAAATTCATGATTATTTATTCTAAGTGGCAGCTGACATTAGATTCTTTTTGCAAATCTGTTCCATGTTTCATTGAAGAAGTTCTGAGATTTCCAAAGGAAAAAAAAAAGAATAATTGCATATTAATTTTCAAATTTCCCAACTGGTCATAGGTTTCATTTTAGAGGAAGAAAACAAAACTTTACCCAATAAAGCATTGTATTTTGAAAAAAGTTTCTTTAAAGAAGTGCCTACTAAATCATTCAGTTGTTTCAAAATTCATCATTTTCAGATGATAGCTCTTTCATTCGTAAACCTATTCATAATTGGACTCTCAAAGTTATTTGTATCATCTTTTCTGACAGAATTGTGTGAAACGTCACTGTCCACTCTACTGGTTCCAACCCTCTGGATCAGCTGTTGTTGTGTACCATGGGGTCAGAACCGACCCATAGCTGACCCTCTGGCAGGTTTTCAGAGGCAGGTAATCCCACAGGAGGAGATTGCCCATCAAGTAGGAATTATAAGTAGGAGCTGGAAAAATGTATTCCAGATTATTTTGGTTTTAAGTCAAGCAATGAAATTAGGCTTTTAATATTAGATTTTGTTATTTCTTCTTTTCCCTCCACACTCTTTTCTCTCTCTTCCTCTCTCCCTTCTCTTTCTCATTTTCACACTGTCCCCGAAACTCTTTCTCCTAGCAACAGTATCAGGGTTTCCATAACTCTTCATTTGCAAAGCTTGGCTTGAACTTTGGAAATATTTTAAGCTTTGGAAAGTAATGTATTTGCTGAACAGAGTTTATGAAACTAGCTAATGATATTATGGTTTGCTCATTTAGTAGGTAATTTATTGCTCCAATGTTATCCTTGGGACATACCTCTTTTAGAAAATGCCATCTTCCAATAGTGAGATATACTTCTTCATTTGGGGTTTTCTACACATGGTATAATAGCAACTTTCTCCAAATTTAGAAAATCAATGCATTAGTCTTTGGGAAATTCTATATAGGCTGAGGAGACTTTTGCTGGGCTGATCACATTTCAAGTTAAAGAAAGAATATCTAAGTCTACAGATAAGGATGTTGCTGCTTAAAACAGGCAGAAAGGAATACAAATGTTCAAGTCCTAAAATTTACCTTACTAATATGGGTTTAATTACTCATTTGATCTATGACCTTGAGGTAGTTATTAGTCTCTCCATTTTTCACTTATATACTGGTGAAACTACTTCATAGGATTGCTGTGGAAATACATAAACACTCTTATTTGGTGCCATCAACTTGATTCTGATGGTTAACGAGTTCATGCATGTGACAGATCAAATGTGCCTTATAGCATTTTCTATAAGGAAGCAGATTACTAGATCTTTCTCCCATCATACACACACCACCACCACCGCCACCACTTCAGCCACAAAAGAACAAATGCTACAGAAGACCATTACTGTGAAAATAAGTGGGTAAGTGGGACGGTGAGGGGATTGAGAGAGCAGCAGTGAACATTATCCAGTTAATGAACATTATAAAGGATCAGGACAAGGAAGAATCAACCTGGGAAGAACTGATGAAAGGACAATTGGGCTATTTCAACTAGCAAATTCTTGATGTGCACCAGTGAATAGAAACAGACCCATAACTGGCCTGCCCATGGGTTTTCAGAGGCAGTAATTCACATTGGAGGAGACTGCCCATTTACTTTCCACAGAGCAGCTGCTGGATTTGAACTGCTTTCTTTTGTACTGGCAGCACCATGCCTTACCCACTAAGCCAGCTTTTCAAAATTGGAAGGGGAAGGGGCGATATGAGTGGATGAAGAGGAAGGGGTTAAAAACCTACGTGGGCAGTGGAATTTAGTGGACAGGTGGTGACAGGGTGAAGAAGTTGGTAATGTTCAATAGGGATTTAAGAAAGATTTTGATCAATAAGAATTATTTATATAAAATGAAATGTACATGAATGATTTTATAAAACACAGTGTGAATGGAATCCAAGGTACATTAATTGTTATATTAAAACCAATTCTAAAAATTTTAAAATGCATATAAAACACATGGATACACACTACAGACACAATTTGACTAAAAATAAAAATTTCCAAAATAGTTCTATTACTGACTTCACTTTTTCATTCTAACTCTTTTTCAAGACTATTTCATCTCATCATCTCAATAGTACATTGTCTCTCTCTTGTTTTTCCAAAGAGAGTTAATTAGTATTTTCAGATTCTTTAATGTGCAATTTGTGAATGAATATATCAGTTTTAGAAACCTAGGAGTGGTATTTAACACCATTATTAGTGGGAATCAGTATTTGTATGAAAATCCTAAAACAGAAGAAGATTTAAATGAAGATTTTCACTAGATAGAGGCTTTCAAAATAAAAGAGAAGTTATCTTTTTAAAAGATGTTGTTAGCTGGCCTTAAGTGAAATTTTAACTCATAATGAGCCTATATGGAAAACCAGAAGTACCCATAGAGTTTTCTAGTCTGTAATCTTTATGGAGAAGGAATACAGGTGGTGAAATTGTTATGAGTGCTTGGACTCTAATTTAGAGGTCTGTGGTTCAAATCTAGCAGTAACTTCTCAGGAGAAAAGCTCTGATGATCTCTTCTCAATTCAAAAGTAATTTAGCAGCAAGACAAAACCACAGCAATCTTCCCTTGAGCAGATTGTCGGGGTTTTTTCAAGTGCCCCATGCTTAGTTATTATGCCATCAGAGCCCCTTAACAGAATACGGTTGCTATAAATAAATGACACTTAACAAAAAATATGACTTGGAATAACAACAAAAAAATTTAATTAAAACTATTCTCAATTTTGAATAAAAAAAGTCTCATCTGAGGTTTAAGATTTCAAACTCACATAAAGACAAGTATCACGACTTAGAAGTTTGAGATGCAAATGGACTCTAACTGACCTAGAGAGCTCTGCACATAACACTGTGAGCGTGAAGACCATCAGGTAAGATCCTGTGACTTGCCTGGGCAGGCATTCCAGTCTAGTGCACGTCATCATAACTCAGTGATGGTTAGCAGAGAACACAGAGCCTCTAAAATGACAAATCTACATTAGCATTCTAATTAGAAAATCTCTGTTTAACAAAGATCCTTTCATCATGCTGAACAATCTAAAGAAGAAAGATAAGGACATAGACACGTAATATTATACTGTTCAGTGACACTTGAGATTACAAACCTAGAATACTTCTAAATACTTCTAAAATCATTTGGGGCCTTTCTCAAATACCAAGTTTAATTTTTTTCTCTCTCATTATGTTATTCATTTTTATGTCCTCAGATTTCTTTTCTTTCAATTTTTATATGTTATTGTTAGGTACTATCAATTCAGTTCAAACTCCTAGTGGATAAACTCAATAGAACGAAACCTTGCCCAATCCTGCATAACACTGACAATCTCAGCTAACTGTTGCATGGCTGTGCCAATTGATCCCATTGAGGGCTTTTTCTTGCAATGGCCTCCACTTTTCCAAATATCAAGTCCTTCTGCAGGAACTGGTCCAGCTTGACAACATGTCCAAAACCCAGGACACAAAGTTTCACCATCTTCGTCTGTAGGGAACCCTCTGACTCCACTTCTTCCAAGGTAGATTTGTTCATTATTTTAGCCCTACATGAGATACTCAATGTTTTCACCTATACAACAACTCAATGGCACCATTTTTTCTGATAAAGTTTCAGTTTAATTTTTTTTATCTCTAACACAACCTCTTTAAAATGGCTACTATGAAATTTTATCAGATCAAGAATAGAACTGGGCATTCTGAGAAAAACATCGCACACCAGTCCCACACATTCCCTGTACATGTATTTGGATATAGACAATAAAACACAACAGTGATTCACAAGGGAGAAATTAGCAGTTGAAAAACTGATCGCACCATCTTTTGAACTATGGCAAGGTCCTTTTTGTCATTATATCAACACTTGTGTATAAGGCATGAGATAATCTATTTGTGAAGCTCTATTGATGGTTCAAATGGGTTGTTTTTATCTTAATTAGGTTAACAAGAAATACATGAGCTATGTATGTGTACTGTTGAGTGTCAGGATAAAGTAGGCACAGATGAATCATCACTTATCTTTATGTTATAATGGTTATAAGAAATCAATCTCTTATGATATGTATACATATGTCAATAATTCATTATTCCCTCTAACTTTACTAAAAGATAGTAAAAAGCCACGTCACATTGGATTCATCCTGTGTGTTCAGTAATTTGTTGGTTTTGTCATTAGGTTTCTCTGAGCCAATACAAAGGAACATGATTCGGATACCAGTTGCTCTGTGGGGGAATGATATGGAAATCTCCTCTCATGTGATTAAGTGTCTCTGAAAACCTGAAGGCTGGTCAGCTATGAGTTGGTCCTGGCTCAACAGTGCTAAACAACAACAACATAACAGAGCAGACCTGCACCATAGGGTTTACTACACTACAGTCTTCACCTCCTCCCGTGTGATTACTGCCTCTGAAAACCCAGCTATGGGCTGGTTCCAGCTCGACGGTAAACAGCAACAACAAAACCAGCAATCATTTCAGTAGATTGCCAAGTTTTCTTCCAGGAGGACCAACGGATGAGTTTAAACCACCAGCTTTTCAGTTAGCAGCTGAATGTGTAACCACTTCACCATCAGGGATCCTTCAAGAAGGTCTATCGTTGTTGTTCTTAGGTGCGGTTGAGTCGCTTGTGACTCATTGCGACCCTGTGTACAACAGCCCTACACCCTGCTCTATCCTGTGCACATTTTCAAAATATATCAATACTCAACAGAGGTCTTCGAGATATGTCATTACAACAGTCAGGAGGAGAGCCCTCTACTGTCTGTAAATCTCTTGGTGTCCACACGCCTCCCCTGGAAAAGCTTATAACAGTATATTCAAGAATATCTCCTCCAACATACTGTTTTAAAGACATAGTGAGAATGCATGTAAAAATCATGGCTTAGGATTAGATAGACATAAACTTGAGGGTCAGGTACTTGGTGTACCTCTGAAAGGTCACCTGATCTCTCAAGATCACATTGATGCTATCAGTGAAAGAGGAAGATTTAGTAAATGTTCCCAAATATCCTTTCCCTTTGTAGACATGCACTTTAATTTCAATTATAAAAATCTTCTTAACAAAGACTCAGAGGGAAATGGCAGAAACTTAATTTAGATGAACATTCCCTGGATTACATTTGCAGTTTATTCTAGACCAGTTTTAATTTGGAATCATTAAACTTTAACTCCTATGATATTTCTTAGAAAACAATAAGAATAGTTTCTGTAGACAACGTCAGGAGTACAAAGACTTTAACCATTTTATCCTTATTTCTCACAACATATATTAAGGCTTGGAAGGGAAAAAAATAAGCCCACAAAACATAAAAATTAAATATAAATCTCGTACTGTAACATCACACATTCTATGCACTAGGATAAAAATATCCAATAAAAATCAAAGGTCAAATTCAAAGAATAAAGTTCATTCAAGCACCAATTCTGATTATGTTCTGATGTCCTATTTCCATAACCATGAGAAAGGAAGGAAGGAAGGAAGGAAGGAAGGAAGGAAGGAAGGAAGAAGAGAGAGAAATTTGTTGTTGTTTTTATGCGCCATCAAGTCCACTGTGACTCATACCCTTTTAGTGACAATGCACCATAGCTCGGAACCCTATCCTATTCTGAACCAATCTCACTGTGTTCAACATTTCAACCCAGATTACCCCAGTTACTGTGTCAATTAATCTCCTCTAGTTTCTTATGCTCCACCCTTCCAAGCATGAAGTCCTTCTCTACAGACTGGTTACTCCTGGTAGTGCTTCAAGAACCAAGGAGCAACTTGGCTTCACCTTCTCCAAAACAAACCTGCTTTTCTTGTCAACCCATGGAATGTTCAATACTCTTCTCCAGCACCACAACTAAAAGGCATCAATTCTTCTTCTGTCCTCCTTAGTAATTTTTCCAGCTCTCAGGTAATTGCAAAGACCATGTCCTTGATCAGGCACAGGCACACCTTAGTCTCTAGACTGACATCATTGCTCTTTAGCACTCTGGGGAGGTCCCTCACAGCAGATTTTCCCAATGCAATTCATCTTTTGGTTTCCTGACTGCTGGTGCCAAGAGTGTTGATTGTAGAACCAAGCAAGCTGAAATTGTTAACAATATCAATCTCCTCTCCATCTATTATGGTGCTGCCAATTGGCCCAGTGGTGAGAATCTTTGTTTCATTGATGTTGAACTTCAATCCATATTGAAGGTTGCAGTCCTTGACCTTTCTGTAGCAAATTCTTTATATATATTCTATACCTTCATGACCAAGTAGCAATGCTGGTTTAGAGTTTGAATTGTAGAACAAAGCACAGTTCTTAGCACATTTTGGGTATCTATGCATTCTGCATTGTGGGGCTTAATGGAATGAATTGCATCAAAATGACTGTATGAACTTAAATTTCTTTCAGAGAAACTGTTAAACCTGTGTAAGGCTTCCAAACTTAAACACATTATAAACATCTAGAATAATGGTTAGACATAGAGATTCCCAGATGATCTTGGGCACTGATATTGTAAACTAGAAACTAGAAATTTAATTTGAACAAAAATCTTGATACTTACTCTTATGTAACCTTCCTGACTGCAGTCACCTGGATGGAATCTTTGAAAAGTGCGATTAAACACGCACACTGGGGAGTCAAAGCAGGACTTGCATTCTAAACCCCAGATATTTCCTGTCTGACATATTTACTGTTCTTCAGTGAAATCCAGCTTAGACTTTATCTCTTACTTTAGGGATAATGCTACCTACTTTTGATGTCTATTGTAAGGATACTTTTGGTACAGCCTAAAACACATGTCTGGTAACAATTTAAGCAACTGACATAAAAAGTGTGGTAATTCTTTCTTCTTCTATTTTTAATCAACCTACATCTGGAGAATCCTCAATGTTAACCTGAGGAAGAAGCTTTTCAAAGCGACTTTATTTTGTACTTTCTGAGTCATGTACTGGGACTATCTCATTGGAATTTGAAAAGGTAATCTCAAGGGAGCAATATATCTTCTCTCTTCTCCCTCTATCATGGGATACATCATCAGGTATAATTTTATTCCCCTGTTGTTTGTAGAACCTCTACTCATGAAGGTTAAGTGATATCCAGGGATAGATTTCATGACAGGTGGAGTAGATCTGATCTTTCTCAGTCATTCAGGTGCAAGAAAGGGAGAAACTATCAGGAATGAAGTTGTAGTTGTTGTTAGGTGTCATTGAGTTAAGTACATCTCATAGTGACCCTCCCTGTGAATAACAGATCTGAAATCCATCCTATTCTGTGCCATCCTCACAATCTCTGACATACTTGAGCCCATTGCTACAGTCCCTGTGTAAATCCATCACTTCGAGGGTCTGCCTCTCTTTTACTGACCCTCCACCTTTCCAAGCATGATCTTCCTCTCCATAGATAAGCCTCTCCTTGGGACATGCCCAAAGTATGTGAGACAGAGCTTATAAAATGATTCATAGAACAGTTGTATTTTGGTAGAAGATTATGCTAGAGGGACTACAAGTAAACTTAGCATCTGATTAGCACATATATCCTGAATGCTTGTCAAGGAAGCAATGTCTGGACATACTAATAAGAGAGACAGAAGTTAGCCATTTATAAAGTTATTCAAGAGGACATTCAAGTTTAATAGTAAAACTATTAAACAAGGAAAAAACATTGATAGGATAAAAGGTAATAATGTAATCTTGTCTTTATCCTTTCTTGAATGAATCATGTTACTTTACCATGCCAGATCTTTATCTTAGATACTCAAGCAATTCTTGCAGTCTGTTAAATGTATAAATTGGAATAACTTACGCATGTTTTTAAGCTCAAAATTACCTAGTGTGTGTATATATAAAACATTTTGTTACAAATCTGAACACTATTAGGAAACAACCACAGATATTTCAGATGATGGTAAACTTACCTAGTCTTTCCTAATAAATGATAATAAGTTATTAATGAAAAAATAAGAGAAGATTTACTCTTTGGATCTTTTAAGGCTCATATACCACATAAAACCTAGGGTTGCTAAATTAAATAAAAGTCATATTCTTCTGAAAATAGATACACATGCTCTTTGATAACATTATCATTTAAAAAGGATATGTTTTCATATTTTAATTTAAATAGCGGTACAGGTTATCAAGAAATATTAAAGCATTTGCGAAAAGGGGGGGTTGAGGAAATTTTATTAAATGTAACAGTAACACTGAAATACAGAGCATCTGGGAGGTGAAAAGCATAAGAAATGCAAGATATAAATTAGAAAGTTAGAATAGATCTCACCTGTAAGTCAAGATAAATGTTTCAAAACATAAAATAGAGACTCACAAAATCAAAGAAAAGGTCATGAATAAAAGGAACCCTTGGGCATGGGAACAATTGGCATCAGTTTTGAATGTCACTAGATATTCATTCTTATCCATTTCTCCCTTTATGTAGTATGTTGCTTTCTCTTTACAAATATTTACCCCTAGCACTGATGACCTAATGGCAAGAAGCTTCACTGCAATCCTAAAGGTATGTGGTTCAAGTCCACCAGGAGCTCCATGGGAGGCTACCGCCTCTAAAAACCCACTGGAGGGTCAGATATGGGTCAGTGCTGACTCAACGATATACAACGAAAACTGAAAAATATGGCCACAAGCAACTTTTAACTTTTCATCATTTGCAATTTAGCAAAATGAACCTTGATTGTACAGTGGTTAAAAACAACCTGCTAATTGAAAAGATGGATCCATCCCAACAGACTCTCCATAAGACAAAGGAGTGGTTGGCAGTGTCATTCCATGAAGTGGTCTTTGATCTGCTTCAGTAGATGCTGCCTCTTACTTTCTGCAAACAAGGTTGTGTCATCTGCATAATACACGATGTTGATGAATCTTCCTCCAATTCTTACACCATAGTATTCTTCATATAGTCTATTTTTGTTGTTGTTGGTAAGTGCCAATGAGGAGACTCATAATGAAAGTCCTCAACACTTGCGTGACTTTCATCCTTTCTCCAGGTTCACAGGGTTTCCAGAGGCAATCTATTATGGAAGTGGACGCCACTCCTGCTTCCAAGCTTGTTTTAATCGGGGAGGTGCACCAAACACTGCCCGTAATGGGTGACCATTATTGCATTTGATACATCAGTGTCACAGTGTTCAGCTTCACAGCAACCACAAGCTACCTCTGTATGACAAGTGGACACACCAGGGCTATACGACCTAGAAGGATGTTTGACCAAAAACAATTAAAAATAGGCCTGAGGGCCATGGATTTGAGTCACCTACCTTTAACTTGGTAGCATCACTTTCTGTCCACTGGGCCAACTGTTCTCTATGTTGTTGTTGTTGTTAAGTGCCGTCAAGTTGTAGGCAACTCCTAGCGACCCTATGAATGAACACAGATTGATGGTATGGAGAAAGGAAATAACTTTGACACACTTCTCAATTTTAAGCCATACAATGTTCCCTCATCTAGACAACTGCATCTTGGTCTTTGTTTAGGTTTCAAAAAAGCACGATTAAATATTCTGGGATGCCCAATGTTCTCAATGTTAACCATACTTTATTGTGATATATATAATCAGATACCTTTGTATAGTCAATAAAATCACAAGTAAACCTATTTCTGGCATCATATCCTCTCAGTCAAGATCCATCTGGCATCAGCAATAACATCCCTTGATCCATAGCCTCTTCTAAAGCCATCTTAATTTTCTGGCAATAGTGTTTTGTTCTTTTTATTTGTTTTGTTTTGCCTGTCTTTCTGCTGGAGAAGTTCTCAACAGGATTGGTTTGTGTTGTGAAAACCAACCAAGGAGATGTCTAGAACTTCTCTAAGCAGAGCCATGCAAAGGGATAACTAGGTTCACTGGAGCCACAGGACTGGAAAGAATGACTTTAGGCATCAAGAAGTCAGTTTCCCTCAAGACCTGTCCTTCAGGGAGCTAGCTTCAGGAAAGCCTAGCCACTTGCCCTCACTAGACACAATTTAATGACTCTCTGAGGGCCCAGAGTTCTTCAAATGTACCTTGTTGTTGTTGCTGTTGTTAGGGGTCAAGATGTGAGGCTCAATGACATTTGGGACTTCAATTAAAACTTAAATCTGCCTAAACTAGCCTAGCCTGAATATTCTGACCTTATAGAGTTGCAATTCATGTAGTATTCTATTTCAACAAAGAATTGTCAAATAGTTTGACACTCTCAGATTTACAAAAAGACAGGAAATCTCAGGCTTCTAGACTATCTGATATCATGATGATATCAGATGTTCTTTAAATATGGAATGGAATTAATAATCTTTCTTTAGCTTTACAGATTATATTGTGCCTTTTAGTTGAACATATTGAGTTTTAGTGTGACAAATTCCTTAAAGAAAAGAGGGTTTTGTTATGTTTGTTGGCACTACTATTAGGTCAGAAGCTTAATTTTTCTTTATTTGTTTTAGATGAATTTTGAGTATCTAAACAAGGAATTAAATCCTCTAATACCCTCTAATGACTAGAGATGATTGAGAGATGTGTGATACATATCTATAGATAATAATGAACAAGCAATCATTGATATTAGTGGTAATCTCAGACTACATATTGCTACTTAGGAACATCTTAAAATTCTTTCTCCAAATCATTATTCAAATCTTTTCAAGAAGTTACCAAGTTAAATGAGCCATTGAAAGAAGAGAAAGAAAGACCAGAGCACAATCTATCTGCCAAGTAACGTCCACAGACACTGCTCTGAACACCTTATCCACGCCTTCATAATGTGGATGAGAAAGTGGAGACAGAGAGAGAATGATTTTCTTCTCCCATTTACTCCCATGTTATCAGTGGTAGCATCCTAGGTTATCCATTGTAATATCCTGTTTTCCCCTATGCCTCTCTATTTGAGTGCCTGTTTTTTCAGAGGTTTCTCTGGCCACTGAAGCTTCTTTAATCATGTTATAGGACACACTAGGAAGTCAATAACTCCTGAAACCACTGATAATAGCAGGTATATGACACTCCATCTACTTTGCTTTTATAAGAAGTATTTTACAAAAATATCCAGTGAGAAGGCGGCCCAGGTTTTCATAAGATACCATTTTCTGTATGTACCTTTTGCCAATTTCCTTCCTTTCATCTTTGCTTTTTAAAGTATCTTTTAAATTGACTTTCATAAATTAATTCATTTACTTTGTGATTCATTAATATACACTGTGTTTATCTAATCCCTCAAGAAGACAAAAATTCTTATAACTGGACCTATAGACAACAATATGATAGATGGAGAAAACATTGAAATTGTCAACAATTTCATCTTACTTGGATTCACAATCAATATCCTTGGTAACAGAAGTCAGGAAATCAGGAGACGTGTTCCACTGAGAAAGTTTGCAGTTAGTGAGGAGAATTAGATCAGTTTGAGGACTAAGATATGTATAATTCAGGTCACGGTCTTTCCAATCACTTGCTATGCATCTGATAACTAGACAATGAGTAAGGATGACAGAGAATTCATGTCTTTGAGCTGTAGTGTTGGAGAAAAGTGCTGAATATTCCGTGGACTGTTGAATGAACAAACACATTGGCATAGGAGAAGATGTGGCCAGAATGCTCCTTTGAGGTAAAAATGACAACAAAACTTCTTCTCGCATATCTGTGCATGTTGTTTTTAGAGGCTATTTCTTTGAAAAGGAACACAATCTTTGGAAAGGTGGGAGGTCAGGAAAGAGAGGAAGACGCTTAGCCAGTTGAATTGACCCAATGAATGCAGCAATGGGCTTGACCAAGTCTGTCAGAAATGGTGAGGATCGCACAGGATAGCACAGTGGTCAGATCTGTTGTTCATAGAGTCCCTATGAGTCATACTTGACTTGAGGGTACCTAACAATAATACTGCACCATACAAACTGCAATATATATAATTGTATATATCAGAAATATATATCTCATAGTATATACATCAGAAACTTAAAATGAATGTTTTTAAGAGCATAAAGCTGGGAAACAGGTTTGCCAGTATCAAAATTGAAGAACAAACAAAAGTGGAGTTGTTAGAAATGTGAAGAGCTCTCAAGACAACATATTTGGAAGAACATTAACAGTGAGAGAAAGTAATCTTTTACAACAGTTATTACAATCAACATTCGTGGCACCTGCACTCAGGAAATCAAAAGACAAATTGCACTGGGAAAAATCTGCTGTCAAGGACCTTTCCAGAGTTCTGAGAAGCAACAATGTCAGTCTAGAGATTGAGGTGCTCCTGATCTAGGCCATGGTCTTCACAATTACTCGCTATGCATCAGAGAGTTGGACAATGACTAAAAATAAAAAAAAAAAGAATGTCTTTGAGTTGTAGTGCTGGAGAGGAGTCTTGAACATACCATGGACCACCAACAAAACAAACAGGTCTGTCTTGGAGAGGGTGAAACCAAGTTTCTCCTTGGAGGCTAATATTTTGAAGCTCTGTCTCCCATGCTTTGGGCACATGGCCAGGAGGAACCAGTTCTTAGTGAAGAACATCATACTTGGAAGGGTGGAGGGACAGCAGAGGAGAGGAAGACCATTGGTGAGATGTATTGATACAGTAACTGCGGCAAAGTAGAGAGATATGTCAGTGAGACTGGCTCAGGACAGAGCAGACTTTAGAGTTATTGTACATAGGGTCGCTATGAGTTGCAGGTGACTCAACAGTACATAACAGCAACAACGACATTGTGAAAATACCTGAATATAACCCATTTGATTAGTCACACTGGATCCCAAACTCTAGGAAACAGGATTTTTTTTCTTATTTCAACTTTGTTGTCTATAGTTCTTATATTGAATCAGATGAATTACATGAGATGAAAATCTGCGGGGACTCTAAGTTTCTGTAACAAAGACTGATGATAAAAATTGGCCTGGACAAAAATACCAGTTATAATCGTCAACCAAATGGTAAGGAGGAGTAAGTGCTATCCATCTCTAATTCCAACTGTTAATTACCTAAAAATATATACATTTCTTGCTTATATTTTTGGCATATTATGATTTAATCAAAACAGGGTCTGTCAGAAGTTTAAGAAAAGCATATTCAATTTATAGAATATTGTTCACTGTACAATACTTCTGATGGTAGAGTCTCATTAGATGCAAAAGAGTAATAGGGGAAGAGACGTTATTTAGTGTTGTTAAAATACTAATATCCAAAATTAGGTACCAGATGACAAAACACTATACTTACTCCTAAACTGTTCTACAATTTGCATTGTGAAATGTGAACTGCTGCATCTTGGCAGGGTGGCAGTTTCTCTGTGGGAGTGGGTTGAACGTGGGAATTAGCAGTGTGGGGAGGTAACATCAAAAACTCTCAAGTAGGAAATAAACTCAGTGCATAGTTGGTGATGAAGAGTGTAGATGGATTAAAACAAAAATGCTTATGCATATGTTCATACAACTGGTAAGATAGAGTGGCAAAGAGTAAGTTTAAGGTTTGGTGGTTCAAGTTCACAAAACAGCTCTGCAGGGGAAAGATCTGGCAAACTGCCTCCCATAAAAGTAGCAGCCAAGAAAATCCTGTGGAGGGCAGTTCCATGTGGAAGTTCAAGGGGCATGTAGGAGTAGCGGCCCAATATAACACAACAAACAGCAAAAACATTTGTAATTTTACAGCATCCTTTTGTTAGTTAAGTAACATTGGCCCAATCACTTTGGTCTCTGAGTTTCAGCATTTCATCCATAAAATGATCAATACTATAACAACGAGTTTCAAATAATATTCATAAAATTCACTCTCATTTGCCAATGTTAACTATATCCCAAGAATGCTTTGCATAACAAGCAGGTTCAACTTCATGTTGTTGTCGTTGTGTACCGTCGAGCCAGAACTGAGGTTTCTCAGCAGGTTTTTCAGAGGTAGTTATTTGAACAAGAGGAAATTGTCCATTCTTCTTCCACAGGGCAGCAGGTAGAATAGAACCGACTGCTTTTAGAATTACAGCACAGCTTCTTACCGCTAAGTCACCACAACTCCCTTAAACTTTATAGTAATCCTATATCAAATGTGATAGAGATTATCCATGGTAGACAGTTTTTGGTGGAGCTCCCAGACTAAAACAAGCTTGGAAGCACGAATGGCATCCACTTCCGAAATAGCTTGCCTCTGGAAACTCTATGAACTTGGAGAAATGATGAAAGTCATATAAGTGTTCAGGTCTTTTTTTCATAGGGTCACTATGAGTCGTCTATGACTTGATGATGCTTAACAACAAGAACAACATATTAAAAGTAGTTTGTTTTACTATCTTCTTTACTATCACTACTAAAAACACTCATTTGGATTCATTGAAGTGAGGCAAAAATAGCACTGAAAGTGTTGGGATGAGAAATTTGGGACCCAAATTATGTCTATAGTTTAGGTTTGACATGAGGTGATTCATGTCTTTCAAGTGAAGAATGGAGCTGATAATGTCTACATTGCAGCATGAAAATGTGAATCTAAATTCTGGACATAAAACACTTTAAATAACCTGGTAAAGAGTGTGCACTCCCGTATTGTATGAGCTGCATTTTGGTAGTCCTTCTATGACATACACCTTTATAATATTAGAATTCGAACCACATTTGAGCTGCATTTCATTGTTATAATTCCAATTTAGAGTATGGGCTGCCATTTCCGAGAAGGGATATGAAAATGCCTAATGTCAGAGAGCAACTGATTATGTACAATTACAAGTTCCCAGAAGCCTTGTAGTGTCCGCGCGCGCGCGTGTGCGTGTGTGTGTGTGAAAGTGTAAATTAATTAGCATGCCTAACATGTTTGAAAGCCCAATACTGAAAGCTGAAAAAGAAACACTAGTGTTAAAAGTCTCCACTTAGAGGTTGACTAATTGCCCAGGGTAGACAACTGTCACTGATTGGAAGCATCTGTCTATCTTGTGAAATATTACGAAGCCAAGACTTCCTGTTAAAATATAATTAGTTTCAATGTTGTAGGTTGCTAACCTTTGTTCCTAGGAAAGGTTCAGCTGTTTTTACATATAATGTATTTTTAATTCACAGCAACAAAATGGTCCAGTAACAGCACTTGGGTTTAGTCGTATCCAGGCAACCCTTACTTCTGAGGGAGCTGTCTTCCAGAAAAATCTCAGACTAATATGCTTCCACTTTCTAAATTAATAAGCACAAATACAATAAGCTTGAACTTCTCTATTGTTGGGTAATCTTAGGTACGCGCTTATAGGGAGAAATTGCATACAGTTGGTAAAGTTTGCGAAATCATTTAGAGTGATCCTAATGATAAAGCTAATATTTCTTTATCAAGTCATTTCTGGAGGCCTAGAGTTTCATGAATTCTTTTACATGTTGAAGCTCATTCAATTCTTAAAGTAACTTTTCAAAGTAAAACAGAATTCTAACTTATGGGAATTTTGAGAAGACCTGTTTTCTTAAACACAAAGCTATTTGGACATGTTGCAATGAGGAACCAGTCCTTGGAGAGGGACATCATGCTTGGGGGGATGGAGGGACAGTGCAGGAAGGAAGACCCTCTATGAGGTGGATTGATTCAGTGACTGGGGTAACGGGGGTAGGTATATTGGAGACAGTGAGATTGGCATAGGATAGAGCAGAATTTAGAGCTATTGTACATAGGGATGCCATGAGTCTCAGGTGACTCAGTGGCACATAACAACAACAACAACAACATCAAGAAAGGTATGTATGCTTTTATCCATTTTCATTTCCATTTTAGGCTAAGATAAGATCTTTGATTGTCGATATTTAAATGACCTGACTTAGTTTCTTTATGACACTCAATTTCCATATCTTTATGTTTAAAATTAAAATTTAACTAGGTAAGACCTCTCATCAGCATTTCCAACAATCCAGCGCCATCCGTCATCAAGTCTTCATTTCCCTTTGACTTTATCAGTCAATGTACCTGAGCGTTACCTAAAACATAATGCTAGTGAGTCAATTCCCACTCAAGGAGACCCTCCATTAGATTGCCAATCTTGATGAGAAGCAAATAACCATTTTTCCCCCTCATGGAGTAACTAGTGGATTTGAACTGCTGATCTTTCAGTTAATAATGCACATAACACACTACACTGTATAGATTACCTACTTCTAAGTAAATGGATGTGATTAAATATTACATCCATAGTTTACATATTTATCTTATATAGTTTTGAATATGATGTAACCAATTTTGCTTTTCACATGACTTCCTCCATCACTTCCTCACCAAGTGAATGGTTTATACACACAAATCACAGAGGTCCACTTCTCTCTAACTGTGATTATGCATTTTTGTTATGTTTGATAGTCTACTTCCACTGCAGATTGTTACAGAATAAAATATGCATGGATGCTTGGGGAGAAACCCCTCAAGTATATCTTGTAAACTTTTACTCAAATTATAAAGGGGGGGGAAGTGACTCATTCCTTCCTTAAGCAGCATTGTTTCAACTGACTCACTAATCTTGTTTCCAAACGCTATCTCTCACTCTAAGAAAGATGTGATAGAAGTAGATTATTATTTTTTTTTTTACATCTAGATAGGCAAACAACAGATAGGACATGTTGTTGTTATGTGCCGTCGGGTTGTTTGCGACTCATAGCGACCCTATGCACAACAGCCTTAAACCCTGCTCTATCCTGCCAAACACACTGCCTCTGACACACCCATCCCGATTACCCCAGTCACTGAATCAATCCATCTCATAGAGGGTCTTCCCCTCCTGCGCTGTCCCTCCACCCTCCCAAGGATGATGTCCCTCTCCAAGGACCTGTCCCTCCTGGCAACATGTCCAAAGTATGTCAGACGAAGCCCCAGAATCCTTGCCTCCAAGGAGTAGCTTGGTTTAATCCTCTCCAAGATGAATCTGTTTTGTTTTCCTAACAGTCCATGGTACATTCAGTACTCTTCTCCAGCACCACAGCTCAAAAGCATCCACTCTCCTTCTGTCCTCCCTAGTCATTGTCCAACTCTCTGATGCATACCAAGCGATTGCAAAGACCATGGCCTGTATCAGGCACACATTAGTCTCCAGAGAGACACCGTTGCTCCTGAGTACTTTAGAGAGGTCCCTAACAGCAGACTTTCCCATCGCGATACGCTTTTTGATTTCCTGACTGCTGGTGCCAAGAGTGTTGACTGTGGAGCCGAGCAAACTGAAGCTGTGAACAATCTCAATCTCTTCGCCATCCATCCTGACGCTGCCAATTGGTCCAGTGGTGAGAATCTTTGTCTTCTTGACATTGAGCCTCAGTCCATACTGAAGGCTGCAGTCCTTGACCCTTCGCAGCAAGTGCATGAGGTCCTCCTCAGTTTCAGCAAGCAGGGTTGTGTCATCTGCATAACGCAGATTGTTAATACAACTTAAATTTTTTAAAGAGTAAGTCCCACTGTGAATGAGTTCAGGCCAACTCATAGTAATCTTATACTAAATATCTAAGATTGCAAATCTTTATGGGGAAGACAGTCTTTCTCCTGAGGAGTAGATGATGGATTATAACTTGATATTTGGTTAGCAACAGAACAAAATCTATTTTATGGAACAAACAAATCTGTCCTAGAAGTACAACCAGATACTCGTTAGAAACAAGGATGGTCAGACTTCAATTTACTATTTTTTGCATGATATTAGGAGGGGTCAGTCTCTGGAAAAGGACATCATGCTTGGAAAACTACTAAGTCACAAAAACCCCTCCCAAACTCAAACAACTAAAAATAGAAACAATCCAAACTAAGTAAAAGGAAATGCTTCAATTAAATAAATAGTGAGTGTGACTGTGAGTTTAACACACGAAAGAGCTTAAGGCTGGCCAAGGATAGGGCAGGTTGATTTTATTGTACCCAAATTTGCTATGAGTCACAGGCAACTTGGTTGAATCTTGGTGTTTTGCTGTGTATCTTAAGAGTCTGAACTGACCTATAGCTGACCCTCCTGAGGGTTTTCAGAGGTAGTAATTGCAGGAGAGGAGATTGCTCCTCCATCTCCCAGCTGGTGGGTCTTGAACCACATGCTTTTGGACTTGCAACACAGCTTCTTGCCGTATGAAAAAATCTATTATTGATTTGGTCCCAGAAAACATACAAAGTTAGACACCTTTGAAATTTCTCACATCTTCTTTCTTCCATCTCTACAAGTATCTGTGAGCTGAAGAAAAGAAGTTCCTCAATGACAATAAATAATATCATTCCTTCTTTGTATGGAAATAGCAGAACTTTTTAATTAGAATTACTTCAGTAATCTTGCAGTCTCCACCTATTTTAATACATCTGCAAGGTTAGTGTCACTATCCTTATATCATAAGTGTTGAAACAGACCATGAAAAGCTAAACAATGTATACATATGTTATATTTAATAAAGACATGGAACCTGGATTTTAATCTAGTCAGTTCCATTCCTGTCCCTTTTCAGTTTATACTAGGTTATGGCTCCATAAAAATCATCAAGAATTATATATCAACCTGACAGAGCAAAATACTTTCCAGAGGTATTTGGGGCTTGATAAAGATCTGTATCAGTTTGTGCCATATCATGCAATAAATGCCATAAATATCATGCAATATACATTCTGAAAATAAGTGAAAACATTCCTCAGTTTGTTACAGTTCACTTTACTGAGCTTTGCAGCTACTGCATTTTTAAAGAAATGAATGTTTGTGGTAGCTCTTATTTGAACAATCTATCATCATCGTTTTGCCAACAGCTATTTCCTTATTCCTTGGTTCTGTGTCCCGTTTTGGTAATTCTCACAATACTTCCAACATTTCCATAACTATTTCACATGCAATAAATGACTATAGTTTTTATTGGATTCAAAAGAAAGATAATGCACTGGGAAACCAAAATGTACCTCACTGCATTGAGATACTATCCACTTTTTGTAGTTGTCTAGAAATGGACCAGCAATAACTCCAAGATAGACCCATATTTCATGGTCCAAGATACTGACTTCTGGACTTCTCTTTGCCTCTAGCAGTGGTTTGGTCTTTCATGGGCTGTCTCTGCACATAACCTAGACTATCACATCACCAAAAGATCGAACCTTTGAATGTTTATTCTGGTTAAACTCCCTGACGATAATTTGCATTCCCATCCCAGATATACTGAACCAGAATCTACATTTTAATAAGATTTCCAGTTCTACACACTCACAGTCTGAAGATCTTCTTAAAATATAGATTCTTATTCAGTATAACTTGGTGGAGATGCAAATTCTCACCAAGTTACAGAACTAGAACACATCTATTTGAAGCCTTGTAACAGGTACATTGCCTCCTAATTTCAAGGGCTTTAAATGGCTCAGGATGGCAGAGGGGTAAACTGCTCATTCACTAACTACAATGTTGGTGGTTTGATCCTACCAACAGCAGCTCAGCAGGAGAAACATGCCATAGTCGGCTTTCATAAAAATTATAGCCATCGACATGCTGCTGCATTTAAACAGATAATTACATTCTTCCATTTTTCCAACTCAACAGAAATCCCCACAATTCTTTAACCTACTTAGATATTTAATACTTTAACTGTATTAAATATTCCTCATGTTCTCCCAAGCTTAGATTCCATTACCAATCATAATAATTTATCAACTCCTCTGTTAAGCCCCACCATTGGTTAAGTCCATCCACATTCCTTCAACTTAGTTGAATTATGGGATGAGAGAAGACACAACCAATCGTGTTGTGTCTTCTCATTTTAAATTAATCTCAAACCCTCAAGCCAGGATTTAGTACTCCCATGCAATTCTTCCCTATTCACTTGGCCCATTTGTTTTCATCTACTCTCTTACTTTACACCCCCAGCTCTTGTCTCCATCCTCCATCCTTTCCTACCTACCTCATTCTCCTCTCAACTGATCTTGTCTCATCCACCGAGGAAATAGAATTTAGACAAGAATGTCAACAGATCTCAGTTACATTTGTCTACATCTGTTGTCTTCTCTTGGGATGATTATTTTCTCTATGTATTGCTGTTTTTGTTGTTAGGTGACGTTGAGACAAGTGCGACTCACAGTGACCCTATGAACTGGACAGTTCTGAATCCCATTCTATCCTGTGCCGTCCTCACCATCTCTGGCACACTTTAAGGTCTTAGTAAAGTCACTTTGTCAATCAATCTATCTCATTAGTGATCTTTCTCTTCTTTTCCAAACCTCCACTTTTTCAAGCATTTTCTTCCTTTCCAAGGAAGAGCTCTGCAACATGTATAAAATATGGGAGAAGCTTTGTCATCTTTGCCTCCAATGAACACTCTCTGGCTGTACTTTTTCTGAGGCATGTCTGTTCTTTTGGTAGTCTATGGAATACTCAGTACCCTTCCCCAACATCACAACTCAAAGGCATCAATTCTTCTTCTTCCATCTTTATCCATTATCCAGCTCTCAGATGCATAGCAAGTAATTGAAAAGGCCATGGCCTGAATCAGGTACACCTGAGTCTTCAAAGGAACATCATTTCTCTTCTGTATTTTAGAAGGGTTCCTGACAAAGGACTAGCCCAAAGCTATCTTCTGACTGTTGATACCAAGGGTGTTGGTTGTGGATCTAATTAAGATAAAATCATTGATAGTTTTAATCTTTTTGTCCACCTACCATGGTGTAGTCTATTGTCCCAGTGCTAAGGATTTTTGTTTTCTAGTGCAGCTCCTTCCCACTAGGCCACCAGGATGCCTTGGAGAGGTATATGGCCAGTAAGAGAGAGTAAGACCTTCGGTTCTACAGTAGCACTGTGCTTGATCAGAGATTGTGAGGATGGCGTAAAACAGGGCAAGATGTTGATCTGTTTTTCAGAGTCCCTATGACTTGACAGCACCAAACACAAAAACCACCTGAGAAGGGAAAATGGTAAATTCTGTCATGGGGGTGTCTGCAGTGGGTTGCACTGTTAACCCATAGCCCATGCCACTTTTGTGGTTTGACTCCATCAAAGGATGCTGAGATGGGCTGTCTCCTCTTGTGTGATTTACAGTGTCACAAAGGCAAAGGCAGGTGTGTTTTGAGTCAGTTGTGGCTCCATGGCAATGAGTTAGAGTTACAGCTAATGCTAACAGTTGGGCTGGTGAGGTGGGAGGAAGTAGTAGCCCCAGCCTTCTGATTCAGAGCTTGCCTAATACCTCATAAGGCAAATGTGAAAATGTGTTACTCTGGGTAGCTGCCCTCGAGGTGGCTCCTACTCACAGCAACTCAGGAACCCCGTCCAATATTGTGCCATCCCCTCAACTGTGGCCGTGCTTCAGCCCATTGTCTCGGTCACTATGTCACCATATTTTATGAAGGGTTTTCAGTGCTCTTGCTGACCCTCAAATACATATACATGGCCAATTTGTGTAGTTTCTAATGACACAAAATTACACTGAAACTATTTTTTTAGCCTTAACCTTAGGAACCATCCTTGCCTTCTAAACCCTCTGCCAATCTGACTTACTGCAAAAAAAAAAAAAAAAAAAGAAGATTATTCTATTATGATGAATGCTTTCATATTCAAATTGCTTTTCTTTCTTTTTTTTTAGAGACTCAGGTGAAACAGCCTGGTTCTCGCAGCTATTTTTTATGATTATAGTTTCATAACAAATCTTAAGAAAATGATTTCTTTCTTCCTTTCTTTCCTATTACAGTACAGCAAACAAGTAATTTTATATTCTCAAGGAGTCATGTTGAAATAGTAGGTTAAGCGTTGGGCTGCTAATCAAAAGATCAGCAGTTTGAACCTACCAACCCCTCCAAAAGAGAAAAGTGAGGCAATTTCCTTCAGTTAAGATTTACCACCTTGGAAACACAATGAAGGGTTACCATAAGTCATCGTAAATTGAGAACTGTGGGTTGAATATCTCTTTACATTTTCTTTTAAAGACGTCACAATGCATATATAATAAAGCACATTGTTCAGGAAATTACAGCTTGCCTTCTTACCCAAATATCTGCAATGCTCCACTTTTTTTTTTACTAACAGTGCGTCTGATTCTGATTCATCCTTTGTCATTCAAATTGCCTGCAAGTTAGTATACATTATAGGAGGGAAAATAGAAGCAATGAGCTAAGTGGTGGAATAGTCCGGAGGAAGGGTAGAAGTCAGAATCTCTTTAAGGCTTTACATAAAAATTAGCCTCTTCTTTGGCACACAAGTCCAGGTCACCCCTTCTTATTTTCTTAGTATTTTATAAAATGCCAGAGGAAGCTAAACCTATCTTTCACTAATATCTAGCCATACACCCAGACCGTAATATTTACAATAGTTCTTTCATTAAACAAAGCACTTTCTACCTTCCAGCTCTGTCTCAACTGACTCCAGGCCTCTGTAGCTACCTACTTCTCTGTGAATGATTACCTCCTTCCGTTTGTAAAAGGTTTGCATCAAGAGTCTTTGTTACAGAGCAATGGAAGAGAATGAGTGCTTTAAAGTCATCATCATGAAAATCACTGTGGGGGAAATGCCTTCTTGTGGGAAAGAGTAACACGTGGAACACCATGGAAAAGTCACAGTTACTTGATGTGGGAAAAAGCACAGAATAGAAAACTCAGTTCTTTGACCTGACATCTAGCTCTCTTGGCCACCAAAGGTCTTAGCTTTGCATTTAAATGAGTAGTTATTTAGTAGAAAAGTGATCCTTATCTCCAACACAATTTCAAAATTTCTAATCCCAATCTAATGCTAGAGGAAATGGTTAAACTGACTAATTATTACTCTAGCTGTGAAGAGGTGTTGTGGTTGATTATAACATTTTTTTTAAACACCGCCTGAGGTGGTGGAGTGGGAAGTAAGCAAGTCTGTGGTGAATTTGATTAGCTCAGGTTGTAATTCCCAATGATTTAGATCAAAGCCCTGAGTTTGTTCCTTAGGAGAAAATAGTTGAATCTGGAGAAACCATACAAATGTGATTGCCTAATATTATATAAGCTTAGCTCTGGTGAAAGTTAACGGAGAAGTTCAACAAATATTTATTAACTGCCTATGTGTGTGCCTCTTTTAATCCATTCTCTGCAATCTCATTTAGTGTGATCATTCTGCTGGTGAACATAAGGGGTTCTTTCCACCATCACTGCCAATAAAACAGATGGATTGCAGTATCTATAGCACTTTGTGTAGATCTGGGAGAGCAGAGAGAATTCTCGCAGAAACTGCCTGCCTTCTCGTCTGAGGACAGTATTTGGTTTCTATAATTGAGCTAGGTATTAATCTACTTAATATTATTGCTGGTACTAAACTAGAGGCCTCTCTTGACCTAGTGATAAGAAGGTGTGCTGCAATCTCAAAAAACACCCAGTACAAATTCACCAGCTCTTTCTACAAGAGAAGGATGGGTAATCTTCTCCCCTGAAATTAACTGCCTCAGAAAACTCGCTGAGGGTCCCTTGGTGAAGGTACACAAAAACAGTTCAAAGTTACAGTCAAAAGAATCGTTTACACACAATCACTAGTAAACAGGCAATTTGAGGTACAGTTTACATATGCTGGAGAAACATTCAGTTCCAAAAGATAAATGCTTATTGAAGACAGATGCATTTCTCTCCCTGTAAAGAGACAGTTTAAGGTAATCTGCATGACTAGAGAGAAGTTCCAACAGGGTCTAGGACTAAACAGCTGCTAATTCGCTTTGATAATTAGATGGTTCAGTCAGTTTTGCAGGCTGGAAACCCAGGATGTCAAGTTTTTAGAGCTATACTATTTGCTTGAAAAACCTGAATTTATTAATACCACTCTATCAATTTTAAATAAAAAAATCTGATCGTCCCCACTCACAAAGGCGCCAACAGCTCGGTTCTGGTAGTAGTGTCCATATACTTGTTTGCTGTAGAGTCGACTCTTGGCTGACCTCTAGCGGGTTTTCAGAGGCAGTTAATCACACCCGAGAGGTGGGGGTTGCCCCTGCTTCTCCCTTGGATGGAGCAGCTGGTGGATTGGAACCACAAGCCTTTGGATTTTAGTGCAACCTCTTACCACTAGACCCCCAGAGCTGTCGTATTCTCATATCAGAAGACCCAAACACTAGTGGTTTAAAGGTTTATAAAGTAGTCAGCCTTTGCAGTGTGCAACAGCAAAGAGTAGGCATGAGATTGATTTTTCCAAGTGTTGGGTTGGACATTATCTATCTTTTAAGGAATCTTTGTGGCATAGCATATAACATTTGTGCTTTTGACCAAAAAAGTCAGAAACTCAAATCTACCAGCATTGCTTTTCCGGACCAGCATGAACAGTCTTCCAGAAGATTTATAGCTCTGGAAATTCAAGGGAGGGTTTCTATGAGTTGGATCTACTGGGTGGTAAATATACATATATGAAAATAAAACCTATCCATTGTGGTTGGAATGCAAGATTATTTTTTTAAGAAAATGGATTTACTAGAGTTTTTTGGAGGGAGTTAATATATCTCCAGACTTCTGATAGTACGTGTTCTTTCTCATAGATTGTTTGAAAGATTTGAAGGAAAAACTTAGATTCACTTATTAAGATGTACATTCTTTTTTTAAATTTTTTAAAATTTATCATTGATTTCAATGAAAATTTAGAGACTTTGGATTTCCATTCACTCAAAGTTGCACTTTTGTCCCCTCCCAACCCTCCGCCCTAGTACACTACCCTCTTGGAAAAGTAAAATTCTTTCATTGTTTTACATTCCCTCCCACGAGATCCACTGCACTATGCAGCCTTCGCTCTGGACTCCTGTCATGACAAAAATACCTAATCACATATCCCTTTTAATCCGTTTTCTCCCTCATCTGTTTCAATGCAGTATACATTACTGAACCCATCTTTCTCAGTCTCCCCCCAACCCCAAGGTCAGTCCTGTTTTACAACAGTGGCACCATGCAGTTTTTGTCCTCTTGTGACTGAGCATAATGTCCTCCAGGGTCACCCATTTTGAATAATATTGCTTGAGTTCCTTGTTTTTCATTGCAGCGTAGTATTCCATTGTGTGGATATACCACAGCTTCTCTATCCATTCGTTTGTTGATGGGCACTTAGTTTGGTTCCAACTCCTTGCTATTGTGAACAAAGCTGCGATAAACATGAGTGTGCAAAAAAAAAAGTACATTCTTCAGTCATTTATAAGCCTTACTGTTGTTGTCGTACACTGTCAGCTCAGAGCCGACCCACAGCAGACCCTCTCATGGGCTTTCAGAGGCAGTGAATTGGAATGATGGAGAGTGGTGGGTGGATTCAAACCACATGCATTTGGTAAGACACTGCACATCCTTACCCCTAGGCTACTAGAGCTTCCTAACATAGTGTTCAACAGAAATCAATGGCTATTTAATAAATATCTTAACAGACATGTTAGCAGTCAGTAGATTATATAGAGCCTACAGATTTGTAATGATTAGGCCAGACAAGATTCCTTCTCTCATAGAATTTACAATCTTGAAAGTGAAGGAAGAATATGGCAGTTGCCCCACCACCTCCAAGCTGGATCACTTCCTGAGAAACTTAACACCTGAACTGGTCACATCAAAGACCAGACCAGACAATGGAACCTGATAAGCATCTGAGCCTGAGTAAACAAAACAAAACAAAACAAAAGGAGAAGCTAAAACTTAACTAAATTAGCACACCAAATTCCAGAAGTACCATCTTAGTCCTCCCCAGGACCCCTATAAAAAGGAAACCCCTCAAACTGCCCATGCACCATTTTGATCCTGTCCACTGTGTGGCTGGGTCACTTGGCGTCCCTCTCAGACCACGCAATAAAGGGCTGTTCACTTCTTGGGACCAATTCCTTTATTTCTTTCCCTCGTGCTCTCTTTTATATCTAACAGGAAGTATTGTTAATTGCCGTCAAGTTGTCTTCAACTCACAGCAACCCCATGTGTGTTGAAAGAAACATTAGCATGTTTTGTGTCATTCTCACACAAATCTCTGCTTTGCTTAAGCCCATTGTTACAGCCACTGTGTGAAAATATCTCATTGAGGGTTCCCCCTTTTTGACTGTCATCTTTGCCAAGTATGATGTCTTTGATTGCTCTCTCTTGTTATCAAGCCCAAAGTGTGTGAGGAAGCCTTACCATCCCACCCCCAAAGACTGCATTTCATCCAAGTTTGTTTGATTTTTTTTGTCACTTTATGAAATAGTAAAATTTCATAACTAGCATCAATTCTTCTTCACTCTTTCTTATTCATTTTCCAACTCTCACATAGCTTTAAGCAATTAAAAATACTTTGGATTGCTTCAGGCACTCTTAGGACTCAAAGATACATTTTAAAGAGGTCCTTTACAGGAGGGTTGGTCCCCCCCCCCAAATGCAATATTATGTTTTACCTCTTGACTACTGTTTCCATGCGTGGTAATTGTACATTCAAGTAAAATTAAATCCTTAAGAATGATGGCTAGAAAAGGTAGCTAGACAATTTTTAAAAGTGTCTAATATTTCCTTGTTTATTAATACTAAAATAAACTATTCAATAAGTAATACTAAAAAAGTGAAAAGGATTTCTTACGTGGTTATTTTAATATGAATGATTAAGAGATCATTTCCAAGAAGTTGGAATTAAAGCTTTGTTGGTGAGACAGTTCAAAAGGAAGTTTGTTATGAATGGCTTGGAAAATGTAGGTAATGAAGACTATTTTTCTATCTTTTTTTATCTGCACACCTGGCGATATCAAGCAAGATATTGGATACATGAATCTGTAATGGTGAAGTGAATGGCTTGTTGAAAGCTTAGCCCTGAATCAAACTGATAATGTGATGGTAAAGTTAGTTCACAAGAATTAAATTCTGCAGGCCTACTATATTTGAAGTCTCTTCCAACACTGGAATATTCCAATTCTTTCCATTACCATTAATGTTCACTTGTAAGAAGTAGGAATTGCAGTGGACAAGCTGTTGTTATGGTTGCTGTGTTCTCAGCTCCTTGCTCTTATTCTTTCTTTGTGTTTATAGATGTGTTTGAGGCAGTCCTCCTGCATCTAGCCTTAGACATCTGATCACCATGAGTCAAAAATCGATTCTATGACAAAATAAGGAAGGTCCCTTGGCCAGGAAATTTTCAAGAAGCAACTCGTATACTATATGAGACCGGTTTAATCTTCTCTGTGCTTTAACCTTTCTCCTGTGGATCCTGGCTCTGTGTGAAGTGCATACTAGCAGTGAACTTGGAGGATCCTATTTTGGGTGTGTGTTCATGGGATTCTGGCATCCCTGTAACTCCCAATGCATTGCATGAGTCATCAACGAAAAGGTTGCTAAGGTTACGCAGAACTTAGATAACAATTGGCTGCAAAATGGAGCTGCAAATGTAACTATACCCTAATTACAAGGGGGATTATACAATACACTTGTGATAACAGAAGGGCCTGCAAGATGGAACAAAGCACAAAACAGCTCTGAACATGGTTTTTTAAAAAATGCTTAGGGGAAAAAAAGGAAAGTGTACAAATGTTTCCATGGAAAAGAACTATAGTGGAGAATCCTCATACTCTTATCTACCACAAGAAAGTGACCATAATAGAAAGAAACAATAATAGTAACATTCATACTGAAAGAGAGACAGGTCCCAGATATACAGTGGAAACCCCATTAATTTCCACCAATGTCTGGAAGTTAAAGCTTCTCACAGGACACATGCTCATCAAGTTTATTCCAATTGATAGTGACCGTACAGGACAAAATGTTGTTGTTTTCATTGTTAGGTTCCATCAAGTCTATTATAGCCCATAGCAACAGTATGAACAATAGATCTGCATTTTGCCTTGTCTTGCTCCATCATCATCATCATCTCTAACAGATTTGTCCTGGAAAGAGTTAAACCGGGTGGCTCCTTGGAGGCAAGGATTCTGAGACTCCGTCTAACATACTTTGCTCATGTTGTGAGGAGAGACCGGTCCTTAGAGAGGGACATCATGCTTGGGAGGGTGGAGGGACGGCACAGGAGAGGAAGGCCCTCTATGAGGTGGATTGATTCAGTGACTGGGATAATTGGGATGGGAATGTTGGAGACAGTGCGATTGGCACAGGACAGAGCGGAGTTTAGGGCTGTTGTACATAGGCTCGCCATGAGTCACAAGCGACTCGACGGCACATAACAACAACAACAACATTGTTAGAGTCAGCTGGTCAGTCCATCCTGTAGAAAGTCATCTCAATAAGATGTTAAGAGAGCATGAAATGGTCCTGTAGCGTTTCCAGAGCTGTGTTGTTGCTGTCTTTGAATACAGTCTTAATACAAAAGACTGCAAAAGCACATAGCTACATCTTCCTCTGATGGAGACACTGGTGGGTTTGAAAGGTCAATCTTTTGGTTAGCAGTCATGTGTTTAGCCCTTGTGCTGCCAGGGCTTCCAAGGTTTCCCTGCTATCTTTATCAGTCCGTTATTTTACTTGTTTTCCCTAAATTTATTTATTGTGTTTTTTTTGCTGAGACTAGACAGAGCAATGAATAAGAACGACAGAAGAAGAATCAATGCCTTTGAATTGAGGTGCTGGAGAAGAGTACCGAATATCCCATGGATGGCCCAAAGGACAGACAGATGTGTCTTTGAGAAGGTAGAGCCAGAGAGCTCCTTGGAGGCAAGGATGATAAGACTTCATCTCACATACTTAGAGCATGTTGCCAGGAGAACCTATTTTTTGAAGAAGGGACTTCATGTTTGGGAAGGGGAGGGACAGCAAAGGAGAGGAAGACCCTCAATCAGTTGGATTGACACAGTGACTGCAGCAATCAAGGGTTCAAATATGCAGAGATGATGAGAATGACACCGGATAGGACAGGGTTCAGGTACATTGTTCAGTAGGGTTGCTATGAGTCTTTCTTAACATGATGGTACCTAACAACATGCAGAGCAAAACAGTGTCAACTCAGCAATTTCTACACTTAAAGTTTCCGATTCTAAACTATGCAGTATTCCCTTCATCTGTTCATACAACAGCTTCTTAATCTAGTATAGGTTTTGCATGAGCACAATTAAGTGTTTTGAGATTCCCTTTCTTCCCAAAATCAGTCATAATTTGATATGATCCACACAGTCAAAGGCCTTTGCACAGTCAATAAAACACAAACATATTTTTGGGGAGGGAGGAGGGAGGGGTTTGTGCGGGGAGAAGGGTGCAACAATGAATGAATGGAATTCCAAAATCTCTGTAGATGTTCATTGAAATGAAAAATAAACAAACTAAATTAATAAAAAAAACCCACAAATGTATTTTTCTGGTATTCTCTGCTTCAAGTCAAGATCTATCTGCCATCATCAATGATATCCTGCATCTCATAGCATTTTCCTAAATGCAGCCTGAATTTCTGGCAGTTCTCTAGGTACTGTTACAGACATTTTTAAAAATAATCTTCAGTAAGATTGTACTTTCATGTGACATTAATGATGTTGTTTGGTAATTTCCACATTCTGTTGGATCACCTTGGGAATGGGAACAAATATAGATCTCTTCCAATCAGTTGGCCAGACAACCATCCTCCAAATTTCCCAGCATAGACTGGGGAGTAAGTCCAGGGCTGTGTCTGTCATTTGAAGCACGCCAATTGGTATCTCGTCAACTCCTGGGGCCTTATTTTTTTTTACCAGTGCCTTTAGTGCAGCTTGAACCTCTTCCTTCTTTACCATTGGCTCTCTTGATCACATGGTTGTTGTCGTGATGTACCGTGAAGTCAGAACTGACCCATAGCTGACGCTCCAATGGGTTTTCAGAGGCAGTTAATTGCCCAGAAGGAAGTTGTCCAACCCTTCTCCTGTGGAGCAGCTGGTGGATTAGAATTGTGCATCTCTGGGATTAAAACACAGCTTCTTGCCACAGTGTTGGCCAATTCTATAGGTTATTCTAGAAAGAAAATATTGACAGAAGTGGCTAGGAAAGTGACTGGTATATGGCAAATGCTCCCTAAATACAATGGTTATTATCTTTAATCCTTTTCCTTCCTTATTGTCTTATCTGTTAGTAAATGGAGAGTATTATTTTGTTATTTTTAAGTGCAATTGTGTTGATTCCAATTCATAACTGCTCTTTTTTTAAATTTTATTGTTTTTGTGCATGTACCCTCAAATCAGATCTGACTGGTACAGGAGGAAATTGTGCCTCCGTCTCCGGCAGAGCATCTGGTGGATTTGAACCGTGTACCTTTGGGATTGCAGTGCAGCTTCTTGCCACTAGGCCACCAGAGCTCCCCTGACTGCTCTATGCACAAACAAAACACTACCTGATACTCCATCATCCACATTCACATAATCAGTGTTGTCTTTCAAACTACATTTGCAAGCTGTGTCAATCCATTTCTCTGAAGGTTTTAATCTTCCTGGTTGATTCTTCATTTGATCAAATCTGCTGTCTTTCTCCATAATTAGAGGAAGATAGTAGCATATACTTATTGCCCAATTGGGTCTCTAGTGTGGGACAGGACAGTATTAGAAACTCTATTATATATTTTTTTAAAAACACCCTGAGAAAGTTATCCCTGAAACAGAAAGATAAAGAATAGCTACAGATGGGAGCATGTGTACATTTGAAATGCAATTATCCCTGATTTGGCTTTAATCCAAATAACTTGGGACTAATGATAAAAGGAGTTTATGTAGCCTTCCACTACATCTCTTTCCTTCTCCCTGCCTCCTCAAAGTTGCTGCTTAGGCTGTCCCTGGGAGGACGTAAGGAGCCCAATGAAGAAGTAACATTAACATTTTAATCACATCCCTGTGAGCAAAGTACATACATGATCTCATTGAAACGTCAAGGTCTTTATTTATTACTCACTTAGCTCCTGCATGTAATGATTCTAGAAATTGAAGCTCAAGGGCTCTAAGTCATCAATGGTCCCAACTAGCCCATCTATAGACCAGTAGAGTTAAGAGTTGAACCATGGTCTCTGTTTTTAAAGCCCTTGCTTTTATTTCAATATTTTGACTGAGTGTGCCACATATCCCCATAACAGCTGCTCTGTAACAAAGTATTCCTAAGATATATTTCCCTCACTCCTTTGTTAATTGTATCTCCTATATCTCTAAGCCAAAGATGCTGAAGTACACAGATGGTGAACTTGAAGAAGCGCTGTCTTGCAGCTCCCAGTTCCTGAAGAATGTGCATCACTCAGGGTAGCCAATGAGTTCTCAGAGACCGACAGGAGTGGTGGGTGCTCCCACTAATCAAATACCTATAATAGAATGAGCCCATCTCCTTTGTATTTTAGTTAACATGGATATGATATTACCCCTTTAGTTGTTACCCTCTATTTAAAAATAGGGTGGGGTGAGAGATCAAGAGGGGAGAGGTAGGGGAATCTCTAGAATGCCTCTTCCCCCTTTGTTGCATTCATCAGTACATATTTCCCCAATATATATTTTGTTTGAGTCATCTCCTGAGTAGCACATATGGTTAAGCACTCATCTACGAGCTGAAAGGTTGGTGAGTCAAATTTATCAACAGACACCTGGGAAGAAAGTCTGTTGATAAACTTCTGAAAAACCAGTCACTGAAAACTTGATTGGAGTACTAATCTGACACAAGGGGTCTCCAGGGATTTTGGAACTGTGTCATCGATAACTGTTATTTTGTTGTTGTTATTGTTGTTGTTATGTGCTGTCGAGTCACTTGCGACTCATAGCGACCCTATGTACAATAGCCCTAAACCGTGCTCGATCCTGTGCCAACCTGTCT
>NW_006399751.1:9605323-9642216 GCF_000299155.1 Elephantulus edwardii
CTCCAAGGAGTAGCCCAATTTCACCCTCTCCAGAATGAATGTGTTTGTTCTTCTAGCTGTCCATAGTATATTCAACACTCTTCTCCAGCACCATAGCTCAAAGGCATCAATTCTCTTTCTGTCATCCCTAGGCACTGTCCAGCTCTCTTACACATAGTACGCAATTGTGAAGACTATGGCTTGGATCAGGTGCACCTTAGCCTCCAGACTGACATCGTTATTTTATCTTAAGTAAATCTCAAATTTACTCCAGAGTAAATGGAAGCCTTTAGTAGGGTTTTAACTATGTATTAGATAAAAGGAACAAGGGGCTACATAGAAAGGGAGGACTCATGATGAAAAGATTGAATAATCTCAGAAAAGCACCCCATTGCATAGAGAGGTATAAGCTTGGACATTGGGGTGACTGATATGGGTACGTTGGCATTCCCCCCCCATCCTCCATTGGGTGCTTCAACTTTTCCTTATATACATCTTACTTTCTCTGCACAAGCATGCTTCTGTTGGTTGGCTGACTGGTTGGTCATTTAATTAAATTCGTTAGAAAGGAGAAGTCCAAGCCCTGATGATTCTAAGTAGTATCCTCTGTAGCTTTAGCCTCTTTTCTCCCAGATTCAGTCAACCCAAGAAAGGACATTATTGGACATTATTTGCAGTCCTTCCAGATTTTCCACCAGAACGCATCATTTTGGGTAAGTAATTGAGGTTAAGAACAGGGCTGCAGAAGTAATAGGATCTCACTCAAATGGCTACATTATTACATAAAATACGGAATCTCAGACAAAAACCGTACCAACTATAGGGAGGACTTTCTCGACTGTGGTTGATAATTAAACATTTTCAACTATTCCACTGCCTTCTCATGTTGAGTTTTTTCCCCTCTTCTTCATTCTGAGGGAGAAAAGTGAGTTGAGTTGCTGTTTCAACATTTCACAGAATGCTCTTGGACTTCATTCAAGGAAAGAATGGATGTGTTTTTCTTGTCAGTCCCTGTATGTGCTCAGAAAATGCCTTCTTTCCACTTACCTCTCTTACACAGTTGATTGCGTTTCCGTCATAGAGCTCTTCTGAAATTGTTCTGGCCTTTTCAGCCCCGCTCTTGCCGCGGTTGAAAGATGGGCAAAGGTGAAGATGTCTTGACTGACTGAAATTGTGACGACTCCACTTCATCATTCAGAGAGTGGAAAAAAAAAGCACCTCAAAGGGAAAATGGACCGTAATGCTCTCAGGTGTGTAATCTTTCATGGCTACTCAGGAGCCAATGAGAATAAACCCGCATAGTACTCCAAAACTGATCAAAACGCCCTGCCTTGCAGATTTATTTTGGCGTTCTTAATTGCCTTAGTCCTTCACTAAATAGTTTCTTATCTTCCAAGAGGATAATTTCTCTGCAGCATCTTGGGGGGAAAATGTGTTTCATGATTAAGTGATTTGAACTTTCTCATTCACAAACTTGTTCAAGAATCTACTTTGCTGTACAACGCCCGTTCTCATTTCTTGACTGTTCTAGAAAAATGCTCCTTTAGATGGGGAATTCATTCTCTAGCAAGTCCTTCCACAGTTCATGTTTTCTCGATCTATAATTTCCATTAATTATGGCCTTCCTAATTTTCAATGAAGTTGTTCCAAATCTCCTTAGTTCTGGGATCTTAGCTACCAATGATATCCAAATGGTAGCACTGCTAAAATGGAAAGGCAAAAAATAGAAAATAACTTTTGCAAACATTTATGAATGCCTAATAAAATGTTTCTTAAACCAAAAGTTCTTGTGAATTTGACAGCATTTTTCAGGATTGCTTCAAGTGATTTCTCTCCCATTGCCTTTGAGTTGCTTCTGACTCTAATCTGACTCTCCATGGTTTCTACACACAAATGCTTATCTCCCCACCTCATATCCCTGGAATCAAAGTACCACAAGTAAGGAGCCTTTTTCCCAACAATCTTATAACTACTTAACACGTTGCCGCACACTTTTAAAACTGATGGCCGTGCTTAGAAATATATTTGCGGTCATTTGCGACAATGTGTTCTCTAGCACAGCCCTGGGACCGCAGGAAGAGCTAAATGGATGTTTGGTGACTGAATTCCCAAGTGGCTTACAGGATGAGATGATTCTCTTGTATTACCTGTTCCTCCTGGGCACTTTACGGACTCTGAAAACCTGCGGGAGGGCCAGCTTTGGGTTGCTTCTGACTGGAAGGCACACAGCACTATTTAGGGTAGGGAGCTCTCGTCACATAGGCCACAGAGCATTGTACTGCTTCTCTGGCAGGTTGGACGCCCCTACCCACTCACTGCAAAAAAGATGAGTAGGCTCCTCCCATGCAATTTACAGCCTTCGAAAGGCCTTGGAGAGTAAGAAGGGAGTTGGAAACAACTCAAAGATGGAGAGAGGAAAGGCGAGAAGAGGAGGGGAGGGGAGGGGAGGGGAGGGAAAAGGGAGAGATGGAGAGGGGGAGAGAGAGGAGAGGGGGAGGGGGGGGGGGGGAGGGGGGAGAGAGAGAGAGAGAGAGAGAGAGAGAGAGAGAGAGAGAGAGAAGAAAGGAAAGAGAGGAGAGAGGGAAGAGGGAAAGGGAAGAGAGGAGAGAGAGATATTACTTGATGCAATCCGAAAAAATGTCAAATTCACAAGACCTTTTGGTTTAAGAAACATTTTATTATGCATACATAAATGTGTGCATAAGTTATTTTATTTTATAAATTTCTATCCTCTTAAAGAAAGTTACAACAAAGTAACCCAGATTTCTCTGTGTTGATACGCACATGCCCTTTCCATTTGACAAACGTACTGGGATGTAGGGAAATGGAGAGGAGGAGGGCAGATTTAACAGGAAGCATTCCATCAGGCAACATTAGCCATTTCTGGAAATGAGACTGTGAAGATGAGACCCAAAGGCTGTGACTGACACATTTTCATATATAATTGCTACCCAGTTACATGATGATTTGCTCAAGATGCTGTAAAACAGTTTTTTCAGTAAAGAGTGATGCACTATATTTTTACTCTCCAAGTTATGTTGAATTTATACTATAAAGCTACAAGATTTATAGCCTTGCAACGCTGATAGAGGATCTCTGCGAGTTGGACTCAGCTTGAGGGCAGTGAGTCTGTTTTTAGTTGGGGTATATGAGAAGTCGAAGCATTTTAAATGGAGATTTACATTTTCTATGATAGCTTGGTGTTAGGGAACAGCTTAGATTTGGAGCAAAGATGAGAAACAAGAAGTCTGCCTTATTCTGCTATTTAATAGTTCAGACATTTTGAACTATCTACCAACAGCAAGCTTATCAAAGGAAATTTAAAAAGTCTCCATATCTTTATGCTCAATGTGGGCCTGGAATGGAGATCACTCTGTGATTTCACAGTAAGAAACAGCACTTCTTACAGTTGTAATTTGGCTTATTTACATAAAAGGATTTTTATTTTAATACTTGTGGAAATAGAATAAAACAAATATTGGAACTTGGGGGGAAAAAAGAAAGAAATCACTTCATCAAGGCGAGATGTGTATTTGACCAATACAGAGTGTGATATGTGAAACTGAGTATGATTAATTAAGTGTTCCATGGAATAAATGAACCCATACTCTTGGATATTATAACCTGAGTCACGGACAGAAGTCAGCAGTCCTATCTGTCCACTCAAAATGGCCTGCCTGACTTCTGATAGCTAATGGACAAGCCAACAGCAAAACCTATTTCACTGCCATGGAGTAGATTTCAACTCACAGTGACTGTCCACTGGGCTCCCAAGGAGAGAAATCTTTTTGGGAAGAGACTGTCCATCTTTCTCCTGTCAAAAAGCTGACAGACTCACAATGCTGACCTTATAGTTAACAACTGGACACTTAAAGGGCTGAGAAAGCAAAACCTCCACACACTTTCATATATACATGACTTTTACATGTTTTCTCTGTCTGAATACTATTTAATTTTTATATTTGAGTCATACACGCACACACACACACAAACTTACTTTTCACAACCAAGTTCATATTGTGACCCCCCCAAAAAAATGGCATCTTAATGTGGATCTCTCTACACTTAAGGCACAATCATGAAAATGTTCCTTCCTCTGGGCTGAGACAGTATTTTTAGATTGTCTATGCCTCCCTTATAGCATAAGTTAGCTATTCATTTTTTTATCTAATTCCCCATATATGATATCAACATTTTAATAAGAATAAGGCAGGCCCTACTATCCATAATGAATTAAATGTCCAATCTTTTTTTAAAAAAATTTTATTTTCATTATTTTGTGTGTGTGTACCGTCAAATCGGATCTGACTGGTACAGGAGGAGATGGCCCCTCCTTCTCTGGCAGACCATCTGGTGGATTTGAACCACCTATCTCTGGGGTTGCAGTGAAGCTTCTTGCCACTAGGCCACCAGAGTTCCCCCTAAATGTCCAATCCTGTGTGAGGGGTAATATCAGTATAGATAGGTATGTCACATTATGAGGAAACATCAACTCTTTTGTACCAGTCATAGATAAATCTCTAAGAAGTAGTCAATTATGAAAACTAATTAATGCATCCATGAAATTGAATTTGTTATACTGGTATTACTGAAGACTAGTTGTTTCTCTGTAACTAACTTAGACAAGGAGAGAGAGAATTGTTGCACAACCTGAAGAAAAATACAAGAAAGGTCACTTAATTGTACATGGAGAAATGATTCATTCAGCCACTATATGGTTTGTGCAACGTGTATACTTTCTCAACAATAGCTATACAAATAGGGTAGCACTCAGTAATTCTATAATTCTATTAGTTGGAAAATATGACCTTGTTGACAGCAACGAGATTGGAGACTTAATGACAACATTTTGTACAAACAATGATATGCTCATTGCAAACACATTTTTGAAAATATAAATGGCAACTATACACATGGTCCCCACCTGATGGATGTGGGAATTAGATTTACAACGTGTGTGAAAAGAACCGGTTGAAAAGCTCAACGTCAACTGTCAAAACAAGGCCAGTGGCTGACTGTGGAAGAGACCACCCACTACTTACATGCAATTTGAAATTGAAGCTGGAGATTAAAACAAGTCCAAGAGAGCCAAACTGTGACCTTAAATCTAACCCACCCAAATATAAAAATTACCTCAAGAATAGATTTGACTCATTGAACACTAATTACTGAAGACCAGATGAGATTTGGGATTACATGAAGGACATCACCCATGAAAAAAGCAAAAGGTTCGTACAAAGGCAAAAAAGGGCCAAAGACAGTGGAGAAAGAGTGGATATCAGAAGAAGCTCTGAAACTTGTACTGGAACTTAAAGAAACCAAAGCAAGTTGAAGAATTGCTGAAATAAGAAAGCTGAAAAGAAGATTTGAAAGAATAGCACAAGAAAACAAAGAAAAATATTTTATCATAATGTGCAAAGACATGGAGTTGGAAATCAAAAGGAAAAAATATATTCACTATTTCAAGCTGAAAGAACTGAAGAACATACCCAATCCTCTAGTTGCAATACTGAAAGAGTTTATGGGCAAAATACTGAATAATGCCAGAAGCATCTAAAGAAGGTGTAAAGAATGCACCAAAAAGAATAGGTCAAAACAGAAGTATTTCACAAAAACGCATACACCAAAAATAAACAGTTGTGAAGAAGTTCATGCTCCACTCAAGGTACTGGGGGGAAATTCCAGAAATTGGTGGAATGCCAAGTGAACACAAAAAGTCGTTTACTTGTGTTTTACTGACCATGCAAACCACTTGACTTTAAAAAAAATAAAATAACCCTAAAGAAACCATAACTGCCACCCAGGGAGATATAGGCATACTCATGTTTATTGCAGCTTTGTTCACAATAGTAAAGAGTTGGAAACAAACTAAGTGCTCATCAACAAACGAAAGGTTAGAGAAGCTGTGGTATATTCACACAATGGAATACTATGCTGCATTGAAAAACAAGGAACTCATGCAATAGTATTCAAAATAGGTGACCCTGGAGGACATTATGCTGAGCGAAATATCTCAGTCACAAAAGGACAGGTGCTGCATGGTGCCACTATTGTAGAATGGGACTGGCATTAGGGTTGGGGTGAGACTGAGAAAAATTGGATAAATTATGTAGACTACATTGAAACACATGAGGGAGAGAACTGTTTGAAAGACATATATGATTGGGTATTTTGGTTAGGACAAGAGTCCAACATGAAGGTTGCATAGTGGAGCGTACTCAGGGGTGGGGAAGGGGGACTCTATACCAATGAAATAATTTTACTTTTCAAAGAGAAGTACAAGCTGGGGGGAGGGGTAGGCAGAGAGAAAAATGCAACAATGAATGTATAGACATCCAAAATCTCTGTAAACGTTTAATTTAAAAAAATAAAAATAAAATAAAAAAACCAAACGCATATTAAAAATAGTAACAAAATATGAATAACAAAGAGAAGTTTGGGAATCCCAGGATACTTTAATTGTGCTCACGGAAAACCTATACAAAAGCCAAGAAGCAGTTGTCTGAACAGAACAAGGAAACACTGCACGGTTTAAAATTAGAAAAATATGTGCCAGGGTTGTATCCTTACTTCATACTTAGTTAACTTGTATGTTAATCAAATAATTAGAAAGGCTGGACTATATGAAGAAGAGTATGTCATCAGGATTGGAAGAAGTCTCATCAGCAACCTGTATTTGTACATGGCACAACTTGGCTTGTAGAAAGTGAAGACGACTTGTAGCCATTACTAGAGGTCAAAGAAAGTGTAGTAATTCTACTCTGTGTACATGGGGTGACCATGATTCAAGATTGAGTCAAAGGCGCCTATCAATGATAAGCACAAGGAAATTTGAATTTCTTTTGGGCAGGCATTATGCCTCCTTCACTATTGCCATACTGTCTTAGGTCTTATCATCCCTCGCTTGCAGGATTCAAGACTTTAGGTCAAGAGATGATAAGAGGTGACAATGACAGATCTGGGTGTTTTACCTCCTCCGTCGGGTGTAGATTTCTATTACACTGCCTCTTCCTACACTGCCAATATAGCAGATGGCAGTAACAGTTCATAGCTCTTCTTTGTCCTGTTCCCTCTCTGCTTATCATGAGTGACTTGATAAATGACTCTGAGGAACAATTCCTCCAACTTCTCTTAAGCACAGCATAATTTACACTATTTCATACAAGGAATAAGAAAGTTTATGTAATTCCTTAGATAAAATAATGTTTTGGCAAGGTGCTTTTAATTTGGGGTTCAGAAACTAGAAGTGATTGCTGATTTGGAGCTCAAGCAAGCTGTGAAATCTGAATTTGAAACCATGTTTTCCTGGTGAGGTATGTATATATATTACTTGGAGAACAGGGGCTACCCATGCATACAGCAAAATATCTACTCAACGCACATAGACCAATGAAACAGAATTTAGAACCCAGAAATTAACCCATCTATCTATGGTCAACTGATATTCGACAAGGGGGGCAAATCTCTCATATGGGGAAATGATAACTTCTTCAACAAATGGTGCTGGAAAAATGGTACTACTATTGGAGGGCAACTCAACTGTACATAACAACTACTTGCAGAAAGCTGAAGCAGGATCCATACCTCTCACCATATATAGATGTTCTTATATATACAATACACATAGGTGTACATATATCTGTTCGTGTCATAACTCTTGTTTCTTTAGGATATACTTTTAGTAGTAGAATAGATAGATCAAAAGGTACGTACTTTGGTCCGTAACTTTTTTAGGGCAGTGCTAAACTCTTTTCCACACTAGTTGTATCATTTCAAACACCCAAAAGAGTTTGAAATGTATGCTTCTGGTGGAAATCTCACTGAGCCCTCATCGATATTTGTCATTTTCTGTCTTTTTGAACTTTGTTACTATTGTCGGGTGAGATGATATCTCATTGTTCTAATTTACATCTCTCGTGGTGCTGGAGAAGAGTTTTGAACCTACATATCATGGACTGCCAAGAAAAGAAATGGTCTGTCTTGGAGAGGGTGAAACCAAGTTTCTCCTAGGAGGCTAGGATTTTGAAGTTCAATTTCACATACTTTGGGCATGTGGCCAGGAGGGAGTGATCCTTGGAGAAGGACATCATGCTCAAAAAGTGGAGGGACAGTGCTGGAGGGGAATCCCTGGATAAGATAGACTGATACAGTAACTGGGGCAATTGGGGGTAGGTATGTTGGAGTCAGTGAGATTGGCTCAGGACAGGAGCAGGCTTCAGAGCTATTAGTCATAGCGTTACTATGAATCACAGGTGTCTTGATGGCACATAACAACAACAACTACTACTAACATGCCTTCAATATGGATTGTACCTCAAGGTCAAATAAACAAAAATCCTCATTACTGGACCAATGGGCAACTTCATAATGGATGGAGAAAAGACTGAGAATGTCAATGACCTTATCTTTCTTAGATCCATAATCAAATATAGCTGGCACAAGCAGTCAGGAGATCAGGAGACAAATAGCATCAAGAAAGTCTGTGGTTAGGGACCTCTCAAAATTGTTGAGGATGATGTGAGTTTGAGGATTAAAGTACTCCTGATTCAGGCCAGGGTCTTTTCTGTCTCTTGCCATGCATCTGAGAGCTAGGATGACAGAAGAACTGAGGTCTTTGTTCTCGTGGCAGTCCGTGGGATCTTCAGCCCTCTTCTCTAAAATGACAGTTCAAATAGGTATGTGTTAGAGAAGGCGCGGCCAGAGTGTTCTTTAGAGGCAAAGATGATGAGCTTCGTTTCACATACTTTGGGCATCATATTAACGGAGGCTGTTCCTTGGAGAGGGACATTATGCTTAGAAAGGAGGAGGGATGGTGGAAAAGAGGAAGACCCTCAACCATGTGGATTGACGCAGTGACCGCAGCAATGGGTGCGAGTGTGTCAGAGATTGTGAGGACGGCACAGGATAGGACAGGACTCAGGCCTGTTGTTCACAGGATCATTGTGAGTCATCCTTGACTTGAAATCACCTAACCACCACCACCACATATGTACCACACTTCTGTTGTTGTTATGTGCCATCGAGTCACCTGCGACTCACAACAATCCTATGTACAACAGCCCTAAACCCTGCTCTATCCATGTATGTAAAACATGTATGTGAAAATATATATATATATATAGTGTCTTTTGTACACCATAGAGTCGTATCCAACCCATAACTGACCCATCAGTGGGTTTTCAGAGACATTTAATCACATGGGAGGAGATTACCTATCCTTTTCCCATGGAGCAGCTGGTGGCCTCCAACTATATGCCATTAGGATTGCGGTGCAGCTTTTTGCCACTATACACACACACACACAAATACATGTGTATGTGATATGTGTCATATATGAATAAGTGTAGAGGGAACTCTGGTGGCCTAGTTATAAGGAGTTGCACTGCCAACCCAAAGCCAGGCAGTTCAAATCCTTCAGTTGTTCCATGAATGAAAGTTGGGCACTCTACAACTGTATGATTTACTATCTCTGAAAACCTGCTGGAGGGTCAGCTATGAGTTAATTCTGACTCAATGGTACATAACAACAACTATGTCTATCTATATCTAGATGCATGTGTGTGTGTTATAGATATAAAATAGATACCTATATGTTGTGTTACATATGTAATTGTGTACCTGCGTAGTGATAGAGATGTAGTTACAGATAGAAATAGACACACAAACCTATAAAATCTGCTCACAACTTGTTCAATAATTTAAATGTATTTAAAAATAGAATTCAGAACTTAGATAAAACCAGACTGGACCTCAGGCACTCAGGAGTTAAAGACAAATTTAATAATATTATAAAATGTTGTCCTGCATGGCACAAATGCTCTGTGTGACTACAATCTAAAATTTGACCAACTAAATTCACCCAATTGTGCTGTGGGAGGCATGACTGGCTCTCTGCGTCCTTTAAGATTATAGCTAAGAAAACCTTCCTCTGTAACAGAGGGGTAGCCATGAGTCATATTGAACTCAATGGTAGCTGGTCTTGGTTTTGAAATCAATGTATTTCTATGCATCTGCTGAAAGAGAAGACAACCCTGACTGAGACGGATTAATACAGTGACTGCCTCAATGGGCTCAGTTATGTCAGAGATGCCAAGGACAGCACAGTTTACGACAGGGCTCAGATCATAGGGTCACTATGAGTCATCTCAACTAGACGGCACTCAACAACAACAACAAAAGTGTGTCTGCTGCCACACTGCTCTCCAGTAGATGCTGACTCATCGAAACCCAATCTCAGGTTTCCAAGGTGGTAAATCTGTACAGGAGGAGACTAAGAATCTTTTCTTGGAGGGAAATTGGTGGTTGCAACCTCTGAGTTAGTCACCTAATATACAATGCATTGCATAGCCAGGCACAATACTATTTACCTAACGTATATCATTGAATTCTTACAGTGTCAAAACATGTTAGGACTTCCATTCTCTACATGTTACACATTCAGAAAGTGAGATCAAAAGGGTAAAATTCATTGCACACAGCCATATAACACTACAGTCACTTGACTCCAAAGTTTCCACACATTATCTCTCTCTCCTTACTGTCTTCTGCTTTCTATATTAAATTCTAAAATGTATCCCACCCCCACATACTCTAGGACTGAGCATTACGTATCAGGGACTCTTTAGTCTTCTGGAAAGGAGAGACACAGAATCATGTAATCCCTCAGTGTTAATCTGAAATTCAGATTTCTCGTGCTTGCAAAGCTAAGAAAAGCTACTACTCTAAAACTCTGAGGTGTCACCACTCCTGCTTTAACACACACAAAATAGACCAATCTCCCACCCACCTTCTGTTTAGAAAAGCTGTGAGCTTTCGAAAGCTTAGTTAACTCAAGTTCCTCCCCCAAGAAGCCAAGGCTAAAGGGAGCAGTGACGCGTGGGAGTATGTGGGCAGTAAAATCCCATTCTAGGCTCAATAGTGGTCTCTTATCTACCTGCTAGGATGAATATAACTCCAGAGACTTTCTTCTCCTGCTCAAGATTACCTCAGAAAACATTTTCCAGCCTAGGGAAAACCTGACCCCGTCAGCTGAGAAGGTCTAAAAGCAAAATTAAAAACAAGCCAGTTGGCATTGAAACAGCTCTGTTCTGACTCATGGCCATTCTGCATAGCTCTCTCTTGGCTGAAATCTTTATGAAGCAGGTTTCCATGTCTTTCCTCCACAACAACTCTGAGTGCGTTCCAACAGTCAAACTTTTAGGTAAGCTGTGGCAAGTAAACTCTTTGCACCACTCAGGAATCGTAGTATTACAGCCCTAAGCACTAACATAAAGCATCTGCTCATTTAGAGACAGAAAGAGACACAGAGACAGAAAGAGAGAGGAGGAGGGAGGAGGGAAGCGGGGAGAGAGAGAGGGAGGGAGAGAAGGAGGGAGAGAGGAAAATTGAGAGGGAGAGGGAGAGAGATGGAGAGGGAGAGAGAGGGAAGGAGAGAGAGAGGGGGAGAGAGGGAAGGAGAGATAGAAGGAGAGAGAAAGGTGGGGTAAGGGGGGGAGAGAGAGAAGGAGGGAGAGAGAGAGAAGGAGGGAGGGAGAGAGAGAAGAGGGAGGGAGAGGGAGAGAGATGGAGAGGGAGAGAGAGAGAAAAGAAGAAGAAGAAGAAGAAGGAGGAGGAGAAGAAGAAGAAGAAGAAGAAAGAGAGAGAGAAAGGAAAGAAACAGACTAAGAAAATACTTGACAGTGCCTACATTTTGGTTAACGAAATGCATCTCCCTCTAGCAAAAAAAATATACTCTCATTAAGAAGGCATTACTGTATCAATAGTTATAAACAACATTAGTTGTGGCTGGCAGTGGCCCATGCTGGCCCAATTACCATTACTCTGAAAGTGTTTCAGTAGCCAGTTGAGCTTTATGCACAGAAAGGATCAAAACAAGCTTACAATTAGACGTGTATTTTGCATTAACACATTACTAGTGCCTTCTGATAAATTTCCCTTTTGGGCAAGTGCAAATACCATGAGCTTTCCTCATTAATAACTGCTTCTTTTTCAAAGTCTTTAATGTCCAGTATGAGATGGTCATGTTTCAAAGAAATTGAAAGCCTTTATTTTGCATTGCGTTTAAGCGGAAGACAACATGATAGAGGGACATTATTATTATTTCAGCTGCAATTAGGATACCTTTCACAGTTGTGACAGCTAAAGGGAAATGTAATCACAGAACAATTAGCAGCTAATTATGATGTTACTACTGAAACTCTAGTCTAGAGTGAGCAGAGATCCTGATTTCTGCTTTTGACAATACTCTGTGAATTATTTATTTTCATTGAAAAAACCATTGAGGAAAAGAAATGCGGCAAGACTGGACTATCATCCGTTTGGACTAAACTAAGTGTGATAGTCAGATTACCTTCTGAGTATGTGGAAATGCACTTGAAAAAAGATTATTTACATAAATGCTCACTCATACAGTTATGTGATGAGAGATCATTTATTTAATGAGGTCTTAAAATATATTTAGGCAGCTTTATAATAAAAACGAGCCTGTGTAGCCTGTATACCATCTCTCTTCCATCTTTTATATTCTTAGCAGGGTTGTTTTCTAACTCTATATAGCAGTGTTGCTTTTGGAAAAAGTGTCAAGGAGCATTTGATTTTCTTAAGCCTAAAAGATTGGCCAAAGCACAATTCTTAGTAAATATTTGAGAAACAATTGTATCGACTGGGTTCCAGACACTGAAATGGGCATTTTCTCATGTAATTTGCCAGCATTCTCCTAAGCGTTTGGAAGAAGATTCTAGTCACCATCAATAAAACAAATGAAAACATAACTTGAAATATTCTTCGCAGCCCGTGTCCTTGATTTTTGTCCTATTCCACAAAACAATGTTGTGGGACTTAAAAAAAATTTATTATTTTTTAAAATACATCTTATCTTAATCTCAAGGGAGCTCTGGTGGCTGAGTGATAAGTTGTGCTACTTGACAGAAAAAAATATACTGAAAAAATTTTAATTGAGATTCTTTTTTATCTTTGAGAAAAATTGCAAATGTCTTATATTTTTATAAGTGATTCGTTATTTTTGTGTATGAGTACTATCAAATCAGATCTGACAAGTACAGGAGGAGGTTGCCCTTCCTCCTCCAGCAGAGGATCTGGTGGGCTTGAACCGCGTACCTCTGGGATTGTAGTACAGCTTCTTGCCACTAGGCCACCAGGGCTCCTCACAAATGTCTTATATTTTTAAAGTCAGAAGTGGGTAACATGTTTTGATCATGGACGATAAGCCCAAGTTACAAAAGAAGACTTGAACAATGACAAATTGTAGGAGAAGATGAATCAAGGAGGAGTATTTCTGAGGTAAATGTGGTAAACCAACTGTGTAAGACCGAGTTTGGACTTTTGAAAGAATCAAAGACCTAACAATGTTTGAATTTCTCATCACATTTGTTTTTTGCTGGGCAGCAGGTGTGCCACTGATGAACACATACGCTCCCATGATCCGGTAAACCCAAACCCAACTACTTTCAGTCTATACCAACTCATAGCAACCCTCTGCTGATTTCCCGAGGCTGTAAATCTTTTCTGGAGACTGCTCATCTTGCTCCTGAAGAGCACCTAGTGGATTTAAATCACTGGCTGCCCAACAAGTTATGCTCCGTGCCACCAGGGATCCTTATGACCCCATAGGGTGATGACAAATGGAGGAAGGAAGTAGAGTTCACAGACCCCAGGGGCAAACTGGACCTAGAGGAAGTACTTTGCTAAGGAGGAGATCTTTTCTCTTCGGTTAGTTCTTGGGTTTCTGTTTTGGTTTCTGGGACTACAATGGAGGATGCTTCAGTGTGAAAGCAAGGCTGCCACTTCTACGTTGATAGCCTTAGCCAGAGGTCGCACAGAGGCCGCTGGAGACACCAACAAGGAAACTGCATCTAGGCCATAGGGGACCAGATACCATCCCTATGAATTCCGGCCCAATGGGCATAGTTTCTATTGTGGTGATAGACATTGGGTTACAGAGGTAGCAAGGAGAAGTGGCAGGGGAGGAGGTGGAGGCAGAGGGAGGGGAGGAACAGGAAGGGCTTAAAAGCCTGTTGCACAAGGAGGGAGGAAGGTGAGGAAAGTGGATTCTTGGCTGTGTGCTGTAAGCACTGGAATCCCAAAGGCACGCAGCTCAAATCCACCAACTGCTCCAAAGGAGAAACATGGGCAACTTCCTCCCGCACAATTTGCTGATCCTGAAAATAAGGAGGATCAACTATTGGTTGGTTCTGACTTGATGGAACATAACAAGAAGTGTGAACTTTAGATGAGTCTTACCTATAATTCCTTTATTCTTATGTTCTCTATAATTAAAATTAAAATTAAACCCATTTTCCAACTCTTTGAAGAAGTGCCAGATTGCCTTCCATAGCGGTTGTGCCATTTTATGTTCCCACCAGTAGTGCATGAAAGCTCTGTTCTCTCCACAACCTTGGAAATAGATATAGTCTCTGACCCACCTATCTCACTATTAGAAGTATATCCCAAAGAAACCAGGAGTGTGACACAAACTTGTGTGTGTACTTCCATGTTTGTTGAAGCATTATTCACAATAGCAATCCAAGTGCTCATCGACAATGGATAGAAAAACTGTGGTACATTTACACAATGAAATATTATACAGCATTAAAAAATAAACGTGTAAAACACTACACAAAATGGGTGAATATAGAAGACATTATACTGAGTGAAATATCTCAGACACAAAAGGACAAATACCATATATGACCACTATTATAAAACCAGGATTAACGCAGGGAAGGAGGAAAAGAAAGCATAGATAGATAATGAACACTGGATAGATAATGAACACTCGTGAAGGGTATGACAAATAACAATCTGGAACAAGATTTGAATTGCAAAGTGAATTGGGGAGGGAAGGGAGAGAGGAAGAGAGGAAAATATACATCCAAGAAAGAATGAAAACCTAACCTTTCTGTAAACTTTCACGAAAATAAAATTAAAACAAGTATCTAGGGCTATGATTGCTCAAGGACTCAATTCTGTCGTCTTTCTCCTTTCTTACTGAACCTAGTAACAGAAGCAAATGGAAAGTGTAAATTGGACAATTGCTCAGATTGAATACATAGTTGTTCATCTAGGAGACTTAGAGCTCAAGTATTCGTTTAACTATCATATACACAACTATGACAGAAATTGCTATTTGTAATAATTGTAAGTAATTTCTCCATTTTCTAGTTCACTTTGAATGTATACAAAATAATATTTTAAATAGTGTTATAGTGATTTCTGGTAGCCTGCTGGTAAGAAGTTGTACTGCAATCTCGAAAGCATGCAGTTTGAATCTACTAGCTGCTGCATAGGAGAAGGATGGGCAATCTCCTCCTATGCAATCAACCTGCCTTTGAAAACCCAAGGGAGGGTCAGCTATGAATCAGTTCTGACTCAATGGTACACAACAACAGCAACAACATAGTTATCTGTAGCATATATTATCTGTAGCGTATTTTTGTGTTATATAACATATTCATAAAAACACACAGAATTTAAAAATCAACATTTATCCAAATTTGTGTATATATAGTTGTATCTTAGACACTATCTGGCCACGTGGGAGAAATAGGTGCAAGACTATACATTACTTGTCCCATTTCAAATATGTTTCTCCACCTTCTGTGTTTCCTCTAATGGTACACGATTATCTCAATCATGTAAAAATATCACATCCAATTTATTCTTCTCTTTCATCACTTACCTGCTATCTAGAATAAGGGATCAAGTGGGAAATCTGCTTCTCACTCTCCTCATCTATGAAATTCTATAATTGCACCCTCTGAGAATTTTTCTTTGAAGCAAGATATATATTACAAAAAATTAACAGCATAGGGTGGCATATTAAAGGCAAGACATTATTTCTAAAATTATACATATACGTGTGTGTATATACGTGTGTGTGCATATGGGTATTTTGTGCATCCGCAACTTTAAAGGAAAAGACTACGGATAGAGTCAATGGGGTGAAGGAAAATAAGTAGAATGAGGTATGAGAGTGGTACCCAGGGAATAAAATAGAAATGGAGAGAAGACAGAAGAATCAAAATACTGCCTCATGAATTATGAAAATCAAATGTGAGATACAAATATTAGTAGACATCACTAGGAGATCAGATTGATACAGCTGTACACAAATACTTCTTTATAAACCCATCTATATCTGTGCATGGTAACAGCAGTTAAGACATTGAAAAATGAGTTGCATTGAGAAAATTTGCTAAGATTGCTTCAAAGTCCTAAAGAGCACCAATATCAGTTTAAAGACTAAGGTACACCTGATTCAAGGCATGACATTTTCAATCATTTCCTATGTATATGGGTGTTGAAAAATTAATAAGGATGACCGAAGAAGGATCAATGTCTTTAAGTTGTGGTGTTCAAGAAGAGTACTGAATGTCCCACTGTCAAAAGAATAAACAAGTCTGTCTTGAAGGAAGTCCAACCAGTGTACTCCTTAGAAGCAAGGACGGTGAAACATAATCTATTTTGGACATATTTTCAGGAAGAGCAGTTTCTTATAAAAAGGTCTTGAAAGGTGAAGGGTCAGAGAAGAAGCAGGTGGCCCTTAACAAGATGGATTGACATTGTTGTTGTTAAGTGCACTGAGTTCTTGCAATTCATATCAACCCCATGTACTGCAGTTCTGAATCCTGCTCTATCCTGAGCCAACATTATTGTCTCTGTTGCATCCACCCACATTACCCTAGACACTGAGTCAATCATCTCATCCAGGGTCTTCCTCTCTTGAGCTGTCCCTCCACCCTCCCAAGCATGATGTCCCTCTCCAAGGACTAGTGATTGTAATAATGGGGTCAAGTAGCTCAGAAATGATAAGTATGTACAGGATAGGGCAATGTTCAGATCTGTTCTTCATGGCATGGCTAAGGGTCATAGTTCATAGAGAGACACCTAAAGACAACAAAATATTTATGTTGATGGAGCCCTACTAGCATCGCATGTAATACGCGCTGCTGCTAACTCTAAGATCAACACTTTTAAACTTTTGGCAGTTGAATCAGCATCAACTCACAGATGACGCTTGAGCAGGTTTTCTGAGATTGTAAAAATGACACAAGATGAGACTGCCCGCCTTTCTTCATCAGAGTTGCTGGTGGACTCAAACCACGGGAGAGACAATGTCTTTGGGTTAACTGGACAACTTGTTATAGGCTATGCCATCGGTGTTCCCTAAGTATAATATTATACTAAGTATAATAAAAGGGCAGTTTAAACCCTTTGCTCCATGGGAGAAAAATGGACATTTTCTTGGCTATCATCACATTTATGGGGTAGACGGCCACATCATCAGTATCAGAAATGCTAACTGGAGGGGTACTAACTGGATTACCGTGTCTACGTTAAGATTCTTTTCATTTTAGCCTAATGTGGTTGTTTGGTGCCATCTAGTTGGCTAGGGCTCATAGTGGCCTTATGAGTAATAGGTCTGACCCTTGCCCTCCCCTGTGCCATCCTCATCATCTCTGATAGAGCCCATTGATACAATCACTCGGTCAATCCATCTTGTTGAAGGTCTTCCTCTCTTTCACTTTTCCAGGCATGATGCCCTTTCCCAAGAATGAACCCCTCTTGACAGCAAGCTGTGAAGTATGTGAGATGATGTTTCCCCATCATTGCCTCTAAGAAACACCCTGGAACACTTGTCCCAAGATATACTGGTTTGTTCTTTTGGTAACTGTGAGATGTCCTCTACTCTTCTCCAACACAACGCAATATCAAAGACATCCAATCTTCTTTAGTCTTACAGAATCCTCTTATTTCCAAAGGTGCTTAGTCCATATTTCCCCTGCTTCATTCTCTGGTAAAATTGTGCAATACATCCTTAATATGATTGAGCTATTCTCTTACATTCTCAATTTGGTCTGAGGATCCTTCAATTCCCTATGTGATACACAGGATTTTGAAAATGCATTCATATATATTAAGCCTCAATCTTTCTGCTGTTAAATTTTTAGTTTTACAGATGAATAGGTCTTATATCTACCATTAAAGCATCACATAAAACAGATTTACCTAAAAGAAAAATTCCAATACTTTATCTATTCATCATCTAGGTATAAAGTGTCAAATAACATGAACTGTGACAACTTCAAAGTTCTCTATGTGTTGCAGCTGAAAGTAGTACTGTCAGGACTACTAATTTTTAACACAATGGATTTATTGGAGTACTGGTGGCCTAGTGGCAAGAAGCTATGCTGCAAACTCGAAGGCACCTGGTTTGAATCCACTAGTTGCTCCACCAGTGAAGGGAGGGAGCAATCTTCTCCCCGAGAGTCAACTATGGGTTGGTTCTGACCAGCTGGTACACAAAGACACCAACAATAATGGGTTTATCTTTGGATCATCACAATTATGACAGTAAAAAGATGGAATTACACTTATTTCTCTTATTCTACAGAAAACTTGTAATCTAACTATTACTATTATTACTATTACTATTACGTGTGATTGGATGGGAGTTGACTCATAGCTGACCCTCTCATGGATGGATTTTCAGAGGCAATTAAACACACAGGAGGAGAATGCCCATCCTTCTCCACTGGTAGATTTGAACCATGTGCCTTTGGAATTGCAGCACAGCTTCTTATCACTAGAATGGATATAGTCTTCATCCCACAAAGAAAACAATGGAGGAGGCAAAAACCAAAACAAAAAAAAAACACAACAAAAAAACAAACACAAAAGACGATCTAACTCCTGACTTTTCAAGTGATACTAAAACAAAGCAATGTGAAATTGAATACTAGTAAACTATTCTATTGCCACATTCTAAAGAAGTACTTGGGGAGAGTCATTTAATAAAAAACAGAATGTCTGCAAATCCAGCAGATGCTCTGCTGGAGAAGGAGAGACAATCTCCTCCTGGTACCAGTCAGATCTGATTTAACGGCACACACGCGCGCGCGCACACACACACACTAAAATTTAAAAAAAAAGAATGTATGCTGCATTTCTTCTTTTGCTAGCATCTCTTTCTAATTCTTTCATTAGAGAGTTTTATTTTCATATGGGCAAATGAGAGTAAGCTTAGGTTGTCTACCTACTGTGTTTTCCCTGTCTGTACTCCTGCCAACGTGTCCTATAGGCCAAACCCAACTCAAAGAAGACTATTGGGTGGGCAGAGGACAACGTCAAGGGATAGAAGAGCAGCTACCCAGTCATCCATCTCTCTCTCTCTTTCTCTCTCTCTCTTTCACTCCCACTCCCATAGGAGGAAACGAAAATCAAGGTTTCTCGGAGGAAATAGGAAGGGAAGGCAAAAACAGCTGCACCAAAGTACTAGTACCTCTGGCAGAAGCCAGAGAGGGGGGTTACATCATGAAGAATCCTCCCCCTTAGGGATGTAGGGAAAATCCACATCATCCAATCCCACAAATCCCTAGGCAAGGTTAGGCTTTGGCTAGTCTCAGGAGACTGGGGTCAATAAAAGCAGTGCCCACCTGGAAGGTGCTCTTTTTTTTTGCTGGCAATGAGCCAAAAAAGTTTGGTTCTGCCTTTGAATTTCTCTCACTTTCTTTCCTTTTTAACTCTTTTGCCTGGCCTGTCTCTGTCTTTGACTAACCATGTCCCCTTTGTATTATCTGCATAAAGCTTTCTCACTTACTTTGCTAAATAATAAACAAACCAACTCCCACCGTGGCCCCCCCCCCAAAAAAAAGAAGAATATTGAAGAGTCTGTGAATGGGAGTCTTAATTAGCCTCTCAGGAATAAAGCAGGGTAAAGAAGAAGAGGGAGATAATACTAGATAGACATCGATGTACAAATAGGAAATAACCATTAGCAGTAACAGCTCTCCTCCTAAAAATCAAGCACAAATCAATGAGCATGCTGCTCATTTAGTTTATATATAATTTTGACATTTTAAAACACATTCAAAACACACACACACACACACACACACACACACACCAGACACACACACCTTGGTGCCCCTCCAAAAGAGGTTAACATTTTATTTTTGAAACAGAGGATTTCTATGGAGTGTAAACAGACTCCCCAGAGAGAACTCAATTTTCACTTTTACAGAAATCACATTCAGTGTTAATTCATGTGTTTAACAATTCATATAAAAAGAAAGACAACAAAAACAAAACAGGAAAGCATTTATGAGAGATGTACAGAGTACTCGATAATGTGTCATCTAGCTATATAATTTGAGGGATGGAAAATGCACATTTTAGTCTTGTACCACATTTATTTATTTTCTGATGCTCAGAAGATATTATTAACATTAATCTTACTATTTAGAGAGATTACTAGAATCCAGACATGAGATAAGCTTAAGAGTACTTCGCTGGGCTTCTGGCCTATTATTTGTACCCTTTACCCTTTAGCTATCTATCCATTAAAAACCTTTATTAAACTTTATACTTAATTATACAAATTTAATCTATATTTTTGCTTTCTGTTTCCATTCTAAGTGATGCAGGGTAATGGGGCAAGAAGTGATACAGGGCAGTGGGAGTGAGAGGAAAGAGGTCAATAAATATTACCAATTACCTAAACTTCCATTCTTTTATTACTTTGTGTGGCAAAAGAAAACATTTAATTGTCTTTTTTATGACTTCTTAGCTAGCCATTTTTTAAATGTATTATAGACATCAAATTAGAAAGCTTAACAAGATGACCGTTAAATTTTATCTGACATATGCCGAGTAATTTTCAGGTGCAGTTTAACATTTTAATTCACTCAATAAACTTATATTAAAATTCTAATATGTGCCAGACATTTTGCTATGTATTGATTTATTTCATAAAAAAGCTGAGACATATATTCAGAGATTATTTTTTCCCCCAGTTTTAGTGGCTGGGGCTAGCAAGGGACATTATTAGTTTATATCTTATATAAAGGGATTTGAAAAAAAAGAGTTGTGGACTCAAATGTGTGTAGATGTCAGAATAACAAAATAAACCGCCTCTTCCAAGAAGAAAATGACTAACTGGAATTCAATTGCTTTGGATTAAGCTCTAACAGGGTAACTGGGTTGAATCCAAAGCAATTCAGTAATTTTAACCCTTGTGAATCCATTATGGAAACTACATCTCAGCCATAAGGAAAAGAAATATTAAAGCTGATGTTCTAATATTTTGTAAAAAAAAACCCACAATTTATTTTCATAAGTGTGAGCCAAGAAAGCAGACAATGCAAAATAAAAGAAAAACACATGGAAGTACTTTCTGTTTATGGTTGAGGCAGATAAAATGACTTAGAAAAGCCCTATATCTAGAAATAACAGCTACCAAATACTGAGACAAAGGGGGTGGGAACCCAAACAAGGCGGCGACAACAGAGTATATGAAAAGATAATGCAGAACTTTCAGGTATATTTTTGGAAGGAAGCCTATATATATATATATATACGCAGAAAGGCATGAAGAATATCAATACACTACATAGGTCCTGGAATAATCATCACAAATGCTTGTTTCTTGGTTCTACAGCATCTATGAACAAGAGTCAGAATTCAGAACCTGGCGTTTACATAAGAGGGAGGCTTATAGGAGACACCACCATCACACATGAATGTGGGGCTTAACTAGGAGCGAAGCTTGTGGAAAAACCCCTCGCCACACATGGATCTGGTTATAAGGAATATTTCTTCTAGTCGGAAGTAAGCCAGATCTATTCTATACTTCGTCAACTTCCTAGAAACTGGAAACAGAGATGCATTGTCTGAGAGAAATTAGAAGAAACTGAACCGAAAAAGAATCCATCTCAGGCATCAGTGTGTATTTACATCCTGTGAATGAAGCCTGGATAGTCTAGGAATCTTCAGACATCAAACTCAGGCGAGAGTCCAGAATAAATAGAAGACTGCTCTCTGCAGGAAAATAGAACAATTCCAAACTTCTTAAATCCTTCAAATTGATATTCTAGGATGTGGGCTGTTGTTTTTGTTGTATACCATAGAGTCCCTCCAGAAGTAACCCTCCAGCAGGTTTTCAGAAGCAGTTAATTGCACAGGAGGAGACTGTCTATCCATCTACACCGGAGCAACTGGTGGCCTCAAACCCCGTGCCTTTGGTTTGCAGAACAGCTTCATGCCATTAGGCCACTAGAGCTCCCTCGAATGTAGGTTAGCAAGAAACAACTGTCTCACAAGAAAAACAAAAAGAATAGGCAGACATTTCAAAAAAAAGCATGTAACTCTATTAAAAGGAAAATAGAATTCCATGTAAAATCCATAATATACATAAAAGAAGCAATAACTGAACACATCAGAGATTGTGAGGTGGGGTACAGGGTCACAGGGTCAAGCAGAGAGTCCTTCAATTCACAAAGGGTCACCAGGAACCAGAGCCAACTCGGCAACTAACAATAACAACTACTAACTTGAAAATGAGAACTGATTTAATTAAACAGGAGACACAGCAATTTCATTATTTTGCAACCAAGTAATATGGTCTTAAATGCATAATCAAAAATAGCAGAACTGCAAAAGAAAATTTAGAAATGTGAATGGAAATAGATTAACACAAGATTTTGAAAAACTGATAAAAAAAGTTACAAAAATGTTAGAAGAAACAAGCATTGCTGAACAAAAATATCTGCCTATTTTCTTCTTTTTGTTGCTGAAGATAATCCAAAAATGACTAAGACAGTGGAGAGAGAAAGGCCTGAAATTCAAGCTGGATTTATAAGAGGCTGTTGCATCAGGAATACCATTGCTGATGTCAGATGAATTCTAGCTGAAAACAGTGAATAGCAGAAGAATGTCTATTTGAGTACCAAAAAAAAAAAAAAATTAAAAAAAATCTAAATTGATGAGAGTTTAAACTGCAGAGGTTTTTTTTTTTATTTTATTTCATTATTTTTTGTGTGTACCGTCAAATCAGATCTGACTGGTACAGGAGGAGATTGTTCCTCCTTCTCCAGCAGAGCATCTGGTTAAACTGCAGAATTTTAAATATGAAGACAATCTGATTATGAGCTGTTCTTGTGCACCATTTAGTCAGAACCAACTCATAGCTGAGGCCTCAGCTTGTTTTGAGAGGCCATAGAGCCTATGGGAGAAGATTTCCTATCTTTCTCTCTCTAAGGATTCAAAGAGCATCTCTATAGGTTTTTAGCTCAGCTTCTTGTCAGTTGGCCACCAAAGTTCCACAGTTATAAGTAGAAACAGTAATTTGTTTAAAAAAAAAGACTTTTATATGGCATTATGGCAATCAGTGAAAATTTGAAAAATGCTATTTCAATGTTTCATTAAATAGCCAGGAATTGCTTTGAGCTAATAATTATACTTGTCAAAAATTCTTGACTTTGAATGTGCAATCTTAAGGGTCTTAATCAAAATTGAATTGAAAATGTTTGAGCTGTAAAGCTTTGTAAATATGAATTAGTTGTCCAGCGATACCCCATCTACACATGCATTTCGGGCTTCTCTTCTGTCTCGCATGAGCGAACACTCATTTCCCCATGGTAATAATTGGCTGCTCCAGTTGGCTATAACGGTTAAGATTCTTGACTCCCCTTATTTTTAATCTAACAAATCCGCCTTCGTTTCCTGTGCCTTTCTGCCTGCCCTTTGTGTAATTCTATTTTAAATAGATTGAGAGGTAGTTGATATTTGCATTTTTTCTTCCTGCCCATCTTTCTTTTCTACTGTTTTGAGATTTAAGTCCCCCTCCCTCTCCATAGTTTGTACAAAGAAAAGTTGTATTTCAACCCATGAATGAATATTGTCGCCTGCTTTAAACTAATGGAATCTTGAGTCCGTTTGATGTTAGGGGAAGGAGTTATTATTTTAGAAACTGACATCTCTAAACTGTAGTTTCCAGCCTTCAGCTTATTGGCCCTGCACAGTGTTCTCTACCTACAGTGGGGATAAAAATGCATTTCTATTGTGAAGATTAAACAAGGCAATTACCTGATATTTTCAAAGACATAACTTCATTTATTTTCTCTTTTCTCCACACTGTACCAATGCATTGAAATATGAGTTACAGACACATTCCTACCTGATTTCTATTTTCACACAAAAATAACAAAACCATTAATGTATTTATTTCTATAACACCAAAATAATTCACTTCCATCAAGTCAGTTCAAACTCCTTTAGAGCCTCCTTCATGTTCCCAAGACTATGTTTTGGGGTTTTTTTAAAGGCTTTAAGTTTAATCTTTCTCCTGTCCATGGGCTGCTGGATTTGAACTGCTAGCCTTTTAATTAGCAGTACAACATGAAACCTGCTATGCCATCATTCTATAGTGATCTAATACATTTGCCTCCTAATACTAAATTATTAGCAATTAAAAATAGGATTAGGAAGTCATTGATTGCAAATTTTCTACGTATTGACTTGAAACTGTTTTAAGTTAAAACTTAAGGATCAAAGTATGAGTGCAGAATGCTTACCTAGTAAACTGCCTGTCATATTTGGGGTCTGATCCTACCCTGTAAGGGTGATAAGATCAGGAATATTTTATTCTCTGGTGAAATGATGAATGTGGTTGCCTGTAGTATTTCTATTATTTTGACAAACAGAAGAAAGTCCATTCTCCTCTTAAACATCATCATTAGCTCATAAATGAATCAATCCTTGCTCAAATCGGAAAGGATTTCAACTTAGGAACATCACAATCACTCCTGAAATGTCCCTGATGTCAGGAATCTTACTTCATTGGTTACTTTTAAATCTGTATGCCTAACATGGGTTCTTGGATGCAGCTAGCATTCAATATATACCAGTTGAGTGTATCAATGAATGAAAATATTTATGATTGTGGAATATCCATTTTGTCAGAGCATTTGGAATGCTTCTGGTTGCAAGTAACAGAAAACATCAAGACAACTGGCAGATAGTAAAGGAAAGCAATAATACCTTACATAATAATACCTTACATAATAATACCTTAGAAGGAAGAGATGTGGCTTTGTCCTTTCTGGTTAGCTCTCTCTGTGGTAACACATTAGTGCTGACAATTATATAGATCACATCCCACGGGGAAATAGCTCAAAGAGAAAAAAAAACATGTTCCCCCTTTGTCACTGTTTATGGAGAAAGGAAATCCTTTCTCACAACCCACAGCGATGTCGTGTCTTGTTCCCCAATGACCAACATTTTTAGCACAACTGAAAAAGAGAAAGGGTTTACCAGGATTGACTTAGAAGATATTATTAGACACCAGTTCATCATCTGTGGCAGAGGGGAAAGCAATAAACTTCTGCGTAACCCTAGAGGTTTTTTGCTAACCAGAATAAAGAAAAAGGTGGGAAAAAACTAAAGGAAGAATGCTTTACTAGAAAATAGTTTAACATTTGCTAAAAAACAAAAATGCTAAATAATAAATATTTAAAGACAAATAGTTTAATTTAAATATTTAAACACTAGATTTTGAAGCAGAATATATATGAAAGTTCTCTTCTAATTGGCTTCTAAACTGCAACTTCTAATATGGTTTTAATTGTTTTGGTCAAACATTCTTCTAACTAGTATAGCACTGGTCTGTCCATTTGCTGTACAGAGGAAACTTGTAGTTGCTGTGAAGGTGAACACTGTGACACTAATGTGTCAAATGCGATAATGGTTACCTATGGTGGACAGTGTTTGGTGAAACTCCCCAATTAAAACAAGCTTGGAATCAGGAGTGGGACCCACTTCTGAAATAGCTTGCCTCCAGAAACCTGATGGACTTGGAGAAACAAAAGTTATACAAGTGTTCATATCTTTCATTCATAGGGTTGCTATGAGTCATCTACAACTTGACAGCACCTAACAACAACAACAACAAAAACAATATTGAAGAGAAATAACAAGTAAATATACAAATAACCTACATACTTTAAACTCTTACTGCAGAAGATCAAAATTGTCAGTGTTCAATACAGATTGCATCTCAGTGTCAAGAAAGCAAAAATCTTCACCACTGGGACAACAGGCAACAGCATGATAGATGGAGAAAAGATTCAAGTTGTCCAATCTTACTTGGAATCACAATCAGTATCCTTGATAGCAGTAGTCAATCAAAAGATGTTATGTTGTGAAAACCTACTGTTTCCTCTCCAAATGCTGAAGAGCAATGACGTCAGTTTACCGACTGAGATGCCCCTGATCTGTGCCAATGTCTTTTCAATTACTTGATATGCATCTGAAAGTAGGACAGTGACTAAAAGTAACACAAGGAAAATCGATACCTTTGAGTTGTGATTTGGGAGAAAAGTACGGAATATTACAAAAGAGCAAACAATTATGTCTTGGACAAAGGACAATCAAGGTGTTCCTTGGAGGCAGAGGTGGTGAAGTTTCATCTCACATCCTCTGACCATGTTGTTAGTAGGGGTCAGTCTTTGGAAAAGGATACTATGCTTGGGAAGGTGGAGGATTAGAATAGGAGAGGAAGACCCGCAATGTGATAGACTGTCCTACTGACTATACAATGGACTAATGAGTATCAGAGATGGTCAGGAGGGCACAGGATAGGTACGGTTCAGATAACAAACTACAACATGTTATTGTTATGTGCGTCGAGTCACATGCAATGCATAGCCACTCTCTGTACAACAGCCCTAAACCCTGCTCTATCCTGTGCCAATCTTATTGTCTCTGACACACCTACACCCACTACCCCAGTCACTGAATCAATCCATCTCATCCAGGATCTTCCTCTCCTGTCATAACCCTCCACCCTCCCAAGCATGATGTCCCTCTCCAAGGACTAGTCCCTCCTTGCAACATGTCCAAAGTATGTCAGATGAAGTGGAGAATCCTTGCCTCAAAGGAGCAGCCTGGTTTAACCCTCTCCAGGATGAACCTGTTCATTTCCCTAGCAGTCCATGGTATATTAAAATCTCCAACATCACAGCTCAAAGGCATCAATTCTCCTATTCTCCCTAGTTATTGTCCAGCTCTTTGATGCATAGCAAGTGATTGCAAAGACCATGGTCTATATCAGGCAGACCTTAGACTCCAGAGTGACACCACTGCTCTTCAGTACTTTCCCTAATAGCAGACTTTCCTATCTCAATACATCTTTTAATTTCCTGGCTGCTGGTGCAAGAGTGTTGACTATGGAGTCAAGCAAACTAAAGCTGTTGACAATCTCAATCTCTTCACCATCTATCCTGATGCCACCAAAATTGTAAAATACGCTTTGATTAATCACAATGGCAATAAGTTTCAGTTGTGTCTGTTTCCAGAAAGATATTTAATATGCTCAAGACCTCTTTGTACTATAATGTAGAAAGAGTTGAGGCATAATTGTGGAAGTGTTGGGCAGATAGTGGAGGAGTCGGAGGGTCTGAACCTATCAGCCACTTCTTGGGCGAAGGATGTGTCAGTCTTCAAATTTAAGATTTCCAGGCTCAGAAATCAAGAGGATTATTGTTATATGTTAAAATCAACTTGACAACAATGATTTTTTTTTTTTTTGGTGGGGGAGGAGGAGAGGGAGTGATGTGCCATAAAGACTCCCTACTTCATATTAGATAAAGAACTTGAGTACTGAAAAGGTCACATACCATAGTCAAAAATCCAACAGATATTAAAGACAGAGCTTGAGTTCAAAATAGTGTCACTCAGAAATTGGATGTCAGTTGATACATATCAAACCCAAAATGTGTACAAGAATAAAAAGAAGATACTTATCAGGAAGTTATTTCAAAAGACAGTAGGCAAAATGATTACAAATAAGACATGTTAACATTTCAACCATTTTCATTTCTTTAATAACTGTTTCTTCAGTGTCCACTGTGTATTCATGACAGTGACAAATACAAAATAAACTGTAGCCCTCTTTGTGTGAAGATGCACAAGATACACTTTTGAGAGTGAGAGATAATTTTCAGTGTTATGTATAAAGCAGTAGGGATGTTAAAAGAAAAATGCCAACACTCAGAGTGAAATACATATCATGGAGTAAATTTTGTCTGGTAAGTTTCACAGAGGTATAAAATAGAAATTTAACTTAAAACTTAAACCCGGTAGGACCACAATCTATCTGTATTTCTATCCATCTTGAAGAAATAGCCTTCTTTGGAGAAGGACATGATGTTGGGAAGGGTGGAGTGTTGGTGAAGGAGAGGAAGACCCTCAACCAGGTGGACTGATACAGTGACGGCTGCGATGGGTTCTTGTGTGTCAGGAAGTGTGAGGATGACGGAGGGTAGAACAGGGTTCAATCTTTTGTTCATAGGGTCACTATGAGTCATGCTCAACTCGACGGCACCTAACAACAATTTGCTTTCTATTAATTGCTTGCTTATACTTTTAACTTGCTGGTCTGTCTGATACTTCTCTAAATCTGAACATTCACATTAAGACAGACTAGGAAGAAAGATTGGCCATCCACTTCTGACATAGCAGGCCTCTGAAAACCCTATGTACAAGATTTGTCCTGGAAAGGGTTAAACCAGGTGGCTCCTTGGAGGCAAGGATTCTGAGGCTCTGTCTAACATACTTTGGACATGTTGTGAGGAGAGACCAGTCCTTGGAGAAGGACATCATGCTTGGGAGGGTGGAGGGACAGTGCAGGAGAGGAAGGCCCTCTATGAGGTGGATTGATTCAGTGACTGGGATAATCGGGATGGGAGTGTCAGAGGCAGTGCGATTGGCACAGGATAGAGCAGAGTTTAGGGCTGTTGTACATAGGGTCGCTATGAGTCGCAAGCGACTCAACGGCACATAACAACAACAACAACAAGGTATCTAAATATATTTTGCCTTCTAGTTAATGGTTTGGGGGACAATACCTTTTTATAGACCTTATAATTTTAATGATTAAAAGTTAGGAATGATTTTTTGGGGGGAGCCCACATAAATTACCTTAGGAGATACTGTTGTTGATTGCCTTCAAGTTGAGCACAACTCATAACAACCGTACAAGCAAAAGCCCTGAAGCCCCTCTACATCCATCGACATTTATCAAAGTTCATTGAGTTTCCGGAGGCATGCTGTTTAGGAAAGGGATGCCACTCCTTAAGGGGTCAGTCCTAGAAGAAAGGCATTCTACTTAGAGAAAGTATCAGTTTAAGCATATGGATTATGAGACAGGATTAGCAGAACTTCACTTTACTGTGTGATACACTATGTGTAGTTGTGTAACACACCATGACATGACTAGTAGTTAACTCCATGACATCTCATTACAATAGAAAAAGATAACTATTTTACTAAACATAGTTAATCTTAAACGCTTTTGCTATTGGGTCTGTTCGAACTTAATCACCACTCTCTTTTGGGATTTTGATTCTGCAAATCTTAATGGGATGAGACTATCTATACTTTCGCATACAAAACATTGGCAGATTTGAATTTCTAGAGCTTTCCAATCTTTTGGTTAGCAACACATCACAACAGAAACTACACAACTAGAGCTTCTTAATAGTGATGAAATTTTAAATTGATTTCAGAAAATGTAAATATTTTTAAAGACTAATTGTTGCTATATGTTGAGTTGCCTTTGACTCACAGCAACCCTATGTACAAAAGCTCTGAAGCTTACCCTATCCTGAGCCAGTCTCCAAAGAAGAAATGGAATAAAGCACAAAGAGGATTCACAGATTGACAGAAAAGAAAATTCTAACTGGAATACAGCATATCCATAGCTTAACCTACTAAGCACTAGAATGGTAAATATATATACATATAATATTTATATATTTTACTGACATAAATTTTACTTATTGTTAGTTTCCAGCTCCTAACGGTGCACAACTCTTAACTCTATTTCTACCTCCTCCTCTGTACATAGAATGAAATACTGTCTGGTCCTGCAACATTCTCATCACTGTTGCACCGTCTGAGTCTACTGTTGCACTTACTGTATCCAAAAATCCCTTGAAGTTCTCCTTTTTTACTGGCTCTCTTCCCCTCCATGTATGTGTAAAGTCCTTCTCTAGGGGTGGGCCTTTATGGTAACACATGCAAAGTATATGAGACAAAGTGTCCTCAGCAGCATTCTATCTGTTGTTGTTATATACTATTGAGTAAGAACATACTCACAGCTGACCCACCAGAGAGTTTTCAGAGTCAGTAAATGCACAGGAAGGGACTGCCTATCTGTCACCTGTGGAACGGCTGGTAGATTAGAACCATGTGTTTTTGGGTTAGCAACTAACTCCTTCCCATTAAGCTACCAAAGCTCTTAACTTTTTTATAAAACACATTGCTATTCTAGAAGTCCATGACAGACACATTCACTAATCTTCCATAACAGTATAATTCAAAGGCATGTATTCTTCTTTGGCCTTCTGTATCCATTGTCCAGCTTTTGCATGCATGTGAAGTGATTTACAATGCCATGGACAGGTTTGTGTGCATCTTAGTCCTCGGTGTGATGCCTTTGCTCTTCAATAATTAAGAGGAGAGTTTGTAGTAGACTTGCCCAGTTACAAAAATGCTTTTGGACCTTTTGACTGCTCCTTCCATGAGTATCGATTATAGATCCAAGTAAAATCAAACCCATGCCAACTTCATTCACCTAATAAAACACATTATAACTGCTTCTGCTACATCTGTTGGTTTGAGGTTTTCTGTTTGGATTTCACTTATATAAAGAACTCCAGTAAGTGTTCCTGTGCAGGCTTTGTTATGAACATTGGGCTATAACTCATTTGGATAAATATGTACAGAGTTGATTGCTAGATTGTATTGTAAAACTATTATTAGCAACAACCACAGCAACAACTACTATTAGCTTTGTAGTAGTTCTTAGAAAGCTACAAGACACTTAGAAAAACAATCTGTGTAAATGAGAAGGAAGAAAAATGAATGGTTCTCCCAGCGCCACAAAGCACATGATGTTTCCTTAAGGCCTGTCCTCCTTAAAAAATGATACACATACATAATTATTAGAATGATAGTGTGATAGATGACAGAATAAGGTGACCTCTTGCTACTGGAGTATTATCTAGTTACTTCAATCCCAGAATTCACATGCTTATGCATCTTTGGAGCTCTGGTGGCAAGAAGCTGTGCTGTTATCCTGAAGGCACGCAGTTCAAGGCCACCAGCTGCTCCACAGGAGAAGGGCAATCTCTTCCCATGCAGTTAACTGCCTCTGAAAACCCTCCAGAGGGTCAGCGATGAGTCAGTTCCTATCTGACAGGCCACCACCACCACAACAGCACTGCACCTTTGTGTTTACATGCCTGCCTCCCCAGAAGACTCTGACATCCCTGAGGGGACAGACGTTGTGCTGACTTTGGCACTTCGTATCCAGCGTAGTAACTAGAACACTTATTCAAAATAACTTTTTACCGATTGAATGAACAGAGGAATAGCGTAATCATTTTATTAGTAATCAGTCATACAACCGTCAAAAGACAGTCACTGTCTCTATGCATGTAATGTGGTAAGAACTACAACATAGAACAATAAAGGGGAAGTAAACGTAATCTGCTTTTTCTGACATTTCTTTCCATTTCCTCACATCTCCCTGTTCAACTCCCTCAAAAGAAAAGAAAGACATAAAGGAGGTGAAGCGTTTCAATTGATCGATTTCCAAACAAATGCAGCCACTGCAACTGCCAAAGTTCTGTTTTTTGAACGTGGTATGCACAGTAGTGAATTAATTATGGGAATTATGAACTCCTGGGGCTTGATGTGTTGAAACCGAAGAGAGAATTAAATTCTAAAGGAACTACCTCTAGATTTTGATGTGAAATAAAACTTTTTGCATCGACCCTGAACTAATGAAGATCAAAACGTTCCCTTGGTGTGATCAGAGTTACTCCCAGGTTGAATACCTCTCAGCGCGTGGAGAAGAAATGGAAAAGCAAAAAGCATTGATTTTGAAGACATTTCTTGTCTTGCAAACCAAATATTACACAAATAGATTTCCTCTTAATCTTTTAATAAACCGAAACAGTTAGTGGTTTCTGCAAATGGTGCCTGAGCCTAATCTCACGGAAGGCTCTACAGTTCTGTAGTGGATTAGAAGTGTCCTATCTTTCAATATTTGTCTTTGCTCCTTTCAGTAGCTAAATTTAATTCTTATTATCCACAATGACAAGGCAATTTCAGAGGATGAAATTTCTCATGTGAAACCTACACCTTTCAAATAATAATTCACAACTCCAGATTGGATTTGTGTGTCTGTGTGAGTGCGCGTGCACACACACAGTTTACCTGAAGATGACCACTTCTTTGTGAACATGTAACTCATCTCAGATAATTAAAAATCAGAGGACATTTTGTGGCTTTTATTGTTTAGGCATGAGAAGTGAAACACTATTGTTAGTAGGAAAAGATTAAGATCTCATCTTTCCTGATAGAGTCGCAGTAAGGGACAAAACAGCAACATTAAACACAAAACCTCACATTTCAATCACTTTGGGAATGGCAACGATGTTAGGCAGGTTTGGGAGGGCAATGTCATCTTTCCTTGTCCATCTTCCACCTTGTTGTTGTTGTTGTTGTTTAATGCCGTCGAGTCGTAGACGACTCATAGCGACCCTATGAACGAACACCCTGAGCACTGTTCGTACATAGAGTTTCCAGAGGCAAGCCATTTCGGAAGTGGATGCTGCTCCTGCTTCCAGGCTTGTTTTAGTTGGGAAGCTCCAGCCAACACTGTCCACCATGGGTGCCCATTACCACGATTGGCACATCACTGTCACAGACTTCAGCATCACAGCAGCACGAGTTCCCTCTGTACAGCAACGCACAGACCAGTGCTATACCACCTACACTCGTAAAAACCAAAACAATCCCAAAACCCTCAAGTTGACCTGCCACCTATTCATTCTCCATTGAGTTTCCAAGAATGCAAATATTTACAGGAGATTTTCAGCTTTCTCTCCAGAGCAAGATTTAAAACACCAGCTTTTCAGTTACAACCCAGCGCATAATATATTCCACCATCTGAGCCCTGTTAACCTGGTTTTACTCACTCATTCACTCACTCGTCCTTGTGTTGATTTTTACTCTCCTGTGATATTGTTGGTGGATTTGTATTAACTGTTCTCATCTTTTTTTTTGTTGATTTTAAGTCTCATGAAGCTCACTGCTGTTCTCTTGATTTCAAGTCAAATAACACCCCATCATGTTCCTGAGATGTTACATCTTTCTGGGGGCCATGGTGGTGGAATTGAGTGCATTTAACAGCTAACTAAAAGGTGGTACATCTCCTGGTTGTTCAAACAGAGCAAAAGCTTTGCAAGAGAAAGATATTATCCTAACTTTGAGATTTACCACTTTGGAACCCAGTGGAGGTTTGATAGGAAATTGACTCGGAAGTAGTTAGTGTTGTTGTGTTTAGGTGCCATTGAGTCAAGTACAACTCATAGAGACCCTATGAATAAAGATCTGAGCCTTGTTCTATCCTGTACCAAACTCACAGTCTCTGAGGTAATCAGCCCATTACTTCAGTCACTGTGTCAATCCTCCTGGTTGAGGGTCTTCTTCTCTTTCACTGTCCCCCAGTCTTTCTACGTGTGATGTCCTTCTTCAAGGAATAGTCTCTCCTAGCAACATGCTCGAAGTCTGTGAGATGAAGCTTCTCCATCCTTGCCTCCAAGGAGCACTCTGGCTGCACCTTCTCCAAAAAGCTTACTCTTTGGGCAGTCCGTGCGATATTCAATACTCCTCTCCAATGCCACAGTTCAAAGGCATAAATTTTAATCCTGTCATCCTAATCCACTGTCTAGCTCTCAGTAGCACAGTAAATGATTGAAAAGACCATGGTCTGAATCTACCAGACCTTACTCCTCAAACTAGCATCCTTGCTCTTCAGTAATTTGACAAGATCCCTGACTGTTGACTTTCCCAGTGCAATATGTCTCCTGATCTCCTTATTGCTGGCAACAAGTGTATTTATTACGTATCCAACTAATATGAAGTTTTTTACTCTTTCAATCTTTTTCTCCATCTATCATGATGCCACCTGTTGGTCCAATGGTGAGAGTTGACATTGTGATGTAATTCATATTGAAGGCTGCATTGTTTGATTTTCTGCAACAAGTATCCCAAGTCCTTCTCACTTTCAACAAGCAAAAGTGTTTCACCTGCAAATTGAAGATTATTGATGAGTCTCTCTCCAAATCTGATGTCACACTATTCTTCAGAGAGTCCAGTTTCTAACTCTATCTCAGTCTGGAAGTTTCACTGATATCTGTCCACTACTGGTGACAATCTTGGTATTTGAATTTGGCATAGCTTCCAACATCACAGCAACACACAATTCACCCAGGACAGCAAGTTACAGATACTCTACACATAGAGCAAACTATGAGCAAGCAAGCATGCAAATATAAACCAAACAGTAATGTTATGGAAAAACAGAAAACAAACTGAGTGGCCTAAGACGGCATATCTGTCAGCTTAGCAGAAGATTGAAGTGTCCAATCTAGTAGGAGTTTCTGTTTATCTGAATGGGTACCAACCCTCTGTGATTTGAGCCATTTCAAATGTAATACCACTTCCCCAGAGAGCATCTTGTGAACTCAAACTGTGTCTTGTGATCACAGTACTGCCTCTTACCACTAGGCCACCAGAGCTGCAACCTCTTCTGGTGTAGGGTGTATCAAGGGATGGGGCAAGTAGCCTGGGGCAGCTTCTGTTGGCCTCAGAAGAGCCTAGAAATCAGGTTTTATGGAAGTTGTAAATCTCATGAGAGACGATTTCTTTATCAGAGTTGTTGGTGGATTCAAACCTCCAGAGGGGCGCCATATTTTGATTAGCACCATAGTTTCCTATAAACTAAGTCAGCAGAGCTTCCTCTAATTATGTGCTGTTGGTGGTGTGTACTCTCTAGTCAGAGCTGACCCTCCAGTGGAGTTTCAGAAGATGTAGATTGCATAGGAGGCTGCCTATCTTTCTTCCATGGAGCAACCGGTGAAATCTGAACTGCCTGCCTTTGTGTTGACAAGTGCCACTGAGTCAAGTACAACCCATAGCAACCCTATGAACCACCAGCCTGAATTCTGTCCTATCCTGTACCATCCTCAGAATCTTTGACACACTCAAACTTCTTGCCACAGACACCATATCAACCCTCCGGGTTGAGGATCTTCCTTTCTATCACTCCTCCTTGACCTTCCCAAGCACGATGTCCCTCTCTAAGAAAGAAAACCTCTCCCAGCAACATGTCCAAAATATGTGAGATGAAGCGTTCTCATTTGCACCTCCTGAAAGCACTCTGGCTGCACATTCTCCAAGGCATAGCTGTTTGTGTTTTTGGCAGTCCATAGATCTTTAACACTACTCAACACCACAGTTCAGAGGCATCCGTTCTTAGTTTTGTCACCCTTAATCACTGCACAGCTCTCAGATGCATAGCTAGTGTCAGAAAAGACCAGGGCCTGAATCAGGCACATCTCTGTCCTCAAATGAACATCAACACTCCTCAGTAATTTGGAGAAGTCCCTGACCACAGACTTTCTCCTTGTCTCCTGACTATTGACTATTGATACCAAGTGTATGGATTTTGGACTCAAGTAAAATGAAGTCTCTGACAGTCTCAGTATCTTCTCTGTTCATCATGACACTGCCCTATTAGTCCTAGACAATACTTATTCTCAAATATTATCCTTTTCTGTTATCAACTGAAGAAATTGAAATGACAAAAAAAAGATGTAATTCATGTTAGACGTAGACTAGTCTTTGAGTAAGACACTAGACAATTAAGGGCACTCAATTACTTACCATGTGTAGTGTCCTTTGGACTGGAAGCTAGTTAGCAGCTTCTCTGACGTCAGTCAGGATTGTTCACTCCCCTGGCTACAGCAATAACAAAACATGTAAGCGGAAATTAGTAAATGTCCCTTGAGGTGCACTTTTCCTCAGTTGAAACCACTGGCTTAGACACAATATCTACTACATCACAATTTGTCACATCGTTATTGTTGTTGTTGTTGTTATGTGCCGTCGAGTCGCCTGCGACTCATAGCGACCCTATGTACAACAGCCCTAAACTCCGCTCTGTCCTGTGCCAATCTCACTGTCTCTCTGACACTCCCATCCCGATTATCCCAGTCACTGAATCAATCCACCTCATAGAGGGCCTTCCTCTCCTGCGCTGTCCCTCTACTCTACCCAGCATGATGTCCCTCTCTAAGGACCGGTCTCTCCTCACAACATGTCCAAAGTATGTTAGACGGAGCCTCAGAATCCTTGCCTCCAAGGAGCCACCCCGTTTAACCCTCTCCAGGACAAATCACTTTGTTTTCCTAGCAGTCCATGGTATTCTCAATACTCTTCTCCAGCACCACAGCTCAAAGGCATCAATTCTCCTTCTATCCTCCTTGGTCATTGTCCAACTCTCTGATGCATAACAGGTGATTGTGAAGACCATAGCCTGTATCAGACGCACCTTAGTCTCCAAAGAGACACCAGCGCTCTTCAGCACTTTGGAGAGGTCCCTAACAACAGACTTCACCATTGCAATGCACCTTTTAATTTCGTTATTAGGCTTATATATTCAGGCTATATTAATTCCAAATGTTTATTCATTTTATTCCTTGCTTGTTTAGGGATGTGGTCAAGGACTTGGCCTTCAAAGTCAAAATGCCAGAGTTTTTAGTCCAGCTTTCTTAGTAACTGTATTGATGTCCTTGGGCAAGTTCTCAACCGCTCTATGACCTCGTTCTGTCCTGGAGAAGTGGGAATGAGGTTATTAGCAAGAAGAATGATTTTCTAGGAAAGGTCTTAGTCATAGTACCTTCCCAGACGAGTGACCTTCAAAATCAGGGGAGAAAAATAGAAAACATTTCCATCATGTTATTTTTATTTCACTCTTGTACCTCCTTTACTGTGCCAAGGAATACTGCACTAGTCCAATAACCTCTTCACTATATATCACCTCTCCCCAAACATACTTAAAATTACAATGCCTGATCACTATAATCAACCATAAACACTTAGTGTTTTCAAGTGGATTTTTGATTCAGAACAACTTCCTATTGAGCTTCCAAGGCATTAAATCTTTTCCAGGATGAGAGAGTCCATTTTTTTTCCTTTTT
>NW_006399751.1:9642931-9650217 GCF_000299155.1 Elephantulus edwardii
AAAATGGAAATAAACTTAATATAAGGGGAAAGGAAATTCTTATCTTTTATGTCTGAGAAGGGACTCTAGTGTCATAGCCCTTAGCAAGTTGTGTTGCTAATCCAAAGGCTGCCCATCTGTGATGGTTCAAATCCCAGAGTGGCTCTGTACAAGAGAGATGGGAAATACCCTTCTGTGCAATTTATAGCGTCAGACACCTCAGGATGAGTTACTATGAGTCAAAATAAGCCCAGTGGCAGTGAGTTTGAGTTTAAGAGTCATGAAACACTCTACTGCATTTGAATGTGAATCTAAAAGGAAAAAAATAAATACAAGCCAAATATTAAGGAATGATTGACATTTTGAAATGTAAATATGGAAATAAACATTTCCTGTGGGAAAAGACAAAGTAAAGCATTATTATGAAACTTAGAAAACACAGCAGTTATAACATCCAAAGGGAAATGTTCAGCATTTCTCAAACTGAAGGGACAAAAGAAGAAACTCAAAACTCAAGTTGTGATAGTGAATGACTCCATGAGCAAAACACTGAACAATGCAAGAAGCATCAAAAGAAAATGCAAAGAATAAACAGTCTTGATATTGAAAAAAATTCTGGAGGTAGAATAGTATCTAGAACCAGTTGCCCTAAGCTTCAATTTACACTTAAAATACTAAGTTCATGACTCCAGGAACTGATGGAAATGGAATACCAATCGGCATGTTTTAAGAATGAAATTCAGCCCAGGAGGAAGTAACTTTTCAATATCATTTAAGTGAGAAGAGAGGTCCTTGGCTAACTGATTGGAAGGGATCTAATGCTAAATTTTTTTTTTAATTTTTTTTCTTTTAAAGAGAGATGACCAAGAAATCCACTTGCAAAATAGCTTGCCTTTGGAAACTATGAACTTGGAGAAACGATGAAAGTTATACAAGTGTTCAGGTTTTTCGTTCATAGGTCACCATGAGTTGTCTAAGACTCAATGGCACCTAACAATAATACCACCACTGCCAACAAAAACAACAAAAAACAACAACAATGAGAGAGCTTTGTGGGCCTGGGGGATAGAAAGTGATGCTACCAAGCCAAAGGTGGGTGATTTTAATCCACAGCCCTCAGGCCTGGTTTTAATTGTTTTTGGTCAAGCATTCTTCTAGGTGGCATAGCCCTGGTCTGTTCATTTGCTGTACAGAGATAACTCATGATTGCTCTAATGTCACACACTGTGACCCTGATGTGCCAAAGGCGATATTGGTCACCTATGGTAGACAGTGTTTGGTGAAGCTCCCCGATTAAAACAAGCTTGGAAGCAGGAGTGGCATCCACTTCTAAAATAGCTTGCCTCCAGAAACTCTATGAACTTGGAGAAACGATCAAAGTTATACAAATGTTCAAGTCTTTCATTCACAGGGTCGCTATGAGTCATCTATGACTTGATGGCACTTAACAGCAACTGTAAGATTGGTTAGTTGATTATTACTGAAGCCTGCAGATTGTAAAATTTTTCTTCTTTTCTGCAGCAGTATCTCACAGCGTCGTTATGAGTCATCTATGACTCGACAGCACTTAACATAATTAACATCACACATAGAAAACGTTTTGCTATAGATCATTTGAAATGTTTGGAGGAGTACTAGCTGCGGTCAAGTAGGGGCTCTTCAAAATAGCCCCTCAGCAAGATGAATTGACTTAGGCCCTGCAATGATAGAGTCCAACATAGCAATGATTACAAGGAATGATGAAGAAGGACTGAGCACTATCTCATTCTTGGGTAGATAGGATTGCTGTCAGACGGAATCATTGTAATGACAACTATCAACAGGGAAAAAGCCTGTTCTACCTAAAGAAATCAAATGAAGCGCTATGTGCCAGAGTGATTCTAAAGGAAAGCTAACACACAGAGCTTATTGAGAAAACTGTAATGTGCACTTGTCTGTAAAAGTTATTAAAGCTTTGACATTTGACACGCGAAGAGTTCCTGGCTTACACTGCTAGTTCAGGTATTGATTAATCTGCAATGATACACTTCCACCTCCATTCTTTGCTCTTTCAGGTCTCGGTTTAAATTCTCTTCCCAGAAAGGTTTTCTTTACCACTGATTTCACTAATATGTTTCACACTCTAATTAGTGTTATGGAAAAAAAAATTTGAAAAGATATAAAATATTCCAGCAGGAAGTCTTAAATCTTTATCGTTCATTTCCCAGGTTTCCAGAAGAAAGGAGATTTTTTTTTTTAATTCATTCATACTGCTGACTAAGTGCTAGAGAGTTGTGTTGCCAACCCTAACATACACAATTTGAATCCAACCTCAAGGTACGCCTCACAGGAGAAAGATGGAGAAAGATGGGAAGTCTCTTCCATGTGATTTACTGCTTCTGAAAACCTCCTGAAGGGTCAGCTATGAGTCAGATCCAACTCAAAGATATGTAACAAATACCAATGCTATGAGCATTGCACGGCAAACAGCATTTAAAACATGGTTGTCAAATGAATGCATGAATGAGAGTTGCCCACTGTAATGTTGTAGATTAGTGGTAATCCAGGAACCTGAGGCCATGCCATCAACTCAGTATCTGGCTGGTGACATATGGCCTCCAAATACCTACTTGAAGGGTCAGCTCTGAGTTGGTTGTGGCCCAAATGGTAATGAGACTCCAGCTTTCACATTCTCATGCAAGACCAAGAATATGTGGGGACAGGCCAAGAGATGTGGTTTTGCTAGGTTCTTTTGAATGATGATATTGGTGAAGAATATTGATTCCATGACCGGGGTTCCAAGTCACGGTGACATTGGAAAGAAATAATGCTCAAGTTTACATCCTCCTCACCATCACGAACACGTGGAAAACCATTTTCTTGTTCTTGCTGACCGTCTACTTCAACAAGCATTATGTTCTTCCAGGGCCTGGCCTCTCCTGATAAGATGTCCAGAATACAGAAAAATATTCCCACCTTCATTGCAAAGGATCATTGTAGCTGTTCTTCCAACAAAGATTTGTTCATTCTTCTCACAGCTCATGATTCATGTAATAGTTTTCACCAATACCATAATTCAAAAGCTTCAGTTCATTGGTGGTCTCCCTTATTCATTGTACCACTTTTCCGTACATACAAGAAAATTAAAAATATGAACTTGAGTCAGGTGTCTCTTGTCCTCAAGGTTACAGCTTTGTTCTCACACTTGAAAGAGCTATTTTGTGGCAAATTTACCAATCACTACATTGTTTGATTTCTTAACTGCGGCTTCTATGAGCCTGGATTATTAATCCTCCAAAATTTAAATCGTCGACAACTTTAAATTTTTGTTGTTGTTGTTTATCATTACATTTCTTAATGGTTCAGGGAGCACTGCTGGCCTCGGGGCAAGGAGCTGCACTGCAATCCCGAAGGTACACAGTTTGAATTCACCAGCTGCTCTGTGAGAGAAGGACAGGTAATCTCCTCCTGTGAGATTAACTGCATCTGAAAACCCACCAGAGGGTCAGCCATGGGGCGGTTCCACCTTAAGAGTACAAAACAACAACAACAACTATGGTCCAGGTGTTAGAACTATTTTTATTATTGCTTTATGTTTATATTGCTTTATATGGATATGCTATTGTTTATTGAGATGAAATCCATAGAAATCCATAGTGAAGACTATAGTTTTTCACCTTTACTGTTCAGTGTCTCAAGACCTAGTCACTTCCAGCAAGTTATCTAAGTGTCTATGGTCAGACATATAGTTTAAATTATATTTCCAGTAATTAGAAAGCTTTGTGTATATGGTGAGCACTGGTGGTCTAGTGGCAAGAAGCTGCACCACAATCTCAAAGGCACGTGGTTCGAGGCCACCAGCTGCTCTGTGGGAGAAGGATGGACAATCTCCTCCCAAGCGATTAACTGCCTCTGAAAACTCGCTGGATGGGCAGCTATGGTTTGGTTCTTACTCTATGGTACACAACAACCACAGGCCACCAGAGCTCTCATATGACATAACAAGTATATAGTAAAGGATCTCTGGTGGGCTCATCCATAGGGAGTTATACTGCTAATCCAAAGCCTGTGTGTCTCTGGTAGTTGGAATCCACCAGCTGCTCCCTGGAGAAAGATGAACAGTCTCTTTCTATTACAATTTTCAGCCTCTGGAGGGTCTCCACGAGTCAGAACTAACTCTACAACAGTGAGTTGAACACTGCATAAAAAGAAGGAACCCTGGCAGCATAGAGTATAACATGCCAAGCTGCTAAGTAAAGCAAGCTAGCAGTTTGGATGTACAAGCACTCGTTGGAAGGAAACTGGATCATCTCCTGCAGTAAATAAAGATTAACCACCTCAGAAACTGGATGGAGAGAGAGTTGCTATGAACCAGACTTGACCTGAGGCCTGTGGTTATGTACATGGTACAAGAATGGATTATCCCGCACCCCCCCCCCCCCTGCGCAACTCTAAAACAGTAAAAGTCCAACTCAGAAATTTGTCATTTTCATGTCTGACCCCATTCTGCAGCTGCGTGTCTACGGAGTCATGGATTTGTGGAATTCATTTTCTGTTATACTTCCTCGTACAATGTTTTGACCATGGCTGATTATAAAGCTCAATCGCAATGGAGAAAATTACCTAGTAATTCAGAAAAGAATTCTTTTCCAAAGCCCGCAGAAATCTGCTCTTCAATTTAGATGAAACTTTACAGAATCAGGCTGTTTGCGTGAGTTGTAAGTATTGTTTAGTGTTTTGACCCAAAGTTTTTTGGATATAGCATTCAAGCAAATGTGAATTTATGCCTGTTTCTTTCTCTGTCTTTCTGTGAGATGAATTCAGATAAACTTAAAATACCTTCTCTGTTATTTAGTCGTTTATCCCTTTCTTCCTGTAGTCATGTATTTCCAATACATGTACTCAAGATGAGACTACAAATACAATTTTCTACTACGCTGTTGTAAGGTGCCAATGTATCAACTAGAACTCGTCAGGATCGGACGGACTTTGTCCTCTTCTCTGACACATGGGAACACTGGCCCAGTCACTGTCAGTCGATCCCCCTGAACATCTTCCTCTCTTTTTCTGAACTGCCACTTTTCCTCCTTTCCCAGCATGCTCTCCTTTTCCAAGGACTGGACCCCCTTAAACTATGCCCAAAGCATGTGAGAGGTAGTGTCACCACCCTGAACTCTGCTTAAACATTAATAAACATTGATACTGTTTATTAATTAAACATTAATAAATTCAGATATGGGTACTTTTTTCATCATCTAATGACTTTTTTATATTTTATTAATTTTAATGAACATTTACAGAAATTTTGGATTTCCATTCATTTTTTGTTGCACTTTTCTCCCTACCCACCCATCCCCCTGAGTTTGTTCTTCTCTTTGAAAAGTAAAAGAAAAATTCCTTCATTGGTATACAATCCCACATCCCCCCACCAGTACACTCCACTACGCAACCTTCATTCTGGACTCTTGTCATCTAATGACTTTTTTTAGAAATAGTTTTTATTTTTAGAAATGGGAAGGAAATAAAATTACAAATGTGTGTGCTAACAACTGGTTTTGGATTGGAACTACCCAAAGCTATTGATGGAAACCAAGATTTTAAGAGCTTGATTTCTCTCCCATGTATGGCATGCCCAGCTGCCTGGTTGTTGAGTACACATAAGAAGAGGTTCATTGCTACTTTATCCCCCTCTGCATTTCTTAGTCTCACAGAATCTGGGCTTTCTCTTTCTTTTTTTAGTGGAAACATGATGGATTGTTTCTTACAATTGGTGAGAATGATTCTGGTTCTCTGTATCCTTAAAATAGACCTTCCACACAATGTAGTCACATTTTGGACTTGTGTCATGCTCACAGAAGCAAACTTTTAACACAAAATGATAAGCCCTGTTTACTAACTCCTAAGTATGAATTTAGTTTGATAAGCAATATTGAACTTGACTCTCACTGTTGTTGGATCAAAACTGACTCATAGCTGACCTTACTCTGGGGAGAATACCGCTCACCTCTCTCCAGCCGGCAGATCTGAACAGCCAGAGGTGTGGCCTTTGAGTTACCAGCACAACTCTCCATGGACTAGGCAATCAGCACTCTTAATAGGCATCTTTTATTGTCTTTATCACAGAGTCAGAATGAATGCATAGCTGACCCTCCAATGGGTTTTCAGAGACAGTAGATCATACAAAAAGATATGGTCCATTTTTCTTTCACAGAGCAACTCATGGATTTGACCCACATACATGTCTTTGGGTTGGCAGCACAACTTCTTGCATGAGACCACCAGAGATGGTTACTAAATATTAGTATAGAACAATCATGTGACAAAAAATAAAAAAGCATCTTAGTAAGTTTTATAAATACAGTAGAGGATCAGTTATGAGTTGATTCTGACCCCATGACAATGAGAGAGAAGAAAGGCAGTAATAGGCAATAAAATCTCCCTAATGAACATTATGCTTGGGTAAGACTTTGAAAACTAATCTAACTAAGGAAAGAATCATTTTTTTAATTATTATTATTATTATTTTAAGTATAGCATATGTAAAGAGCTCTGGTAGCCTAGTGGCAAGAAGCTGCACTGCAATCCTGAAGACATACAGTTCAAATCCACCAGCTGCTCCACGGGAGAAGGATGAGCAATCTCCTCCCATGAAATCCTGGTCTGAAATCCCACTGGAGGGTCAGCTACAGCTCAGTTTGAATCCCACTGGAAGCTCAGCTGTGGTCCAGTTCTGACTCAACGGACTTGACCCCACAACACAGCATATATAGAAATTTGAAAGTATAAATGATATAAATGACAATAAGACAACCAAAGACATTTAAATTGTTAGGAACACAGTAACAAGATGTAGGAACAGGTATAACAAATTTGAGAGCAATAAAAAAGTAGGAGTGGGTCGTGATATTTCTAATTCTTAACTGTCTTCATATTATAGTACCCCAAATGGAACCCCTTAATGTAAATGATTCATATACTCACTTATAACTTAAAATATTATAAGTCTGAGTCCCCTCAGAAGGAAAGTCTAGTAACCTCTGATTAAAACATCATCTATTGAAAACTCTATAGTGCTCAACTGGGTTCTCAGGACATACAGGGCTGTCATGGTCCAGAATTGATTCCACAGTTTGTTTAGATGAAAAAGAAAAGAAAGCTAATGTTCACTTTTTTGGAAATATCAGAGGATGTCGAGTAAGAAGTGTAATCTTTTCTCTCACAATTCAGTGGCCTTGACAAAAATCTTCTATTCTGAACCTTATTTGTCTCCACTTAGAGTTTCTTTCTGTTGGACCTACTGAATCAAAACTGACTCATACTTCAATGCC
>NW_006399751.1:9650812-9684807 GCF_000299155.1 Elephantulus edwardii
GAGGCAGGATAATTCACGGGAGACGATTGCCCATCTTTCTCCCATGGAGCAGCTGATGGGTTTAAACCAAGTGCTTTGGGTCGAAAGCTCAACCTCTTACTACTAAACCACCGAAGCTCCCAGCACCTTACTTGTCTCAGCTGACAGCTGAAGGATCGTAAAGTTTTAAAGCTTTCTCGGAAATTTTTTGTGAATGAAAAAGGGCTTTCAAAGTTGAAAACATCCACCCCAAAAAAGTGATACTTCTCTCCTACTGTCATTGATTTATTTTCAAATATTGAGGGTGGCTTAGTATTTATTAGAAATAGAGCTGGCTATTGGTAATTTATCAATAAACAAGATAGATAAAGCCCTGGTATTGAGTAGCTGCTATCGCTTTTGTTGTGCCCTTTTATTAATCTAAGGTCTGTAATGAACAAAGTATTTCAAACAACAGCACATACAAAGATCCAACAATCACAATCAAGTTGACATCACACACACACACAGTCACTAACAGAAGATTCTAGCTGTGTTGTCCCTTCAGTTGTTGTGTCTCTTTGCACAAGACTGGGCCAGTGGGGATTCCAACCAGGATTGCCTCTTCTAGTAACTGAGGCCACAGGACAGAAAGGCCAGGAAGCAAGCCACACACTTGCCTTGGTTTTACCCTTTGACACTATCTCGGTGAAAAAGAAAGGCTGCGTTGTGTTGCTAGGATACCTCCATATTTTAGATTTGACAATGCCTTGGGCTCTCGACTCTTGCTCTTTCATGTCTTTTTTCATCTGTCAAGCTTCTCAGTTGGGAACAGAGTGTCAGGCAACCCTGCACTGGCCTCATCTTTTACAAACTCTCGGTTAACTTGTGCTCCTTCTCCCTCCTCTCCATCCACTTATACATTCTCCTTTCAGTTCTTCCAATTGGTCCTAGAGGTTTTTTAACGCACCTTTCATCTTGTGTCAAGGTACACACACACACACACTCACACACTCTTAAGTACCAGCTCCCAGCTCTAGCCCACTGGTGGGGGCTTCCTGGATTATCACATGAAGAAACATTTTAAGGTGAGATACGGAGTTCAGCAGGAGAATGAAGAAGCAAAGTAATCAGATTCTCCCTTGGACTGATTGACTTGCAAGGTGACAAATTTGGGACAATCATTCTTTAAAGAAGCCCAGTTTATTACTCCCTTTTAAGATTAAAATAAAAATCAGATATTCTTTTCTTTAATATATTCTTTCCCAGTATGTTTTGTTAGGTGCCAGCCAAAAGAAAGGTTCTCAAACTAACTTGACATCAACATATATGTGTCCCAAGAGTGTAGTCTGAAAGGCTGTAGGAATTATTTCAACCATACCAATTTTCCACCTTAGTGATGATCAATAAACTTTACTATCAATATCAGCTTCTCGGACAATGTGTAAATGAGTGTTAACCAACTAGTTGTTGTTGATCCAACACCAACCATGGCCACTCTGGGTGTATTACAGGAGACACGTGCTCTCTGGAATTTTCAGTGGCTGGTATTTTGGAAATAGATTACTGGCCTTTCTTGTAAAGATGTCCTCCTCGTAGACTTGAACCTCCAACTTTTCAATTGCAGCCAAGCATATTATCCACTTTCTCCACTCTGGGACTCTATCCTGGGATTGTGAGTAATAAGAGAACTTACTTCGTAGCCCTTTTCAGACAATTCAATGAGTATTAAATGAGTATTTAAAGTATTCTAAATTTGTAAAAATTTCCAGTAACAGTTCAATGGCCATGGTAATGAAGTCTCCCATGCCTTCAATAAGAACTCTTCTCAATGGAGAATTTAGACAAGTCCCAAATCTATTTCCATGGGACAAGATGGTGAACAATTGAGACACGACTAGTTACTCTGAAGCTGCACCAAACTCCACCCTTCCATGTTATTAGAAGAAATTAACAAGGTGTATATAACTGTGTCAATTCTTTTCTATGTTTGTTTTCTTTTAATCTAAAGAAATTTAAATCCTTCCTTATCAGAGGCAAAAGATTCAAAATTTTATATGCTATGAGGTCAATTTTTTTAAGCTATAACAACCTTTCTGTTTTAATTTGGAAGCTCTTTAAAATGAAAAACAACTTAAACAGTAGGCAATGTCACTTACAATACATATCTCATCTAGAACTAAAAGGTGCTCAGTATTCAGATTTTTTAAAATTTTGAGTCCATTCATAATTTATGTGCACTTAACAACAAATGAAATTTTAAAAATGAATATTTGTATTTTATGGGCAAGTATTTACTGTTACTACTGCCACACCTCTTCCAAACCCAGCTTGTATTTCTGTCAGTTCTGTAAACGTATTCTTGTAGTCATTTTTGGATAATCTTCAGCAAGATTTACTTGTGATGTAGTGATATTGTTTGATAATGCCCACACTCTGTTAGATCACCTTTTTTTTTGTGAGTGGGAATAAATATGAATCTCATACAGTTAGTCAGACAAGTATCTGTCTTCCAGATTTCTTGATATGAACAGGTAAGCATGTCCAGAGCTGCATCTGTTTGTTGAAATATGTCAACTGGCATGTCGTCAATTCCTGAGGACTTCTTTTTTTGCCTATTCCTTCAGAGCAGCTTGAACTTTCTCATCACCACTGCCTCTTGATCACATGTTGTTTCATGAAATTCTCTGTGTCAGCCAGTTCTTTTTGGTAGAGAAACTATGTGTATTCCTTCTACCTTCTTTTGATGCTTCCTAGGTCATTCAATAATCTGCCCACTGCATCCTGAAGTATTGCAGCTCGAGGCTTGAATTAGTTCTTCAATGCCTTCAGCTTAAGAAATACTGAGCAAGTTTGTCCCTTTTGATTTTCTTACTCTAGTTCTTTGCACATTTCATTGTAATACTTTCCCAAACTGCTCTTTGAAATCTTCTGTTAAGCTCCTTCACTTCCTGATTTCTTACCTTTGATTTGGCTACTTAGTGTTTTAGTGCAACTTTCAGAATCTCTTCTGACGTCCATCTCGTTCTATCTCCTTTCTCTTTGTAAACGACCTTTTGCATTTTGACTCATGACTGACCCTCCAGTAGGTTTTCAGAGACTGTAATCACACAGGAGAAGATTGCCCACCTTTCTCTGGCAGAGCACCCTGTGGGTTTGAACCATCAACACTTGGGATAACAGTGCAATTCAGCCACCAGCGCTCTCTCGTTAAAATAAAATTTTCAAAATATTAGTTTATCTTCTGTTTATAAAATATTAGTTTTCTTCTTTGTGTACAGACTGAAGGACTTTTATGTTTCAGTCATCAGTAGCTAACTGTAAAGTCAGTGGTTTCATATAACCAGTGGTTCTTCGGAAGCAAAGAAGGAAAAAATTGTTCCAATAATATTGACAACCTGGGATTCCCTTTCAGGAAGCTCTACCCTGTCATGTGAGGCCACTTTTCAATGACACAACAACAATAACTATGCTAAAGCTTAGGCATGACATAAAGATGCATCAATTTCTGGTTGCTTTGTTGCACATTCAATCCAAGTTTTAGACTCTTAAATTTATCAATGATGTCCTGATTGTTGAAAAGAAAGAAATGTCATTGTATCATTCAGATTATGATTTTATTTTGTAACACAGTAGACAAATACATTTTCCTTTTTATTTTCTCCCACAGCAAATTGCTTGTTATGCTACGTGTAATTCATGATGTATTTCAAATTCCGTTCCCTTCTGTACTATGCTACGTTTAATGAGTTCTAGTGGAGACGACACTGATCACCCAAAGTTGGTGTCTCTTCACTGTTTCGAATCTTCCAGAGCCTCTGAGACAGGAAGATAAGTGACCTCTTCTCCGTGCGAGTTACAGTTTCTGGAAACGCACTGGACCTTCGGCTATGTGTTGATGCTGGCTAAACACCAAGAGGGGTTTTATTTCCTAATCCCAAATTTATTAAAGTGAACTTCACTATTTGCATTTTCTGTATTCCCAGTGTACACTACCTCTTTTGTTCTTTATGCTAGAAGAAATGGGAAGTTACTGAAAGGTTTTAAGCAATGGATAAGAGACACGTAGGAAATATGGACTACACATTAATGCCTTGCGTTAGGGTAGTGTCTATGCAGATATTTTTGCCTGTAGACCATATGCAGATAAACTAGCATAAATATTATCTCCATGTTCCTAGTAAGGTGTGCATCATATGAACTTGAAACTTGGCTCCCTAAATTAATTTTCACCCTGGATTGTTAAAGAAAAAAACCGCTATGTATATAACAAGATGTGACAAGTCTTAACTATCTTCTTCTTATTGCTTTGTACTCATATGAAGTCTGAAGAAAAATACCTATTCTGAATTTAACGATCATTTGAAATGTTCTTTTCTTGCTCTTATTTTAATTCAAGTAATTACCTGCTGAGTCATAGAGGGGTGAAGTAACTTGACCAACTCACTAGAGAGAGTAATATTAAATGATAGAGTCAGAATGTGTATCAGAATCAAAGCATTAAGTTCATATAAGACAAACAAAAAAGATGCTTTCATGTTTTGATATAAAATATTCCCTTTCATCTTCACTAGCTATAATATTTACATTGTTATTCTGGAAATACATCCTCCAAAAGAATAAACTATTTGTGTAGTTAGAGGCAAAGCAGAGATCTAAGTTTTTGAATATTCAAAACTATGACATCTAACAATCGTTAATTAGAAGGCAACTCTCATTCTCATAGACCTGGTCTTATTCAGCAATGTAAATTCACAAGATCCAGACCCCTTGGACTCCTCTTTTAAAGACGTGGTATTTTTATTCTCTACAAGGAAGAATCTCAAGTCACTAGCATGATCATAAATTCATGCTTGTTCTAATGCACAGAACCCTCAAGCAATAGACAAAGTTATCAATGAGCCCAGGGACATCTTTAACGATCACTTAGGCCAGATGGAAAGGACAGCCATCAGATGAGCACTGGGAACAACACATTTAATATATCTCCTTCGTTGCTTAGTTCTTTAATGACATCTCCTTTAAAGTGTCAATGATAAAGCCTGGAGCTTGAAGGTAAATCGGGTTGCGGCTACTCCATTAAGAGCTGCAAAAATGTCCCCCTCAGCTATGCATAAGAATAGACCAAAGAGACAAAACTGAAAATAATTGCAAGCAGAATGATATTGAGTTTAGCGAGTAAGTGCAGTTAACTACAGAATAATTGTTTTAGAATTATTGAGGGACTCTTCAGTGGCTGAACATTATAGGTCACAAGGTCGTAATCTGTTTGCCTAGTCTCTCTTTTCTCTAACCTCTTCCTCCACTCCCCACCCCCTTCCTTTTCAAAGAAAGACTTGCTGAAACACTATAGCTTGGAAAACATTGTTTAAATCTTGGCCATTCTACTTGGTAGTGTGACTTGGAGTGAATGAGTAATTTAACCTCTCAACTACTCCCATCTTCAAAAAGTGGATTGATTCTTTCTACTAAGATGGTGCTGAAAGTGAAGAAGGAAGCCACTGCCCCTCCCAACCGGAAGCCAAAGCAAAGGCATTAAAGGCCAAGAAGGCGTCCTAAAGAGCATGCACAGCGGCCTAAGACGCTGAGACTCCAAAGGCAGCCCAAATACCCCCGGAAGAGCACCCCTAGGAGAAGCAAACTTGACCACTGTGCCATCATCAAATTTTCCCTGATCACTGAGTCAGCTATGAAGAAGATAGAAGATAACACCACACTTGGGTTCATTGTGGATGCCAAGGCCAACAAGCACCAAATTAACAAGCTGTAAAGAAGCTCTATGACAATGATGTGGTCAAGGTCAACACTTTGATCAGGCCTGATGGAGAGAAGAAGGCCTGTGTCTGACTTGCTCCTGATTATTATGCTTTGGATATTGCCAACAAAATTGGATCATCTAAACTGAGTCCAGCTGACTAATTCTAAATACAAATTTTTCTCACCAGAAAAAAAAGTGGATTGTTTACACACACACACACACACACACACACACGCATTTTCATGTTATATAGATACATACATATAGATGTTATAGACATAGACATGGATGCTATACATATGTAAAGATGTAGCTAAATCTGTAAATGTAGTTGAAGATAGAATGTTGAATATACCATGGACTTCTTGGAGAAGAAACAGGTTTGTCCTGGAGAGGGTGAAGATGGAATGCTTCTTGGAGTCAAGGATTCTGAAGCTTCATCTGACATACTTTGGGCATGTTGCAAGGAGGGACTGGTCCTTGGAGAGAGACATCATGTTTGGCAGAGTGGAGGGGCGGCGAAGGGGAGGAAGACCTTCAATGAGATGGATTGATTCTGTGATTCAGGTGGTGGGAGTGAGTGTGTCAGAGATGGTGAAGTTGGCACAGGATAGAGCAGGAATTAGGGCTCTTGTACAGATGGGTCACTATGAGTCGCCAGCAACTCAACAGCACATAACAACAACAAAAATTGCAAAGGTTAAATGAGATAATCCATTATTAAAATGTCTGGATCATGAGTGCTTATTGATAAATACATGACTGTGTATTATTTCTCACACATTTTCTATTTCCTTGTTCTTTGTAGGTACAGGCTAGAGCAAATATTGGAGAACAACGTGGGCATGAAAAATACAAATATCAGCTGGCAAAGCTGTTCTTTTGCTTGTGTTTTTCTAAGCATTGTATGCTAATAACATTATTATTTTTTAAAAAAGAACAATAGTCTATCTGAATGCAGGCTTTCATATTCAGGTACTTAATTCCAACAGGAAGCATCTGACCTAAATCTTTTGCATGTAATTGGTGGTTTGAATAAAAAGTCTTCCAAGGTACAATTTTTTCTTTAACAGCAGGTTGCTAGTTTTTGGATTCTGTCCCATGTCTAGTCTAGATTTCACTTCTAGGCTAAAATTTCGTGAGTACAAAACTACCTTCCATCAGGTAAAATTACAGTTATTATGTGGCATTAGAAAAAAGAAAATCCAAGTATTTTCAGCTAAAAATTTACATCAATTGCTAATAGCTCTTATATCCGTTATGTATGTGTGTGTGTTATCTTTCTATTTCATGATTTCTATTTCTAGCATATAAACCCAGATACCAGATTAATTTAAATAGTTGTAACCGCAGAAGGACCTGGCTTTTATTAATGAGGAGGAACACATTCTGACTAAATTAGAAATATTATATTGCTTTCCTGAGAAATAATAAAAGGAGACCTTTTACAGGTAGTGAGATACTTAACTTTGCCCTCAGTTGGCTGCTTGGAATTACTGATTCTGACGGAATTTAGCTTTCTTTGGGAACTAACAGAAGGGAATGAAATTATGAACGTTTTCTTAAAAGGGAAAGGGCTTGTTTTTTTTTTCTCTTTTCTATCCCAAGGATGACATTTTCACAGTTTTTTTCCATTGGCGTAAGAACTTCTCAGTAATAATTATTACTCAGTTCAAACAGAAGCTCATAGAATCTTAACTATGTCCTTTTAAAAGCCTAATAATAAAGAAGGTGCCCTGGTGACACCGCAATTAAGTGCTGGGTTATTAACTGTGGGACAGCGGATTGAGTATGCTGCATTATTTTCCTAGCCATTAGCTTTGACTTTTGGCACATGACTGGGTTGTTGTTCGTATTGGTGCTGTTGTTAGGTCCGAGCAAGTTGAATTTGACTCATAGAGACCCTATGAAGAGCTGACCTCTCCTGTACCATCCTCATCATCTCAGGCACAGTAGAGGCCATTGCTGAAGTTACTGTTCCAAACTATCTCACTGGGGGTCTCTTGCCTTCACTGACCCTCTACCTTTCCAAAAGCATTATGTTTCTCTCCAAGGAAGAGCCTTGCAGAGCTACATGTCCAAAGGAGCACTCTGGCTACACTTTTTCTAAGACAATCAGTCTGTTCTTTTGACAGTCCATGGAATATTCTGTATTCCAGCACCACAACTCAAAGGCATCAATGTTTCTTTCTTCAACCTTCTTCATTACCCAGCTCTCTGATCTGTAGCGCTAAATGTATATACATTTTGTAAGAAAGCCAATTAAAATAGAATGTGAAATAAAATGATTGTATGAAACACAATGTAAATGAAAGATTGTCTAGAACGCAATGTGTATGAATGAAACATAATGGAATTCTTATACTAAAACAATAAAAACTTTTTTAAAAAATGTGAATGGTGGAAACATGCAAGCAAGGTACAATTGACTACTAGTTAGGTAATTGGTCAGTCTTGTCAACCCAAGAGGCTTATGTTGAGCATGTTTAGGAGCATACAGTAGGAATCTTGCTACTATTAAGAAAGCAGAAACAGGAAATATAGCATACCTATGTGGGAGCACTGGTGGCCTAGTGGCAAGAAGCTGCCCTGCAATCTCAAAGGTACACAATTCAAATCCACCAGCTGCTTGGTGGGAGAAGGATGGGATATCTCCTCCCATTCAATTAACAGCCTCTAAAAACCCTCTGGAGGGTCAGCTATAGGTCAGTTCTGACTAGATGGTATACCACCAACACATGTAGGCTATAGATTCTCACGTGAGACAGACCAACACCAACAGAAGCAGCAACAAAAGTGGTAGAAAACCAAAGACCCATATGAGACAGAAGTGAACTGGAACTGTTGCTACAGGGACCCTGAACTGGAACTGCTACTGAAGGGAACCAGAGTAAAGGTCTTTCACCCCCAACTTGCTTGAGGACTAGGCGGAGACACCCAAATGATCAAGGGACAAAGAACTGTGTTAACATTGGCCCAAAGTGGCAAGATCAAAGGTCACAGGGTTTGAGAGCGCATTTGAAAAACTGTACTGCTTTAAGTTTCATATAGTTTCCTATCTGGATCGCATCCTAATTCCTTCATGTACTCCCAAATAAACCCCACAATCATAAGAATTCTCTGCGAGTTCTGTGAAGACATTGCAGTACATTAGCAGACCCAGCAGCAGAGTAATGAGAGCCCTGGGAGGGACAGTTGGTGTGGGAGCATGGAGGGATGTCTGACGGCAGAGAAATCTCTTTTGTGTTGTTGATCTTGTTGATGGGGACTGTTCCTCCTAGAGAAGTTAGTGGAGGTCAGATGACAAGTTCCTCACTTGGACCAAACTGTTATCACATTAGTCAAAAGATTGATGGTTTGAACCTATGTGGTACCTGTGGGAAAGTCCTGCACAGTCACTGGTAATTTTGAAATGGCAAGTCATGGATTAGCAGTCAAATACACCAAATACCATGGCACAAGGCACCAAACTGAGTAGCTCTAACCTGACCTTAAGATACACTATGAATTAAAATGAACTCAATGACACATCACAATAATAATAAGAGGTTCAGATACAATTATATCAAAATTATTAAAGTTATGAAAATTAACTAAGGAAAAAGTAGAAGTTTAGAGGTACAAAATTACATTTGAACTATGAATTGCCCAAGAACATCCAGGGAGTTTCCTAAACACTTACATTATGCAGCTGATTTAAACTTGCTTGCTCTAAGTGACTACTGTTGTTTGCACTGTCAAGTCATAACTGACTCCTTCCTGACACTTCGGTAGGTTTTTAGATTAGAGCCCGTAAATTGCAAGGAGATTATCCACCTTTCTCCTGTGGAGCAGCTGTTGGATTTGAACAGTGATCCTTTGGGTTGATGGCACAACTCCTTACCACTATGCCACCAGAGCATTGCTAAGTGAAGAGGGCTGGAAACACTTGCCGCAGAAAATCAAAGACTACAGTATTCAATATGTATTACATCTCAACAGCAAGTAAACAATTCTCACCACTGGACCAACAGGCAGCACCATAAAAAATGGAGAAAAGATTGAATTTGTCAACCATTTCATGCATCCAATCAACATCCATGGTAACAGTAACCAAGAAATCAAAAGGCATGTTACCCTGGTAACATTTACTATGTCTGCTGTTAAAAACTTCTTCAATGTGCTTAAGAGCAATGGTGTCAATTTAAGGATTAAGGTGCTCCTGATTCAAGCTACAATATGTTCAATGTATCTGAAAGGTAGACAATGAATGACAGAATTGACACTATTTGCAATGTTTGAGAAGAGAACTGAATAATAGACTTCTAAAAGAACAAACAAGTTTATCTTGGAGGAAGTAAAATCAGGATGCCCCTTTGAAGCAACGATTGTGAAATTTTGCCTCTTGGGAAAAGGCATGGCGCTAGTAATAGTAGAGGGTCAGAGAAGGAGAGGAAGACCCCCAACAAGATGGACAGATACACTAACAATAGACTTGAACACATCACAGATCTCGAGGATGGTACAGGTGAGGGCAAGGTTCAGTTTTGTTATTCACAGAGTCACTGTGATATATAGTTGACTTGATGGCACCTGTCCTAAAAAAAAAAAAATTGTTCCTTTTAAATAGAACCAATGAACAGAAAGAACATGCTAAACCATGAATTTCCAATAAGGTTATCCATCCTAAGTAACTCAGAGTCATCTGCTCTTTAAGCGTTTTTCTTCTTGTTTTTCAAATACACCTTGAATGTCAGACAAGGAAGGGGAGTCAATGGACAATCATTAATAGAAAGAAAGCAATTCTGTTTTGATTTGTTGTGAAAGTTTACGGTCCGTAAGATAAGGCGACTCAAAATTACATTTGAGGGCATCCATTCTTCTTAAGATGAATGTCAGGTAGATTTCTCTTTCTCTCTTGCCCTTTCTTTTTCTCCTTGTCTCCTCTCTCTTTTCTGACTTTGAAATTTATTCGGTATCTAGTTCTTTCTGCAATTTCTTCAGCTGCTCCTACTTAAAGAGGTTTTTTCAAATCTTCACAGAATCTTGGCCTCATTACAATGATGTTAAATTATTCCCATTTCATTGGAACTCCATGAAAAAGAGCAAGCACTCTTTCCTGTAATGTAACCTCTACTTCAAAGATTAACTAGGCTTGTTTACCGTCCTTTGTTACATGTAACCATTGAAGGAATGCAGGACACTGGTAAGCGATATGTTGGTCAGCGAATGAAAAAGTCAGTGGTTCAAAGAAACCAGTCTTTCCCAGAGGGACATACAAGATAGTGTGTCACTTTTAAGGTTTACAACACTGGATACACAGAGGACAGTTATACACTTCTCTAAAGGGTCATTGTTAGATGGATTTTACAAAACAACAATGGAGTATTCAATATAGACATTTCTGTTGTCAGAGGGGACTGTTGAAAGGAAGGAAGAGTGTCCAATATATTAAAGATATTATGCCATGAGATATTATGCTCATTTAAGAATTAGTTAACCTACTAAAACATTTCTAAGGCACAGGGAGTGGACTGCTGACTTGAGGCTTGTTAACAAGGATCTTCTGCAGAGACATAGAAGATCATGGCCCCCAACTAATGAATATTGTAGCAGGGAAATGGCATGACAGTTTCCTTCTTGTTCCAATTAAGCCTGTCTTTGCAAGAACAAAAGGTCAGTTGTGCTAAAGACACTGAGAGAAGCATAGTGTGGCGATGCCTCACAGTGAGCCAATATGTGGTGGATGGTGTGGGATGGATTTTTTTAAACTAAGGTTGTCTCATCAGCATAACACAGGTTTATTGACGAGTCTCCCTTCAATCCTGATACCATACTTCTCTTCACAGTTGCTCAGAGTACAGATTGAATAGATAGGGAAAGAGAAAAGAACCTTAACACACTCTCTTCTCAATTTTAAACCATGCAGTTTTAAATCATCACTATTCTCACAATAGCCTCTTGGTCCAGGTATAGGTTCTGCAGGAGCACAATTAAGTTCTTTGCGATTCCCAATCATCTTAATGTCAGTAACAACATGTTGGAAGGGAGGAAATCACTAGGGTAACAAGTACTGTGAACAGGGATGTGTATGTGAAGCAATTAGGAAATTCAGTGGGGACCTGAAAAGATAGGGTCATAATAGTCAAAGAGCAATGGTGAATAATTTTGTCTTTTCTTTCTTAATTGTGAAAACATTTTAGATATTTGCTTATCACTTTTTGTTGTTTGTTGTTAAACTCTGAATATTTACTGAATTTTACTACAGAATTCTTTGTATTTTATTTAATGATCCTATGGAAGGCATTTTTAAAAACCTTTCATTCTTTAAATAACTAAAATTTCCACACTATATCCAGTTTTCTTCACGCCATTGGATTTTATTTGCTAATATTGTGTTTTGCCTGTTTGTACCAACGGTCATGAGGGAAATTTGCCTGTAATACTCTTTTATGAAAACATCAAGTTTTGGCATCAATGTTATGCTGGCCTCATAAAACTGAATGGGAAGCATTCCATCTGTTACGATTCTCTGGAAGAGTTTGTGAAGATTAGGGTTATTTGTTCCTTAATTGTTTAGAAAAACACAATCACTAATGGAAGAATGTTAGCCTGTTAATTTCTTTATGGGAAAGTTTTCTTAACTACAGATTTATTAATTTAATAAGTATTGATCTTTCAAAAAATTCTTTATATTCCTTTTTGTAGCACTGGCAAATCTGAAATATTCTAGAGATTTCTCATTTTCATGTAACTTTACAAATATAATTACAAAGGCGAGCTCTGGTGGCCTTGTGACAAGGAGCTGCACTGCAATCTCAGAGGTGAGGGGTTTGAATCCACTAGATGCTCTGCTGGAGAAGGAGGGAACATCTCCTGTACCAGTCAGATTGATTTGATGGTACACACACACACACAAAAAGAAAATTTTAAAAAACAAACCCCAAAACAAATATAATTACATAAAAGTATTATCATAAATGACACCTGTTAATAATTTTAATATTCTTAAGTCTATAAAGCTGATTTTTGTCATGATCCCAATGTACAACAACATCCTACCTTGAACAAATAATTCATCATATAGCTATAAGAAAGTGAACTCACTTTCCCTGTCCGTGAGGGCCATTCTATGTGCAAGCAAAAAAAGAAAGAGTAAGCAAAATACTGCATATTCATTTTAGTGATGAGGACCTGAGATATCCAGGTTTACTTTTTTAAAAAGTCTACCAAGTTTTAATTTTTTTAAGAAAAAAAAAACTGAATAGTTTACAAATCTGCTACCAGAAAATGTGTTGATAAATGTTATTTAAAAATCCTGAAAAATTGCTTACTTTTTAAAATAATAATGCTTAGGACCTAATCTGAAATGTAAATATAGATTTGAAAATAAGGATGCTTCTGAATGCCATATTTAGAATTTTCAAATTTTGAAGCAAACAATGTTGCATATGTGATGTTCTTTTCAGAATACCATTAAAATAGCTATATTAAAGTAGGATTCTTTAAAAGTAAACACTTCTAGTCATTATCTTCAAGGAGTCCTGCGGGTGCTAGCATTAGGTTTCTAACAGCAAGAGCAATAGCTAATGGGAAAATGAGAGACCCAGAACACTTAATGTGCCCATGCAGCACCTGTACCTAGACCAAGAGGATGTTGGCAGAAAAGAGGAAGGAAGTACTGTGTGGCTTAAAATCAAGGGAGGTGTGTGGCAGGGTGGTATCCTTTCTCCATACTCAATTTATATGCCGATCAAATCATTCAAGAAGCTGGACTTTATGAACAGGAATCAGGATCTGAAGGAGACTCATTAGAAACCTGCAGACGACACAATCTCGCTTGCTGAAAGTGAAGAGGACTTGAAACGCTTGTTGCAGAAGAACAAGAACAGCAGCCTTCAATATGAATTACATTTCAGCATCAAGAAGACAGAGATTCTCACCAGTGGGTTAATAAGGCAAAACCATCAGCGATGGAGCAAAAGTTGAAGTTGTCAATGATTTTTTCATCTTACCACAATCAACACCCTTAGTACCAGCAGTCAAGCTATCACAACATGTGTTGACATTGGAAGAATCTGCTGTCCAGACCTCTCCAACGATCCAAGAAGCACTCATGTTAGTTTCAAAACAAAGATTCACCAAATTCAAGCCCCTGTGGTAGTCACTGTATTAACCCATTTCTTTAAGAGTCTTTCTCTTTCAATATGCCCTAAGGAAATTGTAACTGAGTCATGAATGGAGAAATAGGCCACCTACTGTGTGATTTACTGCCTCTGAGAACTCACTGGAGGGTCAGCTGTGGGTCAGTTCTGACTTGATGTCACACAACAGCAACCTGTTTGTAGTCGTGTTATTCTCAGTAGCATGAAAACGGAACTAGACCAACTGTCCATCAACAAATGAATGGACTGAGAAATGTTGATTCATCCACAAAGGAAATAGGATGCAGTACTATGGAGCAAGGGTTTTGTAAAATACTCTATGACATGGAAGACTGTAAAGAGCATTATGCCGAGTGAAATATCTCCGTCTCATAAATATAAATACTATGTAAGACCAAAATAAAAGGGTAAGTGTATACTACGTATGTCAATGTTCAAAAGGGGAAGGAGAGAGGAGGCAGCTAAAAAAAGGAAGAAGGGAGATCACTGAGAGCTAAGTGGCTGGATGAGGGGGTGTGAAGGAATAGGAGAGACTCAATCAGGACTTGAAAAGACAGGTCACTAACAGGCATAGCTCAATAATGATTAATTACAAAGCATTTAGAATGTAATGCACATGAATGACTGTGTACTTGAACAAAACTCAAAGTAAATATCAGATTGTCTAAAACACAAAGTAAAGGAAAGAAAAAAATATATGAATGAGTGTATACAAACCAATAAAAATATGAGAAGGGAAAAAATAATTAGAATAAGCCCACAGGTTTTGTTTAATGATGCTCTTCATGTTATATATAAGAAATTTGGGTCTTATGATAAAGGGAGTTGCCTAAGTTTCGTACAGGTTTTTAGAGACTTCATTTAATTCAAGACACCTTAAGTGTATGAACAAGAAACTAAAAATACACAGTATTTCAAGAAACCAAAGCATAATATAACTCAAGTACTATTATCTGTAATATTTGAAGAAGCAAATCAGATTTAACAAATAACATAAGAGCAGAAGTAAATAAGATGCTCAAGTTAAAGAGGCATTACTTCTAGTGATGTGGTTATTGTTTTATGTACCAATGAGTTAGTATCAACCCATAGCAGACTCTCCAGCAGGCTTTCAAGAGCCAGTGAATCACCATATGCGACCCTTGAGAGATTTTTCAAGGCAGTAAATTTCACAGGAGGTGACTGCTCATTCTCCTCCCACTGAGTAGCTGGTGAACTCAAACCACATACCTTTGCATCAGCAGCACCGTTTCTTACCACAAAGCCACTCAAGCTCCCCTATGATGTGATAGGAAAGCCTAACAGAAGAGAGAAGAGTCTGAGTAGGAAATGGAAGAAGTAATCTAGTTTTATTTACTTTCTTATTGAAGGTGTACAAAGTGCAGAAAATAACATTAACAGATCAATTGCCTGCCTTGAGCTCTCTGACAGAATATTTTGTATCTTAACAGCAGCAGTGCACTTGTCATTCACCATTATTTTTAGAATTACGAACATGAGAAACATTTAGTGGGCTCTAAATTGTTGTTGTTTTGATGAATAAATACACTCAGCCAAAAATCGACTGAGCATTCGGCAATGCTGGATTTCTCATATTCTTGACTTGTGAAGGTATAAATTCTGTTCAGAGGTGTGACAATTTGAGCTATGTGTTAAACACCAAATGGCAAATGTCACTGTCATCATCTCTAAATAGCATCTGAGACACCAAAAACATCTTGGGGTGGGGGGAAGGAATTCCTAATGAAACACATAAAGAACCTTGATAATGCTTGATGATGGCAACCAAGAGGCAGTGGTTAGAATCCACCGGCTGCTCTACAGGAGACGAATACGGTGGTCAGCTTTTCTAGATGTTACTGCCTTGAAAACCCTAGGCGGCACATCCGCTCTCCCACAGGATCGGATCGACTTTACACCGATGAATATGGCTTCCTTTTTTCAGTTTGATAGACCCCACTTCAAGTGTTTTTCCTACCTCTGACTTCTATGGTCTTGAAAAAACTGTTATTTTTATCTCCGGTAAAACAATTGAAGTTCTATGAATCTTCGGTCCTTTCTTTAAAGATGTACATGCTTAGAAGTTTCAGTCCTAAATTGAATGCCACCTGCCTGGCCTCTTCTTTTAATAGATCCGATGAGTTGGATTGCTCCTTTAACTGTGAGGATGATTCTGTGAAACTTTGGAGCCCCTGCTGTGACTGGTCCAATTGCTTCCTATGTTTCTTCTGAAAAGAAAGTTTAGCAAATTGGAATTTAGGCTTCATATCCTTCAGACAATATCTCCTATAGATTTCTCTCCTTAGTAACTATTTCAGTACGACTTAATACACCGTGAACCAAGGAGCATTAGCATTCTTTTTACTGTTGTACAGTAGCTAGAAAATAAAATGGTTGTATGCTTTTAGTTTGAAAGACTTTACAGGTTGTTTTAACAGTTTTGGAGCACCTTTGCTGTATAGTTCTCTCTCTTTTTTTTTTAAAGAGGCTAGAAAATAACTTGGAGGCAAAGATCCACTTAAGTGATAGAAAAGCTAGAGAAAATCGAAACTTAGTGACTGTTCTCAAAGTGGGTGATTTTCTTCATTTAGTTTTCTGTAAGCTTTGTTACAAGGAGCCTATTAAAATAAATTTACTATTGCCACGTCGGAAAGGAGGCTTCCTATATCCTTCCTAAGTAATGATGAGTTATGCAAAAACATGTTAAGTCTCAGGAGCAACTCAGTGTTTCAAGCACAAAAATCATTCAGAATTTCTGGCAGTATACTTGCCATCTTTTACTACCACCCGTCTGTTACAGCTTTATCTACCGGTGTTTTTAGTCCATTGTTGTGGCTACCGTGTCAGTCTAGTTCATATTAGCATCAATCCTTTACTTCACCAGACATATTCTGGTCTATTGATTGATCTTTCCTGGTGATACAATCAGAGTGGGTGAGTTAAAGTGTCACCATCAGCCACTTTGACAATCCACCTGGGGGAGGGTCTTCCTCTCCTTCACCGACCCCACTGCCTTTCTGAGAATCATGTCCCTGTCCATGGATGTGCCCCTCCCAGAAACGAGCCCAAAGTATGTGAGGGGAAGCTTTATCATCTTTGCTTCCGAAAGGCACTCCGGCTTTACTTTCTGTGAGATATATTTGTTCTTTTTTGCAATCCATGGGATGTTTAGTACTCTTCTCCAACACCGCAGCTCAAAGACATCAATTCTGTCATCCTTATTTGTTGTCCAACACTCAGATGCATAGCAAGTGAATCAGATATGACTTAGTCATCAAACTGACATCATTACCACTCAGTAATGTGAAAAGGGCTCTAACTGCAGACTTTCCAATGGCAATACATATCCTGATTTCCTGATTGCTGCTACCAAGAGTGTTGATTGTGTATTTAAGTAAGATGAAGGTGTTGACAGTTTCAACCTTTTTTACTATCTATCATGATGGTGCCCATAAGTCCAATGGCAAGAATTTTTGTTCTGCCAGAAGTTAAAGCAGGGTTTAAAAGAGGCTGTGGCCCCAGGGAGATCATTGCTGGTGCCAGATGGATCCTGGCTCAAAACAAAGAAAACCAGAAGGATGTCTATATATGCTTTATTGACTATGCAAAGGCACTTGGCTGTGTGGGTCATAACAAGTTAGGGGTAACATTGAGAAGAATGGGGATCCCAGAACACTTAATTGTGGTCATGTGAAACCTATACGTAGACCAAGAGGCTGTTGTGTGAATAGAGCAAGTAATACTACGTGCTTTAAAATTAAGAAGAGAGTGTGCCAGGATATATAGTCTCTCTCCACACCTATCCAATCTGTATGTTGTTTGTTGTTATGTGCCATCGAGTTGCTTGCGACTCATAGCGACCCTGTATGTATAAGAGCCCTAAACGCTGCTCTATCCTGTGCCAACCTTGCTTGACACACTCATTCCCATCACCCTAATCACAAAATCAATGCAGAGCAAATTATTCAGGAAGCTGGACTCTGAAGAGGAATGTGGCATCAAAATTAGAGGAAGACTTATCAATAACCTGTGTTATGCAGATGATACAAACTTGTTCGCTGAAAGTGAGGAGGACTTGAAACACTTGTTGCAGATGATTAAAGCATACAGCCTTCAATATTGATTGCAACTTAACATCAAGAAAGCAAAAAAATTCTGGCTTTTAATGCCAGCAATGGCTTATTTTTGCCTGAAGACACAAAAAAGCCTTGTGAGTATTAATAAACAGTTCTTAGTTTAAATGAATAAGGTAGCTTGGAGATGCCTTTGAATTGCAGTGTTGTAAAAAAAAAATTGAATATACCGCATACCATCAACAGAACAAATTTTTTTTGAAGAAATGAAGCCAGTATGCTTCCTTAGAAGGGTGGTGAAATTTCTCTAATACTCTAGTTTATATTTTATGAATTCAGTCTTACAACTTTGAAAAACATACAAATTAGTGCTGTTTGTGATGAAGTAATACTTTATCTAGAAAGTAATTTAAAATAATCTAAAATGAAGGAGATGCTTTATAAAAGGTTCCATGTTATATAAATGTCAATCACTGTATTAAAACTTAAGAAAATGGTAAAATGACCAAGATACAAAATACTAGCTTGATAAAACAAGGTATAACACTTAGATTATTTAGAGCACATTAACAGTGATAATTATTGAGATCATGTAGCCAATTAAATAGCGTATGATTTAAGAAATTAAGGATTGAAAGTTAATGTGTCCAAAATATCTGTAAATTTTCATTTAAATTAATAATGATAACAAAAAAATTAAAGAACGGCTTATGCTGCCATAGAAACACAGCTAGCCCGGTTGATTTAAATCTGGTTTAGGCATTGAATGGATTTGTGATGTCTGGCGAATGATTTAGCCTTTCTGAGCAGCTTTCTGTAACTTTTAAAGGAGAAGATTAGTTCACCTACTTCGTAAGGTTAGAAGCTCTAATGGTGCCGTGGATTAATCACTGTCCTGCTCAACAGCAACTACAAATAATGGTCCCCACCCCCCAGTTACTCCACCGAAGGACATTGAAGCAGTTTGTGTCCATATATAGGTTTAGAGACTTGGAGACAAGACCCTTCGGGGAAATTCCACTCTGACCTCCAGAATTGCTATGCATAAAATCACAGTTCCAGCAATGGGGTTCTGTTAGAAGATTAGCACAAGGATTAGAAATAATTTGTCAGAACACTAGTCCCACAGAAGATGCTCAACAGATTTCAGTCATTACTGCTATATCATCATCATTATTATTGGTTGTGCTTACCAGGAAGCAATGTATGTGACTTGTTTTCTCACTGTATTATTATTATTATTATTAATTTTAATGAAAATTTACAGATATTTTGGATTTCCATTCATTCATTGTTGCACTTTTCTCCCTGCCCACTCCTCCCCTCCAGTTCATTCATCTCTTTGAAAAGTAAAAATTCTTTCATTGTCATACAATTCCTCCACTCAAGTCCACTCCACTATGCAACCTTTGTTCTGGGCTCATATCATGACAATAATACCTTTTAAACAGTTCTCTCTCTCTCTCTCTCATCTGTTTCAATGCAGTATACATAATTTATCCCATCTTTCTCAGTCTCACCCCCCCCAAATCCCTATGTTTTCTCACTTTTTACAGGTTCTGAAGTTTTTTAAGGAATGCATGTGTGCATAAAGGTAAAAAAAATGTTGCACTTATGGTCCTGAGGCTGCGTCTTTTTTTGACTTCAAGCCAGTGGTCCAGGTCCTTAGGAATGTTATTCTTCATGCACTAGGTGATCAATTACACCCCCAACTGTATTTTTCTTTTCCTGGAAATGCAGGGCAGAGTCATGCAGAGGCCCCAAACCTCCAACTGCCGGCGTCTCTGGAGAAGAAAGACTTCAAACATTTTCAATCCCATCAAATTGAATTTTAAAAAGTATAATATTACCAATTACATCACTTCAGCTTTTCAATTCAGCTACATAAATGTAAATATCACGCCATAAAATATTAAAACCAGCCATATAAACAGCACTCTTCGGATAGGAATGCAGCTCGGGGATAGATTCACCCAGTGAAGCACATTAGCTTTCGCCTTCCTGCTGAATTTTTCCTTCTGTTGTAGTGATGAAGTTAATTACAGTTCGTATTTGAAATGCACTTAGCGGATGGGGAGCGTTTCTCCATGATCAGCTGCCATTATAAGGTACGCTTTCCTCAGCAGTGAAAAATCCAGCAAGTGGCCTTGGCTGAATAGATTCAGGCAGACTTATTTTTAAAGCCCTTTCTTTCTCTTTCTACATCCCTCCATTTGCTGGTCTGAGATGTCTAAAAATACCTAATCATGTATAAATCCAAAGGCTTTTTTTTTTAAAAAAAAAAACCAATATATTATAAAGGAGCTCATGGGCACCCACATTTTTTATCACATTCTTTTTTTGGATTTTTTTTTCATGACACAATTATCTTGCTTACTTATTGTGTGCTGAAATTAGTTCACAGTTTTGCTTTTGATAGATACTTTTTCAAGAGTTTAATACGTGAAAAGTGTTCTTAAATGTCACTTCTTGATTTCATTATTATTACCACAAAGAAAACTTGTGTGGTGATCCATGGTGTGGAAAAGGAACTTAATTCTCTTCTTTCTTTCTTTCTGACATATTATGTCATAGCAATCTGGGTTTCTCTGTCTATATTACTCTTATTTTCTTTTACTTTACTCACCACACGTCCTCTCATCACAAGTTCTTTCATTATTGTCTTCCAAATCTCAGGTTTCTTCTTCCCTTTCCTTGTGTTCAACTAGCTAAGAAGACTTCAGTTCCGATGGTCCTTCATCAGGCACGAACTCCCTCGTCTTCATGAGTAGGTCGATTCTTCTCTCTATGCACACCGACACCATGATGCTCATGCCTGTATCACTCATCCTGTTGCATGTTACAGATCAGAGCACTCATTTCACCCTGTTCTTCATCATGACACCATTGTTGTTGTTAATCAAGTTGTTAATCGTTGTGGTGTCATCAAGTCGTAGGCAACACCATTAGCAGAATGAAAGCAAAGGCAGATGGGGATTTGCTTAAAACACAGTATCCATACAGTCTAAAACAATTCTGGCCCATCTAGAGAGTAGTCAGTAAATAGTAAAATAGTAACTGAGCCAGTGAATGAATACTTGAGCATGAAACAAAATGATACATGCAGTAGGTCTGATAAAATATTAGTAACTAGGTAACTTTGGCACCTTTTAGTGTGGATTTGGCTGTTGAAAAATGTCTGATACCTCTGAGAGGTCATGAATCAAAATAGGCGATGTCTTTGGGTTCTCTAGGGAGAGAGAAGGGAGCGCCGGTGGAAATGAGCTGTACTGGCAATAGGAAGAAGGCACGAAGGAAGATGAGGGATCTTCTCCCGTGGGATTTATTGCTTCAGAAAGCCTGCGGGAGGGTCAGCTATGAATTAGTTCTGACTTGACAGTATGTAGCGACAACAACAGAGGAGAACCAGTAAGGAAGGAAGGGAGAAATCTTTCCAACATTGAATGAGTAATTTTTAGAATTCAATATACATAGTCAGTTTTCAATGGAACATATAATTTAAATAATAGCACACCCCCTCAAATAAACAATAACAAAAACCATGTAAGGACAGGTCCTAATTAAGTAGTTGTCCTCCCTTCCCAAGGAAAAACAAAACCTGGCATTTATTAAAGTTGTAAGGAGCACAGCACACTTATGTAGGGTATCTATTATCCTTTCAAAGGGCTTGTCAGGTTGATGCCACTACTTTCATACATGTAAAGGAATTTAGCCCCGAACAATGATGACCATTTCCCCAAAATTATAAAGCCACAGTGCAGACTTTCTTTTAGAAAAGCATCTAAGAGCATGACTGCCGAGCCATCTTCTAATTATATCTACACAAAACCTTCAGTAGATACACCAGAGCACCCTGTAGAGATGAAGCCATTCTGAAAACTTGGCAAAGGTACACAGGCATTTCTAGAAATCCTGATTTTCTGAAAATTTCAAGGAAATTAATTGCTTAGTGAGTAAAATAAAAAGATAAATTAAGGCCAATCGAACATCAAAGCTGCGTGAGTAAGCCATCAGCTTGGTGAACTTAGCCAGGAGTGAACCAGCAATAATGCAAACAGTAATTTGATCCTATTGAGGTGTTAAAAACACTCAGGCTGAGCACATGCTAAGCAAAAAAGGTTAGATGCTTTAATAATCCTCATTGGGTTTCAAAATCCAAGTGATATCCTGTCTTTAATAGACATATATCAATCAACAGTAATTGAATGAATAAACTACAATGAGTATGAATGAATGTATAAAACACAATATATGAAAGACTATATAATATACAATGTACATAAATGAAATACAATGTAAACAAAACATTCTGTGCATAGCAATTAAAAAAGAAGGGGGGGAAAAAAACCAAAACCAAAATGATAGGTGACCCAAACTGACCTCAGAAATGTCTAACTATATGGGCCTAATTCTATATTAGCTTAACTATCTTCCATTTCCTTGTCAAAATAGTACCAAATAAAATGTTTTCTTTGTGAAAATTTCTAACTATACATATATTTTTTAAATGTCCTGTGCAGAGTGAACACTGAGTATAATAGCAATTTTGCTACATGTTAAAATGTATAAAGACATTGTCAGATATATAGGGTGCTCATACTGATGGATGACAGAATTAAATATTTATTTTTATTTCACCTGATTGCTATGTTTGTCCTTTTTTTTCTTTTTTTAATTTATTATTAATTTAAGTAAACATTTACAGACACTTTGGATTTCCACTCATTCATTGTTGTACTTTTCTCTCCTCCCAACCCTCCCCCTGCTATGTTTATCTTAACAAGTAGAAAGGATCAAGGTCAAATAAATGAAAATAGATAGCATAATTACTAGTTAAGTCACATATAGAGAAACTGTTCTATGGATCTGTTTATAAGACTTGTTAAACCTTTTACTGGAATTTGATTCAATACGGGAATAGGGTCGAGAATATGTCAGTACTCATGACAATTTAAAAGAGCTCAGTAAATATGTCTGATAAATACATGTATACTAAGCAGTCCAGGTAAAAATGAACGATTATGGATGATTTTGTACTTGCAAATTAATTTTTCCAGGAAAAGACTGTCTTGCTAGTTTGTCTTATGAGAGAAAAGGCCCACATCAGGAAATCTCCACACTAATCTCTTACTGTTGAATCACTGGGCTACAGAGTTGAAGACCACCCATTTACAACTGGCCAGCTGTCACACAGATACATGGGCAAAGTCATATGGGAAATGAACAGCAAGCAGATGGAACAGATGAGCCAGGCATTGCTTTAAAAATGGGATTTAAAGCAATAAGCATTATCAGTTTGATGTAAAAATCATTGTAATCATGCAATCAATACATAACTTACTCCCAACAGTTGATTATAATATCTTCATTTAACACATTTCTACTGGGTATCTATTGGTTGAACTCATAGTGCAAGATGTCATGATGTGAGAAGCAAAATATTAATCTAATCTCTGGAAAAATCAAGTGGATAGAGATGCTTCACGTTACTAGGATAGGTCTGTTCTTAATAGAGATCTTGTCTGCTTGTTACCTAATAGAATTCCTCAAGGAAGTTTTTCATTTTAATTTTAGTACGACATCTGGTGCTCTTTAGATAAAATCTTGAGGCAAGATCTATTCTAAAGTTAGAAAGACATTAGTTGGCATGACAAGCCATTTTTAACTATGTCATACGAGTCTAACATCATAGGGCATTCTATCATAGTATCTGGTTTCCATGTACCTTTCCATGTTCCCATCAAAGAAATCAATGGATATCCTTAGGATGTTTGTAGAAAAGGAATGAGAGGCATTTAAAGGGGCCATTTTTACAGATATTGTTTTGTTGCAGAAGTAATGCTTATTCATTAAAGAGCATTCAGAATACCAAGGTGGAAAGGTAAAGCTAAAATACCGAGAAAATAAAAATATAAAAAATAATGAATAGTCTTTATTACAAATTTTATTCAGAACACTTTATACCAACTATTTTTTTCTCTTTCTGGACTAAAATGCATCCTGACCACGGTGTCAAGATCAGAGGAAAACTCATCAATAACCTGTGTTATGGAGATGACACAACCTTGCTTGCTGAAAGTGAGGAGGTCTTGAAGCACTTTTTGCAGAAGATCAAAGACTATAGCCTTCAATATGGGTTGCACCTTAATGTCCAGAGAATAGAAATTCTTATCACTGGACCAAAAGGCACCATCATGATAGATAAAGACTGAAGTTGGGAAGCTCTGGTGGCCTAGTGGTAAGGAGCTGCAACTACAATCCCAGAGGTGCATGGTTCGAATCCACCAGATGCTCTGCCGGGGAAGGAGGGACAATCTCCTCCTGTACCAGTCAGATCTAATTTGACGGTACACTCACGCAAAAATAATAAAATAAAAAAAAATTTAAAAAAAAAGACTGAAGTTATTCATGATTTCATCTTAGTTGGGTCCACAATCAACACCCTTGGTACCAGCAGTCAGGAGATAAGGAGAAACACTGCACTGGAAAAATCTAAATTCAGAAATCTCTTCAGGTCACTGAGGGGCAATAATGTCAGTTTGAGGATTAAGGTGTGCTTGATTCAGGCCATGAGAGCTGGGCAATGAATAAGGATGATAGAAAGATTGACGCCTTTCAGTTGTGATGTTGGAGAATAGTACTGAACGTACTATGGACTGCCGAAATAACAACTGTGTCTTGGAGAACGGGCAGCCAGAGTGCTCCTTGGAGGCAAGGATGACAGAGCTTCATCTCACATACTTTGAAGATATCGGTAGGAGAGGATATTTTTTGGAAAGGGACATCATGTTCTCATGTTTGGAAAGGTGGAGGGACAGTGAAGGAGAGGAAGATTGTCAACCAGGCTGATTGACACAGTGACTACATCGATGGGCTCAGCTGTGTCAGAGATTGTGAGGTTGGCACAGGATAGGACAGGGTTCAGTTCTGTTGTTCACAGGGTCGCTAAGAGTTGTACTTGACTCATGATGGTACTTGACAACCACAAACACGGTATTTATACCTTGGAGAGAATGCAGCCAGCATGATTCTTAGAGGGAAGGATGAGCAATGTTTTAGAAGGGGCCAGTCCTCAGAGAATGACACCATGCTCAGAAAAGTCTAGGGGAAGATTCTCAAAGAGCTGAATTGATACACTGACTATAATAATGGGCTTTAGTGCGGCAGAAATAACGCGGATGGCACAGGTGAGGGCATGGTTCTGAGCTGATGTTCGTGGTGTTGTTATGAATCATACTCAGCTTGATGTCAGCTGACAACAGTAACCACCAGAGTATTTAGAATTCTAACATTTGTTCCTGCTTTAGTTACATCTAAAATAATGAAAAAATTGTAAACATTAATGTTGGGATATTGTTATTGTTTGTCACATGACATGGTGGTTGAAATGAGAAACTCACATTATCTCTAAGTTAATGCTATTTGAGCACTGCTTGGGGTTCTTAAGATAATAATTCTGGACTCTTATATGTTTTAATAAGTGGGATGAGATAATAAGTCAAATAAGAAACTATCCTGCATGTAAGTACAGGGACTAACATGATGTGGGACTTCGAAAAGGACTACAACGCTTTCAGGTAAGCTGACTTGCAGAGCAGGTAACTTACAAAGCTTGTTTTCAAAAATAAGAGAATTTCTTTCTGTAGAACTAGACGAGATGATATTAAAATTCTTCCCTTTATTAAAACTATGAGAAAAACGACATCACTGTTGAGGCATAACTGAGTACAGTACGTTACAGAAGCAGAACTAGGTCAGGTTTACTTCAATTTGCAATTAATATTTGAGGATATTTCTATTACTTTATGAATTTTCTTCATCTTAGACAATTTAACTGTGAAGCACTGCACTTTCTTCACAACTAATTTATAAAATGTAATGAAAAATAATTTCTTTATGCATTGTCTAACAAATGGACTTATTGCTATGTGAAGGTAATTTAAATAATGGTTGAGAGCTTAACAGTAACATGTCCTGCTCCGCATTTTTTAAGGCAAGAAATTGCTTACAGCTGATCTACGGATGGAAATTGGCAACATCCAATATTTTCAAAGTATCGTGAATTGACCAGATTTCAAACCTGTCTGAGAGCCTTCAATTCAGCAATATTCATGAAAAATGATTAGCTAATATATACTGAAGATAAAATTGTGTATTGAGCATTGTTATAACTTGCAAGAAACATTTTCTTTCCAAAGAATTATATACTTTGTCAATTTCTGTTCCAAAATGGATTCATGTAAATATCACTAATAGACCAAAATGGAATTGAGCAACAATGTGATTTGAGTAACTATCTAAACTGTAGAATTCTATTTATTTCCCTCTGTTTAGCAACAATTTCTTCCACCATGAGAGAAAACAAGACAGAAAGGCAGAGAGGAGAAGTTGAAGTTTTCAAATTAATGCTAATATTTTCCCCCCAGAAAGTCCCTTATCATTTTGGCTTTGGCCTTTGAAGACTGGGTATATTTAGCATTAAGTGGAGGCTATTGTTAAATCTCTCTCCATCCTTTTGAACTTCTTACCTTCTACCTCAATCTACAGTAGAGGACTCACAGAGGCGCTCTGCATGGAATTCAAGTCAGACATCAAAGCAGCATCTTTGTTCATGAATCTGTAATCAGCTAATTCAGTGAAAACAGCCCTTTCATTTGTAGCATGTATCCACACCTGCCTTCTTATGACTGTCTAGCCAGCATTGTCCTTGTCCTATGAGGCAGACAAGAGGAGACAGAAGCATACTCCTTTTCCAAAGCTGTAACAGAGCAGACAGTGACCACCAATATTTCCTAGGGAATGCAGGGAAACCCCACTAGTCCACCTGGAGCTTACAGGCAAGTGGGGACACAACTGTAATATGTATTTTAGTTAACAAACATACATTTAGAATTTGAGAAGTGCATGAAGGACACAAATGATGCTGTAAAAATAAAATAGCTTTCTTGTATTGAATGGGAGTTCAGAAAGCATACAGAAAAGCACAGAGAGTTGCACTGCTAACCCCCAAATAAGGTCTTTCTGGCAGTTTGAATGCACTAGGGTCTTTGCAGAAGAAAGATAAGCTATCCCCTATGTGATTTATAGTCTTTGAAAACCAGCTGGTGGCCTGGTAAGTCAAGAGGTGTACTGTCAATCCAAAGGCAGCGTTTGAATCCACCAGCTTCTCCATAGAGAAGGATGGGTTCGTTTCATGTGATTTACAGCCTTTAAAAGTCCCGGAAATGTTAGCTATGAGGCAATTTCCAATTGATGACAAAGTGATGAAATTCATTATAGGCACAATCAGTTGAATCTTCTTAGCATCAGCAATATTTTAGATGTATGCAAAAGTGGCATATAATTAAATTTACTGAGGGGTGTATAGACCTTTGGAAGACATACCTGGCAGATCTTACAACTGGTATAAAGGTCCTGTGGCAGAGGGAGCAGAGCACATTGAAGGTGTTTGAATAAATCTGAATTGCAGGGAAAATTAGTAGTTCAGAACATAATAAATAGCAAAATGATTCAGGACTCAGTATGGATATTTGCTACTTCATCCTATGAGCATTGTTCATCTCTTTACCAGTGGCTGCCTTTAATGGGTTCTTATTTGATAAGACCTGGAGATAAAATATCCACCCTGTGATTCAACATTCTCTTGTCTTCTTTGCTTCAACATCGCTCCAACCCTATGTGGTTGTTATGTGCCATCAGGTTGACTGCAACTCGTAGCGACCCTGTGTACCACCTCACTATCTCTGACACACCTGACATCCCTGCCACAGCAGCTTGTCAATCCATTTCATCCAAGGTCTTCCTTTCCTGTGCTAACCCTCTTCTATCCTTCCAGACATGACTGACGTTCTTCTCCAAGGACTGGACCCTTCTAACACCATGCTCAAAGGATGTGAGCTGGACCTTCAAAATCGCTGCCTCCAAGGAGCAACCTGGCTTCACTCTCTCCAGGGTAGACCTGTCTGTTCTCTTAGCAGTATATTTGATGTTAAATACGCTTCTCCAGCAGCATAACCCAAAGACACTGATTCTTTTTCTGTCATCCTTAGTCATTGCCCAGCTTTCAGATGCACAGCAAGCAACTGAGAAAACCACAGCCTGGGTCGCGTGTGCTATACTGACTTTGTTGCTCTTTGGCACTCTGGAGAGGTCCTTGATGACAGATTTTTTTTTTCTCACTTCAACTTGTCTTTGGCGTTTCTGACTGCTGGTGTTGATTGTAGATCTAACCAAGGTGAAGTCATTTACAGCCTCAATCTTTTCTCCATCTATCATGATGCTACCTATTGGCCTGAGGGTAAGAACTGTTGTCTTCCTGATGTTGAGATGCAATCTATATTGAAGGTTCTAGTCCTTGTTCTTCTACAGCAAATGCTTGAAGTCCTCCTCAGTTTTTACAATCAAGGGTGCTTCACCTGCATAGTACAGGTTGTTGATAAGACTTCCTTCAATTCTGATATCACATTATGCTTCTCAACTCTCAAATGATCTGTTCAGCAGACAGAATGAAAGGTATGGAGAAAGGATGCATCGCTGAAGCCCTCCTTTATTGATTCAGGACCATGCAGTTTTCTCTTGCTCTGTTTGGGCAACAGCTTCTAGATCTAGGTACAGGTTTCACATGAGGACGATCAAGTGTTCCGGGATACCCAATCTTCTCAATCTTAGTCAAAATTTGTTGTGATTCACACAACAAATCAGATGTGTTTGCACAGTCAATAAAACACAAATAGACATCATTCCGGTACTTTTTCATTGGCAGTGCTACACCTTATCACTAAACAACCACCAGAGCTGCCCTCACATAGACAGCAAATGCAATTATTATACAGTGCTAAGTTTAACCCTTTATCAAGGTCACATCTGTCCTCCTTAGAAATACCATGAAGGTAATCATCAGATCTCTTATTTAGGAAAAAAAAAATTCTCAGTGGAGACAAATTTTTCTAACTCTTGAATTGAAAATAATAAGTTGTGTCTTTCTTCAAGTCTAAATTAAAGCATAACATTTTTCTTTCTAAACATGTTTGTTCACACTGTGTATGAGGTCTTTTTTTTCTTTCCCTCGCCCCATAAATGATATAGACATTGATATCCATGATATGCTAATAAAACAGCTGGGTGGGATTTTCCCGATGCCCAAAGAAACTCATGTCTGAAGGTCACCACATGCACATTTGCTCCTGACATTTGTTTTGCTTTTGTGATGTTCCTCCAAATCCCCTCCATATGACTGGGAATCAGGAAGGCTGTGTTCTAATCCTGGCTCTGCTTTTGTTGTGTTGACTTTTTTTTTAGCCCTAATCAATTTATTCCCGATCCGTGTATGAAAAAAAAAATTAACTATACCATGGCCAGATTAATGGAAGCTCTGGTAGTCTAGTGGTAAAAAGCTGTGCTGCAGTGCCAAAGACACACACTTCAAATCCACCAGCTGCCCAGTAGGGGAAGGATGAACAATCTCCTCCTGGGTGATTAACTGCCTCGGAAAAGCCGCCGGAAGGGCAACTATGATTGTAACTTAATACTAAATCAACAACAACAACTATGACCAGATTAGGGAGTGTTAAGAAGCTGCACTGCAATCCTAGAGTCATGTGGGTGGAATCATATCTGTTCTTTTGGCAGTCCATGTTATGTTCAATATTCTTCCCCAGGACCACAATTCAAAGTCATTGATTCTTCTTTTGTAGAAAAATAAGCCACTCCAAGTAGTAGACTTGTAGGCCCAGGTAGGTACTTTGAAAATTATCCAAGACCGTTCAAGTTTATGCAACTAAGAATTGTGCTTATGACAGGACAGTTCTTCTTAGAAAATGTGATTTCTGTGACCGTGTGAGGAACTCACTCAGAATATTTGTATGTATATGCACCATCTTTGTAAATACATTATAAGAATTCATGGACTTTGAAAATAAATTTTTGGAACTAGGTTTCCTATTGTTTGTACATTACTCATTTTCAACAATAATCCTTTTGGAAATAAAATTATACACTTAGCCCAGTGTCTAGTACAATGCTCATGGTTGAAGTTCACAAGCATTTGATAAATAAGACAATGATAGAATGAAGTGATAGTTTTAGCTTTTCTCTCTCTTCTGTTCATATCATTTAGACATACACTTCTGACACTTTACCAGCAAAAGGCAATACATGGTGGAATCCTACTCTTCTTCCTTTGCTCGTATGAAACTCCCCATGTCTCACTGGCTATGCACATAAAGGAATTGTCAATAATGTTTTCTAAATTTTTCTACAAGGAATATGTGCATAATCTGGAATGGCCTATGCAGTTAGGGGGATCAAAGACAGGTCAATTTTATTTACCTTGAGAAGATTGGGCTGCACATGGCAGGAAAACCTGACTGTTTGGGCTGAGTGAGAGTTGGAAAATGTAAAGGGGGGAAAAAACCCTAACAATTAGAATGTTAAGGTGTCCAATCCAACAGTGACAGCCATCATTTCTTGGATCAGCTCTAGAAGTTCTAGTCAAATGAACCCAGATTCCTTTTTATGGGATTGTTTGGTCAGTGCTTGCTATCAACAATATCCTGAACAATACAGAAGACAAGGAGGAATAACATCAGCCTTTGCCTTGAGGTAATCTTTTCTGCCTTGGTATATATTTACATACACGGAACAGTTCCGTAATAAGATGCTGGATCTTTAATCATTGGACTTCTATAACGATGAAAAGCTTTTGAGCAATGAGCATTAGGGGATTCAGATGATTATTACTCAAGCTTAATGTTCAGAGTCTCAATATTTTCTTGTCATTTGCTTCCTGGACTGGACTCCCTAGAGAACAATGGTATGTTAACAATATATATAACTTATTATTTTCCACAATTGGCATACTTAGTGAACGGTTCCTATGTGCCAAGAGTTATACTCTAGATGAATTAGCCATGAACTACAAACATGGATACTCTAATAGGCAGACAGAAATGCCAGGGAAATAGCATAACATTCAGAGATATGTACTCTGGTACTGAAATATTCTCTGGCTATGAGAACACAAAGAAGTCAAACATGTATATCCCATTAGATTTGGTTTTTGTCAGTTAAATTCAGAGGCAGAAAGAGGAATATATTTCTTAGAGAAAGCATTTCATGGAGGCATGAGGAAGCATTTAAAATTCGCCATCTCTGAGGACATTCTTATGTTTGGAATGTTGTTGTTAATTGTCTTGGAGTCAAGCACAACTCATAGTGACCCTATGAACCAAAGGCCTGAAGCCCCTCTGCAACTATTAAAGTTTATAGAGTTTCCAGAGGCAAACAACAATATCATGGTTTCGATAGGATATTTTTTTAGATAGATAGCTTTTGTTCTTAGGTTATGATTATCAAACTGATAATTGAAGAAAATACTGAAATGAAGGCATATCTTAGAGAAAAATATGAGAAACAAATTTTAGCAATTTTTAAGGTAGCATTTTCATCTCTTCCTTTTCTACTTTGACATTATCCATAGAAAATACTGTTTTATTCTAATTCTCTTGGTATGTCCTCTAGATAGACACTGTTGCTTATTCGGCTTTCCCCATCTTTCTAAACCACACTATCCTGTATAGAATGACCTGTCTTAGTTCTGTCTCCTGGCAGCCAGCTTCGGTCACTAGACCACTCCATCCAACAAATCCAGGCCAAATCTATGTTAGACGAACATTGTCTGTCACTCAAATGCTATTACCAGAATTCTTTGATGAGGTTTAAGTTACAAGCTTTCTCAAGAATATGGATTACATCTTTATTTATAGCCTTCAGTATGGATGACATCTCAACATCAAGAAAACAAAAATCCTCACCACTGAACCAATATGCAACAACATAATAAATGGAGAAAAAGAGTAAAATTGTCAATAATTTCATTTTATTTAGATCCATAATGAACAACCATGCTAACAACTGTCAGGAAATCAAAAGATATGATTGCACAGGGAAAATCTGTTGTCAAGGACCTCTCCAATGTTCTAAAGTGCATATAGACTCTGGTGCCCCTGATCCAAGCCATGACATCTTCATTTGCTTTACCTGCATCTGAAAGTTGGACAGTGAACACACATGGCAGTAGAAGAATCTATGTCTTTGACTTGGGGTGTTGGGGAAGAGTACTGAATATCCTGTGGACTAGCAGAAGGGCAAACAAGTATGGCATAGAGGACTTGCAACCAGAAAGTTCCTTAAAGGCAGGGAGAAACTTCATCTCACACATTCGGGGCCCCTTGTCAGGAGCATAAGTCCCCAGGAAAAGGTGTCATGCTGGTGAAGGTTGAAAAGGGTCAGAGTAAGAGAGAAAGACTCTCAACCAGATGGATTGACAGATGCAGCTACTCTAACAATGGATGTGAGTATATCAGAGATTGTGAGGACCGCACAGGATCGGACAAGTTTCAGCTCTGTTGTTCACAAGGTCACTATGTACCATAGTGTACTCTGTAGCACATAAAAATAACAACATGAACAGCAACAACTTGGGAGACAGGGGAGGAAGAGATTTCTCAATACATCTCTGTATTCTACTACCTTAATGTACCAAACTATAGTCTAAGCAGTATCTTCCAAAAGCAAATTACCAAACAAAAAGCACGACTTACAACCAGCTATTGTGCCAACAAGCACACTCAGAGCCAAGCCCTGGTTTACCTTCTGTCAGGTTCCAACTGTCGACTCCACTGTAAGTTAAAAACTGATAGCCCTGCAAGGCGGTCATTTATTCATGATTGAAGTGTCTGACTGAGGAGCCACTGATCACAGGCTGGCAGCTGGCCTGAATGCACGGTCAGCTCTTTTCTCCGCACTATTTTGAATCTTTAAGGCGGCTGAACACACTCACTGAGTGATTTCACATAAATGAAAGCATACCTCCAACACTCCAGTCGGTGCTTACAATTCTGACTCGACTCAATTATGTAAGGGACTTTTGTGCCCAAATAGACACCACTGACGTGACACACTGCGGATGCTATCCTACCATCACAAGCCACAAAAACCCATTAAGAAAATATTTAGTGTAACCCAGAAAGAAATGTGACTCACTTTATGCAAATTCCTAAATACATCAATTTGGATTACTCACATATTTTGAGCCAATGCATGTGAAGCTATTCCTTTGAAACGCTGTTAGGATCAAAGAACCAGTGTTTAGCCGCAGAGGCTGGAAACATTATAGCTTACATTAACTATTTAAGTATGACTTTTCCAAAATGCCTGTTCTCATATCAGGACGTTTAAAAAATATAAAGAAACTCTATATTAAGATGGATTAGGACATTAATCTCCTTGCAATGTGAATTGCGACAAGGAATATGCCCACATTGTATACTCGATAAGACGTATTAAATCGAAGAATTTCAAAAGAAGTGAGGTACTTATTACATGTCACGCACACACTTTTCCATGATATATGAGTTTACACATAATGATAATATACATTTCAGAATGCTTGGCTCCTCATATAATATGTATGCTTAAAAATAGGGGATGTGAAAGGACCTTAAGCCCAAGGAAAATCAATTTGTAATAATTTAAGCCGCCACACTGCCCCTATCCTAAAGTAATAGGTAGTTGAAAAGAGTACAAGATATTCCATTTCTGTCACTGTTCAGTTAGGGAAAGGGGGGAAAAATGGGTGCTTCCATTTTTCAACATTATGTTAATGGAATGCAAATAGAAATGGTAGAAAGAAAACTGGAAGGCAAGATGAGACTTTCTGCTGGGCTCAACATTTCAGAAAAAAAAAAAGGCCACAGCACAAATCTCATTTTCTGTGTGAAGCAAGAAGGTTAAAATTTGTATTTAATCACAGATTGGACTTGCTATGGCTCTGAAAAGCCATCATAAAGCATTGCTAGCGTGGGCACATTTGTTGACCGGATAGTAGCATACGATTCAATTTTCCACCCTTTGCTGTTGAATGCAGATAAAAAAAAAAGGAGTGAAATGTATAAATTCTCTTCCCCAAAATGATATTTCTAGTTGATGATATTCAGCTGTATTGGAGTCTGCAAAATTTCTTTGCTCCCTAACACAAAGATTTAAATATATCTATATATTTTT
>NW_006399751.1:9684907-9719837 GCF_000299155.1 Elephantulus edwardii
ATCTGAAAGTTAACCCTTTAAACTCTTTAGAATAAATAACCAGAGGGAAATAACAAGAAAAGGTAATAAACAAGGAAAGTAAGTGTATGGCTGGTATGCAGGTTGTCTTATGTTTCATTTGCAGCTGCTTATGATTCAGAATTGGTTCAACTACAAACCAATTCAGGAAAATGGACAGCTGACCATGAACTGAGCCCTGGGAAGCCCTGACTTAACTGGGGTAAAGGCTGTAGGGTAGTAAAAAGGACCAATATACCTTAGTCTTAAGGAGAGCTCAGTAGACAAGCTGTGAAGCCAAAAGTAGAGCCAAATGGAAGGTACTGAAAAATGTTATGCTATGAAAGAAGTAGAGAGTCCAGAGACTAAGCTGTCAGCAGTAATAGATTAGCATATGAAGCAATACTGGGGCAGGAGTCTAAGGATATGACCAAAGAAGGGTCAACTGGCCTTCAAATTGAGCAAATTGAAATTGTCCTAACTTGGAGAGAATGCAAAGTCCTACGTCACACCTGAATTTAAATTAGAGTTATATTCTGGCAAAGACTGAAAAGTCTTAACTCAAGTAATCTTATTTCACCTTGGTATTATAATGAAATGTACGAGAAAATGGAATTAGAAAGCTAACAGGGAAAAACACAGTATTTCTCAAGCTGAAAGAACTGAAGAACAGATGCAAGCCTTGAGTTGTAACACTGTAAGATTCTATGGCAACACATTAAATGATGCAGGAAGCATCAGAAGATGAAGAGGACACGCAGAGTGACCGTACCAAGAAAGAATTGGTCAGAACGGAACCATTTCAGAAAGTAGCATACGAACAAGAAACAATGGTAATGAAGGAAGTTCAAGCTGTACTGAAGATAACAGGGAAAAATAAAGCCCAGGAACTGAAGGGATACCAAATGAGTTGTTTCAACAAAGAGACGGAGAACTGGACATGCTCACCAGCCTATACAAAGGAATTTGGACTAGAAGAGAGCCATCTTTGTTCTAATTCTGCAGAAAGGTGATCTGCCAAAGTGTGGAAATTATCATACAATATCATACAAGTACTGCTGCAGAATATTAAAAAAATGGCTAGAACAGTACATCAGAAGGGAGCTTGTAGAAATTAAAATTGGATTAAAAAGAGGCTAAGGATTGAAGGATATCACTGTTGATGTCAGGTGGATTCTGGCTAAAAACACAGAATACTAAAAATATGTTTACTTATGTTTTATTGTCTATGCAAAGGCATTTGACTGTGATAAGAAATTTTGAATAACATCAGAAAGAATGGGACTCTCAGAACACAGAACAAGAGAATACTACATGGTTTAGTAATCAGGAAATGTGTGTATCAGGATCAGGATTGTATTCTTTCTTTATGCCTATTTAGCCTGCATGTTGAGCAAATCATTTGAGAAGCCGGACCCTTTGAAAAAGAATATGGCACCAGAATTGCGGGGAAACTTATAAGCCACCTGGGTCATGCCAATGACACAACCTTTCTAGCTGAGAGTGAAGAGGAATTGAAGCACTTACTACATGGATTGCATTTCAACAAGTAAACTCCTCACCACTGCACTAATAGGCAACATTATGATGCATAGTTAAAAGATTCAAGTTATCAACAGATCAGTTTCCTTGGATTCACATCAATACCCATGGTAACAACAGCCAGGAAATCAAAAGGCGTGTATGTTCCTTTGGAAACAGTTCCTATCAAGGACCTCTCTAAATTCCCCCAAAGCAGCAAAGATACCAGTTTAAAAACTAAGATGTGCCTAGTCCAAGTCGTAGTTTTTTTGACTACTTTTTATACATCTAAAAGTTGGGCAGTGGATAAGGAAGACTGAAGAAGTGATGACTTTGAATAGTGGTTTTGGTGAAGGGTATTGACTATTTCATGATCTCCAAAAGAACAAATAAATCTATCTTGCAAGATATATAACCAGGTGTTTCTTAGAGGCAAGAATGGTGAAATTCTGTTTCATGTATTTTGAGCATGTTATCGAGGGAGGCTAGACTTGATGCTGGGAAATGCGAAGAGCCAAGGAAAGGGAGGAAGAGCTTCAACAAGATTAACACAGTCACTGTACAACAGACTCCAGCATGTACGAGATCTTGAGGATGGTAAAGTCTAAGTCAAGGCTCCGATATGTTTTTCATAGAGCACCTAGTAAAACAATATCAGCTTAGATTTATCACTTTTAGAGTAAATTCAAAATTTTTCTTATATTGGAATTGAGTAACCAAATTTAATAAATAAAATACAATAAATGCAGTATGTTTTGGTTTTCCTTTATAACTAAAGGAGAAGAGGTATTTATTTACAGTGACTTTATGGAATCTGTATGTTTCCCTAGACGTACATACTTTTTTGAATTGAGAACTCTTACAGATTTAACTTTGGTTGGATTATTTTTCCCAAAAAATATGTTTGTTTTGCTTGATGTATAGGATAATGTTAGTTTGAGGGCAAGAATGCAACTGATTCAGGCCCCAGTCTTTTCAGCCACTTGGTATGCTGCTAAGAGCTGGACAATGAAGAAGGATGACAGATGGATTTTTGCCTTTGAACTGTGGTGTCGGAGAAGAGTATTGGATAACCCATGGACTGCAATAAAAACCTATAAATGTCTTGGAGAAGGTATAGTCAGAGTGTTCCTTGGAGGCAGAGATGATAAAGCTTCTAGGAGTGGCTATTCCTTTGAAAGGGGCATTATGCTTAGAAAGACAGAAAGAAAGAAAGAGAGGAAGACCCTCAACCACATGGACTGACTCAATGACTGCAGCAATGGGCTCAAGCGTGGCCGAGATTCTAAGGATGTCACAGGATAGGACAGTGTTGAAATCTGTTGTGAATAGGGTTGCTATGAGTCATACTTAATTTGACAGCACTTAATAAACACATGAATAACCTAGAAAATCAGGTGTAAAACTATCAGATTATGAAGTGTAATGTTTATTCAGTGCTAAGACAGTTGGAAACACTCAAAACTACCTCCTGATCCTATATACAGCAAGCGAAGCAAGCATCCTTTGAGAAAAATTCAACTGCAATTAAATAATGCACGAGTCTTTAATTCAATTCTTACAGAGACAGACTGGAAATAGAGACAGAGTGAGTTTGATCACCTCTCAGCAACTGTCAATGTCACATCCAAGTCCCGACGCTGAGAGTGAGTGAGAGAGAGAGAGTGAGTGTGTGTGTGTGTGTGTGTGTGTGAGACTTTTGAGGTAGTGTGAAAGCTTATTTCAGATTGGGAGGTAGTAAAAATTATTAATATGCTCACTGCTTGCCAAGCCTTTAGAAGACTGGATCTACCAGAGTCTCCTTGGCATGGCAAACAACTTTTCAATATTAGCCACTGAAAGCCATATTGAGCAAAGTTCTTCTCTGACCCAACAAATGTGCCTTTGAGCCAGAATCAACTTCAGCACAACTGACTTTTTCATGTTTATTCTGGAGCATATGCTACTATATATCTCAACTGCTGAAGGCGTTTCTGAACTCATTACTGCAGTTACCTGCCTCTGACCCACACATCCACCGCTCTTCTGATTTCTGGTTGAGACTTCAACGGGGATTTTAGGCTTGTAGATTAACAGAAGACAACTGGTATCCAAACACATTAATCCATGCGTGACTTCTGAAATGAGCACAGGTACCATGAATCCCTCGACTTGACGGCAGCCGTGAATTCTTTTTACAAAGACTTTGCATTTGCCAAAGGTAAGAAAGAATGAAATTGCAGCTGCCAGCCCTGTGTTTTGGTGTTTTTCTCATAGTTCATCTACTCAATGTTGAATAACCTTAAAGCCCCAGGGACCTAAACCTCAGTCAGCTTTCAACAGGAGAAAACTCATTTTGATTCCCCCATTTGACAGAGGGGATGAACCTGTATTGACCTTGATGACAATTACAAGCAGGAGCTGGGCTCAAAGTCTGTCGAAACAGCAGGCATCAGTGAACAGGCTCCTGGAGGTAATGAGCCAGGAATGAGGTGCTTTTCCAATACCTCTGGGAAACTGCTAAAAATAGACTCTTTGCTGACTTTAAGTCTTAAACTAGAATAAGGACTGGATGAAGCAAAATTCCAAAGGTGAAATCACCAATTTTTGAAGAAAATGAGACAAGATTGGAAGAGACAACAAAATCCAAGTATCTAAGGATTTCAAAAGCTGAAAGGGTCTGAGTAGATTCCATTTTCTCTTTTGATGTTGCAGTTGAGGGAATTAGACCCAAAAGCTTATCTCCCTTGCCAGAGAGAGTAAGTCACAGTCAAAGGCAGGTCGAGCAGTACCAGGTGCATTCAAGGTGACCTTGTGTGCTTGAGAACAGAACAGTGCTCTGTAGGGCTTTCTGTGGCCATGGACTTCTAAAAACTGATTGCTAAGTAAGAACAAACAGATCTAGTTGAATTCAAACTGCCAACCTTTTTCTTAATAGCCAATTCCTAACCATTTATGCCATCCAAGAAATCTTCGAGCAATATTTCACCAAACCAAAATCGAAACTCATTGCCATGGAATCAAGTTTTACTCCTACACGCTTCATACAGCAAAGAATAGGATTTCTGTAGCATTTCCTAGGTAATGCAATGCATCGGGCTGCTAACCTGATGATCAACAGTTCAAATCCACCACACACTCTGAGGAAGAAAGGAGGGCATTATTCACTTCTGTAAAGATTTGTATCCTTGGGAGCCTGTTGTGAGAGCTGTTATGAATGGGGATCTACTCATTGCGCAGTGGGTTTGATTTTGCTTTGGGTCATCTTTCTCCCAACGGTGGATATGGTCACTGTGGGCAAGCCAGAGGCACACAGTTTGAATTCACCCACTGCTTTGTGGGAGAAAGATGGGTAGTCACTGCGTGTGATTAACTGCCTCTGTAAATGTGCTGGAGGTTTAACTGTGGGTTGGCTCCCACTCAAGGGGACATCAGAACAATGACAAAATATTTTAGAGTGACATTATTTCAAATCAGTAGGAACTATTCTATTTTTGGAAAATAAGGCATTCTGACACTCAAAGAAGAAGTGAGTGTGGAGGGGAGAGGGAGGAATTTTGTTGAGTGGATTCTATGTGTGGCTTCAAAATATTTAGGCAAGTGAATTACCCATTGACATGTAATTTTAAATCTTTTTAACCAACATAAACATTTTAATAAAATTAAATATGCTTTTATTATAGGTATAGGCACAAAGACAGGATTGGCAATCCTGGCTTGGTGGGAAAACAAAAGACACATAGCACCAATTTACCAGCTGATCTTTCGCACAAGGGAAGAATTTACTGGTAGATTAGCTTTCCTCTTAGATCCTTTCCCTGAGAATTAATGTGGCTGATAGAGGAATAGTATGTTCACCATCTGCACAGTCGCACCACATGGACTTTTGGTTTTTCCTATTCAAGGGAAAGCCAGAGGCTAGACTAACAAATCCAAATATTCCCCTAAAGGAATGGTACAGCCAACATGTAAACAATTGTTGGTCTTTAGAGGCAAGGCTGCTAGTAAGACTTTATCTCATATATTCTGGGTATGTTGGTAGGAGGGACCAGACCCTGGCAAAGGACATCATCATGCAAAGGGGGAGAGTCAGGAAGAAGAGATCCTCTAGGACATGGTTTGACACTATGATTGGTAAAGTTCTGATCTCTTGAACATAGAGGCTGTGAGCTGGAGTTGATTCCACGGCATCTAACAACAACATATCATTTTAGTTATGTCAGAAACATTTTACAGCTTCAGGATTTATTTCCCTTTTTTTTCATAGTAGAACAAAACAAAAGCTAAAAGATACAAACAATACCTCACGATGTGGATAGGCACATGTTATCCATGAATAAAGGCAACGCTCCCTAGCTAGTTTGGTTCAGTGACAGCGGGCTTGTTGATGAGATGGAAATGAAGCATCAAATGGTTGTGAAAATCTCTAGTACAGGGAAGAAGGTGACATATGTTGGCATGCTTCCTTCCTTCCATTCTGCTTCTGGAAGCACAGATGTGATCATCGGAAGGCTACAGTCACCCTGAGTGCTGAGTTGAAGGGCTCATAAAAATACCACAAGGTGACTTAATTGTCCCATCTTGTGTGTGTTGAATTATTGGGTTATTATTTGAATCACTGTATTATTATTTATGAAAGATACGGCTGAAATGGTAAGACAGAGTATAAATTTACTAGTCATATTTCAGGAGAAACATTAGCAGGTAAATGTCTGCCTTTGTGATTATAACTCCATTGAAAAATAAAGTTGACAAACAAACCCATATATTTACATTAAACTCATCATTACTATACCTTTATTTATTTGAACAATGTTTGAGTACCTCCTGTATGCTGGTACTATGTACTCTGTGCATTTAGATATTTCTATTTTTTTCCGTACTTCTAAAGACTTAGAAGAAACAGTGCAACAATGGATGAATGAAAACCCAAAATCTCTGTATATGTTCATTAAAACTAATAAAATTTAATAATAATTTTAAAAAAAGACTTAGAAGAAAAGCTGAGCTTTTTAAAGTTTTGGGGTTATTTTATGAAAGTAATTTAAAAACTGATTTTAATTAAAGTTGCTTTTGATAACAGTGCCCTTATTCATTTTTAGAAATTCTGCATGCTTTAGACCTCCTTTGACTTAAACTTCACCCTTCAAAAATTCTGAAACTTAAGGCAGAAAGAACGAGGAAGATAATGGGAGAAATATTCAGTGTTGACATGTATGTTTAACTTTGGACACCGATCACTTCATTTTAGAAAGTCATTACTTCAAAGGACTTGGAGAATGGCATAAGCTGTGTCACACACTACCTTTCATTTGCCTGGCCAGCTACAGGCTTGCTTTGGACCCTCTCAAATTAATCCTAATTTTCTGTCACTGTGATTCAATGGACCCTGCTGAGTTCAGCACTGTAACAGTATTTGAATCCCCCATAAATGTACTTTTGACTTAAATGGAACATTACGGCTCTGTTACCTAATGTTTCTCTTCCCTAGTGAGCATGAAGGAGATTTTTGTTTTTAAATTTTATTTTATTATTTCTGTGTGTGTGTGTTTACTGTCAAATCAGATCTGACTAGTACAGGAGGAGATTGTCCCTCCTTCTCCAGCACAGCACCTGGTGGATTCGAACTACGCACCTCTGGGATTGCAGTGCAGCTTCTTGCCACTAGGCCACCAGAGCTCCCTTATGGATGGGATTTGAAGAGCTCTTAGCATCATCACAAATTACTCTTCGTGCACTGGTCACAGTTACTTGTCAAATGGTTTCACTAATTTGGAATAATAGTGGGAAAGAGTTGGCAATGTTAAATAAAACACCTAACCATTAAATATCTTAAAATATTATTTAAAGACAAATTTTGCTTGGGGAAGGTATAAGGTTGAGTTTTTTTGGGTTTTTTGGTGTTGGTTTTTGTTTGTTTGTTTGTTTTGTGTGTGTGTGTGTCTCTATTACCCAGTAACCCAGTGGGTTGCTAATAACATATGGTGGTGAAAATAAATTTTAATAGTTAGATGGGTCCTTCTTGACACGGCTACTTCGTTGAGTACCTAAGACTAACCATGTTTATTTAAAGTATCTGTAATATATTTGAACACTTAGTTTGCTTTTATACTGAATTTACCAACTGAAGAGCCTAAATATTGTAGCAGATATAAAATCAGGTAAGGTGTATATACTTCTACAGTAAAGATAATGAGATGGAAAAAGTAAAATAAATAGCATTTTAAATCATATCACAATTCAAATCTGTATCTTTACATTTAAGAGATAGGTATTTTTAAAAATTATCTTATTCGCCCTCAGTCTTTATTTAAGTAGCAGATGCTTGTGACAGTGAAATGAAATGACTTAAAAGAGTCCCAGACTCACATTCATTGCTCAACCAGTGTTGGTTCCCTTTAAGTTGCTAAGAACCAAAATGAAATCCTTTACCATTAGGCCAATTCTCAATCGTAGAGGCCCTCTACCAGTGTTGTAGAAATGCAGATCGTTCCAGGAGACTGCCCATCTTTCTCCCATGGAGCCTCTGGTGGGTTTGAACTGTGAATTTTTGTTAGTAGCCCAACATATAATGCACAAATGCCCTAAAGATGTAAAAAAAAAAAAAAAGACAAAACCCAAGCCAAACCTGGTATAATTCTTTTCGATTTCAAAAGAGATGGAAAAGTCAGTGGGAGAAAAAGCAACAGGGTGGAATTCTTGCAGTACAGAGAATAATTGGAGAAGAAAAGTGATGAGTAGTACTTGGAAGAGTAATTTTGTTTACCAATGGGAAGAGTTGGAACAAAATGTGAAAAACAACAAGTAGTGGTTCTTGGAGAGAATGTATGAATTGTTCAATGATTGAAGCATAGCATGCAGACAGACTAAAGTTATTGTGTGCAATAATCTCAGTCTCTTTAAAAATCCTTGTTGAATTATGCAAATTTATTTGTATTTGCATTGTTAAACTCATGCACTTCAAATTGCAAGGGCTTGCCTTACAACATGCATTTTCTTAAAGAAATCTGAACAAATACTCAATGAGTGTTGAACTTCTGACTCAAAGAATAAATATATCATTTTCACTTTTTTTCAAAGGATATTTTGAAAGCTTCACCACATACAGACCTAGTATAATGTCTATGCCACTAACCGTTTTTCTCTTTGTCTTGGCCTTCCTTTGTTTCAGAAATACATGCAGAATTGTTTGTGAGGTTTAATAATCTGGTTCTCTTTGAAGTGATCAAAGCAAAGATATACTAAGCTTCTAAAAAGACAAAAATATATGAACCAGACAGTATCAAAATAAAGTTAATGACTATCAATAATACCATGACTTAATTTATCTCATGTTAATCTCAACAAAGTTTTGTGATCAAAGTTCAGACTTTCATCTTGTTTAGACAATCAAACACAAGAAAAATAATTCCTTTCAGCAATTACTGAATTACATGGACAACTGATATCAGAAAGATCTTGACTTTAATCTTTGTTCCACCATTAACTAATTCTAATTTTTCAAGTTCAGTTTTCTTATCTATGAAATGGGAATGAGAGCTTTCTCACAGAGTCGTCGTGAGAAATAACCATTTCAAGATACATAAAATGTCTGACATATTGTTTAATTGTAAAGTTTTAATGAGAATTTCTTTTTATGATCTAATCATACCCGGGACATGGAGGAGACACCCAACTTAATCAGTATCTCGACAAAACATTATATTGATGGAGACAACTGATTTATTAGCAATAAATTGTGGTAGAATAAATTAACTTTCCAAGATCCATAATTACAATACCGAGAGATAAAAGATGGGTAAAGTTTAGACTTGAGAGATGAAAGATGATTCCGAGTCCTATTGTTATTTGAATTAAACCAAGGCAAATGAAGACTCCAGTAAGCTATATGTGAAAATGAGGATACTGAGAATAAAGGGATTGCATGGAGTTGAAGATCAGAAATCATAGTCTTTATGAATTTTGCAACAGAGGAAAGAAAAACCCATTAGTAATTCTGATTTTGAGAGGTCATAGGGTCCCTTACCCCCCCACCAATCCCCTGTGTCTTTTTCAGGATTATATACATTGCTAACTTCTACTTCCTCCTGATTTTCCAAATTTTGTTCCCCTATTTCTTCCTTTTTAAAAGTAGCATATTTCATAAAGTCTTGTCCCATTCTTTCTTACAGTATGATCTCTGTTGTGCAAATGAGCCACTGATTTATACCATACAATAAAGACTTTGCAGGAAAAGTAGACAAGTAGAGAAATTCACAGCAAAATACCCAAATCCTATTTAAAGAAGAACTTTATGCAGCTGCAAATGTATAAACATTATCACTGACTTTTCATTAGAAGGGCTTCACCACATATTGCTTCACATAGTTATACAGAAAAGGTAGGTGAAATATTTATTTTTCTGCTTGATGATACATCTGAAACATGACTAATCAGAAAGGCCATATTAAAAAAAGGTCATATTATTAAAAACTGGAAATTTCTAGTCTGTTTTGTTAACTCTGAAATGTTAAACCATTTCCTTTTTAACCAGTAAGGGTCAACAAAATTGCCTCATCTTGAACAATATTGTTACTATCACAAGCAATTATAATTTTGTTGAGGGTGGTCCAAAAATCTCTAGTACATGAATAGAGAGCTTCCAGAAATACAAACCAGGTTAAGAAGAGGCCATGGTCCTAGGGATATCATTGCTGAAATAGGAATAATCTTGGCTGCAAGCAGAGAGTACCAGAAAAATGTCAACTTGGGTTTTATCAACTATGCAGAGGCATTTGACTGGATCACTGTGTGACTATCATTGAGAAGAATGGGAATCCCACAACACTTAATTGTGCTCAAGCAAAGCCTATATTTAAACCAAGAAGCTGTCATCTGATGAGAGAAAGATTCAAAGCCAAGCAATGGTTCAAAACCAAAGGACTGTGTCAAGGATGCATCCTTGCCCCATACTATTTCAATCTCTATGCTGAACTGATATTTTGAGAAGCTGGCCTTTATGAAGAAGAGCATGGCATCAGGATTGGTGGAAGACTCATTACTATTTCTCCCACTTCAGTTGTTATGCTGCCTGCCTGGTCTGAGTAAGAGAGAGTTCTATGAACTTGGAGAAATGATGAAAGTTATACAAGTGTTCAGGTCTTTTGTTCACAGGGTCACTATGAGTCATTTACTACTCAATAGCACTTAACAACAACAACAACATACATTCTTAAAGAGGCAGTGAGAGCTCTATTGTGGCTAAAAGTTTGTCAGGTTCTACGACAAGGAGCCAGAGACATGGCTGAGGTAAGGATGGGCTGAGGACAGAGATAACTAAAGTTTTGTAGTTGCTCAGGAAAACAATTTCCCAGTTAGGATTCCACTAACCGCAGATACATCCCACACTCGCTCCAAGAGCAATAGTGAGGTCACTGAACTGCTGCTTAGCCTTTGTGGCCTCCACACGTCCATCACACCGTAGGCTGGGGGTACAGCCATGTATCTCAGCATCTGGACTCTAGTTTGCTGGATGACAAAGATACCACCTGGCCCCTTCCTGTGTAAATTTCTGGATTTATGCACATGAAAAGAAAGAGGTTGGTTTGTAACTACAGGTTGTATATAAATTGGAGTTTCTTAGCCTGAGGACTGCCTGCAAATGGAAAGCAGATAAAGAAAAGCTATGCGATTCTATGTATTAACTATGATTTCTTCTAGCTTTAAAAAATGTACAAAGATAGAATTTGCTTTCTTGTATCATTTTCAAGGCATAGAGAAGACAAGGAGAAAATAATCTATGTATATTTAAATTGCTTGTGTGGGTTATTTCTGTATGTGAACAATGTAAAAACTGAAATTGGATTGTAATATTGATTGTTGCTAAATCCATTTGGAAAGCACAAAATACACTTGAAATTTAAATAGCATCATTTTGTAGTGTTGATTTAATCCTCATACAAATAAAGTTTACCACATTTTCTAAGAAAATAAGTGTAAATGGGCAATGGCATATATAGAGTTTAGAAATAGATGCATCACATCCACAGATGAATTAGGTCAGGGGAACATTGTAAAATCCACTAAGAATCACTCTTTTATAATAGAACTGTTGTTGTTGGGTACCTTTGAGTTCAAGACAACTCATGGGAGCTCTAAGAACAACAGATCTAAAGCCTGTCCTATGTTAGGCCCCCCGCAGCATTTCTGACATATTCCAGACCATTGCAACAGTCACTGACAAAGCATCTGGATGAGGGTCCTCCTCTTCGTCTGACATACTGTGGACATGTTGTAAGGAGAGACAGGTCTTTGGAGAGGGACGTCATGCTGGGCAGAGTGGAGGGACAGCGCAGGAGGGGAAGGCCCTCTATGAGATGGATTGATTCAGTGACTGGGGTAATGGGGATGAGTGTGTCAGAGGCAGTGCGATTGGCACAGGACACAGCAGAGTTTAGGGCTGTTGTACATAGGGTCGCTATGAGTCGCAAACGACTCAACGGCACATAACAACAACATATCTTTCCAAACATGTTCCTTTTCCAAGGAATAGCCTCTCCTAACAACTTGCCCAGGGAGCTGTGGTGGCCCAGTGGCAGGAAGCTTCACTGCAATCCTGAAGGCGTGCGACTCAAATCCCGCCAGCTACTCCATGGAGGAGGAGGGACAATCTCCTCTCATGTGATTAACCGCCTCTGAAAACCTGCTTAAGGGTCAGCTATGGGTCAGTTCCAGCTCTCCTGTACATGACAACAACTGCAATCAGCCCAGCTTATGTGAGATGAAGTCTTGCCATCTTTTCTTCCAAGGCTGTACTTTCTCCAAAGCGTATCTATCTGTTTTTTTGTTTTGTTTGGTTTTTGTTGTTTGTTTGTTTTTTTTTTTGGCAGCCCATGGACTATTCAGTCTTCTTCTCCAACAGTTAGGAGTCAGTTCCAACTAGAAAGTACACACAACAACAACAACTTCTCAGCTAACAGGCATCTATTCTTCATCTGCCATCCTTATTCATCATCTCAAGCAAGTGACTGAAAAGCCCATGTTGTGATTCACAACTTAACAACTTACCCTCAAGTGACATCATTGTTTCTCAATAATTAGGAGAAGTCCCTGTAAAGTTCTCCACTGCTGGTGACTTACTGGTAAGGAGTTGTGCTGTCAACTCAAAGGCTCATGGTTCAAATCCACCAGCTGCTCTGAGAGAGAAAGATGAGCAATTCACTACCCCTGAAAATCCCCATGAGGGTCACTTAGGGGTCAGTTCCAATTTTACAGCACTTAAGAACAACTCAGAAATTGTAATTCTAGAGATCCTCCCAGTATATTTCCAAGAAAATATAATACATAAAAAGGGGCATAAAAATCTCAAAACGCTTCTAGTCTTTTACAGTAGCATAGTTGTTCATAGAAAAGATTCAGGGGAAAAGATTGACAACATGAGAGCAAAGATAGGAAAAATATGTGTTTGAACTCCACTTTTCCAGATGTATGTCAAAGACTTACTGCTTGGCACAATTAGAACCAATGCACAAAACTTAATAGACTACAGAGTAGTGGGTTTGGAGTGGGCTAGAGAGGTGTCTAAGGATGTACAATGATTATAACAAAGTGTGGAATTATTTTGTTATTTAATATTTTTATGATATTTCCATTTATATCTTTTAAAAATCATACTTGACTATGTAACAGTTCTCATCATATACTGAGGATTGAAGGGGACAAAAAATTGAAGTTGTCAAAGATTTCATTTCACTTGGAAGAATTGTAGAATCAACACCCATCGTTGTAGCATTCAAGAGATCAAAATTCATGTTGCATTGGGAAAATCTACTGTCCAACAATTAGTTTAAAATTCTGAAGAGCACACCCAAGTCAAGCCTTCAATTTCTTCATACGTAAGTAGAATAAAGACGATGATTAAGGACTGAAGAATTGATACCTTTGAATTGTGGTGTTGGAGAAGAGTATTAAATATCCATGGACTGCCAAACGAACAGATGAATATAACTTGAAGAAGGTGCAGCAAGAGTGCTTCTTGGAGGCAAGAATGGTGAAGCTTCATTTTACATACTTTGTGCAAGTTGCTAGGATAAGCTATTCCTTGGAAAGGTCATCCCTCTTGGAAAGTTAGAGGGTCAGTGAAGGAAAGACACTTGACAAGATGAGTTGACACAGGGACTGTAGCAACGGGTTCAAGTGTGTCAGAGATGATGAAGACGGCACAGGATCGGACAGGGTTCAGATCTGTTGTTTATAGGGTTTGCTATTTGTCATACTTGACCGAGTGACACCTAATAACTACAACAATGGTAAACTAGACTTATCTTGAATTTCTTCTGTGCCATAACATGTATTTCATTTTCTAAGTAAGCAAAGCGTCTCTTTTCATTTTATATCCCAATATATCTTAATCTCAATGGTTAAGACAATTTACTAAAATACCAAGAAAATGACTATTCTGTCATATTTGTATTACCTGTGCTTAGCTAGATGAACTGAGTTCAAAGTCAGGTTTCTGGAAGTACTTTATAACAATGGAATTACTTTTTCCAAATCAATTTCTTTTTCTTACATTTCACTATTTGGTCTTAAAGGCTTTTTAAAAGGAAAAGCCTTTTATAAAAACAAAACAAAACCCAAAACCTTCAATGGTGTTATTTGCAACTGTCAGTTAAAAGATTTTTTTAATCAAATATTGAGATAAAAATAAAGCAACCAAAAAACTTTGATCATATGGTTTTGGATTTGACAAGGAATAACTGATTTCAAGTTGAAGGAATTTTTAGTAAATAGATACACATTGTGATCTTGACTGTTAGGATCTTTGAGGCCTCGACAAAATTACTTAGAATACTTTCGAGTTCTACTTTTTTTGTTTACAAAAACAAAAAAAGATTTTCAGAAATCTTCAGGAAGACAGCTTGTAATTCTGCAGACATGTGTGTAAATATCATTATTCTCACCAAATGATCAGTGCATGATGTGTGCTATTTTGTTATATTCTTGCAGACACCTTGTCCACAGGAAAAAAAGGAGCATCTGTTCTTATCTTCATTCTCACACTAACCACTTTGAATAATGGAAGCGATAGACAATCAAATAATTGGATTATACGCAGGTTTCTATGCAACTCTATTTATTTGAACAGCTAAAAATAAGTGAGTAGGCTCCATGTGCTATCAATAATTTACACTTCATAGGACATCTTGTTGTTGAGCTAAGCAGACTAGCACATGACTTTTTGTAAAAGAAATGAATTCTGTATGAGGAGTTTGGGGTAAGCCTTTTCCTTCCTGGTCTTTCAACTTCAGTCATATCCATTACAAAGAAACTTGACTCACCGTATTTGTTTTATATCAAGCAAAGTAAGTTAAGTGAATGACGCATAGTTCTTCCCAGGAGGAGTTGATATTAATGTAAAAAGTCAGAAATCAAACCAGTTAAAACTTAATTTAAAGGGACTTCAAGAAAGTAGTACTATACAACCCTAGAGGATAATCAGGAATCTTGAAACGCTGTATAACATGGTTGAATAGAGGACATTATGCTGAGCTAAATCAGTCAGAGAAGGAAAAATATTGTATTACACCATTATTATAAAAGCTAAAGAAAGGTTTAGATAAAAAAAGAACCTTTTTTTTTTAATGGATAACAAGGATAGGGAGGAAGGGAGAGAAGACAAGAATCAATAGTTAGGTACTATTTACTGAGATGAAGGGAAAGGCAGTGTACAATAATGGAACAGACATCTTGAGTATTATAATTAATGTTGTAAAACATAATGTTTTCGTTTCTCCATCTTATTGACAACGAGTCTAGTCTAATGACTAGCTGAGTCTAACGACTGTTTCCAAGACTTTATTTTGCCTGAGCGGAGACTATTCATCTTTCTTCCATGAAGGCACTGGTAGACTTGCACCCACCAGCCACCCACGACTCAAGGTCTGACAGTCTATTTTGTACAGTTTTACAAGCTGGAAATCAGGGCTTCCAGCTGTTTGATTATAAATCCATCTGAGGATTTATAAGCATCACCCAGGGATCTTGTTAAAGTGTGGACTCTGGATCAATATATATGGAAGAGAAATACAAATTCTAAGCAAGGGCTGGAACCAGAAGTAACCTGTTTGAAGCCTTGCTTAGAAACCCTATGGGGCAATTCAATATTATGCTATAGAATTATGCTATTGTTGTTACGTGCCGTCGAGTCACATGTGACCCATAGCAACCCTATGTGCAATAGCTCTGAACTCTGCTCTATTCTGTGTCAACCTTGCTGTCTCTGACACGCCTACCCCCATTACCCCAGTCATTGAGTCAATCCATCTCATACAGGGTCTTCCTCTCTTGTGCTATCCCTTTAAAACCCTCTGCCCCAAAACTGGTCCCTTCTTGTAACATGCCCAAAGTATGTCAGATGGCGCTTTAGATTACTTGCCTCCAAGGAGCAGCTTGGTTTCACCCTCTCTGGAACAAACCTGTTTGTTCTCCTAGACGAACATGGTATATTCAATGCTTTTCTCCAGAGCTACAGCTCAAAGAAAGGCATATATGTTATAGAGTCCTGGAAAGGGTTAAACCGGGTGTCTCCTTGGAGGCAAGGATTCTGAGACTCCGTCTAACATACTTTGGACATGTTGTGAGGAGAGACCGGTCCTTGGAGAGGGACGTCATGCTTGGGAGGGTGGAGGGACGGCGCAGGAGGGGTAGGCCCTCTATGAGGTAGATTGATTCAGTGACTGGGATAATTGGGATGGGAGTGTCAGAGACAGTGTGATTGGCACAGGACAGCGCGGAGTTTAGGGCTGTTGTACATAGGGTCGCTCTGAGTCGCAGGCGACTCGATGGCACATAACAACAAACAACAATAAGTTGGAATTACCTTGGCAGTCACTCCGTTTTTTTTTTTGCATTCTGGGCTTCTTTCATCTATGAAATTTGTGTTAGTACTCATAAGGAATGTCTATTGATCAAATTTTACATTTCCAAGACTAACAGGTGGTTTGTAGAAGTGCTATTCTGTTTTGTGTCAATAAAAATGTTGTGAAGCAAATGTGCTCATGTCTGTGTCAATAAAAACTCTTTGAGTTGAACATGTCAGAAATAACACGGAATTGCTTGGGAAAATGAAAAACTAATTGCAGGAGGAGTATCATAAACAGCAAATTTCAGAACTCATAAAGAAACCCAGGAGCTGGTTGTCACTACAGTTACTGTTTATAAGCAATGACAAGCAACTTTGACTTTATGACAGACAAAGTGTGACGTTATTTGAAAAATATCAGGCACTCCTGGAATCAATGAAGGTTAAAGGCTCAAGGTTTCTATGTGACAGAAGCAAAGGAAACGACAGAAGGTCAAGGAATGGTAAATGTCATTGTTTTTAATAACAGAAATGCTTTCCAAGCCACTTGTATTCCCCCAGGATGCCCCCACTATTGACAATCAATGGTTCCTATCAACACTGCCTCAAGATATATATTCTCATAACAAATATATTCTTCACTAAGTCAGAATCCAGACTGAAAAAGAATATTCAAATGGCTTCTCCTAGAATATGACCGCTGACCCCATTCACAGTAAATTCTGCCCTTCAGAAGCCCAAGTACAAAGAACACTCACTCGCTCTTATTGCCATTGAGTCAGAAGTGATTCAAAGTGACCCTTTAGATTGAAATGACTCAACTTTCTCCTGCAGAGTCCCTGTCGGATTTGAACAATATATTATTTTGGAGTTAGCAGTATAATGTCCTACAGACTGTATCACAACAGCCCAAATTACAAAGGGAAACTCCTTAAGTGATTTAAGGTGGTTGGACGTTAGACAGTATCTCTAACATGAACTATCCACTACAGCCTTTTATCAGTACATTTTGCCTTCTCTCTGTTTTGGCAATATCATCTCCTAATGAGCCATTTCTTCTACCCGTCAGGGTTAAATATTGCCTACAAAGCCCAAGCTCATGAAAGTCCTAACAAATTAGAAAGTTTTGATTCTCTGTTATACATCTTATTACGCTTTGGAAATCCTTTTGACTGTCAAGTGCAAACAGAAAAGACCAAAGGAGCCCTGGTGGTAGTCCACAGTTCTGATCCATCATCCATTCCTCAAGTGGAAGAAAGATGGGTGTTCTTGTGAAGATTTACAGTCTCAGAAAACAACGGAAGGTCCTATGTATTCATATTTACTTGAAGGCATTGAGCGGGTTCTTTTCCTCTTTCATTTTCATTATACAATTTATTGTCAGACTCTAGACTTATTCGATTGGTATTTTTGACATGCCCTGGGCATTTATTGTTCTTGGGTGCCTTTCAATTGACACCAATTCATAGAAACCAATGACGGATGAGCAGATGAGTTGTGGGGTATAATCAAGGATATATTTCCAATAACCATGGAATGAAACCACTACCAATTTGTTTTGTTTTGTTTTTTACATAATAGCCATCCAGCTTTGACTGATACGATATATCTGGCCAGGAGTCTGGACCTAGTTCTCAAGTTGGATGCAGATCTTACATAAATCAAGGAACTTCCCTGAATATCAATTTTCTACCAGTGAATTTATGAAGAAAATAAAGAGAAAGAAAAAAAAAAGACTATTTCTTTTCTTAACTATGGCCATTATAGTTTAATCATATGCTGTAACTGTAAATGGCTAACACAGAACATGGAACATAGTAGGTACGCAGATAATTTCAGTTTGCTTGATTTGCTTTGTTTCCCTGGGAAAGTAGTCCAAATCAAATATTTTTGCAGCACATTTCCTGAAAGCAAAGGCAAGAATATTCACTTTTTATTCATGCTTTAAAAATTAACTATTTACCTTACCAAATAATTCATACTCTAGTAGCTGCATTTCTTTCTTCTATTTTGCCACTGCCTCATTACTTACTTTTTATAAAATATAAAAAAACAGATTTAGTGGCAAAATTAACATAAGAAATATAAAGTCTCTCTCAACTATCCATGCATGAATTATAAACATGTTTTATAGCCAGCATTGTCACTTTTATCAACAAAAGGCAATTTTGTTATCTGTACTTCTTGAACTCTTGCATCTTTGTAAATCCAAGATAGGATTTCAGTATTTTCCACATGAACTCTTAAAAAGGAAAGTTGTCTGCAGAGCAGATATATAGATTATACCTTTTGCTAAACATAGTATTCACATGTTAACAACAATATTATAATTATGTATTTATGGTTTTTTTATTTCATTAGAATTGTGATCCAATTGTATATCACTACTGATCTTCATGAGTTGTTAAATGATTGAACAAACACATAGGTAAATAAATCACTCATATAGTCAAATTCACACAGTCAAGTTCAAGTCATTATAACCTTCCACTGAGATTTCCCTCCTTTATGCCTTAGAACACCAGAGTATTCTAACCCCAGACTTTTCAGTTAATAGCACATGTAACACACTACACCACCAGGGGCCCTAGATAGAGAAACAGATAAGATGGTATCATTGTTTGACCTTATGCACCTGAACTGTTAAAAGTTAATAAGCACTATATTTTAGAAGAGGTTAAGATTTACAGAAAAATTCTGAATGTAATACAGATGTTGTTGTGTTGTTGATAGCTTCCATTATTGTAAATATAGTTCATTCTATTATTGAGATTTTAGATTATGTTAGTATAATTGGCATTATTAATAAAACAATACAAAATTAACTAATGCCCAGTTGTTGTTTTTAAGTGCCATCAAGTCATAGACAACTCATAGAGACCCTATGAATGAAAGACCTAAACACCTGTATAACTCATTGTTTCTCCAAGTTCATAGGGTTTTCAGAGGTAAGTTCTTTCACAAGTGGATGCCACTCCTGCTTCCAAGTCTGCTTTAATAGAGGAGCTCCACCAAACACCGTCAACCATGGGTAATCATTATAAAATTTGACACCTCAGTGTCACAGTGTTCAGCATCACAGCAACCATGAGTTACCTCTGTACAGCACATGGACAGATCAGTGCTATACCACTTAGAAGAATGTTTGACCAAAAACTATTAAAATCAGGCCTACGGAACAAAGATAAAAATCACCAACCTTTGGCTTGGTAGCATCACTTTTTGTCGACTATGCCAATAGAGCTCTCTCTATGCTGTTGTGAAGTACCCAAAAGTGCCTGTCCGGGAGTAATCTGTTGCTTCCTCAATTTCCAAACTCTCCGTCATCCCACATTCCTCCATAATCAAGTATTCCCATTGGCTCTCACCTCCCCAAAACACCCTTCCAGTATTAACGAAATTTTCTTTTTGTCTAATATAAATCTTCTTTTTGGCTAATTTTGTCTGTGCCACTACCATACTAGGATATTGCACTTATTTTAATATTATGTTTTCTGATACCTCTTCTGACTTTGACAATTTCTTACACTTCCTTTATTTTTGAGATCTTGAGAGTTTGCTCTCGTATGCAATGTCTTTTCATTGGAATTTGTCTGATTTTAGTTCATCACTAGATTTGATTTATGGTTTTCTGAGTGGAAGACCACAGAGATTCAGTGTTATTTTTACCACATTATGTCACGTATGTACGCTATCAACAGGAATTCTCACTGTTTAATTTTACTTTGATCATTTGCCTCAGGTAATGTTTATCACCTGACTTCCTCTCGAGCTCTTTTCATAGGTTTGAGAAAGAAGTGTAGAATCCTGTAGACTTAAGGAGTTGAGAGGTATGCAGCAATATACAGAGAATAGTGTGCAGACTATTTTCTTCATGGATTTATTTAGGAAATCAATTTATATAGAAGATGCAATTTTAGACGTCTATTTTCTTCTTTGTGTAGTAATTCAGTGTTTCTTAGGATGTTAGGGATGTTGTACTGCAATCCTAACAGCATGGAGCTTCAATCTACCAGCTGCTCAGTGGCGGAAGGATGGGAGATCTCCTCCCGTACCACTGACTACTGCTGAAAACCCACAGGAGTGCCAGCTACAGGTCAGTTTCAAATTAATGACACATGACGACAACAGCAGTTTATAGTGTTGCTCTACAAATCCAAAACCTGAGCCTCTCTGGTGATTCAAATCCAGTAATGACTCTGCAGGAAGAAAATGAGCAGTCTCTTCCCATAGGAATTACAGCCTCTGAATTCGCCGGGGAATTCAGTTATGAGTTGATATTAACTGAATGGCCAAAAAACGAGGGAATGTTGTTAATTACATATTATTTTTCCAGTTTCTGCTATGGGATCAATTTTCACTTGGCTCATATGTGTCTTTGACATGCCTCCATCATAGGGTGTGAGTGAATGTGTGTGTGTGTGTGTGTGTGTGTGTGTGTGTGTGTGTGTGTGTGTTATTTGTGTATGTATTTAATACTTTCTCAGGCAGAGGGAACTCTAGTAACCTAGTGATCATAGGATGAATTACAATTCCAAAAACACACATGTCAAACTCACCAGCTATTCCATAGAAGAAGGATGGACAATATCCTTAGGTGCAATTTACTGCTTCTGAAAACCCACTGGAAGGGTCAGCTGTGAATCGGTTCCAATTGACAGCACACAACAACAATGGGTAAGGAGCTATGCTGTCGAATCAGAGACAAACAGTTCAAATGCATGAGTTGCTCTTTGGGAGAAACACGGGCGATCTCCTGGCATCCAATTTCCCGCCTCTGAAAACCTGCTGCAGGGTCAGCTCTGCGCCAGTACTGACTCCATTGCAATGAGTTGAATTCAGTTCACTTCGTTACTCCTCAGAAATCTCCACAAGAATATTGTATATTTATTACCTGCCCAATTCCTAGAATCCGCTTTTCTTCATATAAGAAGCTGTTTGTTTTATTGGAGAGGAGTATTGCAAGCCAACATTAGGGAACTAGGCGTGCTCCTTATAGCGGGACACTGTCATATCTAGTATGTTTCAAATTATAACACAAGAAAACATATATGTGTATCTAGAAAGATTTCTGTATGCATTCTTTATTTTAATCTATACATGATTTTATGCTCATTACTTCCTACTCTATGTCATACTACATTATTTATTCTAGACTTTTCTCTTGCTCATCTGTACATTCTTATTCAGACAGTGAAAAACCTGGTTGTTACCATCTGTCATTCTATTCACTTAATGTCCATGTCTGGAATTCGTGTACAGGAGTATGTATCTCGGAAATATTGCCTGTTTGGTTCTGGCTACCACAGTAAAGTGTGTTCTACAATACTTTTATGTGAGTTTCCTATATATATTATTTTTATACTACACTTGGTCTTTTACGTGGCTAATTGCATTGCAAAAGAAGTTTAAAATATTATGAGAATTATCAAAATGTGATGTAGTGACATGAGGTGAGCACACACTGTCAAGGAAAACAACATCAACAGATTCTTTGGATGCAGCATCACCACAAACCTTCAAAGTATAAAAATTCCATATTTGATAAGTGCAATAAAGAAAGATGAAACAAAATAAAATATGTTGTGCCTGTATCTGAACTGTTAGCATATGTTCCTGTGGGAAAATGTATAATGAGAACCTATACTTTTCCAAAGCGGTAAATTTTAATGAGAAGAGACTACCCGTCTTCCTACCTTGGAGGCACTGGTGGATTTGAACTTCTGGAGACATGTGACCTATTGGTTATCAATATAACTTGCAACAGACCCCACCCCCAAGTATCCTTCAAATCTTCAAATTGACCACAGTACAGTGCTGATGAATAAGATCTTCTTTTATTATACAAACTTGAAAGAAATTGTTAAATATAGTATATTGTGTACAGTGTTTCTATACAATTTCTTTTACCTGTAGTGTACCTGGACTCTGTTTTCAATCTGAATTCTCCCCTTTACTAAATAAGAAAAACAAAATAAAAAATAAAAAACCCCAAGCTTAACATTTAAGCAGATCATTTATTAGTAAAAGAAAGATATAGCTACCCTCAAATGGAAAGATGTGGAAGCATATGACAAGCATGATTGTCTCTGCATGAATAAACAATGAGGGGGTTTTGTTTAGTTGGTTTCATTTAAAGCTTTGGATGTGGGTGGGGGGAATCCTGTTTATTTATGGAAAGGAAGAGTTTTTTTCAAGAATTAATCTATGAAATGGAAAGATCATCATGGTAATTTGGGAGAGGAGGAGGGGATTATCTGGGATTGGCCATTTAAGAAGGATTAAGATAATCACACATATGTCACTGGAAGTACTCTCTGGGACTTGTGAAGATCATGCATAGATTGATAGAGATGGTTGAGCATATACATGACGAGGGGACTTTCAGAAAGAAACCCTTCTTTAAAGATAGCCGTTTTCAGGAGAGGCTCCTATTATGGGACCATATTATGCTAGTCTATTATGGGATGGCACTCCTGCACAGCCAGTGTCAGTCTTGCTGGACTTGAGGGAGGGGTTGGCCTAGATGAAAATAGTGTCCAGCAAGACTGGTTTTAATTGGTTTTGGTCAAACATTCTTCTAAGTGACGTAGCACTGGTCTGTCAATTTGCTGTACAGCGGTAACTAGTGGTTGCTGTGATGCTGAACACTGTGACACTGATGTGTCAAATGCGAGAATGGTTACCCACGATGGACAGTGTTTGGTGGAGCTCCCCAATTAAAACAAGCTTGGAATCAAGAGTGGCATCCACTTCCGAAATAGCTTGCCTCCAGAAACCCTATGAACTTGGAGAAACAATGGAAAGTTATCCAAGTGTTCAGGTCTTTCATTCATAGGGTCACTGTGAGTCATCTATGACTCCATGGCACTTAACAACAAAAACTGCAAGACTGTTTAGATGATCATTATTGAAGCCTGCAGATTGTAAAATTTTTCTTCTTTTCTGCAGCAGTAACTGTTGCTGTCCACTGCCACTGAGTTAGAATTGACTCATAACTGACCCTCTGGCTGGTTTCCAGTGGTGGAAAATTGCACAGGAGATCCTCATTTTTTTACATTCTAATCATTTATTTTTAGGTTCTCAACACAATTCTTTACCCACTAGGCCCATTATCAGAGCTCCCTTCTCTAATTAGCTATTGTTATGCACCACTGGATCTGAACTAATTGATAATTGACCCTCCAGGAGGTTTTCAGAGGCAGTAAATTCAAGGGAAGAGACTGTTCATCTTTCTCAGATGAAGCAGCTGGTGGATTTGAACCACAAGCCTTTGAGGCAGTAAAAATCCTTAGTTGTAATATATTCAGACAAAAGACTCCACAATTCTCTGTATCTGTAGTAAAAGATGATACCACTCACTTCCTGAGAGTATCTAGGTCAGCAATCTCCAACCTCATCTCCTATAGTAAGATTGTTTCCTGTATTTCAATTTCACTTACAGTGTTTTATCACAGTCCTTTCTCAGAAAGCCATAATAACGTGTATATGAGAAGATGGGCAATCTCCTTTCGTGCAGTTTACTGCCTTGGACAATCTGCTGGAGGGTCAGCTATGGGTTGGTTCCAACTAGAAGACATATAACAATAGAAATAGACACACACACACACACACACACACATTAAATTTACTCTTGCTGTAGTGTTCTATGAATTTTGAAGTGAGTTTTGTCACATATTGACAAGTACTATATGACAAGTCATATATTGGAAGCAGAAGTGGCATCCACTTCCTAAGCAACATGCCTCTGGAAACTCTATGAGCTTTGATAAATGACAAGAGTTATAGAAAGGCTCCAGGCCTTTGGTTCGTAGGGTCACTATGAGTTGTGCTCAACTTGGTGGCAATCAACAACAACAACATATCATATAAAATAGTTACACTACCCCAAAATTCCCTGACCTTTTTACTTGTAACACTTTCATAAATCCATTTATGTAATTGGAAATTTCTTGGTTGTTATTTTTTTTGGGAGGAGGGAGGGCATGGAGGTGTGGTGTATCACTTTGTAATATAATTTAACACATATAGTATACACCCCTATTTGAGGTTGCTCTGAGTCAAAATCAACTCAACTGCCCCCAATAACAACACCCTGAATAAAACGAATCCTTGTGGTAAAACTACTAAGTTCTTGGCTGTTAACGAGTAGGTTTATGGTTCAATTCCACCAGTAGCTTCACAAGAGAAATACCTAGGAATGCATTTCCTAGGAGAAGTATTACTTTGTGACATGGGGTCACTGTTGGTTGAGATCAGCTTGAAAGCACATAACAATCAGAATAAAACTATGACAAATGAGCTGTATTTCCAGAAAGCAGACAGATTACTTATTTATTCATTTATTATCTCAATAGAATTGCTACGATGACTTCACTGTTCACTGTGATGATTATAAATGAAATGTAGTGATAGAAACACATATTTAAAAGAAATAGAATAAGAGAACGATGTAAGAAGACTGCTTTAAGAGAGTGTACTGCCACGGTTATGGAGTCTAGGTGGCTACGAGTTTAACAATCCACGTTCATCTGCACTCTGGTGGGTCAAGCCATCCAGTAATCCACATTTGACCATCTGCTTCCATTATGATTACAGCCAAGGAAGCCCCACGGAGCAGTTCTCTGTAACACATGCCGTCAGCTTGAATCTGGCAACAATTAACCACAACAACATAGTTGGTGGGAAGAACTTTGAGTACCAGGAGACAAACTATTACTAAGTCGGCTGTGGGCAAAATGTGTGTGTGATCATGGCAGTCGATGAAACAATTGCTGTCCTTGCACAGGGATGAAACGGGAGACTTATCTGAAAGTCATGATATTTCTTATCATTGTTCACAATTTCTGAGTATTCTATAACTCAATTATTTCGCATATGCTTTTTGAGTATTTCTTATTCCGGACATCATGCCTACCACTAAAGGTACAGAGAAAAAAGAAGACAAAACACCTATCTTACTAGTACATAAATTATAATAGTCTCCTCTCCTTCACTCTTTCTCTAAGTGTTAGAGTTAAAAGATACAAAGATAAAACATGCAATTACATCCATGCGAGCTAACTCCAGAAAGCAAAATGTGTTAAGGAGAAAGTAAAGCTTGTAGGTCTATTATTACGAGAGTGGTGGGGAAGAGAAGCTCTTAGTATTGCATAATCTTTCTGATGAGAGCAAGTTTGAGCTAAGACAAGACATATTCTAGAAGCCAAACACTTGTAGAGCTGGGTAAAATGTGGTAAAGACAAGGAAGAGGCTGTCATACTGGAAAAGCAGACGCAGGGGCTACAACATCCAATGTCCTAAAATATGGTTTAAAATAAGAATTTCCACATGCACAGGGACTGGATAAAACAAAGACTTGGAAGCAAGGTGCCTAGATCTGTGTCATATGTAGAAAGAAAAAAAAATACCTCATTGTTTATTTCAAGGAAGGGGAAGCAGATTTTATCTGGTCCATTTGTTCATCTTAATTACTTACAGAGAGTCTCCCTACCAATCATATTTTGTCTTTGCATAAAATACATTGCTCTTTGAAAATACCAACTTGACCACAGATTAAATAAAGCTATGAATTTTCACTGCCGACAGTGCCCTAACACAAGTGCTATGTTCTATCCTGGATCCATATCCTGCCTTTTTTTCCCTTTTTTTTCTTTTTTCTGTTTCCAGGAATGAGAAAGGACTGCTCAAGCCATGGCTAGAAATCTGAGGTTAGAGAGGAGGAAACTCTCAGGAATGTTTCCAGTTCAGAGATAGTCATCAGGCTGTGCTATTTAAATAAAGAACACTTGCCTATCATCTTAACAGATACCTCACTGCCACGAGAACTGGGAAGAGACTTGACAATAGTGGTTTGGTGGGTTGCTGTTTTTTTCTTTTTCCTTTTGTGCCCTAAGATGATAGAGAATCTGCCAGTGTGGTTGGCCCGCTTTCATCAAACTAAGTCCCGTGCAAGAGCAGGTGAGTTGATTCTGGAAAAAGTGCCTATGATCTCTGCAAGGCTAACACCAAAACCTCAGGATAAATAAGATTACTAGGATTTTGAAATTCTCAGAGGATCATTTCTTCTCAGTAGTAGATAAGAAAACCCCTCACTCGAACCCAATTCTTTATCCTATTCTTGAATCTCTTTAACATCAGTCATCATTTGTTGAATTTCCAGTCCCGCACGCAAGGATTTTACTACCTCCTAAGGCAGTCAATGCTATTTTTAATGAATATTCTTGGCAACAGCAGAAACCCTTCATGAACGTCCTATGCTACAGAGGAAGGACCCCATGGTAGTGCTAAGTAATTTAAAATCTGACAATGCTTTTACATTTCTTTATAATGAGCCTACTCTTGCCTCTGAATTACGTTCTTGAGTCTTATTTCTACATCCCCTGGTCAAAAAATTTCAAATCAACTCTCCAGCTGTTGCACACAATAACGTGTTTTATCTTTTGCTATCGAAGCTTGGTGACTGACTCATAGACACATTTCCATATAGGTCACCCCACACATAATATTGTTATCTGGATGTGCTTCTAGGTCTCAATGTAACTTTCTGTGTCCTGGAAATGATAGTGCCACTAAAGAAACAGAAATCTTACTGGGCTTTTCAGAGGATGAAGAAAATGCAGTTTGAAGGTCATGGCCGTGCCGTTAACACAGTGATAATGAGAGCACCAGCACTAGCCTTGGAGCTGGACATAGACGATTCAGGGTTTGCAAGCACAGCTCACCAGCTATGTCACTCAGAGCAAGGAATTTATTTTACAGAGCCTTGTTGACATAATAAAAGAAAACAAAGCCGTAATTGCACAGCCATGGTTACAAACAGCACACATTGATATTCTTTGAAAATTACAGCATTCATATAACACTCACTCATCATTTATCATCAAGTCAGAACTGACCCATAGCTGACCATCCTGAGCAGGTTTTCTGAGGCTGTAAATCATACAGGTGGAGATTAACCATCTTTCTTCCATAAAGCAGCTGCTAGAGTCCAGTTGCCTATCTTCCGGGTGGCAGCACAATACCCTAGCCAACAGGTCATCAAAACACAAACTTGGAAAGACAAAAAGAAAAACCAAAAAGAAAACCCCATGGAATTGTCATTCCTTCTTAGAAATATCTGCATTTTTAACTGCTTCCTGTCTTAGCCATAGTCTCAAATCTTGTGTCGAATTCAGGCCATAGTCTTTAGGATCACTTGCTATGCAGCTGGAAGCAGGACACTGAATAAGACTTATAAAGAACAATTGACGCCTTTGAGCTGTGGTGTTGGAGAAGAGCACTGAACATCCCTTGGACGACCAAACTAACAGGTATGTCTTGGAGAGGGTGCAGCCAGGGTGCTATTTGAAGACAAGAATGATGAGGCTTTGCCTCACCTACTTTGGACATGTTGCTAGGAGGGGATATTCCTTGGAGAAGGACATGATGCTGGGAAGGGTGGAGGGTCAGTGAAGGAGAGGAAGACTTTTGACTATGTGGATTGATATCGTGACTGTTGCAATGGGCTCTTGCGTGTCAGAAAAGTGTGAGGATGACACAGAATAGAATACAGTTCAGATCTTTCGTTCATAGGGTGAGTCGATGACACCTATCAACAACCTAACAACATCAAGGATCCTTCTATCTTTGTATTGCTTCCTCATTCAGTACTCATATTTCTTTCTTATTAGATATTTCCAAGATTCTCTTAGCCAGAAACCTGTTCTGCATCAACGTGAGATTGTTTCCTTCTTCCTTTTTTGATTATGAATTTTGTTACTAGAATGTAAGCAAAATCTACACTGATCTCTATGATTTCAAGATGGATAATAAGAATTGGGAAATCAATACTTAGTAAGATAATTCAGGTTGGAAAAAACAATAAATTTTTGCATCTGAAGATTAACTTGGTTGCTTGTCTCTCCTTATAAAATTAGTTTTGTTCAAGGCCTACCGTGCAGAGAAGGCCTTAGGGAAATAAAGCTGTGCATTTTTCATTGTCTTCAAATCTATTTTCTGCTTGAATGGAGTCAGCATTAAATTTAAAGCTAGAAAAACCACTTGTTGATGGAAGTCTCAACATAAGCAGAATTGTAGAAATATTCCATTCTCTTCTGATGTATCTCTGTTCAACAGATTAGATATAGATACACCTACCACAGAAACATCAGTAACTAAATTTAGCATAGCTTGATTGCATAGGGGATATTACAAGAGGAGAAGAGGCTTATATAAAACTCTAAATGATGTTTTTATAGTTTATCTGATAGAATAAAGAGTCAGCTTTTAGATCTGTCAAGCTTGGTTTTAAGTCCCTGTTCTTGGACTTATTAGCTGTGTGAACCTAGGTGATATGTTTAACTCGTTGAATATTAGCTATCCCATTAATCATGTTTTTCTGACTTCAAAACATATGTTTTGGGGAGTTTTTTTTCTTCCTCTAACATCAGTATTTTTTTAAATTATGTTATGTGTGTGTGTGTGTGTGATCGTGTGTACACCATCAAATCGGATCTGACTGGTACAGGAGGAGATTGCTCCTCCTTCTCCAGCAAAGCACCTGGTTGATTCGAACAGCATACCTCTGGGATTGCAGTGCAGCTTCTTGTCACTAAGCCACCAGAGCTCTCTTAACATCAATATTTTCTTAATGCATTTAATGGCATACAATTATGATTGCCAGATTTTTAAATTCCATTACTGCTTTCATTTCTAGTATCACAAGTTATACCTTCAGAGATCATAGTACTGTCATTTTCATGCCATAATATTCTATCTGTCAATCATATTCAAATGCCCATGAAGTTTTTAGTAATAAAATCTACTTGAGGCAACTAGCCTGTGGCCTCCCTAAGAAATTACCAGCTTTTTATATGTTCGCATTCTCAAAGTGAAGACTCAATCTTAGAATTTAGTGAATTCTCAGCCATTATTGTTTCCTCTCCTTATTGTTGTTGTTTTGTGCTGTCAAGTCCCTCTCCTTATTAGTCACTGAAATACCGTGTATCATCAATAAATGTAATATATTTGAAAAAAAGTTTATCTTCAAGACAATGATCTCATCAGGGTTCTCTACTTGAAAAGATTTCAGGGCTCTCTTTCTGAAAGAAAGAGAAAGAATTAAAAAACCTTAAGAATATTTTGCGTTAGTACAAATGCAATCACTAAACAATGTACAATTTTCATGATTCCAGTTTTTAGTCAGGTGGAGCCCTCCTGACCTGGTTAGAGAAGAACACTCTCTATGAGATGAATTCACACAGCGACAGTCGTAAGGGCCTCATGTGTATCAGAAAGGATGAGAGTGGCACAGGCTAAGTCAGAGTTCAGGTCAATTGTTTATAGAGTCGCTATAAGTGGTACTCAACTCAACAGCCCCTAACAACAGCAAAAACACGATATGGTGGCCAACCACCTCACAGCTAACCTAAGGTTCAAACCCACTCACTGTCACACGGGAGAAAAAAGGAAAAATGTTCTTTACTAAAAATCACAGCTTTGGAAACCCTCTGGGGCAATTTTTACTTTGTCCTATCTAATGACGATTTCCTTCAGGGCAGTGAGTTCGGGCTTGGTTTTGGTATGTGTTGCTGGCGGAGAAAAATATCACACGTGGTGGAGAATATGTGTTAACTACTGTATTTTCAGGTAGAGAGCTTAGCTTGTCTTGTTTACATCTTTTACTTATTCTTCACTTCTTACTGTGTCTGCATTTTTAGGTAGGCGCTTCATGAAAGAAAGGGACAATGTAAATGGTGACCATGTGCGTACCTCAGAAATGCTTGCCGTGGACAGTCATTGCATTTTTTGAGACACGTTGCAATGAAGAGTTTCAAGAAAATGAAATTTGCCCCAATGTTTCATGCAATATTTTAATTAACAAAGTGCTTCAACCCTGAGTCCATGTATAGAATGCTAAGTTTAAAAATGATAAGGGAGAAAACTACCAGAAGAAAGAATAATATTATTGAGATTTATTCATTTATTCAGCCAATATTTAATAAGTAATTACTATGTTCTGGGCACCTAATTGCTGGGATTCCAGAAGTCCTTGCTATGATGAATGGCATTGTCTAGTGAGGAGCACGACACGAAGACAAATATGTAAATACATTGAAAAGATAATTAGAGATGTGAGGATGGCTCTGTAGAAAATACATAAGGGATGTGATTCCTGATGACATGAGGTTAAAGAGAAGGAAAGAACAGGGCAAGCCCCTCTAGTATACAGTGCAATTGGAATATAAGACTGAAGAATGAGACTTCTGGATTCAACCACAATGAAGTCAAAAGGACTGGATTTGCCCTTGCCTTTGAAATAAAGCAAATATAAAATAGGGAGCTCTGGTTGCCCATTGGGTAAGGAACTGAACTATCAACCCAGAGGAAGACAGTGTGACTCCACTAGCTGCTTCACAAGAGAAAACCAATATCTTAACATGTTATTTGCAGCCTCTGAAAAATCATTGGAGAGTCAGCTAGGGGTCAATTCTGACCTGATGACACAGAACACCACCACCAAAAATGAAATACTAGAAACAAAGGTTTCCAAGAAGCTAGGTATCAGGCAATAAAGGTATCAGAGTAGGGAGACAGCAATCAAACAAGACACACCCTACTGTTTGTCCAGCAGACTGCCTTGAGAAAGTTTCTAGGCAGCAGTAAAATGAATAAAATCCAGATGATATACAGTAGAATCCCTGAGTTAAAGACACAGGTCAGAGTATGGGTATAAATTGATGGATAGAGAGTTGGTGACAAGAGAAGAGAGAGCAGGATACAGAGAGAACTGCATGAACTCACAAAGGGTCCCCGTCATTGACTATTAGTGTATGAATGAGAATGAACTGTTTAGAGGCTGGGGAAGAAAATACACCCACAGAGTGAAGGTTATTGAAAATACTGCTTGGTGCTTCTAGAGAGACAATAATGGTACTTTTTTTACTACAATTAACTGGAAAACGTCAAGATTCATGGCATTTTTTGTTTGTATCACACAGGGATAATTAGTCCTAGGTTAGATATTCTATAACCTGGTTAGAGGGTCCACCATATCTGTGTTTTTGCTGTTGTTAGGGGCTGTTGAGTTGAGTACCACTCATAATGACTCTATAAACAATTGACCTGAACTTTCACTTATCCTGTGCCACTCTCATCCTTTCTGATACACATGAGGCTGTTACGACTGTCGCTGTGTGAATTCATCTCATTGAGAGTGTTCCTCTCCTTTACGGACCCTCTAACCAGGTTATAGGATACCTAACCTAGGACTAATCATCCCTTGTGTGATATCAACAAATAGGTTAGATAAACTATTTAAAAAAAATACTTGAAAGAGGGGTAAAAAAAACCCAACCCAAACCAAGCAAACAAACAAACAAAAAATGCCCTTTATTTTCAGATTATATGAGTGTGCTCCAGAACAAAGCTTAAAAATATTAATAGGAATAAAAAAAATATAAATCATCAAATTCCAGCATAGTAAAATTCACAATGCCTGGCACACAATAAATGATTACTATGAACAAGGAAGTATAAACTATGCTTAAAACACAAACACATTAACCAAAACTAACCTACCCAAAGATGACATAATTAGCAAAGAATAATACAAGACATAGTTATTGCAACTATCTATTCAATGGTGTAAAGTATGAATGGAAACACTGAAGATTAAAAAAAGAAGACCTAAAGTAAATGACTAGATTTGAAAACCATAATTGTTTAAGTGAAATATATACTAATAAAGATAAAGATTAGTTACAGCAGAAAAAAATGACTAATAAATTTGACTATATTAAAAATGATCAAAAAGGAAAAATAAAAGAAATTATTTAAAAAGGAAAACATTAGCCAGTTGTGGACTAGCTTCAAGTAAAATTATAATACTGGATATGAGGTAAAAAAATGGCAAAACCTATTACAAAAATAATCTCTCAATGATTTGAAATTTGAAAAAAACCAAAACCTCACAGCTCAAAAAAATCAGAGTACAACATATTTTAAGAAAATCTCATCAACACACATATCATAATCAGATTGCTCACAAATACTGATAAAGAAAAGATTATAGAAATGACCAGGAAAAAAAAAGACATCAATTGTAAAAGAAAGAGGTATAAAAATGATAATAGATATCAAACTGGAAATAATGTAATCAAGATGATATTGGAGCAATATTTTCAAAGCACTAAAAGAATAAAAATGTTAACCTAAAAAATTCTTTAGCAAGCCAAAAGAGCTGTGCAAATAGAAAGCAATATAAAAATCGTTTTCAATCTACAAAACATAAAATAGTTAATTACCAATGGAGCCTCATTACAAGAAAGGTTAAAAGGACCTTCAGGTAGATAAAATTTTTGAAATCCACAGCTAGACAAAGGAATGAAGAGCAAGAGAAATGACGGTTTCATAAATGAACATATATTTTTTTTCTCTGTTATTATATTTCTTGGAAAGATTATTGATTTTTAAAACAAAAATAATTTAATGTGCAAATTTTTTTGATACTTGTTACATGTAAGTTTTGGGTTTTTTTGTTTTTTTTTACAATAGCACAAATTCCAGGAAAAGAGAAATGTTAAACATACAACTCTAAAGTTATTGCCTGGAAAAGACCTTTTGAATGTTGAAAGATGCCAGCTATAATATTTAAAATAACCACTAAAATAAGTATAAATATAAATGTTGTTGTTCTTGTTATGTGCCTTCGAGTCATTTGCGACTCATAGCGACCCTATGTACAACAGCCCTAAACCCTGCTCTGTCCTGTGTCAATCGCACTGCCTCTGACACACCCATCCCGATTACCCCACTGAATCAATCCACCTCATAGAGGGTCTTCCCCTCCTGTGCTGAAACAAAACTGATCCTTAAAAAGTAAAATAGAAATTAATTAACCAAAGAGAAGAAAATAGAAATATACAATCATAAACAAATGAGTTAAACAGAAAACAAAAAATAAGACTACAGATTCATAATCAGTCATGGAAATATTCATAATACATTTAAATAGCAAGTAACTCACTGGATTACTAGATCCAACTATATGTTTGTCGTTATGTGTCATCAAGTTGCCTGTGACTCACAGAGACCCTATGTACAAAAGCTGTAAACCCTGTCCTGTCATGTGTCAATCTCACTGTCTCCGACACACCTACTCCCATTACCCCAGTCACTGCACTGTCCTTCCACACTCCCAAGCTTGACGTCCCTCTTTGCAACGTGTCCAAAGTATGTAAGCCAAAGCTTCACAATCTTTACCTCCAAGGAGCAGCCTGGTTTAACCCTCTTCAGGATAAACCAGTTCGTTTTCTTAGCAGTCCATAGTATATTCAATACTCTTCTCCAATACCACAGCTCAAAGGCCTCAATTTTCCTCCTATCCTCTAGTCATTGTCTTGATGTCTGATGCATAGCAAGTGATTGCCAAGACCACGGCCTGTATCAGGCACACCTTAGTCTACAGAGTGACACTGTTGCTCTTCAATACTTCAAAAGAAGTCCCTAACAGCAGACTTTCCATTGCAGTATGTCTTCTAATTTCCTGGCTGTTTGTGCCAAGAGTATTAATTGTAGAGCCAAGTAGACTAAAGCTTGTAAATGCTAAAAGTTCACATCTATATCTCATTTAAAAGTTTACACACACACACACACACCTACATTATATATATATTTAGATTATATATTGTTATTGGAAGCAGGAGTGACATCCAGTTCCTAAACCACGTCTCTGGAAACTCTAAGAACATAGAGAAATGACGATATAGAACAGGGTTCAGGTCTTTTGTTCATAGGATCTCTATGAGTCATGCTTGACTCAATTGCTGCTTGACTCGATGGCACTTAACAATACATCTACCTAAGGGTTAACTTCTCATTGTTGTTGTTAGGTGCTTTTGAGTAATTTCTGACTTATTGTGATCCGAGGTGGAGCTGAACTAATCCAGCTTGGTCTTACATGATCCTGCCAATTAGTGCTATGTGCGAGTCTATTGTTGGAGCACTTGCTTTACAGAACACAATGAATTTCCCTACACAAGGGTCTCTCCTGATAAAATATATAAACTATGTGAGATGAAATCTTGCCATGCTCTCTTCTATGGAGCATTCCCGTTGAACTTCTTCCTTGACTTACTTGTTCATATATCTGATAGTCCCGTTACATTAATTCTTTGCCAATGTCATAATTCAAATGCATCAGTTTTCCTTTATTTTCCCTTATTCATTATCCTACTTTGAATAAATGATGTTTGGTTTTGACAGAACAACATTTCTTACTCCTCTACTATATCCATGAGATTATCAATTTTAGATTGGGGTCTATGTACATTTAAGAGCATTCAAGTAAGAAATACAGATATAGAGCTATATAAAGCTATAGCTAATTATACACATCTATAAAGCAAAGACATGTGTAAATTATATTTCTTTCATTATTATTAAGAAAGTAGAACCAGGGGAGCTCTGGTGGCCTAGTGGCAAGGAGCTGCAACTACAATCCCAGAGGCGAATGGTTCAAATCCACCAGATGCTCTGCCGGGGAAGGAGGGACAATCTCCTCCTGTACCAGTCAGATCTGATTTGATGGTACACAGACACACAAAATAA
>NW_006399751.1:9720191-9741284 GCF_000299155.1 Elephantulus edwardii
TCATTAAAATTAATAAAGTTTAATAAAATAAAAAAAATAAAGTAGAAACCTAATGTCATGGGGAAAGTGTTTGAGAAAATACAAATTCAATGTTCACTAAGTTTAAAAAAATATCTAATTTCTCCTTGTCTGGGAGGTTATGAAATCAGCTCAGTTATTCAACATTAATATACTAGGGACGTGGCCAACTGCCGTCATACTCTCCTGATATGAGTCATTTAACTTCTCTGACCTCTGGCTGTTATACCTGTAAAATGAGAACAATAATTCTTGCTGTACCGCCTGCCCTCAAGGGCTGTTGTGTGGGGTACCAGGGAAAGTGCTCTGCAAACATCAGAGTTTTTACGTTCAAGAGATGTATGGAAGTCAAATGGAATGAGAGTGATAAATTGGTGAATTTCCACATTGTACTATTTTATCACTTTTAGTTCTCAGTGATTGTAGAGTTGGCCGAGACTCATGAAAGCCTCAAGTGCAACAGAATGAAATATCATCCTCTCCTGTGTTTCTTTATGATCCTAACACTAACGCCAGACAGCACTCGATTGTGATCCATCGAGTTGTCATTCATAATTTTTAGAAGTCCATAACCTGGTCTTTCTTAGTCTAAACACTGTGCTTAAACCTGTATCACTGTTATAATTTGAAATACCAGTAGCATTGCTTCCTACAGTAGAATAGTATGAAAGTCAGCACACTAAGATAAACATATGACTGAATTCTCAGTCGTATCCTCAATGTGCCAACGGTTTGTATGAGCCTTTTGAATGTTTGAGTTCACATTCCACATATATAACCTTATTGTTTATGGATTTTAAGGTTACCCTCTCAGAACCTTACCTTCAAAACGAGATAAATGTAGCTCTAATATCTACTCTACTGATACTTATTTCTCTTTCTGTGTGATTTACAGCCTTGGAAAGCCTACTAGAGTTCAGCTATGAATTGGTTCCAACTCAGTCAGAATGAGCTGAGCGGAGCTGAAGGGTACTTAGGAAGATTATATGAAATAATGCAGGAATCATATCTCAAAGATGTACATATAAATAAGCTTGTGTGTTACATGCATAGACACAAAGACAAAAGTACAGGGAATATTAAAAGGTGAATTATTCTTCCTTGTTGCTATGTGCCATGGAGTTCAAAACTGACTAGTGGTTGACGCTCCAGCAGCAGCTTGTCAAATACTATAAATTGCAAGGTAGAAGATTGTCCATCTTTCACACAAGGAGCACCTGGTGGGTTTGAACAATGTGCCTTTGGGTTAGCAGCTCAACTCCTTACCTATTAGGCTACCAGAGCACCCTTACCTCCCTAACTGATTATATTTTCTATGATAGATGCTCTGGAGGGATACATGTCAATGTTTGAGACTTTTTTTTGTTTGTTTCTTTGTTTTTTACTGTCACTACTAGGAAGGGGATGCTAGTGTTATCTACAGGGTAGAGGTTAGAGATTGTGAAATACCCTAAATCTGTCCAGGACAGTAACAAACACAGTGAATCATCTGGTCCAAGATGTCTATGAGACTGAATCTGAGAAACATTATTATAATAAACAAAGTAAAAGACAGTGTTATGTTCTTCATGTGTATACAATTTCTACAAATTAAAAGAAAAGTGCTGAGACAGAAATAAAAAGAAATAGAGACCTGTAGTCTGTGGCCTCTCTTCTTTGCACTTCTTTGTTTTTTCCCCTCTCATATTTTTTCTTGGACATTTCTCTGCTTTTGTCAGTTACTGGTCAGCAGGGTCCAATAAGCAGACATATCTTGTGGAGAAGTTCTGACTATTGTCATAATAAAACCAGAAGATTGTGTCCAGCAAGGTGACATTATTTCTGATTCATTTCCATCCTGTTTTGCTTTTATTCTTTCCCTGTAAACTATTTTAATTCATTCTTAGAGGCTTCTGGATGTATGACCCTATAAAACATGGAGAAGGTGTGACCATACTTGAAATAGAGAAAAATAAGCAGTCTTCTCGAACTTTATTCTTCTTCCTTAAGAGGCTAACAAGATCATAACTTTTAATTCTGATTCTTAAAGTTCTATATTTCCAGTCTAAGTTAAGTTGGCCAATTTTTTTTTAATGCCATGAATATAACCTTGAAAATGTACTACAAATCTTAGCTTCTCACACTCCAACCAGAAACAACTTCTAGCTGGGTATGATAGATAGTAGATCATCACTGCTACTCATAAATATTTCACAAGGCCTCATTTAAAAATAAATCTGATCAAAACCTCTGATTTTAAGTCAGAATAGTGTTCCTACCATCAAGAATCGTCTTATATGTGGCAGCGTAAATGTTCAGAAGTTAAATACACAAAGACAAGTGATAACTTTGTACTTTCAGAAAAATAAGAGCCATGTTGTTGTTAAATGCTGTCAAGTTGTAGGTGAATGATAGAGACCCTATGAACAAAAGACCTGAACACATGTATAACTTTCTTCATTTCTCCAAGTTTACAGGGTTTCCAGAGGCAAGCTATTTCAGAAGTGGATGTCACTCCTGTTTTCAAGCTTATTTTAATTGGGGAGATCCACCATTGTCCACCATGTGTGACCAATACTGCTTTTGTCACATCAGAGTCACAGTGTTCAGCATCACAGCAACCAAGAGTTACCTCTGTACAGCACGTCGACAGACCAGTGCTAGGACACACAGAAGAGTGTTTGATCAAAAACAATTAAAAGCAGGCCTGAGGGATGGACATAGATTAAAATCACCCACCTTTAGCTTGGTATCATCATTTGCTGTCTGTTAGACCAACTGAGCTCTCTTTATGTAGATGATATAAACCCAGGTGCGTATATGGGGACGATGGAGCAGGGAGCCTGAGAAGGCAACCAGGAATCCAACACAGAAAGGCAATTTATGTCGTGTTTTAGACAAGGAAATTGCTCTTGTTCCTTACATTTTAAACATTTCGGAGCAAAACTATGGTTGAAAGGGGTGTTCTGGAGAAGTACAAATGATTACTGTAAAATACTGAGTTATAATCTACTTATTGACACCTACGTAGACATGACTGGCCAATGACATCCAAACGGGTAGCATCCTGAAAACTCTATGGAGCAGTTCCTCTCTGTACATATGAACTACCAATGGGATGAAAGAAACAAAACGGCAAGTAATACCACAACCAGTCCTTCCTTAAGGAATTGTAAGGTGTTTTGGTCAACAACTGATCATGAGGATGACATGATGTTGCTTTTCCTTGTACATTGTGTAGCCATGAGTCCGGAAAAATATTATTTCATAGCAGCTAACAATAACAAAGGGCATTAAAATGGATTAGCCATGAGAAAAAGAATCCCTGGTGAAGCAATGGCTACTGCTTGTTGCTGCCCAATTAGTTGGAAGCTTCAACCCGTCCAATGACTCTACTCTAAAGGTTATAGTCTAGACTATACTCTGTCATGTAGAGTCACTGTGGGTTGAAAAGTGACACTGATGTGTCATATGCGATAACGGGTTACCCACGGTGGACAGTGTTTGGTGGAGCTCCCCGATTAAAAACAAGCTTGGAAGCAGGAGTGGCATCCACTTCTGAAATAGCTTGCCTCCAGAAACCCTATGAACTTGGAGAAATGATGAAAGTTACACAGTTGTCAGGACTTTTGTTAGGGTCACTTTGAGTCACCTACAGCTCAATGGCACTTAACAACAACAACATGGGTTGAAATAGACTTGACAACGTCTAAGAACAAGGAGAAGCTATGAAGAGGACCCAAAAATATTTGATGGACAAAATTATTTAATGCCTGGTGTTATACCAGAAGAGGGGAGAAAAAATCCACCAGAGCAGGGATCTACCAATCTTTGCTTACTTTTTTATTCTCAAAAACAATAGATCCTGATAAATGTGACAGATTCTAACTTTTAGTATGGATTACATTTCCATGTAAAGAAAGAAAAAAATTCCACAATTGGATCCATAAGCAACATCACAATCAATGTAAAAAAAGATAGAAATTGTCAGAGATTTCATTTTACTTTGATCTACCACCACCAACAAGGGAAACAGCAGTTAAGACATCCAGCTGCATACATCACTGGGTAAAGCACTTCTTTAAAGCAGTCAAGAGCCAAGATGTTGCCTTCCTGACTAAGGTCTAAGTCATGGTGTTTTCAATTGTCTCATGTATGTCATAGTCAAACAATGAATAAGGAAAAATGAAGAAGAATTGATGATTTTGAATTGTAGTGTCACAGAAGTATATGGACTATATACCATGGACCGTCAGGAGAACTAACAAATATGTCTTAGAAGAGGGGTAGCCAGATAGATACCCTTTAGAGGTGAAGACAGTGAAAGTTTATTTCACTTACTTTTGGTATGTTTTCAGAAGGGGCCAATTTCTGAACAATATTATTAAATTTAGGAAGAAAGATAATAAAAAAAGACCCTCACTGAGATGAACACAATGACTCCAACTACGGACCCAAATATACCAATGACAAGAAGTTGTTGTTCTGCACTGCAATCCCAGAGGTGCATGGTTCAAATCCACCAGATGCTGTGAGGGAGGAGGAGGGACAACCTCCTTCTGTACCAGTCAGATCCAATTTGACAGTACACACACACAAAGTTGTTGTTGTTGTTGTGTACCATCGAGTTGGAACTGACCCATAGCTGACCCTCCAGCAGGTTTTCAGAGGCAGTTAATTGCATGGGAGAAGATTGCCCATCGTTCTCCCACAGAGCAGCTGTCTGCCTCGAACTGCATGCCCTCGGGATTGCAGCACAGCTTCTTGTCATTGGACCAGAATTGGACTATATTTAATTCTGTTGTCCACTACTGGTTGGACATGATTCTAGGGCACCTAAAAACATTATATACATTGAGTTCTTAGTAAAAATAAGCAAATGAATAATTAAATGAGTAAATATGTGAGTTTATGCATCAGCTATGCTTTTGAGGCACAAAGAATTAAGATCTCTTCATGATACTAAAAATGAAGTACCTCTTAATCTCAAAGAAGGTTTTTACATTGGATCATAAACATTTGAATTTAAGAAATTATTTCATAATGTTGTAAGAAATAATTAAGCAATCATTGAGCCTTCTCTCTCTTGTTGCTGTTGAGTTGGAAATAACTCATAACTGACCCTCCAGCAGGTTTTCTTTTTCTTTCCTTCCTATCCTTCCTGTCCTTCCTTTCCTCCCTGTCCTTCCTTTCCTTCCTTCCTTCGTCTTTTTCTTCCTTCCCTCCCTTTCCTTTCTTTTCCTTTCCTTCTCTTTTTTCCCTCTCCTTCCTTCCTTCCTTTCCTTCCTTCCTTCCTTCCTTCCCCTCCCTCTCTTTCTTTTGTTTTTCTTAGGTAGGTATTTATCCATCCATCCATCCATCCATCCATATATCTATGTATGTATGTATGTATGTATGTATGTATGTATGTATGTATGTATGTATGTATCTATCTATCTATCTATCTATCTACCTACCTATCTATCTCCCCAGCAGCTTTTCACAGGCTGCAGATCAGGAGAGGAGACTGTTTTCCCACATGGACCTGCTGGTCCATCAGAAGACACCACCTTCGGGTAAGCAGCACCACTCTATGGGCCACACCATGGAGCTTCCCATGGGAGCATATCATCAGTGTTTAGGGAAAAGATACTGCTATTTTTCCCCCTTCCTAAGGAGCAAAATATGAATTATCTTCCATCCGATTCTATTTAATAAGCTCTGGTGGTGGGGTTGTTACATGTTGTGTTGTTTACAAAAAGAAGGACAGTGGTTCAAATCCACCAGCCACTCCATGGGGAAAAGACATATAGTTTGTTCATATAGAGGTTTCGTAAGTTTTAGAAACTGGACGGAAGGTTATCTTGAGTCATAAACGACTCAACGGCATGGGCAGTAATGGTTTTCATCTACATCCCAAAGTAGAATCGAGCCATTTGCCTTGTTTCTGCTTTTATGATTGGTATATTTTTCAAGCAAGACATTCTTGCTTCCACTTAAGTCTCGTGTTTTTCTCTTCTGCTTGTTTGGAACGTCTACCCCTGTTCTGCTAGCTCCCCACAGGTTCTCTTTCTTCAAAACCGTGGCTATTTTCTCTTCTTTGGAATGTAAACGTTCTAAGGTAACAAAAGCTGGTTCAGTGCTTTGGCTTAGTTTCTTTGGTCCCCCTCGTTCCCCCATCCCCAGCTTTCTCTCCTCATCATTTCAATGAGGGCCTGGAATTTAAATGAATACGTAACAAGAGAAATGATGAATTCTTAGGCAAAGAACACTTCATAGATGCTCTATCTAATCAGACTATTAATTAGCTATCACAGGGTAGAAAAAGTTTTCTAGTTAGAAAAGCCAAAGACGTTTGAGTCAGAAAGCAAAGTGTGGGCCAAGTCACCGAAGTATGTTGGAATCATGGGGAACCGTTTTTGTTTTGTCTTTTGGGTTTGTCTGTTTTTGTAAAGTCACATCTTGGTAAGAAAAGCCTGAACAGGAAGTGAGATTAGGTAGATTATGGAAGGACCTCAAATTCAGTGAGATTTATTTTTTCTTCTCTGGGCAATAGGAAGTCACAGAAGGCATTTATACCGGTAAATGAAAAGATGCATTTTGCATTTCAGAAAAATCAATTTGGCTGTTGGAAGGCAATGGAACGAAGGAGATCTAGGCTGCCAGCCAAATATCCAGCAAGGAGGCTGTTGCCAAAACCCTGGGAATATTCTTACAGCACCTCTCACAAGATTTCCCATTTTATTTTCATTAAAATGTGGCCTAGGCAAACTTTGTAATATAATTAATCTTTTTAAAAAAATTGTGCAATTTTAGGCTTCCCCTCCATTTTTATGGATGTGATTTTTTTTTAAATTCCAAGTTAAAAATGTAAGAAAATGTAAAGAGAAAGAAAGAAAACAGCAGAGACATTTCCCTAGGTCTAATCTATTTAATATGCATTCTAGCAAAGGTTAAGCTATATAAATGCATTTGTAAACAGAGGATAAAAAGAAACCATGGTAATATCCACAGGAAAACTAAGACCAGAAGGTAAGCAGGCCACTAGAAGGATAGTATTAGCATGATACTCAAACAGAGATTATAGAATGGCACATATGGAGGAAAACAGTGATATCAGGTATCATGACAAAAAAGGAGTTGAGGGCTAAAACGCTGATAAAAATGCAATGGACCGAAGAGTCAGGTCCACTCAGGCCCCAGTTCTGTCTCTGACCCTTCCCAACAATATGACTCTGAAAGATACCATTCTTCTTCCTTCTTGGAATCCACTGCCTCAGTCTCTAAAGAAATCAGTGGGCTCTCATTTCTAAGACACTCTGAAGAAGGGATGACATTTGGTAACATCACATCCAATGCTCTAGAACTCTGAAAGGATTTCTACGTATTCTAAGAATAGTGATACAAGAGTTACCCACAACATCAGAGTATTTTTCCCCCAATTTTCTATTAGTTTATATTCACAAAATTAGAAAACATTGTTTTCAAGAACAAATTCTTTCAACTTCCCTCACCCTCCCACCCATCAAATTGTACACCACCACGATTAATCCCTCCCCATCCTGTGCACAAACACATTGATTGAGAAACTATGTTACGTTTTCACAGCAGAATACTATGCAGCACACAGAAGCAATGATTTTGTAAATTATTACCTAATTTGGGAGGGAGTGGAGAGCATTACGCTGAGTGAACTTACTCAGTCCCACAGGATAAATATTGTATAAAATCATTATTGTAGAATGAGAATGAGGATCCAAGAGGGGTGGGAGAGGGTGAAAGCAGAATAAATTTTTTAATGTCTGCAAATACAACTCATTATAGTTACTTGGTGCACTCGCTAGCTCTGATGAGTGATTATATATTGTGAGTTCACACAAACAGAAACTTTATTGCTGCATTCACATGATTGAATTAGCAGGCAGAAGTTTGCCAAATGTGGACCAAAGGGAAGCATATGAAGCCAAAGAGACACAGTGCAAATATAGAGGCAAAATGAAGAGTGGGGATCATCCCAGCTCTTTTACTGGATTCCCCTCTAGACTTTTCAGGAAAGGAAAGAATACAATTCTCATGTCACAACCTCAAAGTTGCATGAAGAAGTTGACATTGTGAGGTGCTCACGTGTGAGAGGTAAAAACCCAATGTGGGAATTTAGCTTGCTTTGCTGTTCTCCACATGGTGGTTTTCTGTGGGCAATGACAAGAGGCTCTGTCTCTGGGTTATAGGAGCGCTGCTTGTATCTTCTCTTATGCCTTTAGAACTAATTTGTTGATTTTATGCATGAGATAAAATATTTTATTTCTAAAACCTCTCATTTTTCTCCTGTGGTGGAGGGTGCATTCCTTCTCATCCCAGTTACTTGGTAAGAAAATCTACTTTGCTTTTGATAAAAATGAAAATTTAGATTATATAGAAATTCTAGGGTTTTTTGGGGGGGAAGGGAGACCACAACAAGCCTTTGACGGTTGGTTTAGAGCACTAATTAGTAAGGAATATAGTCTGAGAAAAGGGCAAAATGTAAAGAAGTTATTGCTGGTATCAGGACATGCCCTGACGCCCTCAAATAGGAGGCCTGGGGTTTGCATATTCAAGGCAAACTTATTTTGCAACCTGCTGTAACAGTAACAGTTGGTGAGGGTTTTTTTGTTTGTTTTGTTTTTTGTGTGTGTTTTTTTTACTTTTTATAGATTAATCATTAATGGGATCCTTGGTGGCACAATGATTTATTACTCGTCTTTTAACAGGGAGGTCAGCGGTTCAAATCCACTACCTGCCTTGCAGGAGAAAGATATGACAATCTGTTTCCTTAATCATTAGCCAAAATCTATTGGTCTTTCATACCAAAACATCAGCAGTCTGTTATTTTAAGAAACTTTACATTTCTCTGACTAAAACACAACGCATATAAGTGATTGTATGAAACACAACGTGAATGAAAGCATGTGTCAGACATAAGAAGCTTGCATACAAACCAATATCAAATAAATGGACATCTTAAGATGATGTGTGACATTATTGGGAAGTGTAATATTAACATGCACTATCAAGCATGTATCATTTGCATAAATTAACACTTTCTTTCTTCTTCCTTCTCTTCCTATATAGAATTAGTCAAGGAATCCACATTTAATTGGGAATAACTATTGAATGGTCCCTGCATTTGATGCACTCTGATCAAATAACATGGCTTAGAGGTAAGGAGCTGTGTTGCCAGTGCAAAGGTACACAGTTCAAATACACCAGCTGCTCCATGGAAAAAATATGACAAATCTTTTCTCACATAATTTACTGCCTTGGAAAAACCCACTAGAAAGTCAGCTATGGGTTGGTTCCAACTCAATGGTACACTACAACAACATATAAAGGAGCTCTGGTGGTCTGTTAGTAAGGAATTGTGCTCTCAATCCAAAGTTAGGGTGTTTGAATCCACCAAATGCTCTGCAGGAAAAAGATGGGCAATCTCCTCTTAGGTGATGTACAGCCTCTGGATATCCACTGAAGGGCCAGCTATAGATCGGTTCTGACTCAACGGTACTCAACTATAACAACATATGTAAGTAAGGGAGATCTGGAGAGCCTAGTGAAGTAGCTGCCAATACAAAGGTCCATGGTTTGAATCCATCAGCTGCTCTGAAGGAGAAAGATAAACAACATCTTTCCTGGCTATTTACTGCCTCTGAAAACCCACTGGAGGGTCAGCTATGAGTCGACTCCAACTCATTAGTACACAACAACACAGACATGTGGTAAGTAAAATGCTGAAGAAGTAGCTTTATCAGAAGATAGTAAACTTTAACGCATGAGAAATCTCAGTCTTGACTAGGGATGTGTGTTTTTTTTTGGTTTTTTTGTTCTTTATTCTTTTTCTCCTTTCAGAATATTTAAACATCTCCTCTTCAGATCAGAACTGACAAAGGTCCCCAGGAGAGCTGTAGTGCCAACATTAGTGTGCCACACTGATTTGCAGCTTCTGCTGTAAGTTTGGGCCCCGGAGACTTCCTTTAATTTCTTTTACATCCCACTAGGTTTTGTGAGGCATTTTTATTCTATTTATCCTATATTTCAGGTGTCCTATAGTGGTGAGTCACTTTTTAATCTAGTCTGCCATGCTGCTGAAAATAGAAGCCAAATTATTCTACCTCCACTAACAAATATAATTAAAGCAAACAAACAAAACCATCTTTATGAGCAATAACAACATATATATCTCCCTACAAATTGAATTTCTTGGAAAATCCATTACCATTTCAAATCAATTAAATCCTCTCCTGATTAGTCCTACCCATTTCTAAGCATGCATTTTACTTTTTTTTTTTTTTAAGTCTTAAAGCACAAGATTTTAAGCAAGCCTTGAAAGGCTTCCCGATGCTGCCTGAGTTCTTGCTCCTGTCTTGCTCCACAACTGGCATTATCCCCTGACAATATAATTATCATATCCCAGGCACAAGCATGTCCATCACAAGATTCTTTGTCTTGGAAATCTTTCCTTTATTTGCTTACCTCACTGCGGCAGTGTCTCCCTATGTGAAATTCAACTCTGATGACCTGTCTTCAAGGAAGGCATTTTCATTTCTAAAACTGACACAAATAGACTCTTACATGGGAAGAGATTGTCCACCCTTCTTCTGTGAAGCAGTTGGTAGATTTGAACCACCTGCCTTTTGGTTGGCAGAACAACTTTGTAATTTCTGGTCAACAGACCTCAACTGTTGTTGCTTTTAAATGAGTCATACTCGACTTATACCAATCCTATGAGCAATAGAACCCTGTCCTATGCTGTGCCATCCTTATCACTCCTGACAAACTTGAGCACATGGTTGCAGTCATTGTACCAACCCATCTCACGCAGGGCCGTCTTGTCTCTTGTTGACCCTCCGTCTCTCTAAGCATGATGCCCCTCTCCTAACAGTCTCTCCTAACAACATAACCAAAGTATGTGAGATCCAGCTCGGGTATCGTTGCCTCTAAGGGGCACTCTCATGGGCTTCCTCCACAGTCTCTTGCATATCATCCAAGGAATGATTTATGCAAACACACACTAACAGTAATCAAATCATATTTTATAAACTACTCTTTTCACTTTCTATATTTTAACTATATATATGAAGATTGCTCCTTAACACATTGTGTTTATAAGTCCATTGTTATAATTCTCACGATGCAGTTAAGGTATATGCTTTGGTGTTGGAGAAGAGTGCTGAGGGTGCCTTGGACTGGTAAGAAAACAAACAGATTCATCCTGGAGAGGGTTAAACTGGGCAGCTCCTTGGAGGCAAGGATTCTAGGGCTTTGTCTGACATACTTTGGTCATGTTGTAAGGAGGGACTGGTCCTTGGAGAGGGACATCATGCTTGGGAGGGTGGAGGGCAGGCACAGGAGGGGAAGGCCCTCTGGGAGATGGATTGATTAAGTGACTGGGGCAATCGGGACGAGTGTGTTTGAGACAGTGAGATTGGCACAGGACAGAGCAGGGTTTAGGGCTGTTGTACATAGGGTCGCTATGAGTCACAAGTGACTCGACGGCACATAAAAACAACAACAGCTTACACATTAGTTTTGTCACTGGGCAATTACCTCCCTCAAAGGTGGGAAATTTGTTTATCTCTATAGTTCGAATGTCAACCAAGGTGACAGGGCTTGTGGACATTCAGCAAACAGTTGTTCAATGAATGAAAGGCAGCTTCGTTTCTACTTCTTGTTATTGTTGTTGAGGACTCATAGCGATCCTATGAACAAAAGGCCTGAAGCCTTTCTATAACTATTGACATTTATCAAAATTCTTAGAGTTCCCAGAGGCATGTTGTTTAGGAAGTGGATGCCACTCCTGCTTAACGTGCTTTCATTTCAATGGGTAACGTTCATACTCTAACACTGCTCAGGAGATTCCAATAACTATTATCTTAATGTCTCAGTCTTATAGGCTAGTGCTACTCACCTCACACTGAAAAGGGAACTTCATTGCTCTCAATGTGGTTAAGAAAGAGAGACAGATTAGGAATTTGAAATACCTTGAGTATCGGTTCACTTAAGAAGGGAAACCGTTCAGAATGCCACCCTGAAATTCTCTTGTACTGACCTTGCATGCATGGAATCAGCTTTGCCCTTTTGAAAATTTCTAGCTGACCTTTAAAGAAAGCTGGGCTTTGTGGGCTCTGCAATACTAGCATACAGCGTTGCTACTACTATTACCAATTTTGAACAAGAAAGACCTCATGAAACATTTAAAAAGATGACCTTTGTTATTTAACAATTACTATTTTTTTAAGCTCATGCATAAAAATGAGCTTTTGAAAAACAGGGAAGATTTTAATGCAGATGTTTCCTTAGAGTGTGTATGTGTTCGAATTATTATTATATTTGAAGAGTTCTCAAGTCATCTGTCACTCATTATCTTGTTAATTAGTTTCTGAAATGATGATCTTGTTTCTTCACCTATCAAATGGTCATGACCACAGTGAGGCAAACCAGACAGGATCTTGGCAAGGAGTCGATAAAAAAAAGGAAACTCTCAGAATAACTGTCTAGACCGCTGGCTGATGGATGATATAGTAGGAAGGACCAGACTCACAAACACATTCTTTTCAAACTGATTTCCACTTGCAGCCTCCCAATGTTTTCATTGTTGTGTGAAGCTAAGTCACAAGTGACTCATAGCTGACCCTCCAGAGGCAGCAAAGTGGACAGGAGGAGACTGTCCATTTTCCACCACAGAGCAGCTGGTGGATTAGAACTGCAAACCCTGTGTTTGGCAGTACGACATTTACTGCAAAGCTACCAGAGTTCCTTTAGTCATAGTGGTCCCAAGACTGAAATCTTTATGGAAACAAACGGATTGCCACTTCTTGTCCCAAGGAAATATCTGGTAGCCCTATGAATTAGAGAAAAGATGAAAAGTTTTCATATTCAGGACTTTCGCTCAGAAGGTTGATATTCTACGACTAGACAGCACTTAACAACAACAAGAACAAATGAACTATATATTTTTATATCTTCTGACATAAAATTTAGCCCTCACATATTAGTTTTCTTTTCTAGTCCATGAGGAGTAAGTTCATCTAGTGGTGGTCTCTCTCTTCTATCAAATCAATCTATCATGACTTAATATCCAAGCTAGTATTTTGTAGTGTTCATGCTACATCATATTAATAGTGTTTATTTCTCACACAACACATTTATCATGTGCCAAACTCTTTCTTGAACAACTCTTAGTTTAGGTATTTTGTTAGAGGTTATAAAGTGTATGATTTCTCCCGGGAGCCCTGGAGCCCTAGTGAGTAGAGATCTGCGCTGCTGATCGAGTGGTGATGCCTTCCTGGTGGTTGGACTCCATGGACAATCTCCGCCTGCGTGATTTAGAGTCTTCACAAACCAGTTCTGATACAATCCGACTTGATGGTAACAAGTTTAATTTCATAGAGTTTCCAGGGGCAAACTATTTTAGAAGTGGATGTCACTCCTGCTTCCAAACTTGTTTTAATCAGCAGCTCAGCCAAGCACTGTCCACCACTACGGGTAACCATTATCGCATTTGACACATCAGTGTCAGAACATTTAGCATCACAGCAACCAGGAGTTACCTCTGTACAGCAAATGAACAGACCAGTGCTGTACCACTTAGAAGAATTTTTGACAAAAAGACAATTAAAACCAGGCCTGAGTGCTGCAGATTAAAATCACCCACCTTTGCCTTTCGCTTGGAAGCATCACTTTCTGTCCACTAGGCCAACTGAGCTCTCTCTATGTTATTGTTAAACACCGTTGAGTCGTAGATGACTCATTTTCCAAGCATTGTCAGTAAATCTTGAGACTAACAGATTCAAGCAAAAACAATGACAGAAAATGATGAATAAGAATGCTCTCTCTCACACAGTGATGCCCACAAAAACAATCTGTTCACTTATTTCTTACAGACTTACTAAATGACCTGGGGATGGGGGAGAGTGTCATCCCTTAAACAATGTCATATTACCACAGGAAAAACAAAAGTTTAAGGATTTAGTGATATCAAGAGATGATAGTGCCAAGGACCTAACTTAAACACCTGACTACACTTTCGTTTATTTTATGTTTTGTCCACACTGATGCTTTAACACCAACTAAACCATCTTTGGACTCCCACTTCTCTGAGATGTGGGGATGCTGGAGTTCTTTTTGACCCCTCTACTCCAACTTCAGATAAATAGGCCCACTTCAAATACAAGGAGTTACACTGTCTGATGACATAGTGTGAGATGTTTTATGCTCCTAATCAAAATGTGGGTAGTTGAACTGCTCCATGGGATAAAGATGGGCCACTGAGATTTTAACCATAAGCATCTGATGCAGGCTTCCTATAAATCTCAATCTACCCATGGCTGTAGGTTTGGTTTGAGTTTTGATTGTGCTGCCCCTGCTATGAGGTCTGGAGTAAAAGTCCAAAGAGCCCCTTACTATCTTAAACATTGAATGGCTACAGTCTTGGCATTCTACAAGTTTGTTTTTATTAAGAAAAATAAAACACCAACAACAACAACAAACAACTTAGGAGGAAAACACAAGCATTTACCATATTATAGTGATTTTTATTGCTATCCCTAGGGGAAAAATACAAATAATTAAAAATAATGTGCACAAAACTGACCTGCCTGGTAATGAGGTAATAAATTTTCTACTATGTATTTGGACACTGAGTTTGTAATTTTATCCTCCAATGCTTCTGAGAATTCTTTCAGGTTATTGATTGCTGACAATAGCTACCATTAACAAAAAAAGTATTTGCCAAAACCTCAGGGCTTCTGGCAAAGGAAGGAAGTTAGGCATTGAGAAACACCTAAGCTTTTGCATTTTTCATTATCTGCTTCTGCCTTGCCTACAAACTGTTCAGAACTTGACATCTTTAAGTTCGGAGGATATCCGTTATTATTGCCATGCTTACTGATGTTAACATTATAGACATGGATAGAAAACTAGTATTGTGGCATTATGGTTTCTTCCACAGGACAGCAATTAAAAATACTAGGGGACTCTGATACATTTTGACCCTCTACTAATGCATACTTTGTTATTCTTTAAAATGACCGCAAAAAATAAAATAAGACTTGTATCTCAGGAACAAAGATTACCTTGTATAATTAATTAATTACCTTTCTTCTAATGGCAGAAGTCAACAGGAAGCTGAGATTTTTAGAGAGAAAAATGCTTTCTTGATGTAACACAACTGCTATGTGTCAAAAGGTTAAAACCAGATAGATGTCAAAGTCCAATTTCATTCTCATGATTCCCTGAGGAGAAAGTACCTCCAAGTATTTTCTGCAATAAACCTTACAAAAAGAGGAGGGGGAAACAACAACAAACAAATGAAAACTACAAAATCCACTTCACTGCCATGCAGTTGGAACTCAAAGTTGATCAATCTTTATCTCGGAGAGCTGCTGTGAGTTGAAACCACTAGAGAAGTGTGGTCTTTGGGTTCCCAGAACAACGTCCTGCAGACAATCTCACCAGAGCTCTGAATCAAACTCTCACTCATTACTGCCAAGTTAGCACTGACTTACAGTTGACTCTTCACCGGATTTTTGTGGGTATAAAAATAAAGCAAGAGATTGCCCATCATTTTCCTGGAAAGTTTGTTGGTAGATTCAAACCTCCAGAGAGAAGCCATCTTTGGGCTAGCTGTGAAATGCCTACAGACCAGACCTTTAACTATCAGAAACACTTTAATATCACATTCAGATATAATATTGTCTCCAAGATACACTCTAATATTATACTCTGGAAAAAAACAAAAATGCAAACAAATCCATTACCATCCAGTCAGTTTCAGCTCCTGAAGATACAAGTGTCCCAGAAAACTGTCATGCTCCACGTGATTTTTCTTTCAATATCTGGGATAGTTACAGGCTCAGGTTGACAAACTTTCTTCTATAACAATGTTGGGTGATTTGCAATTATCAACCTTCTCATGAATTGGTTTTGCTTTTGGATGTTGTTGAATTGATTCTGACTTAACAGCAGTCAAAGGTAAAAAAGCAGAACTTCCCCAAATTATTTTCTAGGCCATAATCTTTATGGAAGAAAATGATCAGATTTTCCTTTTGAGAAGCTGCTGGTGGGTTTGAACTCCCAACCTTTGTGTTAGCAGCCAGGCACTTAAATGTCATAGCATCATAGTTCCTTATTTCAATCTAAAATGTTTGCAGCCCTCAGGGACCTACACTATGAAAAAATCTGAGGTATATATTACTTATAGGGAGCATAGAAGGAGAACTGATGCCTTTTAGCTGTGGTGCTGGAGAAAAGTATTGATTTTACCATGGACTGCTAAGAAAATGAACAGGTTCATCCTGGAGAGGATTAAACTGGGCAGCTCCTTGGAGGCAAAGAATCTGAAGCTTTGTTTGACATACTATGGACATGTTGCAAAGAGGGACCAGTCCTTGGAGAAGGATGTCATGCTTAGGAGGGTGGAGGGACATCAGAGGGGAGGAAGACCCTCTATGAGGTGGATTGATTCAGTGACTGGGGTAATCAGGGTGGCTGTGTGGGAGACAGTGAGATTGGCACAGGACAGAGCAGGGTTTAGACCTGTTGTACATCAGGCTGCTATGAGTCGTAGGCAACTCGATGGCACTTAAGAACAACAACAACATCATCCTGACATATCAATGGAACTCTGATGGCATAGATCAAACCATCTTACAGCGCTGACCAAAAGGTTGTGATTCTCTACCTGGAAAACATGGGTATAGATTTATAGCTTCAGAAACCCCCAGAAAAGTACCTATGAGTTGGACTCTACAAAAGTCCATATACAGATAGAGGTTGTTATTGTGTAACATAGCGTGGGAAGTGACCCATGGCTGACCCTCCAGTGGGTTTTCAGAGGCAGTTAATCACTTGGGAGGAGATTGCCCAACTTTCTCCTCCAGAGCTGGAACTGGGTGCCTTCAGGATTGCAATGCAGCTTCTTGCCACTAGGCCACCAGCGCTCCCTGGTTAGGTAGGTAGGTAGGTAGGTAGATGGATGGACGGACGGATGGATAGATAGATGGATAGATGGATGATAGATGGATGATAGATGGATGGATGTAGGATGAAGCAAGCAAAAGAGTATTCATTTTCCTCTTTGGCATTAATACATTTCAACCCAAAGCAGGAAATCACCTAAAACAGTATCTTGTTCAGCTTGTCACAAAAAAATTTAGAATAATTTCTTATTAAATCTTGCATATTACCTTAATGAACCCTATGTTAATTTTGCAACAGAGAGAGGAAATAGTACTATACAGTTAAGTGAAATATACTCAAGTCAAAGTAAACTTATGTTCTTTATGTCAACAGATGTTAGGAGAGAAAGGCTTCATATAAAGAGAATTACAAGTATAAATTGGAGAAGAAAAACAGTAATTCAGATATTCCTTGTGTTTCTAGTTTCCACACATTTCCAAGAGTCTTCAATATATAAATGATACGAGGCCACTATTTTTATTCCCTCAGGACAACGAGGAAACATGTTGGTATTATGCAGATTTTTTTTCTCTTAGTGAGTAAATAGCATTTACTCTTGACAAAAATGTCCTTCTGTCAGTTTAATAGCTCAACAAATGACACTTTCAATCTTGGGTAATTGGGTAACTATCTGTCATTTTCTAGGATTAAAGCCAGATGGACCTTTTGAACACTTCTAAGAAAGAGTTCACTGCTAATCTAGAGAGGGAGTCCAAATACACACCTGGTCACAGGTCACAGGAGCGTGATGGATACCAGAGTGCATCTGTTCAGCAACAATGAATACATGCGACTTGCAATAAAAAAAAGACACAAGTTTGTGACTGACTTCTTCAAGGAAAATGCAATCAGGAGGCCCCCCCTGCCCCCCTCCCCGTAAGTGGCACAAACTAGATAAGGTAAGAATTAGGTGTACAGGCAAAGCTGGTGAAAACAAAGTTATGGCAGATGCTGGCATGATAAAACCAGATGGAGCTCATATTGGGAGATCAGGGAAGGTAAAGGTCAAATGAAAGTACCTTGAACCAAGCCCAAACCAATCAAAACCAGGGAACCAATAATATTAGACCATAGCATCCTGAGTAATTTTTTTAGGTACGTGAGTGAAGCCACCAAAAATGGATCAGACTGCTCACCAAATCTTTATCTCCCTGTGACACCATTCTTTTGGTCCAAACGTAAATCTAGAAGCACATCTAAGTTGTTGTTGTTGTTGTTGTTGTTACGTGCCATAGAGTTGCTGCAACTCATAGCAACCCTATGTGTAACCCTAAACCCTTCTCTATCCTGTGCCAATCTCTCTGTCTCAATCTCACTGACACACCTACCCCCATTACCCCAGTCACTGAATCAATCCATCTCATCGAGGGTCTTCCTCTCCTGCGCTGTCCCTTTACCCTCCCAAGCAGGCCAGTTATAATAACCAAAGACACATGTGACACACGTCTCTTAGTAAAATGATGCATCTCCTTCTGTGGGACTTCTCTTTTTCTGCTAAAGCCTTCACCTTCACTCCTGTCTCACTTTCTCTCCCAGCTATGTGCTCTATCAAGGGCTCAGTACAATAACACACAGGAGTAGCAGTCTCCTCCCATGCGATTAACTGCCTCTGAAAACCCACTGGAGGGTCAGCTATGGGTTGGTTCCAACTCGATGGTACTCAACAACCACAAAAGGATGATTTTAGCAAGACGAACAATGTGCAGAGGGCTGGATTAGGTTGAGACTAGGAGATTAATTTCAGGGCAGATCTTCCTCTTTACTTCCACCTGGTTCAATTCTTTAATCCAGGCAAGGGAGGCTGGCATCTGAACACTGATCACATGGTAACACACTCACTGAGTATCTCCTAGGTGGCTGGACCTGGGCGTCATGTGAACCTTAAAAGAGAGTCAGTGCATGAACTCTCTTTACAGAGGAGGAAACAGACACCAAGAGGTTAAATAACTGTTGCAAGAGGAGAGTTAAAAAACTACAGCACCCCAGTGTAGCTTCAAAGAATCAAGAAAAGTAGTAGTTCTATTTGGCATGTTGTTGTTATAAAGAGTCCATGGAGTTGTAGGCAATTCACAACGACCCTGTAAACGAAAGTCCTCAACACTTGTGTGACTTTCATCCTTCCTCCAGGTTCACAGGTTTCCAGAGGCAAGCTATTTACAGAAGTGGATGCCACACCTCCAAGCTTGTTTTAATCGGGGAGCTCGACCAAGCACTGTCCACCATTGGTAACCATTATCGCATTTGACACATCAGTGTCACAGTGTTCAGCTTCACAGCAACTACGAGTTACCTCTCTAGACCTTTGGCCTGGCATACTGTATAAAAATGATAAAAGAAAAATAAAGACCAAAAGAGAGTTTACAATTAGCACAGATCTATAGGAGACACTGAAGATGTGTGTAGAAAAGGTATATAGAAAAGGTTAGATAAGGTCTCAGCATCTCATGAATATGCCAAACGTGGTGCTCAGAACACAGTGCTCACAAAATTTTCTTCGATACAAATGACAATAACTAAATGGTCTTATAGATAAACAGGATATTTGCACATAAGTAAACAAACTCTTCTGGAAAGTCTTTTGTTAAAAGTTTGGTGACACACAAAATTACTTTCCTAGTGAGATGCTGACGTGGAGGATGGCTGCCTGGCTGGCTCGAATGTTAAAGAAACAGACCCTAGTTTAGACGTTCTAAGGAGAGGTAGCTGGTTTTTTTGCTTTGATTTTTTTTTTTCTCTCCAAATGCTAACGCTGTGTGTGGATGATAAAGGAACTTTCCTCAGAGACTGGTAAACGCAGCTCAAAAAGGAGACAGGCAATTTCTGTCAAATATTGCACTGTGTGTATTGACTCAAAGACAGAACTTACCCAATTCCCTTTTATTTGTTTGTTTATTTTAACACAGCAGAGGTCAACTGAAGTTTGACCTCTGGGTTTATTCCTGGCATCTCAACTCTCTTCCATTGATCCATATGCCTGCTCTTGTGCTATTATTATTACACGGTCTTGATGACCGCTGTGTTTTGATAAAGTCCAAAATTACTGTTACTCTGATGACTTCAATGTTCGTCCCCCCCGCCCCCCGCCACCCCAGACCCCAGTTTTGTGTCTCTGATAGTGTTCCTCAGTGATGTCCGACTCACTCCTGGGACAGTGGTACCCATGGAGGAAGACTCTTTACCAGAGTGGTGAGACCCCAGGTTCTGGCCAACTGGTCTACTTGCAATAATTCCTTGAGACCTAAATTTCTTTCAAATCTAATCTAATAAAATTGAGGCCCTTTCTGTGGAAAATCTTCTGGGGTTTATTTTTGATATTTGTTCTGAAACCAGCAGTTCCCACCTGCTGTTTTCTCCTGATCTCCCCTGTAAACTAAGACACTCAGTTGGCATGGTATGCTCTGTGATTAAAAGGTAGGCAGTTTGAATCCACTCCCTGCTTCACTGATCAAGAAGAAAGGTGAGTAGTCTCCTCCCACAGTTTCAGAAACATTTGGAGGATAGCTGTGAGCCAGAACTTATTTGACAGCAATGGCCTTGTTAGAGTCAGAATTGAATAAGTGAAGCGGGCGGTGCAAAAACATGGAAACAACCCAAACGAATGGATTGAGAAATGATGGTACATTCACTCAATGGAATACTATGCAGCACTCAGGAACAATAACTTTGTAAATTATTACCTAACTTGGGAGGGACTGGAGAGCATTACCTGAGTGAACTAACTCAGTCCCACAAGGATAAATATTTGTATAATACTGTTATTGTAAAATGAGTATTAGGATCCTGGAGGGGTGGGGGAGGCTGGAAGCAGAGGGATGTGGATGTGCCAGGGAGAGGGGCTTAATTATAGGGTTGTACAATTTGATGGGTAGGGGGGTGAGGGAAATTGAAATAATTTGTTCAAATTTGTATTAGAATTTTGTAAATATGCTATGGAAAAGAAAAAGAATAGATGAATACCAACAAAATAAGGAAATCAGAAACTCATGTTAAGGGCCCATAAAAGACAAAGTAGCTAAAACTAGAAAAAAATCATATCAGGGGCTAATAAAAGTCCAAGGATAGACAGAAGACCAGGCCCTTCCCAGTCAAAAAAACCAGGGAATTGCATTCAGCCTTTCTCACCCCAGT
>NW_006399751.1:9742609-9793315 GCF_000299155.1 Elephantulus edwardii
CCCAAAATCTCTGTAAATGTTCATTAAAACTAATAAAATTTAATAAAAAAAGGCTGTCCTTGAAGCAATGTAATTAGCATTTTAAGCACATGAGAGATGCAGCTTGAAACCAGAGACAAGAACAATGGCTTAGAGTAAGAACCTCCAGTATATTTTGAACTTCCTAAGGCATCATCCCATTGTCCCAGAGTCAAGCCCTAAAGCATAGCAAACAAAGAAGCCCGGTGGGTTATATTAACCCATAACCCCAGGCCCTGGGTCCTCCCACAAAGCTGCCTTGTTCTCACTATGTATGATATGCAGGAGCCCATTGTCACTGTTGTTGTATCAATCTATCCCGTTGAGAATATTCCTCTTTTTCTTTGACCCTCCACCTTTCTGGAGCATGAAGAATTTCCCCAAGGATTATATCTTCCTGACGACATAACTAAATTATGTGAGACAAAGTTTCAGCAACCTTGCCTTTAAGGAGCACCCTGGTTACACTTCCTCCAAGACAGGCTTTTATATACCTCTGAGAGTCCATGGGATGTTTAGGGAGCTCTGATGGCCTAGCGGTAAGGAGAGTCGCACTGCCAACTCAAAGACATGTGGTTCAAATCCACTAGCTGCTCTGCCAGAGAAAGACTGGCAGTTTCCTCCTTTGTGATTTCCTGTCTCTGAAAACCTAGGAGAGTTTTCATAAGGACAAACCACCACCCTAGAATAATTAGCACTCTTTTCCAACACCTGTAATTCCAAGTCATCAACTCTTTTGTTATCTTTAGTTATTGTGCACCTTTCAGATGCAAAGAAAGCAATTGACAAATACTGCATGGTGCCACTGTTGTAAAACAGGACTGACCTCAGGGTTGGGGGGAGACTGAGAAAGATGGGTTCAATAATGTATACTACATGAACCAGATGAGGGAGAAAACTGTTTAAGAGGGATATCTTATTAGGTATTTTTGTCATGATACGAGTCCAGAATGGAGGCTGTATAGTGGAGTGGACCTGGGGGAAGGGATTGTAAAACAATGAAATAATTTGTCTTTCACTTTTCCAAGAGGGTATTGTACTAGGGGGGAGAGTTGGGAGGGGTGAAAAGTGCAATAATGAATAAATAGAAATCCAAAGTCTCTGTAAATTTTCATTGAAATTAAGAATAAATTTTAAAAAAAGAAAATGTACATAAAAAAGAAAGCAATTGAAAATGCAATGCTTTTGATACGGTGCACCTTAGTCATTAAAGTAATATCTCTGCTTTAGCACTTTTGAGAGGTCTCTGGTAGCCAATCTTCCAATTGAGATGCACCTTTTGACTTCTGGATTTCTTAAGAGACAATTTGAAAGATATCAGTATCAGAATTCTATATCTAAAATGATGCCATTTTGCAGCATGAAATATTTGGCACTAGACTCTAATAAAATATGCAGTTTATCATTGAATTTCAATTATTTTAATTTGCACAAACACCACTAATTGGGGTTGTTTTAGTTCTGCTTTTAGGATATTTTTTTATTAGTTTTAAAAGTATGATGCTTAATTTCTTTTTTTTTTTAATGAAAGTACACTATTTTTGTGATGCAGTCTGGGGCCATCTGAAATCAATCTCCTTCCAGATAATCAGCTTAAGGATTAGAAGGATTAGTCTATACTTATTAATAAACCCTTCAGCTTTAATTTCATTTAAAAGCAGATTCATTGGTATAGAGACTGGTTCTTTTTCATCTTGTGAAAAATGAAATTAAAAGAGCATTTTTTTAAGATGTAGCTGGCTTTTGACTTGTGTTCAAAGTTGTTGTTATTTATGATTATATTTTTAAAAACAGAAGTGCTACACTTTTTCCCTCAAAATAATAATATATGCTTCATAAAACAGGCAAAAATACCCCAAAATCTTCAGAGTAGATGATTAATCCAATCTAAACCAAACCCACCAGAGGCTTGATTCTAATTCCTGATGACCCTTCACTTGGTTTTCACGCTGTGAATCTTTGTGGGAGGTGGACCCTCATCTTTCCCCCCAAAAGCAGATATTGGATTCACATCATCGACATTTCAGTTAGCAGTCAAACATGTAACGCACTAGGATTCCAGGACTCCTTAACTGCTGTTTACTAAAGAATCATAGAAAATACTATAGAACATGTCTAGACAGCATTATGCTGAGTGCAATAATCTAATCACATAAAGACAAATACTGTATCAGACCGTTACTGTGAAAAGAGGAGGAAAACTGAGCAAGATAATGTATAAATGTTCAAAAGAGGAGGGGATAGAAGAGAAATGGGGGCAGATAAATGGGAAGGGGGAAGATACTGGGCTAGCAGAGGCTGGTGTATAGAGGGAAGGTGAAGAAATGGGAAAGGTTCAGTGGGGACTTGAAAAGATGTCATGATAATAGGCGTAGATCAATGGTGATTAATTCTATAAAATGTAATGTATATGAATGATTATAAAACACACAAAGTATATGTATAAAGCACAATACATATTGAGTGATCATGTACAAACCAATAAAATAACTATTAGTAGTAAACCCATAAAATAATAATGAGTTGAAGATATCCTGCCTTAATTCTTAATTGAACACCAGGGTTTTTAAAATAGGAACAAGATTTGTTTTCTGGCAGTTCTTGTTAAATTGAGTGAATTATTTCTTCATCTTTCCCTTCCTCATCTTCTTATGCTCCTCTTCTTCTTCTTTCTTCTTCCTCTTTTTTGAAAACACATATTAAATCAATAGATCACTGGATTTCCTTCACACTGGCCTAATGTTGTTGCTAAGTGCCATGGAGTTGTCTGTGACTCATAGCGACCCTATGTACAACAGCCCTAAATCCTGCTCTATCCTGTGCCATTCTCACTGCCTCCAACACATCCACCGCAATGACCCCAGTTACTGAATTAATCCGCCTCATTGAGGGTCTTCCTCTCCCATGCGGTCTCTCCATCCTCCCGAGCATGATGTCCTTCTTCAAGGACTGATTCTTCCTTGCAACATGTCTAAAGTATGTCAGACAAAGCCTCAGAGTCCTTGCCTCCAAGCAGCAGCCTGGTCTCACTCTCTCTAGGTCTAACCTGTTTGCTCTGCTAGCAATCCATTGTATATTAAATATTCTTCTCCAGCACCACAGCTCAAAGGGCCTAATAGCAAGTAAAAATATACCAGACTCAGACAGATACCCTACATCAGCCACACTTCTTTGGATGTAAACAGATGTTTGTTATTATATTACTAGTAAGTCCTAAAATACAAATTATCAAGGAACATGAAATGCCTATCAAGAGCAATGTAATTATTTCCTCTCAAAATACAAATATGCTTTTACAACAAGCTCTTTGCTGCTGCCTCTGTCAGTCATTCAGTAAAACTCGAAATAGTTGATTAACAGTCTGATCATTGACAATTTGGATGGTTGATCTCTAACTGTTTGATTCGAGTATTGACTTTGATTTATGGATTCTGAGAAAATGTTGAAATTAAGTGAAAACAGCAAACAGGCTGTATTGAGTGATGTTTTTTCACTGCATGCTCTTCCCTGTAAATGAGTTTTGGTGAGATGTTCAGGATAGCTGAGAGTATTGTCTCTTTGAGGTGGTTGTTGTTTTTGTTGTTGTTGTTGTGTGCCACTGAGCTGCAACCAAACCAGAGTTCCAACCTCCAGCTGGTTTTGAGAGGCAATAAATCTAAAGGGAGGAGATTGTCCATCATTCTCTCATGGAACAGCTGGTGGATTCTAACCGTGTGCCTTTGGGATTACAGCACCGTTTCTTCCCACCACGTCACCAGAGCTGTACTGACCCTTTTTTGGCCTTCATGACTTGATCCCTTCCAGGTCTATAGAATATACTGAGCGGTAAACCAAAGAAAACATTTCCTTCTGACTCAGAAGCTCAATTTGTCAGTAATTTAAGGGCAAAAATATCAAAATGAAGAAGTAACCTCCATGCTCATTATTGCATTTCACGCTCCGTACAAACTATCGTTAACCATCTCATTCTGCATAAGGAGTTCATGCAGGTGAAGAAATTTATTCCATGCCACAAAACAATTATCTTGGAATCTATATGTGAATATTTATCTTTTTGCTTTTATCCTGTAATTTACTTATTTCCCTGACCAGTCCAAGCTCTTAGTGCCAAATCTAATAAATGCACTTCAGACCTAAATGGACTTTTTTAAACAAGATTTTCAACTACATTTGACATTATTGATGTTGTCCTTCTCAAAATCCTCTAGTCCCTGGACTCTGTTGACCTCATTTTTCGTTATTCATTCTTTTCTCTTTCTGTGTTTCTTTCTTAAACTTTGCCCCTTTCCCTGCCACTTAAATGAATATTCACATTTTTATTTAATTCTTGGCTGGTTTCTTCCCTTTCCTGACAGTCATCAGCTGATGATCTCATGCACCCGGACGATTCGAATTCTTTTTTTTTTTAAATGCTGAAAATTACTCGTTGGCAGCCAAGAAATCACTGTGAACTTCAAATTCCAGTTCCTGAGGCATCTCCTTCTGCTCAAACTCAACTATCCAAAATAAGGCGTATCTCTCCTCAAAACGTGAATGTTGTTAAGTTTAATATCATTATCATTTATTTAACTCGGGAACATAGATTACTTCAGAACCATCCATTCAAAACTCTGCTGATGGTAACTAGCAACTAATACAAATAATTTTGACTACAGTTCGTCTTTCTACTTAAAGCTCAAAAGAATTTTCTCTTTAGTACTTCTTACCATCCCATGTGGACAGACTAGAACAGGCTTTCTCTGTCATCTTCTTTCTTCTTGCTTTTATGCTCCATCACATTGGAACTAACTCATAGCTTACCTTCAAGAGGGATTTCAGAGGCTCTAAATCACATGGAAGGGATTGCCCATTTTTCTCCAGTGAAATAGCTGGTGAATTAGAATCACTTGTCTTTGATTTGGCAGTGGAGCTCTGGTGTCCTAGTGGCAAGAAGCCGTGCTGCCATCCCAAAGGTTTGTGGTTCAAATCCACCAGCTGCTCTCCAGAAGACAGATGAGCAGTCTCCTCCCGTGTGATTAACTGCCTCTGAAAACCTGCTGGAGGGTGAGCTATGGGTCAGTTCCAACTTTACAGTACACAACAGCCCCTTATTTACTAGACATTAGAGGTCTCTCATCCTTTGTTATCGGTGACTTTCTAGTCGATCATGCTGATAGGACAGTAATCTATTAGTAATGCCTGCACTGTCCACAGCAATATCTGTCATATAAACAAATGAGAGCATATGTCCCCTCTTTAGGGGAAGAGGAATGGCTACTCATTTGATCCAATGAATCAGATAGAACAAAAAGACTCTTTGTTTCTAAGCACGATTTCCAGAACATTCTTATGAAACACTTGCTACAAATGAGAGAACAGAAAGAATATAAATGAATATTTTAAAATTAATATAGTTAGAAAAAATATCCGTCTGATATCTTTAGCCTGTCATCTGTGGCTTAATACATATCATTCATCTGTCAAATATTTATGAATCACCCACAATCTGTAGTACTTTCTGGGACTATATACAAGAAGGAATGAGGGGTTCTTCCACCAGAATGTCTTTTCAAATTATTTTCATATTATTCCCTGAGAAAAAAAAAATACATTTCTGCTCAATTGAAAAAAGCAAAAGATGAATGATATGAAAAATTATTGCTGACATACATATCTCTCATTAGTTAGATGAAAATACAGGAAATAGATTTTTTTTTTATGATGGAAGGGAACTACTAAGATTTTACTATAACAATATCACTAATGACAGTATTATAAAGAATATAAAGAGCAGTTTGGCAAGAACTCTCCCTTCTAACCCTTCAAATAATTTTCATTTTCACATGATTTACATTTTTATGCTAAGTTGGGCAGGACAAAGGTTATTGTCCATAAGATTCAAATACAGTAATTGTGTTTCTGTGAGTGTAGCAAATATTGTCAGAATCTCATCCATATGCTCTTCATACTCCCCTCCCCTAAGTGCATTGCTGACATTCTTTTCTATAACCTGTTCCTCTCTGACTTGTGGTTTTTCTTTGGCAGTTGGCACTTGGCTTCATAAGACATGAATTATTGGTGATTTGAACAGACATCTGAGCTCAACTCTTACTCATTGTTGTAGTCAGACCGACACTCCAGTTGGCTTTCAGAAGCTAACGTGCATCTGATACAGGCCATGGTCTTTGCTATCACTTGTTATGCGTCAGAGAGTTGGACAATGACTAAGGAGGATAGAAGGAGAATTGATGCCTTCGAGCTGTGGTGCTAGAGAAGAGTGTTGAGGGTACAACGGACTGCTAAGAAAACAAACAGATTCATCCTGGAAAGGCTTAAATCAGGTGGCTCCTTGGAGGCAAGGATTCTGAGGATCCATCTAGAATACTCTGGGCATGTTGTAAGGAGGGAAGGGTCCTTGGAGAGGGACATCATGCTTGGTAGGGTGGAGGGACAGCGCAGGAGGGGAAGGTCCTCTATGAGGTGGATTGATTCAGTGAGTGGGGTAATAAATAGGGATGGGTGTATTGCAGACAGTGCGACTGACAAAGGACGGAGCAGAGTTTAGGGCTGTTGTACATAGGGTTGCTATGAGTCGCAAACGACTGGATGGCACATAACAACAACAACAACATAAATCATATTGGAGGAGACAGGTCAAGAATTTTACAATCTGCTTCTTGTTATGTGCCACTGAGTTGACTAATTGACCCTATGAACAATGGCTCTGAACACTGTCCTAATGTCAGCTAACCTTACCATCTCTAACACACCTGATCCCATTGATGCAATTACTATGTCAACCCATTTCATCCAGAGCATTGACTGTCTACCTTTCCAAGCGTGATGTTATTCTCTAAGGACTACCCTCTCCCGGCAACATGTATAGTGTGTGGGATAGGGTTTCCAAATCCTTGTCTCCAAGGAGTAACCTGGTTTCACTCTCTCCAGGTTAGATGTGTTTGTACTTTTGACAGTCCATGGTATCTATATTCTGTACTCTTCTTTAGCATTACAACTCAAAGACATCTATTCTTCTGTTATCCTTAGTCATTGTCCAGTTCTGATGTATAGGAAGCAATTGAGAAGACCATGGCTTGGATCAGGCACATCTTAGTCTTTAGACTGACATCATTGCTCTTTAGCATGCTGGATAGATCCTTGACAGATTTCTCCAGTGTAACTCATCTTTCGATTTCCCAAATGCTGGTGCCAAGGATGTTGATTGTGGATCAGAGTAAAATGAAATCATTAACAGCTTCAATCTTTTCTGCATCTATCATGAGCCTGCCTATTGGCCCAGTGGTGAGGATTTTTATTTTCCTGATGTTGAGATACAATCTAGACTGAAGCTTTTAGTCCTTGATCTTCTGCAGCAATTTCTTCCTGTCCTCCTCAGTTTTGGCAAGCAAGGATGTATCATCCATGAAACACAAATTGTTTGTTGACAAGTCTTCTCCAATCCTCATGTCACCTTCTCCTTTTTAAAGTCCAGCTTATCATATGATCTGTTCAGCAAATAAATGTAAAAGGTATGGAGAAAACATCCACTCCTGAAGCATTCCTTTCTTGATTTAGAACCATGCAGTGTTCCCTTGCTTCTTGGTCTAAATATAAGTTTAACATGAGCACAATCAAGTACTAGGATTCCCACCCCCCCTTTTCCCCCCTCAATGTTAGTAAAAATTTGTTATGATCCACATAGTCAAATGTCTTTGCATGGTCAGTAAAATGCAAATAAACACCTCTGCTTTCAGCCAAGATCCATTTGACATCAGCAATGATATCCCTAGTATCATGGCCTCTTCTAAACTCAGCTTGTATTTCTGGAATTTCTGTCAACAATTCTGTTCTAGCAGCTTTTGGATAACCTTTAGCATGATTTCGCATTCATTTGCTATTGATATTGTTCAGTAATTTTACATTCTGTTGGACCACCTTTTTTGGGTATGGGAACATGTATGAATCTCTTTAAGTCAGTTGGTCAAGTAGTTGCCCTCCAGATTTCTTAGCACAACTTGATAAATACATCCAGGTCTTTATCTGTTTGGTGAAACATGTCAATTGGCATTCCATCAATTCTCAGGGCCTTATTTTTTGCCAATTTCTTTGCAGAAACTTGAACTTCTTTCTTTGTTATCATTGACTCTTGATCATATGCTATTTCCTACAAGGATTTTGTGCCAGCCAATTCTTTTTGGTTGAGTGTTTCTTGCATTCCTGTTATTTCCTTTAGAAAATTATTTATGGTAAACACTTTCTTTTTTATACGTGAAATATTTATTATTTTTAATTTTCTTGTTATTTTTATTTTGTATTGGTTTGCATACAATTTGTATGCATTGTATTTCACATATTCCTTTATTCATATTGTTTTTCATACCACCATTCCTACATATTGTGTCTTATAAAATTAATTACAGTTGATCATTACTATTATAGATTATTTTGGTAGGTTGTAATTTTCACTATATTGAGTCTCCCTGCCTATGAACAAGGAACATATTTTTTATTTATTTTGGTCTCTTATTGCTTCTCATAGAAGTGTCTGTAGTTTTCTTTATAAAGGTCTTTTGTGTCTCTAGTTAGATTTAATCCCAAATATCTTAATTTGTGGTTGGCTACTGTAAATGATACTGCTTTCTTAGTTTCCTTCCCTGTGTTTTCTGTGTTACTGTAGAGGAATACCACTGACTTTTGTATATAAGTTTTTTTGTTGAGTCCTTGGAATTTTCCATGTACAAGATCATATCATTTGCACAGAGTGACAGTTTTACCACCTCTTGGCCAATCTGGATGCCTCTTCTTTCCTTCTTTTGTCTTATAACCCTAGTAGTAATTTTAATACAGTATTGAATAGAAGTGGTGAAAGTGGGCATCCTGTTTAAGACTTTTTCCACTGAGGATAAGGTTGGTTCTTGGATTTGCGTATATCTTTGCACTATATTGACGTAATCCGCTTCTATTTCTATTTTGCTGATTGATTTAATCAGGAAGGGGAGTTGCATTTTTGTCAAAGGCCTTTTCTGTGTCAATTGATAAGATCATGTGGTTCTTGTTCTTTGTTTTGTTAATGTCATGAATTACATTGATTGTTTTTTGTTGGACCTTCCTTGCATATGTTATTAATCTACTTGGTTATATTGTAATTTTTTTTTGTATACTGTTAGATTCTATTGGCAAGAATTTTGTTAAGAATTTTTGCATCTGCAAAAAAAGTTAAGAATTTTAAAAAATAAAAAGAATTTTTGCATTTGGATCATAGCCCTGGAAACCCTCTGGGGCAGTTCTGCTTTGTCCTATGAACTGGAATCAATTCCTTGGTATTAGGCTAATGCCCTTATACAATTCCTTACTCAGTACTGGGCAGGAGTTGTTAGGTAAGCACTCCAGTCAGTTTCCCAGACATTCTTAATGAGAATCATCTTGATTTTTCCAAAATAATGACTTGCTAATTGATGGACTCTGTGTGGACTTCCTTTTATTTCCCATATATCTTCTCAATTGCCATGCCTTCTGGAATTGCTTCTTAAATAATATATTAGTATGCCAATTATTGTGACAAGGTTAGTGTCTAGTGGAACTATCTTAACAGTAAAGTTCAGTGACTGAAGATCAATGAGTGCCTGAAATTCACACAGCTAATAATATATGAGGGAGCTCTGGTAGGTTAGTCTATAGTGAGTCTCCCTGTTAAGTCAAAGACTGCTCAGCTCTGGCAGTTCAAATCCACCAGTGGCTTTTTGGGAGGAAGATGGGTAATCTCTTCCCATTGCGATTTACAATCTCAGAATCCCAATGGGGGTGGGGGTTGTTATGAGTTAATAACAGTGAGTTTAAGAAGGTGCAAAGAGGTACATATGTTACAGATTTTTAGCCCGAAGATATGACGGAATGTCTATGGTGTTCCTCTTCTGCAATTTTCTTACCACACTGGCAGTGACTGTTTAAATAAAACATTGGACTCAGCCTATGTTATTTGTCCTCAATTCAAACTATATTTTCCGTTATGATAATATATTTTTAAATGACAGTGTAAGGTATTAGAAAGACAAGGACTTGGAGGCATAAATATCGAAGTTTAAATTTCCTTCTACCTCCCACTTGCTATGAAGTATTAGGAATGCTAATTTACTGCTCTAAGTTTCTGTCGCCTTTTGTGGAAAATGATGCTAATAATGATAATAGCATCCCAGCATAGGCTCTTTCTACTGATTAAAGGAAAGAAGACATACACTATTTAGTAGAGCTTTGCTGGCACTAAATACATGAAACCTTCTGTTATGATAATAATTTTCTCTTTAAGTACAGTACATTTTGAGTTGATTTTACAGGGGCTGAGAAATGAATACTTGCAATAAAATCAGGAATGGGAGTTTATTGTTACCTTTGATTAAATGAATGTACTTCTATGGAGGAAGTGACACTATTTTGATGCGCAGGTAAAAAGCTCCAGCTGAGCAGTAATCCTCTGTCTGACTTTGGGAAATCCAACTGCAGAACACTAATTTCACAGGCCCAAAGACATTTAGAGAACAAATAGCCCTATCTATTTCTACCAGTTGGCTTCCCACAGATATGCTCCACTGCCCCAGGTGACAATATATGAAAGTTGAGCTTATCTGGAAGGCACTAAATTACTTCACTATTTTTGTTTTTTAAAACAGAATAATAATGCGATTTTTGTCTAGGTAGGATTGTTTACTCCTAAGAATATACAGTGTTCTTCTTGAGAATGTGCTTTTGTTCCAAATAACTAAAGCTTAACAACCCTTGGCTATGCCTAGTCTCTCTGTCAGTTGCTAGGAATCTTCTAGGTATCAGGTGTGTAAAAGATTAATTTTCACATTTGTGAAATGTGGGGCAAAGGAGAAAGGGACAGACAGACAAGATGACAGAAAGGGCGGGGGAAGAAATATTCTTATTTAAGTTGTATTTCAAAGTCAAATAAACTCCCATTTTTTTATCATTTTCTGTGTGATTTCACCTCCCAAGAATTTTACACTAAAATAATCTATTTTTACATTAAATTTTCCAAATATGGTTAGGATTGCTACATAACCAGTCTTAAATATATTAGGAGGTGTGTTGAATAATTCACTTATTTTTATTCTTTTGGGAGTGTCTAATCTATGTCATACACTTTGTAATATATCAATAGAGAACTAAATCTGTTTCCAGTCCAAGGATTCACATTCTTACGGATAGATTAGCATGTAAAAAAAAAAACCACCCAGTAATATTATACTATGAAATATATTTGAAACCAAGCTATGGTAAAAATTATAACAGGGAAATGACTGAGTATTCTGAGGCATATGTAATTTAAATGTGACAATATTGAACAATTTGGGTATTATACTACGTGTTTCTGAAGAGTACATGTATTATACTATGTGTACTGAAGAGCAATGGTGTCTCTCTGGAGACTAAGGTGTGTCTGATACAGGCATAGTGTTTGCAATCACTTGTTATGCATTAGAGAGTTGGACAATGACTAGAAGAATTGATGCCTTTGAGCTGTGGTGCTGGAGAAGAGTATTGAGGGTACCGCGGACTGCTAAGAAAACAAACAGATTCATCCTAGAGAGGGATAAACCGGGCAGCTCCTTGGAGGCAAGGATCCTGAGGCTTCATCTGACATACTTCGGACATGTTGTAAGGAGAGACCAGTCCTTGGAGAGGGACATCAAGCTTGGGATGGTGGAGGGATGGCGCAGGAGGGGAAGGCCCTCTATGAGGTGGATTGATTCAATGAGTAGGGTATGGGTGTGTCAGAGACAGTGCGATTGGCACAGGACAGAGCAGAGCTTAGGGCTGTTGTACATAGGGTCACTATGAGTCACAAGCTACTCGATGGCACATAACAACAAAAACTACGTGTTTAGTATTCAACTGATACCTTTACGTATCTCAGCTCTTTAATTCCTTCATGAAGCATGCATCATAAATCACAAGTATCTATTTTAGCACATTTAGTTAAGAAGAGAGAAGTCAAAAGATACTATGAGAGTGTGTCATTAAGTGCCATGAACAGAATTTGAACATAAGTAATAGAACCCAAGTGATAGTTTTTCAATCACTTCTAAATGCAGACAATTAATAAGAAAGACTAAAGGAGAATTATAACCTTTGAATTGTGGTATTTGTGAAGATTAATGAGTTGGCCTTTTTTTTCACTGAAATTAATAACAAATTTAAATTTAAAAAAATGAATTAAGTTAGAGTAAGGATGGCAATGGAACCACCTTACCTATGTAACTTGATTTGTGCCACTATTAGAACCTCTACCCAGAATATTATTGCTTTTTTAAATTTGTATCTTCTAGGCTGCAACACTTCCATGATACATCTTCAAGGATATGAACATGTACGGCTAAGCACAATTGATAACTATGCATCTAAATTCCAAAATCAATCTCCATAATAGTCTATATGTTTCCTACTGCCAAAGGGGCCCTTTAGAGTAGTGAGAGAAGACCTTCACCCTGAAACCCACAGCATCCCTTTTCAGCAGGAAGTAGCTAAGAGAATACGCCATCCACTTTTCCTTATGAATCAGGGTGAAGTCTCTCTCAGGGAGGAGTAATAGGGAACGGCAAGGGACACACTGACAAAGGAGATTAATCAGAACTGGCTTTGACAAGCACTGTGGCAATTGGACAATTAAAACAGACATGGGGTGGGAAAGAAGAACGAACTGGGGAGGAGGGTGGAGAAAACAGTGTAACAATGAATGAATGAAAACCCAAAATCACTGTAAATGTTCATTAAAACTAATAAAATTTAATAAAAAAACAGAACAAACAAATCTATTTTGTCTCGTATATTTAGGACATGTTATCAAGAAGGGCCAGTTCCTAGAAAAAAATATCAATGAAAAAGAAGCCTCAATAAAATCGACTAATGCAGTAGCTGCAACAATGGACTGACAAACAACAGAGATTTTGAGGAAGGCACAGAATCATGCAAAATCTTATTTTCTTGTAGATAGGGTCAAAGCCAATTTTATGGTGGTACTGATGTGCACTGTGGATTTCCTAGCTATTAAATTTTAACACTCACTTCATGGTTGGGTGGGACTATGCTAATAATGTGAATGAGGTGAACAGTGTCTTTTCGGTTTAAACATGCAAAAAAGTATAAAGGCACCTAACAAGGAGATTGGTCAGTCTCCTCATCCCACAAGGATTAAATTGGAAGCCCTTCTCCAATTTCAGAAGGAAAAAAGAAAATGTTGCTACTAGCAAGAAAGAGGAAGCAAAGTCTAGCGTGCTTGCAGTTGGACCTGAGATTTCTGCTAAAGTAAGACCAGAACCTGGTTGAGAACAGCAACAGTGGCAATAGATCAGAGACTGACGTGAAACAGAGCTAAACAGGGACTAGTGCAATACAGAATGAGCATCAGAGCCTGGGAGGTTCATCCAAGCTTACTGGAAGGCCAGGGTAGACTCTGTAATCGGCATTACTAAAGGAACCTTGTAACAAGGACCTACAGCCTTGAGGCCAAAGCCAGAGGATGTTAAAACACATCTGAGAATCAGCTACAACTATAGAATTGTATCCTATTTCTAACCTGAATTATAACCTGTAAACTTTCCTAGTAAAACCTATTATCATGAGTTTAGAATATGAGTTTGTGTGGCCATTGCAACAGATTAGGGAACTTAGGAGCAGAGCTGTACTAGTGCTGTGAAGGAAAGCTGGTATCAGAACCGGTAAAAGTAGATATAGGAGTATGTGGGCATGTCTCATCTTAATAGGAGTTAGTTTGATACTATGGAATCTGTTGATGGGGACTCAACTATATTTTGATAGTATTTTTTTCTTTCAATCTATAATAATTACCTAATATACTATGGATCATATAGGAATTCCAGGTTCCTAGATAATCTTACTCTCTTTGACTTCAACCTTACATGATTTTATCAATGTTTATAAAATAAATGATCCTAAAATTTAAGTTTAATACTGTAGCCACTTTATATTATAATTTGGAGGAACTGGGAGTATCAGAAATACTGAAGAACATAGGAGAAAAATAAAATGTATCTAGTAACTGTATATAGTTAGATTGTTGCTGTTGTTACCTGCTGTTGAGTGCCTGCAACCCATAGGATCAGCAACTCTGAACCCCTCCCTGTCCTGAACCAGTCTCACTAATTCCAACACACTAACCCCAGTTGCCCCATCTCATTCAGGGGCTTTCTCTCTTGCACTGTCCTACCACCCTTCTAAGCATGATGTCCTTCTCCAAGGACCGATCTCTGCCAACCACATGCCCAAAATATGTGAGATGGAGCTTCAAAATTCTAACCTCTAAGGAGGAACTTGATTTCATTTTCTCCAAGACAGACATATTTGTTTACTTGGTGGTCCATGGTATGTTCAAAACTCTTCTCCAGCACCACAACTCAAAAGCATTAATTCTTCTGTCATCCTTAGTCATTGTCCAGCTCTCTGATGCATAGCAAGGAATTGCAAAGACCATGACCTGGATCAGGCGCACCTTAGTCTCTAGATTGACACTGTTGCTTTTCAGTACTCTGGAGAGATCCCTGACAGCAGATTTTCCCAATGAAATTCGTATTTTGATTTCCTGACTACTGCTGTTAACGCGTTGATTGGGGAGCTGAGCAAGCTGTACTCTCCTCTCCATTTATCGTCGTGCTGCCAATTGACCCAGTGCTGAGAATCGGTGTCTTCTTGATATTGAGCTTCAAGACTGCAGTTCTTGACCTTCTGTAGCAAGTTCTTCAGGTTTTCTTCAGTTTGAGCAAGGTTGTGTCATCTGTGTAATGTAGGTTGTTGATGAGTCTTCCTCCAATTCTGATGTCACATTCCTCCTCATAAAGCCCTGCTTCCCAAATGATCTGTTCTTGAGCAGATTTAGAAAATACAAATAAACACAAATATAAATATGTGTGCATGTGTATATATTGTTTATATTGTATTACTTAAACATACATTTTGTATAAAATATAAGTTTACATATTATACAGCCTGTAAAAGCTTTTTACTTAAAACATTAATGGTAAAATGTTGTTCATATACACTATTTAGAACAGAATACTATAGTAGGTAAGAAACATCACAGCTTTCTAAAGATGCCATAATTAGTAACAAAATGGACATAAAGCAGATGATTAAAATATCTTTCATTTTATATGGCAACAATCTACTAGCTGCTCCATGGGGGAGGGGGTGAGATGGGAAAACTCCTCTTGCGTGATTAAGTACCTCAGAAAACCCACTAAAGGTCAGATATGGGTTGGTTCTGACTCAATGGCTCACAACAATAACAACGGAAATAATAGAAATATCTGGTATAGATTGTACTTAATTGGTAGACTTGCAAATTTTGTGACCATGAATGTGTCTATCGAACTAAACCTAAATACATTCTCTCCTTTATAAATCTTTGTCTGATTTACACTGATGCTTTCACCCAGAAATAAGTTGGTCTTAAACATGCACTGTTATTTCTCAAACAAGGACAATAGAACTTTATCTCACACACTCTGAGCATGTTGTCAGGAGGGACTGGCCTTTGGAAAGGATAATAATAATTTCCACAATGTTATCCTGAAGAAGGTGGATAGCCAGAGAAAAAAGGAAGATCTTCCACAAGAGGGATTCACAGACTGATTATAACAACGAGCTCAGGCACGTCTGATATCATGAGGATGAGGCAGGAGAGCACAAGGTTCAGGTCTGTTGTTCACGGGGTCATTATGAGTTTTAATCAACTTGATGGTTGCTAACAACAACAATATTCCAACTTTTTGGTTAAACAGCTGGAAGAAGAAATATAAAAAAATAACATGTAAGTATAAATCATCTTCTATAAGCTAAAGAAACTTTACTCACTGTATCTTATTAAATCAGTGATGTCATTCTATGAAATACATTTTCCTGTCTTTATTACTAAGCGTGGCTGTCAAAGTAATACTCTGTCCTTTTCAAGATATCTACATTCTAATGTTTGAGACCCATGGCTATGTTGCCTTGAGATAGGATGATTATCCAAGATGGAATATCTAATTGTACAGGTTCTTAATCTAATTGCATCAGAAGAAGATCTGACTAAATAAGAATGGTCAGGGAAATGCCATATTACTGATTATAAAGATAGAGGAAGGAAGTCTGGAGCCTGGAGTTAAGGAACGTGGATTGTCTAGGCAGATAGACTAGATTAAAAGACAGAGTCCTCCCTAGAGACAACAGAACAACAGCGGCCCTGTTGTTGTGTCAATATTAGCCCAAGGAGACCTGTGTCAAACTTCTGACCCAAAGAACTATAAAGTAATAAATGTGTGCTGTATTAAGTCACTAAGTTTTTGGTTATTGCTACAGCAGCAATAGGCAATAGATAACTAATCTGCAGAGAATAAGACAGCAGGTCAATGAAGGACACACACATACACCATTTAGACTTTGAAGAATTTAGTCCCCCTAATCTCTCCATCACTTCAAGCTGGGTTGGAGGACTGTATTTTCTCTGGAAGCCTTTATTTGGTGGATCAAGGACAGATTTTATAGCAAAAGGAGACATAATTTCCGGGGCTGACACGAAAATACTTTCACAGAGTAAAGATAGAATGTTATGACATCAGCTTTTATGGAAGGTGAGTATAAGAACATCATTTTGAAGAGTCTATCTGTGTCTTCTCTAAACTTGCTGTAGAATCTATTGTCTATTATACTTGGCAATGCCGGTGACGTGAGGGACGGACGGAGAAGCAGCCTTTTGTTGTCCACTGACAGGAGGCACCGCCACCGGAAGGAACTTTAATGTTGTAACCACCAACTTTATAACACAGTGAGTTTCACATACTCTCATTTTGCCGTCCAAAAATTGAAGGGTGGCATTTAAAATTTTAAAGTACAAGAGCCAGAAACAATGGTAAATAAACTGAACTCAACAGCACATAACAACAATACATAAATCTAAATCTCACTGACTTTGTCATTGATAATGCTTTAGTATCTTTGTTCCAGTTAGAGTTTTCCATTTGGTGGTTTATCTACTATCGTAGGCCACTAAATTCCTACCTTTTCTAAATAATCATTTTTCAAATAATTGTTTTATATAACTTTTAAAAACCTTCACGTAAACCTCATTGTTACAGAGCCCCAAGTGATTTATATCTGGTCCTCCGTTAGGTTTCCAAGGCTGTAACTCACACAGGATGAAGTTTTCCATCTTTTTTCTTCGCCCTGCTGGTGGATTTGAACTACCAGAAAGACACAGTACTTGGGTTACCAAAGCAACTCCCTACAGGCTAGACCACCGGAGTGCCCATACATTGGTTGTTGCTATTATATGTGATCAAGTCACTCATTGTTGTTGTGACTCATTGTTGTTTTTGCTGTTGGGTGACCCTACGCACAGCAGCCCTGAACCCTGCTCTATCTGGAGCCAACTTCATTGTCAACACATCTGCTTCCATTTCCCCAGTCACTGAGTCAACCCATCTCATCCAAAGACTTTCTCTCTTGTGCTGTTCCTCCACCCTTCTAAGCATGATATCTCTGACGACTGGTCCCTTCTTGCAACATGCCCAAAGTATATCAGAGCTTCAAAATCCTTGCCCCCAAGGAGCAGCCTGGTCTCACCCTCTCCAGGACAAACCTATTTGTTCTCTTAGTAGCCCATGGTATATTCAATACTCTTCTTCAGCATGACAACTCAAAAGCATCCATTCTTCTTCTATCATCTTCGGTCATTATCCAGCTCTCTGATTCTTAACAAGCAATTGTAAAGACTATGGCCTGGATCAGGAACACCTTAGTTTTCAGACTGACATTGCTGCTTTTCAATACTCAGGAGAGATCCTTGACAGCAGATTTCCCCAATGCAATTCATCTTTTGATTTCCTGTCTATTGGTACCAAGAGTGTAGATTGTGGAGCCAAGCAAGTTGAATTTCTTTGCCATGTATCACGACGCTGCCAATTGGCTCAGTGGTGAGAATGGCCAGCTCTCAGCAGAGCTTCTAGACTAAGACTGATTAGGAGACCGGATGGTGTATCCACTTATGAAAAAAAACTGGTGTGTGAAAGCCTTATGAATAGCACTGGAATACTGGCTGATACATAGCTGGGAAAATGAGACTGTCAGAGTGGAAGGGACTCAAAATTAAACTGGGGAAAAGCTGCTGCCTCAAAAGTAGTCGGTCTGACTGATAGGAACAGAAGAAAACTTCCAGAACTTTCATTTACTGATACAGTTCAACTGAAAAATGAGGAGAAACGGATGCAAACATCCATGAACAATCAGAACATGCCATTGCACACAGTAGGAATATAGAAAAATTGGAAGTTGCCAGAAAAATAAATTGACCACGCAGAGATCAATACTGATATGAACAGATATTGGCCACTTTGAATTGGAAAACCATGTGGTCCGTTATCCCCCACTGTCTGTCAGTTTGTCAAACTGTGATGCCTTACATGTTTCTGTGACTCTAGAATATATACCACTTAGTATTTGACGTACTAGCAGTATCACTCACAATGGGTAGGTTTCAGCAGAGCTCCAACACTGAGACACATTAAGAAGCCAGACTTGGTCATTCATCTCTGAATTAATGGGTCCTTGAAAACTCTACTAATGGCAGTATAACTTGTCTGAAATAGTGCCAGAAGGGAGGTCCCTTAGGCTAGAAGATATTTAAAATATGACTGTGAATGACTGTGAATAAGCTAATAAATGGCCTTCCTCTAATGATGTGGAACAACTCAAAATGAGGAGAAACAATTGTAAACATTCATTTAACGGAGCATGGGCTGTGTGAAGTATGAATCTAAGAAAAGACAAGTGGTCAAAAAGCAAATAGAATGCATAAACATCTACATCCTAGGCAGAGAAAAGCTGAAATGAACTGGTATTAGACATTTGGAATCAGCTATCCATATTTTATGTACTCTGGAAATAAAAAAAAAAGTGAAGAGAAATTAGGTAACATTAATCATGTATAAGAGAAAAGTGTCAAAATCTGTCCCTAAATAGAATACTTCCAGTGATAAGAATAATGTCCACAATGATATAAGTAAAGTTTGTTAATATGATTATTATTCAAATATAGGTGCTAACCACTAAATAAAAATGAACTAGAGTATTTCTACCAACTTCCAACAAGACTGATTGATACAGTGACTGCAGCAATGGACTGGTGTGTCAATGAGGATGAGGATGGTACAGGATAGGACAGAATTCAGCTCTGTTGTTCATAGAGTTGCTATAAGTGGTACTCGATGTGACTGCATCTAGCAACAATATCATCCAACTTCTGGAGTCAGAAGTTCAAAGAAAATGAATTTAAGATAGATGCGCTATTTGTAATTGGTGACTGGAAGGTAAAACATGGAAATAAAGAAGGAATGATAAGCAGACAATTTGGATTTCACCGGATACAGGATTCTTTGGAAAGAAATGATGGAAAAGCTCAGTACCAGATGTTAGAAAAAGACCAGGAACCAACTATGGGACAGACTATCAGGTACTCACATGCAAGGACAAATTTAAACACAAGAGAATATAGATCTATATATCTATGTCTATATCTATCTATCTAGAGATAGATAGATAGAAAGATAGATAGATACAGATGTAATTCCTTCAGTCACTTGTACCTTAGTTTCTGAAATTACATCTTAACAAAAACATGCTCCACTTCTGGAAGTGACAAAATGAAGAAGAATGGCATAAGAATTAATATAAAAAAACAACATTCTCACTATCTAAAGTACAATGGTGTCAGTGATATTTTAAAATTAACTCTCAAATAAGAATATTAATGTGACATATTACCCAAATGTCCGCATGCACTAATGAGAAAATGATGAAATTGAAGGTTTTTGCGAACTTTTCCAGTCTGAAATTGTGCAAATACGCAATCAAGATGTATTGATAATTATTAAAGTTTGGAAACCAAGAAGGACCAGTACTTGGAAAATATGAGCGTGGTGATAGGAAAAGAGAACAATGATTAAATAATAGAATCCTGTACCAATGACTTACTCATTGCAAATTTCCTCTTTTAAACAACATACATGGTGACAACGTAAATTTTGAGAACTAAATGTATCGGGTCCAACACATGTTTTTTAATTTTCTCACTTGCACAAGAAACTTGGTAATGAATATTAAATAATGAAGACCAAAGAAGAATCAAAGCTTTTGTTGATAATGATATTGGTGAAGAATATTAAATATACCATGGCCTGAAAAAAAAAAAGTCAGTCAGCCTTAGAAAAAAATGCAGCCAAAAATCATTCCTTAGAAATGAAAATGACAGGACTCTGTCTCCTATACTTTGGACATACTGTCAGAAAGGGTAAATCCCTGGGGAAGGACGTCATGCTTGGTGAAGCAGACAATCAGGGAAAAACAAAAAGACCCTCAACAAGACTGATTGACAGAGTGGCTACAGCCATGGACTGAAACACGGCAGTAACAGGGAGGGTGATCCTGGACTACACAATGTTTATTCTGTTGTGCAAAGAGTCTCTATGAGGAAGGGCTGACTCAAGGGAACCAAACAACAGTTGAAACACTATGGAAATAGACAATTTTTTATATGACATCTTGAGGAAAAAAAAGTATGCTTACATAATTTAAAGCTTTCAAAATTAGATCTAAATAAATTCAGGAAATATAGAGTATAAAAGATAGGAAATTACCCAATATAGTAACTATTAGACATTGAGAATGGAGTAAGTTCGAAGTCACGCACCAGAGTGCAGGAGACAGCGCTGGGATTTCAATCAGGAAGACTGATTTTGAATCTTTTCTGTACTTTCTTTATTAATGTATTTTTAAATCATTTACCAACAAGTTGAGGGACCTCTGGTGGTCTAGTAGTAGGTGAGGAGTTGCTCTGGCCGATCAAAAGTAGGCAGTTCAAATCCACCGGCTGCTTCATGAGAAAAACATGTGTAATCTCCTCCCCTATAATTTAGAGCCTCTGAAACCCCCTTAAAGGGTCAACTATGAGTGAGCGAGTGATCATAATGTCAACTCTAACTCATGTTGGTCTGTGTAGACTAAGGTCTATAAGATTTTTCATGACTGATTTTTTTTGGGGGGGGCTGGCCAAATCTTTATTTTTTTAAATGTATTTTATTAGTTTATTTACAAAATCTAATACAAATTTGAACAAATTCTTTCAATTTCCCTCAATCCCCCACCCATCAAATTGTGCAAATCAAAGATTAATCCCCTCTTTCCCCTGCACATCCACATCTCTCTGCTTCCAGCCTCTCCCACCCCTCCTGGATCCTTATACTCGTTCTACAATAATGGTTTTATACAATATTTATCCTTGTGGGACTGAGTTAGTTCACTCAGCATAATGCTCTCCAGTCCCTCCCAAGTTAGGTAATAATTTACAAAGTTATTGCTCCTACGTGCTGCATCATATTCCATTGTGTGAATGTACCATAATTTCTCAGTCCATAGATCACTAGGTCTTTCATTTCAAGGTATCTCCAAAAGGACTGAAACTTTCAAACTTGTTAACAACCAAAATGCATTAGCTTATACTTCACATTTATAAACTTACACAAAATTTTCAAATTGTGCTTGGTATTTATCACTAAGAAGTTTGAAGATATTATTAGAAACTTGGCAATAATATTAAGAAGGTAAAAATGTAGCCGTGGGGAAAGGGAAGTTTATAAGCTCTTATGTCCCATATAAAAGGTATTCAGGAACTGTAAAATCTCAACCAGGTAGAAGGCACACAGGATGTGTGATGTGATAATCACAGGCGCTCTATTCAAAAAGACACGCACTGTGCCTATGCAATCTATGAGGATCCCAGAAACGAGGACATTTTGCTTAAAATTTCACGTGTTGTTTTTTTTAAACATTTCCAATTTTTATTCTTAAAAATAGGAATCAAAATTGCAAAGGCAGATTTATAGTCACTTCTGAATGAGAGGGTAAATTTGGATCATCACAAGAACGCATACTCAGATGGAAATCTAGTTAAACTGCGGTTGCTCCTCAGGTTGCATTCACTCCTGCATTTTCTCATTTAGTTCTTCCTTGTATTTGCCTTTCTCTTTTCCAACTTGCCGAGATTTAGCTTTACGTTCAAGAATTTTTTTCCGATCTTAGTCCAATTTCAGCCTGGTAATAACCACCTTGCGTGGGTGAATGCCCACATGCACTGTGGCACTATTAGCCTTCTCACGCTGCACTCTTTCGACGTAGATGACATACTTCTTTCTGTACACCTGGACTACCTTGCCAATCTGCTGACCTTTGTAATGTCCTCACACCACCTGCACCTCGTCATCCTTGCGGATGGACATGGAGCGCACGTTGTACTTCTGCCGCAGCTCTTTGTACAGAGGGGAGGACATGATCTTCCTACGCACATGCGAAGGGGCATTGAAGTGGCGTTTGCGGTTCTTGCTGCGGTCCGAGGTAAAGAAAGGGTTGAGCTTCATGGTGGCAGCCGTCAGGCAGTGTCAGGTTCTCCACGCGCAAGCTACACGTGTTGTTTTCTGAGTCAGCAATAGCACCTCCCAACAGTGGCTGGTCACAAAGGAGGTCTCCCAGAAGAATATCTGGTCAAGCATTCAAGAACCCGTTTTGTTCTCCAGTTGGTATCAACTCACAGCAGTATTTTATGATAGAGGAAAACTGTCCTTTACGGTTTTCAAGGCTGTAAACTTCATGCAATGCAGTGCTGGTATCTCAGGGCTGAGTTGCTTGGCTCTTAACCTAAAGATATGAATTCTGGCAGCCTAGAGGTTAAGAAGCTGTTCTGCAATCCCAAAGGCATATGGTTCAAATCCACCAGCTGCTTCTCTGGAGAGGGAATGGAAAGTCCCCTCCTGTGTGATTTACTGCTTTTTAAAACCTGCTGGAGGATCAGTTATAGGTCAATTCTGACTCAACAGCACACAACAACTACTACCAATCCAAATGAGAAAGCTGTGGTTATCTGCTTCTGAAAAGATTAAAGCTGTGGAGATCCTATGAGGTTGTTCTACTCTTGCCTTATGTTATTATGATGTGCTGCTGAATGGTCTGTGATCCATGACAGCCCTAACTATAGTATTCGTATTATTAGTATTAGGACTGCTAGGAGAACAAACAGGTTCGTCCTGGAAAGGGTGAAGCCAGAATGTTCCCTGGAGTCAAGGATTCTGAAGCTTCCTCTGACATACTTTGGGCATGTTGCAAGGAGGGACTGGTCCTTGGAGAGGGACATCATGTTTGGCAGAGTGGAGGGGCAGCGAAGGAAAAGAAGACCTTTGATGAGATGGATCGATTCTCTGACTAGAGGTGGGAATAAGTGTGTTTGAGATGGCTAGGTTGGCACAGGATAGAAGAGCGTATAGAGCTCTTGTACATAGGGTAGCTATGAGTTGCAAGCGACTCGATGGCACATAACATTAGTATTATTATAGTATTAGCCCTATCCTGAGCCAGTCTTACTGATTCTGACACATTTAACCCCATTTCCCCAGTTACTGTATCAATCCATCTAATCTAGGGGTCTTCCTCTCCTGTGCCATGCCTCCATCCTTCCGTGTATGATGTCCTCCAAAGACCGGCCCCTCCTGGCCACACGCCCAAAGTATGTGAGATGGGGCTTCAAAATTCTAGCCTCCAAGGAGAAAATCGGTTTCACTCTCTCCAAGACAGGCTTATTTTTTTTTTTCTTGGTGGTCCAGGGCATATTCAAGATTCTTCTCCAGCACCACAACTCAAAGGCATCAGTATTCTTCCGTCATCTTTAGTTATTCTCCAGCTCTCTGATGCATAGCAAGTAATGGTGAAGACCATGACCTTAATTAGGTGCACCTTACTCTGTAGACTGACATTGCTTCTCAGTACTCTGGAGAGATCCCTGAAACATTGCCTTTGAAGGAACTGATTCCTTGAAAGTGGGTTTTACTTTCTAATTACTCTTCAAGTAGACAGACTTCCATGTATTTCTCTTTACTATTAGTATCCAAGAGCTTAAAGCCTGTGCCACCAGAGTTTCTTAGTAAAACAAAATGCTATGAGTCTGGTTCACATTACTGGTTACATTCAGAGATTGTCTAAACAGTTGTAAACTTTGTAACATTTAATGACAGTTGACTTTTTAAAGTATAGGATACTTTAAGAGCCTTCTTTTCAAAACAGAAATCCGAGCAAGCAATTTGCTTTGGCAAGTGAAACTAGGGCATCTCCCGTCCTCACAGACTACTGCTTAATGGATCTGCCATCCTAACAGAAAGGAGTCACTCAAAAAAATGTACTCACATCCTGGAAAAAAACCCCAAAAAAACAACCTTTCCAGGAATCCCTCAATAAAGGACAGGAGCCTTCTCCAATTTGTTCAATAGCGTCAACTTAGTGAGCTAGGCATTTCTTCTTTTAGAAATAGTTTTACTTCAATATCAAGGAGTATGAATTAACAACTGCAGCTTTCACTTACTGAGAATCAATAAGCTTCATTCGAAAACCTCTTCCATCATCTGCAGGGAGCAGTAGGGGAGCGGGAGGATCTCCCTGCAGATGCCATCTTTCTTGGCTGCTGGTTTGGAGCGCCTACTGTTTGAGGGAGTCCAGCATGAAGCCGTTCTCCTCACCGCATCAGTTCGTTGAACACACTTCTCCAAGGTCATTAAAGGTTTACAGAGTGCCTCTTAGGACCTTGCTGATGTGAGTCTTGGCAACAAGGTAGAGAAAGATGTTGTAGAAAAGGGAAAAGCTGGCACCTTCTTACTTATCTAGGCCAGTAAAACATTTCAGCAGAACCTCCCAGGAAGTTATCTCATGTTAATACTGCTATTCAGTCATATAGGCAGATTTTACTTACTGCTGTTTTGCCATTGTTATGGTGTGCCAGTGAGTGGGCACCAGCCTACAGCTGACATGCCAGCGGATTTACAGAGGCAATGATGACACAGGAGGAAACCTTCCATCCATTTCTCACAGAGCACCTGGTGGTTCCAATCCACTCACTTTGGGGATCAAAGCACAGCTTCTTACCACGAGGACACCAGAGCCCCCTAACTGCTGCCAAGTGATGGTTATCCATCCTTTTAATTCAACCAATGCTCATGATTACTTTTTTGGGGCCAAGTCTTTGAATTAAGTATTAGAATTAATGTGAAAATAATATGTTGACTTTTTTTCATCAAGAACTTTTATTCTAGTCTGAAAAAGAACATAGATGAAAGATATTAAACACAGAATGAAATTAGTGTACAGTGGAATTGTTTTTCTTTCAACGTGCCTTATCTCCTATGTGGATATCAATCAATACAAATCACAGATAACGAGAATGGCGAGATTCACAGTAGAATTTTTAGTAGACATTATTAAGTACATAAATACACTATAATATATATAGTAAAAAGCAAAAGTGTTTTTTCTTGCATCTATGTCTATGTTGTTGTTGTTGTTGTTAGGTGCCATTGAGTCAAATACAACTCAGAGTGACTCTACAAATGATCTATCTGAATCTCACCCTAATCTATGCTAATGTCATCATTTTATCAAAAGGATAATTTTATTATACTTTTAACACACTTGAGCCCACTGCTAATACAGTCACTGTGTCAATCCATCCCATCAAAAGCCTTCCTCTTTGTGCTGACCATTCCAAGGATAAAGTCCTTCTCCAAGGAGTAACCTCTCCTAGATATATGCTCCAATTATTTGAGTCGAAGCTTTGTCATCTCATCTCAGAGCCGCATTCTGGCTGCACTTTCTCCAAGACATACCTGTTCATTCTTTTGGCCGCCTGTGGAATACTTGGTACTTTTCTTCAACATCACAGTTCTTAAATGCAGCAATTTTTCCTCTGTCTTCCTTATTCATTGCCTGGGTTTCAGATGCACAGCAAGTGATTTAAAAGACCATGGCCTGAATTGCGCACACCTTAGTCTTCAAACTGACATCATTGCTCCTCAGGAATTTGGAACGTTCCCTGTCAGCAAACTTGCTCAATGCAATACATCTCCTGACCTCCTGACTGTTAGTACCAAGGGTTCTAATTGTGGATCCAAGAAAGATGAAATCATTGTCAAATTCAATCTTTTCTCCATCTATCTTGATGTTGTTTATCCAGTGGTAAGGATTATTTTCTTCTTGATATTAGGATGCAATTCATATTGAATGACGGTTGTAGTCTTTGATCTTCTATAGAAAGTGTTTCAAATCCTCCTCACTTTCGCCAAGCAAGGTTCTGTCATCTGCATACCTCAGGCTGTGGATGAAGTGTTCCCCAAATATTATCCATAAGTAAGGCGATGACATCCACAGTAGCATTAACATGTTAAGTTGAAAATTGACTCTTGCCTCAGTCACAAATAGCCATTGCTGTGAAATCAGAAATGACTCAGTGCTGACTCATCCATAGATTTCCAAAGCTGTAAATGGCAAAGAAGGAAATTGTCCATCTTTCTCTCACAGAAATACTGGTGGATTTGAACTCCTAGAGCGGTGGTCTTCTGGTTGGCAGTGTGAGACCTCTGAGTCAATATTGAATTTATTACTCTGGTTTTAATAGAATTGTTTCAAGTTTATTTTCAACTTTGAACATCTGACCTTAGCTGGCAGAGACTAGACACACACACACACACACACACACACACACACACACACACCCTCTAAAGGACATTCAAATAACTCTCTAAATGTGTTCATTTCCATTGAAATTTTGCTACATATATCCAAGCATCGGGTACCACGCACCTATACTTGGGTAATTTACCTTCACAACCTCCCCTGGAGGGTCAGTGAAGTCTTCCTCAAGGAGATAACATTTAAAATGACAAATGCATTTTGTCATAAGCTTATATGGGATGTTCTCTGTAAAAAATATTTTCATATTCAGTTGGGTAGAACAATACAAATACAGTTCAAACAATTATAGACTCATTAAGAATTGTTGCCTTATCAAGTGAAAGATGATGGTAGCATGGCTATTGTTGTTGTTGTTGTGTACCATCAAATCAGAAACTGACCCTCTAGAAGGTTTTCAGAGGAAGGTAATTGTACAGGAGATTGGGGAGGAGATTGTCCATCCTCCCAGGGAGCAGCTGGTGGCCTCAAACCACGTGCCTTCAGGTTGGCAGTGTAGATTTTTGCCATTAGACCACCAGAGCTCCCTAGGCAGGATTAAATTATGAAGTGGTTTATAGTCCTTGCTGAGAGTTCAGCTGGACAATGAAATAACAAACTACATTATAATGATTAGTCTAAAGTTGTTGTGTACCGTCGAGTTGGAAGCGACCCATCCCTGACCCTCAGGTGGGTTTTCAGAGACAGTTCATTGCACAAGAGGAGATTTGCCATCCTTTTGCAGAACAACTGGTGGATTCAAAACTCATGGCTTCAGGATTTCAGCACAGCTTTTTACTGGAGGTAAAATAACTGAAATTATTGATATGACTGGGATTGATTTGTGAAAATATACTGAGTGACACCACAACAAGATAAAGGTAAACAACCCAATTGAAAAATGGGCACAGGGTGTGAACAGACACTTCACCAAAGAAGATATTCAGATGGCCAACAAGCACATGAAGAAATGTTCAAAATCCTTAGCTCTAAGAGAGAGGAAAATCAAAACAACTATGAGATATCATCTCACCCTAGTAAGAAGAGCAAACTTTAATAGAAGAGCAGACATCAAATGCTGGTGAGGTTGTGGAGAAACTGAAACCCTTATTCATTGTTGGTGGGAGTGTAAAATAGTGCAACCAGTATGGAAGGCTGTATGGTACTTTCTCAAAAAGTTGCAAAAAGAGATATCATTTGACCCAGCAATTCCACTACTGGGAATATACCCTAAAGAAACCATAACCACTACCCAAGCAGATATATGTACACCCATGTTTATTGTGGCTTTGTTTACAAAAGTAAAGAGTTAGGAACAACCTAAGTACCCATCGACAAATGTATGGATAAAGAAGCTTTAATATATTCACACAATAGAATACTATGCTGTATTGAAAAACAATGAACTCATGAAATATTATACAAAATAGGTGACCCTGGAGGACATTATGCCAAGTGAAATATCTCAGTCATAAAAAGGACACATACTTCATAGTGCCACTGTTTTAAAATGGGACTAACATCAGGACTGGAAGGAGACTGAGAAAAATGAGATAAATTACATATACTGTATTAAAACAGATAGGGGAGAGGACTGTTTAAAAGGGATATGTGAAAAGGTATTATTGTCATGACAGGAGTCCAGAACAAAGGCTTCATAGTGGAATGGACTTGGGGGGGGGAGGGATTTTATAACAATGAGAGAATTTTTCTTTTACTTTTCAAAGAGAAGAGCAAACTGAGGGGAATGGGTGGGCAGGGAGAAAAGTGCAACAATGAATGAATGGAATCCAAAGTCTCTGTAACTTTCATTAAAATTAATAATAATGAAAAATAAAAAGAGAGTAGAATTGATAAGAGAAAATAAAGAAGAAGATATCTTGGGGGCAAAAGAGAAAATACACTGAGTGAAAAAGGAAAAATAGAACATAGTCTGGAAATCAAGAACCATCATGCCTTTATTTACTCAACATTTATAAATGTGTACATACTGGGCTTAAAAGAAATTAAATTCTTCTCTTCAATAAGAGAAAGAGATAGACTATAAAGTTGTTAATGACTGCCTTCAAGTCGAGCACGACTCCTAGTGACCCTATAAACAAAAGGCCTGAAGCCTCTCTACAACCATCAACATTTATCTAAGTTCATAGAGTTTCTGGAGGCATGTTGTTTAGGAAGTGGATGCCACACCTGCTTCCCAAAATATTTAAGGTGTTTATAAAATAGGGGATAATGCTATGTGTCAAAAATTCAATTCTATCATTCATTTATGAAACAGAAACTATTTCATAATTTCATCCCTTTAACTGAAATTATGCTAGCCAAATTACATGTAGCCATGAACAACAGAATCATGCCTAATGTTATCATATCAATCAAACATATGTCATCATTTGATCGATTATATGATGTTTTGCTTCCTCTTAGTGTCTCTCCTTCATTCTCTGTGAACTCTCCGCAGCACACTTGCTGTTTACTCAAAATTTCACTTGTAGGCAGCTATCAGATTTCGTATGAATAATCAAAAAAGGCAACTCTGACTACATAGTGAGGATTGTAAAAGTATACAAATGTTTGCATTACATTCTCCAGTAATAAGGTTGCGTGAATAAATTACTGCATTCAAATGAAGACTACCTCTATACCAACAGGTAATTAACGCCTTGAAACAGAAAACTATAATCAATTAGGGACAAAGGGAGCTTGCTTCCCATTGCATTCACCTTCAGATTTTATAAAGAAAAGCAACTTCCAAGTTGACACATTAATTATGATGCATTCCTCTCCTCTTTTACCATGTTTTTATTGGTTTGCCTACAATCTTTCATACGCATTGTGTTTCATGCTTATACATTGTGTTTTATACATTTGTTCATTGGCATTGTGATTTGTTCATGTGCACTGTGTTTTATACAATCATTCATATGCATTGTATTTTACACAACTGATATTGATCCATGAACTACTTGCCCCTCTTCAAGTTCCACTTAACATCTCCCATTCATTAACGCCCCCAATCTGCCCACGAACCTCTGAGATCCTAGTGAGTTTCTGCCTTTTCTGCCCCCTTCGCTTTCCTCCCTCCCCTTTTTGAACGTTCATACACATCTTGCTAAGTTAGCCTTCTATCTACACAATAATGGTTTTGTACAGTGTTTATCATTTTGAGATTGATTTGTTCCACTAAGCATCATGCTCTCTAGACTCTCCCACGTTATATCATAGTTTACAAAATCATTGTTAGTGCTGCCTAATATCCCATTGCATGAGTTTACGCCACAACCCTAGGTTTAGGGGCATTTGGGCTGATTCTGTTTTCTTGCTTTTGGGAATAGTACAGCTATGAACATAGATGCCCCTATCTCAGTGTCTCAGCTCTGATTTCCTTGGTTTGTATTCCTAGCAGTGGAATAGCTGGGTTTTCTATATTCTGCTTCTCAAGGAAATGCCAAACTACCTTCCAGAGTGGTAATATTATTTTGCAATCCCCTCAGCAGTGTATAAGTTGCAATCTCTCTGCATCTTCTCCAGCATTTATTGCTTGCTATCCTGTTAAACTTTGCTATTGCTATTGGGGTAAGATAGTATCTCATTTTTTTTCTTTGCATCTCTCCGATTAGCAGTGATTTTGAGCATTTCTTCATGAGTCTCTTGGTAATCAAAAGGTCTTCTTTTGTGAATAGTCTTTTTAATGTCTTTTGCCAATTTTGTTATTGGCTATCAACTTATTAAGGAAGTCCTGTGGTGTTCTGGTAACTTCAGTAATGAGATCCTCGTCTGAAATGTCATTGCTGAATGTCTTTTCCCAATCTGTAGCCATTCCTTTAACACTATTGGGAAAAAAAGGTTTTGATACATACACAGACTTGATTTTGAGAATATGTCATTTGTTAATTTCATCTTCTGTTGGTTGTACATTTCTGGCTATATGCAAGCCTATTTATGTCAAAGATTATCGTGACTGGTTTGGTTCTCCCAATCTCAACCTTTTCTATCTGCCCTTCCTTCAATGTCTATGAAAGATAATTCTTAGGGGTAGTAAAAAAAATTCCAGTGTTAGAAGGATCTCTGGAGTGGGATAAGGTCTACTTTTGGTGAACTTTTTCTTTTCTTGTTTTGTTATAGAGGTTTACACTTTTGTGACACTTTCAATCTTTCTCGCTTAGAGGTGAAGTCAAGAGGCTTGGTAGAGAACATGGCAAGAGAACAGCAGTACACCAGTGAGCTTGTCAAGAGTGTGTCTCCCAAATAACCTCAGATAGGTAATACTGAACAATATATACCTGAAACCATATTGTTCTTTCATATCCTTTCACCCACCTAAACCTACTATTACCTTGTTGATTCCCACTGGATTCTCAGCACTATAAATCACTATGGGACATGACAACCCATCTTTCCCCCCTTATATCAGCAGGTAGTTTTGAACCACCATGCCTTTAGATCATCAGCTTGACTCCTTATACACTGTGCTACCAGGGCTCCTTCTATTCTATCACAGTGATGGGTAAATAATACGACTCAATAAATGCTTATTGAATTGATGGCATTGGCAGCTTATTCTCTTTATTCTAATTAAATGTCTTTCAGTCTAAGTGTAACAAGACTTTTCATTACGTACATTTCAGATCACATTCTTTAGATAGAGACAACGAGGACACAAAATGAATTCAAATCCCGTTTGGTTTGATGAGAACATTTTATTATCTGTTGTTAGCTAGCAATTAGACACAAAAACCTGAAGGTGTTAGAAATGCAAGGGGGATTAAATAAGGATGAGCTCGCTAACTTTATGAAGCTTTTCACAGGGATTCTGAGAAACTGGCTTGATATTCTTTTTTTGCTTAGTTTTAAAAGCTTCTCCAGAGTGTATCCATTCACTAAGAGGAACTTGGTGAAAGTAGCATTTGATGATTTGGTCATTTAAAGAAAGAGAACAATATAGGTTGAGTCACATTATGAGAGTCAGATTTGGGTCAAGTTTTTGCTTATCACCATGTTGACCGTCTCCCCAAAAGATCTCCATTTCAGCTTAGCTGGTGAAATTTGGCAGTTCATATATGTTTTGTCATAGCTGTGTGTGAAATATTATGTAATTAAATTTTACAGTACATCAGTCCCTCTGCATAATAAAATGTCATCTGGTTAATTTTGGTTTCCAAATGAGCTGTATAACCAAGTCAGAGAAAATATTACATGTGATTCATGTCACAAAATGTTACGTAGGCATGTACTAGCATATTTATGGTATTATTTTGCTTGCCAAATGATGCCCTAAATTCAAATATGGACATGCTAATTTCCCTTGTGTTGACAATATGAAGTTCTAAGCATTATTCTTTAATCAGAACACAACGAGTTCACTGTAGTTACAAAATGGACTTCTCCCAACTCTGCTGGCTTCCTTTTTGTCCCAAGAAGTGAGCTCATTAATTCTTCAGAGTACCATAGATTAATGATTTTTTTTTAGCCCAGATTTTGAGAGAGTGGGATTAGATGTCGTGTTTTATGAATTTGCTTTAAACAAGGCAAATATGAAGAGTATTAAAGAAGTACTGTATAATAGGGGAAAAAAGACATCCTTGCTTTTAATATGTTTCAGAATATCCAAGCTATCTGGAAGAGGATATCATATCATATCTGTTAGGCTTATGCTAAGGTGTTTCCTTTATAAATAGAATCTAATTTTATTGCACCAAACACATTACATTCTGCTTGGCTTCTACTTTCTGATTTTCTGTGTCTCTCTAGATAGAGAGACAGACAGACAGAAAAATAGAGATATAGATACAGTAACTTGGGCAATGGGGGTTGGTGTGTTGGAATCCAAGTGTCTCAGGACAGGGCAAGCTTTTGAGCTGTTATACATAGGGTCACAGGTGACTCAATGGCACATAACATACTCTCTCGGTCTCTATCGCTCTCAATCGCTATCTCTCTATATAGCATCTATAGCTATCTATATCAGGGATCCAGCAGAGCAAGTATATTTTATACATCTAATTATTATTATATTTTAATTATTTGTTCAAAGTTCATGAGGATGGCAGTTGGTGCAGGATAAGATTCAATCTTTGCTCTTTATAAGGTCATTATGAGTTGACTTAATGACACCTAAGAACAACATTATTTAGATACAAAGATGAAATACAAATAAAACTATCAGTGACAAATACAGCCAGAGAGGCACAATATGGAGAGGATAAACTTGATAAATAGGAACCTCTAAAGATTAAATTCCTGTGTCAAGAACTTTTTACAATAGTGTGAAAAGAAACTCTACAAACTGTGAATAATCGTTCGGCAATTCCATCTAAGACAAGGGCCTCACAACAAAAGTTTACAGAATCCTACAAGGCCTCCACAAGAAAAAGACTGATAACCTAGTACAAAATGGGCAAAAGACATGAAAAGACTTTTCACATAGAAGACATTCAAAGGGCCAACAGACACATGAAGAAATGTTCAAAATCCCTGGCAATGAGAGAGATGCAAATGAAAAACCACAATGAGACAGGATAACAAGCAATACATATTAGAGAGGATGTGGAGAGTTTGTAACTCACATACACTGTTGGTGGGATTGTAAAATGGTACAACCACTCTGGAAGGCAGTTTGGCATTTCCTCAAAAAACTGAACATAAAAACCATCTATGATCCAGCTATTCCACTGCTAGGAATATACCCCAAGGAAATGAGAACTGAGACACAAGTAGAGATCTGTACGTTAGTATTCATAGGCAACTTTTCCCACCATCACAAAAACATGGAAACAACCCAAATGTCCAACTACAACCAAATGGATTGAGAAATGGTAGTACATTCTTAAGATAGAATACTATACAACACTCGGGAGCAATGAATTGGAAGAGGCTGGAGAGCATTATGCTGCATAAACGAACTCAGTCCCATAAGGACAAATACTGCATAAGATCATTATTGTAAAAATAGAAAGCTAACTAGTAAAATGTGTATGGGGGTCTAAGTGGGGAAAGGGTGGGTGTAGAGTGGTGACGATGGGTAGAAGAGAAATCACATGGTCGCACAATTTGGGAGGTGGAGGAAGGGGATAAAGGAAATGGGAAAGATTCAGCAGGGACCTGAAATGATGGTTAACGGTGGGCACAGTCAATGGTGATTAATTTTATAAAACATAATGTATGAGAATGATTGTATGAAACAATGTCAATAATGAACTGTGGAGAAAGAATCTGCATAAAACTAAACCTATATAAAAAACCAAACTGTCAGTGAACTTTTTACTAAGATTAAGGAAAGGGGAAAAAGATAGTTATATAAACCAAATGCTTAGCTTGACTATAATTAAACTGTCAGCTAATAACTTTACTTAACCTCACAGAACCATGATCAACAATGCACTGAAAGTACTAAGAAAAAACGACTCAAGAGAGAGTGGTCCATAACTAGTTAAAGATAGCTTTAGTTGTTCATAGGATCTCTGTGCAATGCAAAGAGGATGCCTCTAATGCAAATTATCTTATTGGGAGACCCTTCCTGAAGAAGTGCAGCAACATGTTGTGGTGTTTTGTTTTGTTTTTATTTATTTTATCAATCCTATTCCTTCAATACCCCAAGGTCAACAGTCACATGTATACAGAAATGGAGATTTCAGTACTCTTACACATACACTGGCAAACTTACAAGCCTCCTACATAGAATATTTAGATTTTTCCACTTTCACTGAGATTACTTTGCATTAACTTAAAACAGTAACACAAGGGATGAAGACATCACAAGCACAAATGTATATATATACAAACATTCAAAACAAGTTGTTTGCTGAATAACTATGTTGTTGTCATTGTTGTTGTTGATTGCCTCCGAGTCAAGCACAACTCATAATGACCCTATGAACAAAAGGCTTGAAGCCCGTCTACAATTATTGACATTTATCTAAGTTCACAGAGTTTCAGAAGGCATGTTATATAGGAAGTGGGTGCTCTACTATATGCAAGTGATGTGTTCTCCTTCTCTCCTTCTCCCACCCTCCCTCTCCCTCTATCATTCTCTCTGTCTCTCTCTCTCTTTCTCACACACACAGACAAAAAACACAATAGCAATAGTAATAAATATTTTCTATACTGGCTAAATAAATAAATAAATAAGTCCCTAGGAAATGATGGACTACCAATTGATATATTTAAAGTAACAGATGCAGCCCTGGATGTGTTCACTATTTTATGCCAGGAAATTTAGAAGACAAACACTTTGCCAACTGCCTGGAAGAGATCCATGCTTGTTCCCATTCGCAGGAAGAATGATCCAACAGCATGTGGAAATTATTGAATAATATCAATAACATCACATGTAATCTTAGGATTACCGCAAAACATCAAGAACAGTACATTGACGCTATTCAATTTTTTAATTGGTTTGCACATAATAATTTGTACACATTGTGTTTCATTCATGTCCATTTTGTTGTATTCACTATTTCATTCACATTATGTTTCATGCAAGAAACATTCTACTGTATTCCATTATGTAAGCGTACCACACTTTCTCAATCTATTCACTTGTTGATGGGTATTTGGGCTGTTTCCATTTTCTTGTTATTGTAAATATCTCATTTTTAGTAATAAAACATGTACAGGTTTATTTTTCTTTCTAATCTAAATGCAATTATCTAACTATAATCTTATAAAATGTAATAAATGAGAGTATTTAAAGTATCATTTTAAGGTTATTCCCCCCCACCTTCCTATCTTGTCATCCTATCAACACCCAATGTGTTCAATTCTCGCCGGTGGGCAGCCGGGCAGCAGGCGCCCTCCAGCCCGGCTCTCTCACGCCCTTCCTTCCGTGCCCTCCTTCCTCCCTCATGCTCTCTCTCTGTGACCGCACAGTGGACTGGAGCTTGAGCTCCATGGTCTTGGCGACTGCGATGCAGGGGCTGCCGCTTCGCCTCGTCCCTGGGCCAAGGTTGATTCCATTTTTAAAAAAATTTTATTTTATGAATTGTAATGAACATTTACAGAGAGATAACATCTTTGTATATCACAAAGAAATAAGAGCTGAATCACAAACGGTTATGTCCATGCTAATGGTACCAATTAATTTGTTTTTATCTAAAACAGTGGTGATTTTTATTTACTTAGGGGGATTGGTGCCTAAAAATGTGGAGAGAAATAAAGAAGTCAAACAGCTATAAAAGAAGAAGAAAGTTTGCACCCATAACTTTTCACGGTAGATGAGACTGTACGTGAAGTATCTCCTGACTATGCCCTCATTTGCGATGTTCAATGAATATGGATTAGCAATTAACCATGGCTACACTCTAAGCAAAGATATATTACAGGAATAAATTCAGCACGGATGGTGTGGTGTGCAATCTGTATTGATCAGCTTGCAGAAAATGACTTTGAAACTACTATCAGCTCTATGTGACTGGAGATAGTTCTTGCATGAGTATTTTGTCCAATTATATAGGTGCTGTCATTAGTTATGCTGGGAACTTGCTAAGGAAGCAATTAGTCTGGGATAGATTCCAGAAGAGTCATATTTATTTGGAAACTCAAAAAAAGTAGAAATTAATGTTCACAATATCATAGTTTCACAATTTTATCGATAAGGCCATCATGGTGGTTATGTTCTTGGATTTTCATCATTTACTCATCAGTTATGCCACCTGGACCATCAAATCCTTGAGAAGAGATGCTGTGCTTTACAACTCAACACAGCTAATGCCTCACAAATATTATGTTAAACGTGGGAGAAAGATATCTGCCGATCTGAAGATCTTTGGGAAATAGAGTATTTGGCAAATATAGTCTAATCTCAATATTAGATTTCCCCCCCAATAACCATGTGACTCAAGATTATCCAGATGAGAAAGATTTGCATTCAACAATAAATCAAGAATATAGCCTTTGCTCTTCTCAAATTATTTCTGTAGATAATTGAAGCCAAATACAATTTAATATATGATGAATATTTACACTCCTTTTGGATGAATTAGACACTAAGAAACACACTCAAAACTTACTGTTCAGTAGATTTCCGAGACTGTAAATCACACAGGAGGAGAATGCAGCTATCTTGGTCCAGAAGAATGTCTGGCAGATATCAACCACTAAAGAGAGTATGATTTTGGGTTAATAGCACAATTATGTAAGGCCTGTGCAGTCAGAGTTTGCTCTCTCTCCGCCACACACCCCCCTGCCATGTGTATATATTTGTTCTAACCACATAACTTCTTACTGGCCATGCAGCTCTTTAACACTAAGCCACCAGCGTTCCATATATATTGAAAGTTGTAGTGTACTGTTGCATTGGAATTGACTAATACCTGACTCTCCAGAGGCTTCTGAGTGGCAGGTGATTGCACACGAGAAGACTGTCCATCTTTCTCCCACAGAACAGCTAGTGAATTCGAACTGCATGCCTATGGGTTTGCAGCACAGTTTCTTATCACTAGGTCACCAGAGTGCCCTATATAGAACCAGACATCCATTTATAATTCAATAATTTCACCTTAGATCCAGAATCAAATCTGGTACCAGATGTCAAGAAACTGGAAGACCAAACAAACAAAAAAACCCCAAAAAACAAAAAACAACCCTGGGAAACTGCATTCAGAAAACTCTCTAGAGTACAACAGAGAGTGGTATCAGTTTAAAGGCCAAACTGATGCCTTGAGTTATGGTGTTGGAGAGGAGTACTGGATATTCCATGGACTGCCAAGAGAACAACACTGTTTGTCCTGGAAAAAGTGAAACCAGGGTGCTTCTTGGAAGTAAGGGTGGTGAAACTGTTTCACATATTTTGAGTATGTTGTCAGGAGGGACTGGTCCTTGGAGAAGGGCATTATGCTTGGAAGGGAGAAGAGTCGATATAAGACAGAAAGACCCTCGATAAGATGGATTAATACAGTGTCTGTAACAATGGGTTCAACTGAGCTGGAGTTGGTGATACTGGCACAGGATAGGGTAGCATTCAGAACCATTGTTCATAGGGTCACTTTGAGTTGCAGTCAACTTGACTGCATGTAACGATAACAACAAAAAGGTACCTGTGGGTTGTGGTCCCTGTTATGTACCTTTGAGAAGAAACTGACTCATAGTTGACCTTCCAGTGACTTTGAGAGGCAGTAAATTGCACTGGAGAAGATGACTCATTTTTCTCTTATAGAATGGCTGGTGAATTTGAACCACATGCCTTGGGGTTGACAGTAAAATTCCTTAACAAAAGCCACTAGGGTATACACACACACATTCACTCAAAATATGGTTAGCAAGACAGTGGTATTCAAAACTTGATTCAAATGCCAGTTTGTCTTTCATAAAATATGGAAGGATTATGTATATATCTACAGTGTATACTACCACACTAACAGTGTCTATTATTTTAGATAAGCTACATACAGAATAAGTTCTTAACGTTCATTAAAATCCAGAAAACATTTTAAGTGGAACTGCACATAAATTATTTCCCCAGATGAAAGTAAATTTTAAATCTTGCATTTGGTCAATCTAGGATGTGTTTCTTCTAAATTTCCAACAATAACTTAAAAGATCCAGACACTCTGTAGACTGTAGAAACTTAGGAGATTTTATACTATCATAAACAGATTGGAAATGTCTTAACTTCAACCTACAACATGCAGGAGAGCATACTAAGAATATACAAGCTCTAGGTTTGTACTATCTTATTAAATTTTCACACAATGCCCTCACCTAATCTAAACTACATATCAGTGACGGCAGTTCACAATAGTTGTCTCCTAGTGACTCTCAGTTCTTTTTCGTGACTTTGGAATGTGTGGTCTACATCTAATCCCTTGTACTGTTATTTTTGTTGAATCAATACTCTTTCAGATTTAAAGTCATTGCCACAAAGGAGTCACACTCATATCTAAAATGTAAATCATGCCATGTAGTTTCCCTGCTTTAAACAAAATTAACCTCAAAGTATTTCTTTGAATAATAAAAAACAAAAACCCCCTCCATATCAGACCAATACACATATATAAATATATATTATCTTGAAACATTATTACTCAATATTTAGCCATTGTCAGCATTCTTCTCTTTCCCTAAAGTTATCTCTTAATTTCCAAAGTAGCACGACTGTAAATTTTGAATTTCAAAAACTTTATACGTACTCTGTTCTTTGCTATTCCATGTTCATAACTAGCTTCCTCATGCCCTATAAGTCATGTATTTATTTATTGTCCCTAGTTTCTCAGGTCTTTCAAAGAAATCTATCCCAGTGGATTTCTCTAATTAATCTCCATGAGAGGAACATTCTGCTTATTAACTTCATAATATTTATTACTATCTATTGATACAGTGACTGGAGTAATGGGGTAGGTGTGTCAGAGATAGTCAAGTCGGCACAGGATAGAGCAAGTTTCAGGGCTGTTGTACATGAGGTCGCTCTGAGTTGCAAGTGACTCGACTGCACATAACATCATCATTTGCTGATTATTGCTTGACCTATACGTTGACTTTCTCCATTAGACAGTGTTACAAGGTGAGAGGTCATATTTGCTTTAATAATTACTATATATCAATTACCTAACATACAAGTCAACAAATATTAGACATTAATAAGCACTGCTTGATAAAATAAATAAGAGAAAGCAATCATCTCATATAAGATAACCAAGGAACAATTGCCAAGGAATGTACGGATTACCTAGTATATATGCATACAAATGCTCTTACAGTGATAAAACTGTTAACTGAGGATCCAATTTTTGATTATTAATCAAAGCCATAATTCCAGTAAACTGTATTAAAATTTTAATCTCCAGGATTCACCTAGCATATAAATTTATATTCTCCTTATTTGGCTTAGTTTTTAAATCATCATAAATAAATTTGATTTGATAAGAAGAAAAATCTTCATTATACTTATATATTAGAGTGACATCAACATCCTAAACAACATGCCTCTGGAAACTATAAGCTTTGATAAATGTCAATAGTTGTAGAGGGGCTTCAGGCCTTTGGTTCATAGGGTCACTATGAGTTGTGTTCGACTCGAAGGCAATCAACAAAAACAATTTCACTAAGAATAGATGGCGGTTGTTGTCATGTGCTGTTCAGTCAAGTACAATTCATAGCAACCCTAAGAACAACAGATCCGAACCCTGTCCTATCCTGTACCATCCTCATCACCTCTGACACATCCAAATCCTTTGCTGCACTTACTCAGTCTCATTGAGGGTCTTCCTCTATTTTGCTGAACCTCTACCTTTCCAAGCTTGACGTCCTGCTCCAAAGAATGTTCTATCTTAGCAACATGCCCAACGTATGTGAGATGAAACTCCATCTTTGTCTCCAAAGAGCATTCCGGTTACATCTTCTCCAAGATATTTCTGTTTGCTCTATTGGGAGTCCATGGGTTATTTCATACTCTTCTCCAACACCACATCTCTAAAGCATCAATTCCCCTTCTCCCATTCTTATTCATTGTCCAGCTCTCTCTCCAGATACACAGCAAGTGACAGAAAAAGACCTTGGCCTGAACCAGGTGCACCTTAGTCTTCAAACTGACATCATTGCTCCTCAGTAGTTTGGAAAGGTCCATGATGACAGATTTGCCCAATGCAGTACATATCCTGATCTCCTGACTTCTGTTACCATGGATGTTGCTTGTAGAGCCAAGTAAGATTAAATTGTTGATAATTTCGATCTTTTCTCCATCTCTCTTGATACTGCTTATTGATCCAGTGGAGGATCTTTGGATATTTGTCTTCTTGGTTTTGAGATTAAATCTATATGTAAAGCAGTAATCTTTGATTTTTTGCTGCAATCATTTCAAGTCCTCCTCACTTTCAGCAAGCAATTTTGTTTTATTTGCAAAACACTAAGTCGTAAGTTGTTATTGAGTCTTCTTCCACTACCGAAGCCATATTCTTCTTTATAGAATCCAATTTCTTAAATTATTTTCTCAGTTATACATATTGAATTGATAAAGAGAAAGGATACCACCCTGATACACACCATTCCTGATATTAAACCACGCATTATTCCCTTGCTGTTTAGACAATTTGACCCTTGGTTTTGGGAGACTTTTTTTTTATGAGCATAATTAAGTATTCTAGGATTCCCATTCTTCCATTTATATTTCTAATTCTAAACTCTAACTTGATCATCCTTTTATATTTTCTCTTTTTGAACTTCTCTTTAAAATCTTTTGATAGGAATTTAAATTCACAGTGGAATGAACTCAAGGTAACATTTTGATCCAGTGGGCTTGTTTTCATTTTCTTCAGTTTATTTTGAATGTGTGTATGACTAATTGACAGTCTGTTGCAGAGACAACCCCTGACCTTGTTTAAATTGAGATATTGAGCTTCAGTACCTTCTCTCCACAGATGCAGTCAATCTGATTTCTGTGTATCCCATCAGGTGAAGTCCATGCATATAATCTTATAAAAAAGTATTGTTGATTGCTGTTGAGTCAAGTGTGATTCATAACAACTCTATGAACAAAAGACCTGAGGCCTTTCTATAGCTATTATCATATCAGAAAATATATTTCTAGTCTGTCCTATAGAATCACTGTGTGTCAGAATCTACTTGATGGGAGTGGGTGGTTTTTAATACTAAGGCAAATTTCTATTAAGTACTGAATTATATTGTTTCAGGTAGTTTTATCTAGTTTATAGATGGTAAAAAGCAGCTGAAACGCAGAGTGTGATTAATTCTGCTTCATTTATACAACTCATAAATCACAAAATTAGACATGGACCTTGTGTATATGATGTAAATACCATATCCTGCTAACAAAAATACAAAGCCAGGAGTCTGAAGTATAAAGGGAGTGTGAGATACTTAGCCATCCTGTTAAGGGTCCTTTTCTTAGGGAAATAAAAAGAATTGTAGGCATGAGGGTCCAAGTTCCACTCTTTTCTCTCTGCTCTTCAGGAAGAAAAATGCCTATGCTATTAAGTTAAACTTCTGTGTTTCCTCCCCAGGGGATAAATGATTATTGCTTTGTTTACCATCTTAATCAAGTAAAGCTATTATATTCCAGAAAGTGTCTGCAGTCACATTGATTGCTGCTCATTATACCTACCAAAACACCCAAGAGTATCATCTAGAAAGACACCGCCCTCACCTATACATTTTGGAAGTAAAATTTTATCTGTAAAGTCATTATCTTTGTGTTTGATGTATATTAGGTACTCAAGTTTGGGTTCTTCTTCCTGGCTAATGTATTCACAGAGAAAATGAGGAGAACTAGAAACAGTTCTTTTCCTACCTGATTGAGGTTTTGCAGGTCAAGATCTGATGCACTGGGCTAGCATCATATTTTAATTCTATACATAAATTCTATACAGCCTAAGGTGCCCCTTAAGCATAAACTATCTGTTTATCAAGCTGGAACAGAAATCCAAGCTCTTAGCTTCAAATTATTCTCTGTTTTACAATTAACAAGTAAATGTCTTCCATTATATAGAATGAAATGAAATGTGTTAATGGTATTTTATTTGGCTTATCTTCTCTGGGATTGCAGTGCAGCTTCTTGCCTTTTTAAACTTTTATTATTTTGTGTGTGTGCACCATCAAATTGGATCTGACTGGTATAGGAGGAGATTGCCCCTCCTTCTCCAGCAGAGAATCTGGTGGTTTCGAACTGCTTACCTCTGGGATTGCAGTGCAGCTTCTTGCCAGGAGGCCACCAGAGCTCCCTATTTGGCTTATCTTCTAAGTAGGAAATCTTACCTTCTCCATTTCAAGAATATTAGGAATATACCCTGAGGACAACAGAACTTAGACACAAGCAGATTTCTACACTGATGTTTATAGCAGCATTATTCACAAAAGCAAGAAAATGGAAACAGCCTACACATCCGTCAACAGTCGAATGGATTGAGAAATTGTGGTACATTCATATGACAGAATACAGCACTCAGGAGCAATGATGTAGAAAAAATACTATCTAACACGGGAGAGGCTGGAGAGCATTATGTCCAGCGATAATAGTTACAGTAGATGTAGGGGGAATAACATAAGAACTATTATCAATGGTACTAATCCGTCTCACATTCCTTAAACTGTGAAGCCATGTGAAGCTGTTTGCCTACATTATTTGATGTCCTCTCATTTCCCTCCCTGAAATCAGTTGGTTTATGTCACTGAATAAGAACCAACACACAGCTGACTCTCTGGTACTTTTTCAGAAGATATAAATTGCACTGGAGGAGATTGTCCATCTTTCTCTCACAGAGCAACTGGTTGACTCAAACCATGCACCTTTAGATTGGTAGTGCAGCTCTATACCTTCTAGAACTCTCTAGAACCTCTCTGAAATAACTTAAGGTTTTCTATATACTCATTTTATAGATAAAGAAACTGGGGCTTGGAGGCATTGAGTTAGTTGGCCAAGCAATGTAGGGCTGAGATCAGTAAGCCAGAGCCCACAACTTGTTTTTATAGACAATTTCCTATGTACAGAAATAAAGTGATCTTTCCCTGCTAACCATTTGATCCAAGAGGTGTTGAAAACCTTGGGAATAATGTGCCATTCATTGTGATATAATTTCAATCTTCACACATCCTTTTAAATAATACCTCTATTAGATTTCCTCGAAATGTCATCTTGCTATTATCTATATCATCTATATCTTGCTATAATCTCTGTATGTATCTTGTTGTTAGGAGTCACCGATTGTGACTTTGTAACTTATAGTGACTCTATGAACAAACAATCTGAACACTGTCCTGTCCTGTGCCTTTTTCACACTTTCTGACACACTCAAGCCCATTGCCACAGTCAATGTGTCAACCCAACTGGTCAAGGATTCATTTCTCTTTTGCTATCCCTCCATATTCTCAAGCTTGATGATCCTTTCCAAGGAATAGCCCCTCCTAGCAACATGTCAAAGTATGTGAAAAGCAGCTTTATCATCTTTGCCTCCTAGAAGCACATGGGATGTAACTGTTTCAAGACATATCGATTCATCCTTTTGGAAGTGGTCTGGCTACCTCATGCTAATATGTTATCATGTGAAGCAAGCAAGCAAATAAAAATTAGTCAATATCTTTCTCTTCTTGAAGAAAAATTTTAAGCATAGTAAATACATTTTAGTATATCACCCACACATGTCATTTGAAAACTAAACTTTGGACTAAAACCTGAAGCTGTTAAAAGTCTGTGTAACTCTTATCCTTTATTTTTACTGTAGGAAATAGGCCTCTTAAATATCATAGTCTAAGACAATAATAAACATAGAACTTATGTGGTGACCTTGACCTATATACATTTCCCATTACAACTAATTCCTCTTCATTATACATATTATATAGTTCAAAATCCTATGCCTTTCTATCCATAAAATTGTATTTTTGTATTCAATGTATTTTTCCCTCAGACATATATCACATTTTATTTTATATTATATGCTTCTTTCTTGTTTCCAAACACAGTAATAAAGTGTAAATATAAATACTTAGATTCAATTAAAAATGTTATTTTTGAAATGCCTGTATTTTTGTTCCACTGTAGAGGGAGTTTAAATCAGAGGAAGAAGAACTTTCCTATAAAGAACAACCCCTTTGACAGGTGTAAGTGCTGAAATATACTTTGAATTGTTCATAGACATGCCTTGTTTCTCCTCAGCGACCAAATTGATTGTCCTTGATAAATTAGCCTGGTCAGATATAAAATATAAACAGTGTAACAGTGTCTGGGGATTTATTTTCTTGCTACTTATCAAACACATCAAGGGTAAACAAGCTCTCTGACTTAAGCAATTAGAAGAACCTTTATCCAACACTGCTAAATAAAGACATGAAAGGTCACAAATCCATTTCCTTAACTATCTATGCTAGTATTTCATGGCATGTAACAAAAAATATTAATCATTCATCTTTTATGTGCTTTTTAAAAATTCACTGTTTCTGAATATGTGCCCAATCCAACCAGAAATAATCCTTCTTGAAGAAAAATTCTGTTGAGAGTGAAAGAAAGGTATTCCCAGTTTATGAATCCTTCTGGGTAACTCAACATTGATTTAATATTCACTTGTCCAACATTCAACTTTCAGTTTGTTATACTGGTGACTTATAATGTTACTGTTTGTAATTGAAGCTTTGCCACTGGTATTTGAAAAACCACTAAAGTCACCATACAATGTAGGTTTCAGGAGTTTCTTGAAGACTACAGACAGGAAAGCAAGCTACAGTAATGCACTTCTAAAAAACATGGTCAGTGAAAAGCTTACAAAACCAGTGGGCCATTTATGATATAGTCCCAGACAATGAGCAGCTCTGGTTGAAAGGGACTCAAAATACAACTTTGAGACTACCGCCTCAGAGGAGCATTGACCTTATTAAGTGAGATGAAGTAAAACTTTTGGAACCTTCATTTGCTGATGTTGCATAATTTTAAAAAAATATATATACATATATATATATATGCATATACATACATATATTTATATACATATATATAAAATATCCCAGCAAATTTCCATTATTAATAGAAAAGTAGTATGTAAGAAGGAAATATAGGAAAACTGGATGTTGTAAAAAATGAAATATCTGAAAACCTTCTAAGCATTAGTAAACAGAAATGGACTGAAATTGACCATTTTGGATGGGACAGTCATATAATCTATTTTGATGGGATAAGAAATTGAAGAGGAACAATGCTGAATTCATCATCAAAAATACCATTTTAAAATTTAAAATTGCAATGCTATCAGAAATTGGTTAATATTCATTTATCTGCAGGGGCTCTTAATTAATACAATGATTATTAAAGCCCTGGTTGGCAGGCTTCTGTATTTAAGTCAGTTGGGACTGAGGGCCGCATGTTAATTGTGTTTGGGAAGAACCTTGTTCTATGTGGTACAGCACTGGTCTGTCAGTTTGCAGTACTGTAACTTGGGGTTGCTGTGATAATAAATGCTATGCCACTGGTATATTAAATGCCATAATGGTTACCCATGGTGGACAGGGTTTGATTAAGACAGGCTTGGAAGCAGGATTGACATCCACTTCTTAGGCAACAGGCCTTGGAAACTCTATGAACATAAGAAAAAGGATGATAATTATAGAACAGGGTTCAGATCTTTTATTCATAGGGTTGCTATGAGTCGTGTTTGACTTGACAGCACTTAACAACTACATAACAACTAACACTAATACCACAGATAAAGAAATCAAAGATGTTTACCAATATCTGCAGTGTGAAACTGATCAAATACACAACCAAATTTCAAGATAATTACAAACAGTTGAAATGTGAAAGTTAGAAACAAGAATCGATGGTTGGAATATATGGCCTTGGTGATAGATATGATGCCAGAACGCATTTTACAATATTTCAAGACTAGCGGTCTATTCAGTGGAAAGACCTTTCATTTTGAACAACATATACAGTGAATATACACATGAACCTTGTCAGACAGAATATATAGGAATGAAATTCACTAAATAAATAAACGTAGATTAGATACCTTGCTAATATTGTAAGGAAATAGTACTTTTTGTTGTTGTTGTTGAATACATGCAAATATAAAATGTAAACTGTTAGCCTTGGGGATTGGTCAGCTTCCCTATCCAATAAGGCTTAGGTTGAACAAGAAGGAGTAAGCAGAGAGTGAATTATTATTTACCTTGAACCAGATAGTACAGAGTAAGGCAAAGCAACAAAACCAAGACTTAGTAAGATTGAGATACATTAACAGCATCTCAGCAACAACACTGGCAACACAAGCCATCAAAGACCATGTGAGACACAGCTGACCTAAGGTCGTACACCTTTGGATCTAATCCTGGCAGAGTTGGTGGAAGGAGACATGTAAATAGCAGAACAAAACGAATCTTCTAATTATGTGCCCAAGCACGGTGTCAGGCCAAGAGCCACAAAGCCTAGAGTCAGAGAGAGACCTTAACCAGTACTCTAGCTTGATTAACTAATTTTATCCTGACTATCTCCAAACTTAATTATAGCTTGTCACTTCCCTAATAAACCAAACTATTGTGATTACTATAAGTTCTGTGGCCATTAAAATGGATTCTTGAAACTAATACTAAAATAGTGAGAAGTAGAATAGAAATCTACTTCCTAAACAACATGCCTCTGGAAACTCTATGAACTTTGATAAATGTTGATAGTTATAGAAAGGTTTCAAGCCTTTTGTTCATAGGGTCACTATGAGTCATGCTCGACCTGACAGTGATCAACAGCAACATGTGAAAGACAGCTGTTGTTAGAATTGGTCAAAGAAGGTGTGGCACATGTTGGGTATGTCTGACCTCACAGGAACGGGTTCTATACTGTGGTTGTTCTTGAAGGGGATTCTTCTGTTTTGTCTGCTTAGTGGAAATCAGACTTTGTCACCTCCACATTCCACACACTATTTTACAGTGCTTACTTGTTTAAGCCGAGAAATTTAGAAGACAGAAAGATGGCCAACCAAATGGAAGAGATCCAAATTTGTGCACAGTTCAAAGAAAAATGAGCCAATAAAAAGATGAAATTGTTTAGTAATATAAGTAACATCACATGTACATAAAATTATATCAAAACCTGTTTAAAAACCTGCAATAGTACAGCAACAGAGAATTGCCAGAAAATGAGGCTAGATTCAGAAGAAGACGTGGAAAAAGCTATATCCTTGCTTGAATAAGATGAATTTTGGCTGAAAGCGGAACATACTAGAAAGATGTTTCTTTTTATTTTTTTTGAAAGGTATTTCTTATGTATTATTAACTATGTAAAGGTATTGACTCTGTGGATTGTAACAGTGACATTATAAAGAAAAGGAATTCCAGGACACTTAACTGTGCTTATAAGGAACCTGCCCAAAAGTCAAAGGCCAACGTTTAAACAAAACAAGGGAATCAGAAGGTATATGGAAACGAATATTTGTTCTACAATACTGATTTATTCTGTATGCTGAGTAAATAATTCAAGAAGCTGGGCAATGTGAAAAAGATTATGTATCAGGATTGAGAAAGACTCCCTGACATCCAGTGCTGTGCACATAACACACCTGTGCTTGCTGAATATGAAGAAGTCTTAAAATACTAATTGATGAAGATGAGTGATTAGTCTTCATTATGGATTGAACCACAAGGTAAAGAAAAAAACAATCATCTTTAGAGTCTTCCCATGAACCACATCAGGCTAAAAGAGAAAATACTGAGTTGTCACATATTTTGATTTACACGAATCTACATACACAATTATTAGGGGAAATAGAAAACAAGCAAATGAACTGTTTTGATTTCTGCCTCACAGTGACCTCACTGGGTTCCACTGGCATAATCCCTTATGGCAGAGGTCTCTTCCTCTCTCACAGAAGTGCTGCTGGTGCATTGGAACTATGGATACTTGGTGAGAAACCCAATAAATTATCCATCAGCGCTCTGACCACCCTTGCAGGTACTGGTCAAAGGACATACCGCATTAGGCAAATGTGCTGTTAAAGACCTCCAATAAAGCTGAAAAAAAAATCAGTGTTATTACTTTGAGGAATAAAATGACCTTGACTCAAACCATAGATTTTCAGTCTCCTCATAGACATGCGTAAGGACAGTAATGAAAAGAGAACACCAAATAATGTTGATGAATTTGAATTCAGTGTTGGCAAGGAATATTGACTATAACGTTGACTGTCAGAAGGTGGCACATACAGGGAAAGATACAGCTTGGAAAAGATGTATGCTTTTTAGCAGTGTAGACTCAAATATTCTTATCATGTTATCAAGAGTTTCCTATCCCCAGAAAAACTATAATGCTTGTTATAAGAGAGAACAAACAACCAAACAAAAACAAAAAAAGAGGAATTTTTTTGAAATGAATTGGCCCAGTAGCTGCAGCAACAGACTCAAATAAAGCAGCTATTTTTAGAATGGCACAAGATTGGGCCATGTTTCGTTTTGTGGCATGGAGGATCTCTTTGAGTTGGAACTGACACTATCAATACCTGTAATGTCTGAAGAAATTCTTTCATTAAGGACAATTCAAACATTAAAAATATTTTAAACTGAGAATGATTTCAATTATATTTCAAGATGAGAAGAAGATAGAACTGACCATGCCATTAATATTGTATAATGATAGAAAGTATTTATTATCTAATTTGTTATGGTATTAGGGTTCAGTTCCTTCTCAATAATAGATTTATGATAATTTTTTGACTATTTGGCCATAAAGCTGCAGTTTCATTTAAATGGCTTTATCCATGCTCTGCTGTTTTCTTTCTGTACCCATACCTTTCTTTTTCTAATAACATGTGTATTTTTATTGGCCATTTTAAAAACGTCTTTATTAGTAGAAGAAATTTCTCCTTGGCCTTTGTGACTGCAATTTTTAAAAGGTCCCCTTTTAATGCAGTGCTCTATCCACGGAGATCTGGGGATATTAGCTTTTTCAATTAGTGTAGCAAAATGCTTTGCTCTACCTATTCATTTAGGATAAAGCTTCTCTCCATAATTTAATAGCTTTTTCTTGATTCTTAGTTGATACACAATCTGTATTGTACTATTGTGGGGCAAATTCAGACTCTGAATACTATTCAGGCTAAAGGACAAATCCCTCATTCAATAGTAATGAACAAAAAATATGGCTGCCGTAGTATTTCTCATACAACATTTTATAACAGCTCCACGTTTCAAGCCTGGCCCTTCAGCCAGGAACAACTCCATTATCAATAGTAGCAATTCAGGTTTTGGTTGCTTTTTTTTTACTTGTTGGTTTGCGGTTTCCTGCTCCACTATTTAATCTTAATACTTAATAAGCTACCATCATATTAATCCTAGTTTCTCTTCTACTGTGAGAGGCAGGACACCTATGTACTATCAGTTCCATCTTAAATAAGAAAGAACTAAAATCTAAAGAGTTTAGACAGATAAGTGACCTTTTTGATTGGGTCTCCATAAACTACCTCTCAATCATTTATTTTCCTTTCATTACACTATTTTGTTACTGTTGTCACCAAGTTAGCAGCAGCTGATAGCAACCCTATAAATGAAATAGTGTCTCTTCCCATGCCTTATTAACAATTTTTTTGTAGGCTTCAGTTCTTTCTTGAGGTCACTGTGTATTTTAAGTGGCCTCCAATCTACAGGAGCTCAACATTCACACTAGTTATCAGACAGTATTCTGTTGTGATTCCAATGTTTGTGTTGGTAATTTTGGAAAGTAGATTTCAAGGTTTTTGGTTTTAGCCTGCTTAGCCTGGAAGCATCTCTGTAAACCTATCCACCAAAAGTGACTAGCTGGTATTTGAAATACCAGTGGTATAGTTTCCAGCATCCAAGCAAGATTCAAGACACTAAAACACAGCAAACTGACAGATGGCTGATGGCTGGTTTATCTGAATCTCTGTAAAGAATTGGTGATTCTAGGGGCATCTGACACTACCTTACAAGCAAATGTGTGTTTCTGGTTCTCCAACAAAAGGGAATCAAAGCTGCTTAGAGAATTAGTTAGCATACAGATGTCTAGACACTACTCCCAGGCAACCAATAACTTGTTCTATTTTAGAAATAATTAGCAAGAGTTTGGTTTAAGGAGCTCTGTGAGTAACGATCCATCAAAAGCTATTAAGAAGTCACTGCATAACTTGGTTAAGAAGGTTTTGTCTTTAGGAAACATTGCTAAAGGAGAAATGATCTTGCCCTTTTGACTTTACTTCTCCCTCTACCTTGGGGGGAAAAATGATGTATTAGGAGGTATACCAACCGTGTGGAGAGAAGAATAAAGGTAGAATGAGTTGTCACTCATAGGAAAATGGACCAGAAAACTCAGTGATCATTGATATCACTTTTCACCCCATGGGTAGACTTTCCTGAACCAATAAGAATAAGCCCCAATTTCATAAGGCATAAATGAGGCAGGAATTCAGTACTTTCTATCTCAACATATTCAAACAATCAATAGGGCCAGTATGACTTGGGATCAACTTGATATCAATAGGTTAAAGAGGTTAAAGGAGAAATTGGGCTTTTATTTTTATTTTCATCTGATTGTTCACATCCTTGTATACAGTTCTATTGCCCAAATTTCTCCCTTGCAACTTCTGGTGGACTTGAACCACCTGTGTTTAGGTTTGCAGTATACCTTTCTTACCACTAAACCATCAGAACTCCCTATATACAGATCTAATACCCTTGCTACATAGACTAAAA